>NC_139344.1:247537532-248137532 GCF_055883805.1 Amblyomma maculatum
CGACAACTTGATGAAATAGGCCGAAATGGGGGGGTCCGAGTGGTTCGCGGAGGTTTCGAGAGGGCTGGTTTATTTTACGCCTGGCTAAAGTTGCGAGTCGGAGCTGAATTTCACTACTTCCGGGATCAGCGATCACGCGGGCGCCCACGTTCTTTCTGCGTATACCCGGGGTGCTCTGCGCGACCCTCTATGTGGGCGCCCCTGACCCGCGTCCGTAAGGACCTTTTCAGAGTAAGGTCGGAGGTCATGTGTGGGGGCGTTGAATGATATTGAGCACTCGTTCGATTGTTCCTCGCTCCGTCTTCCATTTCGCCCCCCCTCCCTCCCCCCCCCCTCCCCCCCCTTCTCTTCCTTCTCTGTCTGCGCTTATTTGTCTTCGCGGCTGCCGTGGCTCTATATAGACGCCCCACTTCTCCTACGAGGCTGTGCTTTTCCCAGAACGCCGCAGCACTGCAGTGAAACCTCAAGCCGACCGGTTTGTGCGCTCGGTTATGTGGTTGTTCCTTGCTATCACTGTGAAAATATCGCTCTGGAAGGAGATAAAAACAAAACAAACACAAGTGACAAAGAGAAAAACAAATAACGATTTATATGAAAAATTAGTCTACTGAAAATTACAATAATATGTCTAAAAAATACGAGTTAACTCGGGGACCGCGGTAGAAGCTGCGTTCCGCGTGATAATGAGGCCGATTAAACTTGCAGGCGACGGAGGTAGGTGATTCCAGTTGTTTTGAATTTTGTAGAAGGAGCAGTACAAACGTACGGCGGTTTCATAATGCGGTTCTCCGACTTTAAAGGTCTGAAATCGAGACAAGCGCGTGAATTCATATGAACGGGAAAGGTGGGTTGTGGCATTGTACTCAGTGCGCGATGATAGCAATAAACGCAGGAGTGACATCTGCAAAACCTTTTTGAGAGCGTGGTAATGTATGTCTGTGATTGATTTGAATAGGCGCACTGGATGGTCGCGGAAACCAGGCCAAGATGGCGACGGCCAAGATGGCGACGGCCAAGATAGCTAATCATACAATGTGCGACCACCTTCAAGAATATGTCGGCGGTGGGGGCACGGCAACCACAAGCGTGATAGCTTCCTCGCGCAGCGGGAAGGGGAGTACTAATCGGCCTGTACAATTCAGTATAATGCAAACATGGACCGATAGGTTGCTTTTCAAAAGTACAGGCACAGAAGATTTACAAAAAGCAGGGCTTTCTCACAAGAGAAAAGGGTGTAATATTCAAGCAACTGTTGCCGTCTAGCAAATGCTTCTCCGCACTACGAGGGACGATTTTAAGATGCTGAAGCTCAATGTACTTATGCTGGGCAACAATAGTGCTCATATGGTGATAAACCGAGGTACTTTTATGCTTGGAATTTATTCCTTTTCACAATAGACGTCAAACTCCTACATATTCGAGATGGAAAAGCCCGCATGTAACGCGAAGTAGCAAATATAGCGACCCTGTTGCTTGAGCCGTCGCTTGTTTTTAAGTAAATAAGAATGCGGTTGGATCTTTGTGTTCTACATTCGACGCGCTGCTTTCCACACCGTTTGCATATTGTAGGCAGATATACGCCACAAGAAATATGTTAATTATTAGTACGGGGCAATTTACTTGTCAGGTAATTTTTAAATCTTGCATGCACTGAATGAAAGTAAAAAAAAAAGCCAACACATTCCGTATGGGGACGCAGGTTAGAATCCAAGCATGGTGCGCACGTGTAGTGCTTTGCCAAGTGACGAGCTGAAGTCACTGGTTTTCTTTTCGTTGTTATTTATTTGTAGGACGGCTTGTACCGTTTCCATCGGGCTCCAAGCGCCAATGCCATGCTTTCGGTGTGTCGCCTTTCGAATTTAATTTGGGATTATTGTGAGGCGGGTGGCGAGTGATACATGACGGCTAGAATTATACCACTACACGGGTTTAAATTTGAGGCCCGAGCCGTGCCCGAGCCCGGCCCGAGCCCGAAACTAAAAACCCGAGGCCAACCTGGGCTCGCTAAATTATCGCTCCGGTGAGCCCACCCCACCGCGCAAAGCTCGGAGTGAAGCCCAGCTCGGGGCCACTCTCACAGTAACGCATGAGATAGACTGCTCACTCTGAGCAAGTAGACTCCTACTCCACAAATAATGAACTGGCGCAAAAAGAATCGCAAACAACAGTAACGCTTGAAGATTTTTTTTTTTTTTTTTTTTTAGCACAATACGAAGTAATATTGAGGCATTTCGCCAGGTCGGCTTTTTGAACAGTGACATCGTAGGTGTGCAGAGATAAACGAAAAGGGGTAAATACGCGCGTAGTAAATTACACTGTGTTCCTTTAAGATATTAATCTTGATGGAACGCATGGCATGTAGTGCGAAGAGAGGACAACCAATGATCGCTAAGGATTATAAATCGCATTCCAAGGTAAAGAAGGCTTAACAGGGGGCGGACGAAAATTAGGTGGTCGGTTTAGGTTAAGAAGTTTGCAGGGGTCAGGATGCAGCTGGCACAGAGCCGGGTTACTCGGGGGAATATGAGAGATGCCTTCGCCCTGCAGTGAATACTATTCACTGCAGGGCGAAGGCACCTCTTCATTAAAATCTTCATTATCAACCGGATTAGTAATCCGGTTGATAATGAAGATTTTAATCAGTCAAGAAAAGATGGGAATGTGAGAGAGGAGGAGAAGGAATGAAAGTGATTCTATGGAGGCGGATTTCTGTTAACTTGGAACCGCTTGTGACCTGAAAATTCAAATAAAACGACGGCTTGAACAGGGAAAGTACAGTGCGAAGTACCTGATAAGTGAGCAAAAGACGTTGGGAATTCGTAATTGCAAGCGCATTGTGTGAAGCACAAGGGTTACTCGGGGGAATATGAGATAGGCCTTCGCCCTGCAATGAGTATAATCCGGTTGATAATGAAGATTTTAATCAGTCATGTTTTACGGCCCCCGATGCATAAATATTAAAGCATCCTCGCAGCCAGCGCAACGTCTCTATCTCTTTATCTTTTTAATGAATACGATTTCACGTGTGCTTAAATCATAGCCGAACTGCGCCTTTCAGTCGAGATGAAAAAGAAAAGAACTTGCGTCTTTCGTTGTGTGTGTTTGAAGACAGTGATCGTCCAAAACTTGTTCCTCAATGCATTTCTAATAGCGCACAGTTGTGTTTTGGGAAGACGAACAATCAACGAGCAATTTATGAGACTGCCTAAACTTTGCTCCAACTCTCGAAACAAGAAATAATGCAGGAACCACGGGTATGTTAATAACTTAAAGAGCAAAACATATGTCACAAGAATCGGGCCGAAAGAGCATGGAGAGATGGAAGTCAATATTGTCCCTGCACTCAGTGGTTAAGAATCTCAACTGCTGAACCGGAGAACGCGGGACCAACTACTTGCCGCGGCGGCCGCTTTTCGATGGAGGCGAAAAACAAGGCACCCGTGTACTGCGCGAAGGTGTCAGTACACGTTAAAGAACCAAGGTGGACGGAATTGCCGGATCCCTTCACTACGGCGTCCCGCAGAGCCTGAGTCGCTTTGGGACGTTAAACCAGTATTAAACCAAACCAAACCAGTATTGTCCCTGCTCCTGGCATTGCGAAACATACGTCATGTTTCACGAAGACATTTAGAATCCGCATCAGCTCTGCGTCACTCTGACAAGAAGCTCCTTTTCAAACGAGCACAGGTGGATGGTTGTCGTATTAGGAATGCCATTTATGAGGGCTTAAAAAACAAATTACTTTCGAACATTTCTTATAAAAACACATATATGCATACTGAAACAAAATTGTATTATATAAATTACAATGATGACACCCTTATCCATTGCTATTGCCACTACTATAAACAAAACTGTTCACAGTAATGCAAAAGTGTTATGACATGCGCGGCCCACACTCACGTGGAAATCAAATCCATGCTTTGAACAACTCGATAGCTACCAAAAATAAATATGAATAAAAGCTAGAAATTTGATGATGATGCCACACAAAATGAACCAAGATAAAAGTAATGAAAGCTTCACATTTCGCGTGGTAACAAAGCAGATTATCTACATATTCTAGCGTATAGAAAGACCACGTTGTTCACGGTTTCGGGCTTCAAGCACATCCTTCGTACCTGAATTATAAAGCCGCCAGCACCAAAATTTATTTCGCTTCTTGCGCTCATGGCTGGAACACACATAACCTTTGGTGCAAACCAGCTCTGCTGACTATTTCCACCACCGCAGCAAATATTTAGGGCTTTCGAGTGAATTAGTGGGTTAAAATATTTTTCAAGTTCGCTCCGCCGTAGTGGTGCAGTGGTTAGGGCGCCCGAGTGCTGTGCCCAAGGATGCGGGATCGAATCCCGGCCGCGGCAGTTGTTTTTCGATGAAGGCGAACAGCTAGGCACCCGATTGCTGTGCGATGCCAATGCACGTTAAAAAAAGCCAGGTGGTCGAAATTTCCAGAGCCTCCCACTACGGCATCTCTCGTAGCCCGAGTTGCTTCGGGAAGTTGAAGTCCATAAACAAATACAAAACCAAACACATTTTTCTAGTTCTTCACCGGCTACTTCATGTTAGTGGGCATCGGTCCAGCTCATTAATCGATCGGAAAGCCTACCACGTTTGGGTGGCTTTTCACTGCCAATTTCATCATCGCCTATTTCCTCAGGGACAGATGGGCGCAGCTCAAGCAGCACTTTGAAGCGTTCACATTATGTGTAAACAGAACCGTACTAATTGATAAAGTCCAACCACTGGCATCACAAGAAATTATAGATTTCAGCTTAGAGATTATTGAGCCCTCCGCGGAAAGAGCCGTAAGTGTTTTTTATTATTATTATTATTTTCGTTAAATACGTAAGTGCCAGCGCCAAAGTCACTTTACTCCGTCCAGCTCCAGTAAGTCGCTCGTCTCCTTGAACGGCTCCAAAAACTTGATTTCTTTCAGCACTGCATTGCGGAGGTCCTCCATCGTTTGGTCACCTCCTTCGTCCAAAATTCTTCAATGACGTCATGCTGTTTAGCAACCGACTTTATGATCGCAAGACTCAGTTTCCATCTAGTAGCTATTTCCTGGCACACTTAGGCAGCCGGCTAGCAAGCCCGCTTTATTTAAGAAATTTAACAATAGCTTTTACGTCCAGCTGATGATATTCATACGTCTTCAGGAAGCTCTTAGGCGAGAAAAGAGTAATAAAAAACAGTCACGATAATAGCATTTATTATATGAGTGCTGTAATTCAACCTCACGCAGGGCTGCAGCGCATTCATAATGACGTTCTCCTCTTGATCAGAAACCGAAAAATCGCCTCACTCAGCACATGCCTTTATCGATTCTTAACCTCAAACATCTGCGCACAATTTTTTCGCAGATGTTGCCACCCGTTTTCTTCTGTGTACGGGGAAATCATTGGTTCTTCAGGTTCTTCACTTGCCATTCGTCGTCGGTAAAGTAAACTGAAGCCACGAGTTTGGCAGAAATCCGTCTGGTCGGGATGAACTGTTGCAGTACTGAGTATCATCTTCCCGTAGTCGTAGGTCTGCATATGGACGATTACAGATCAACGACCTTCTTTTATTGCTAACTGAACGTTAGGGACGACCGCCTCTCGAACTGTAGCAGCCACTTCAGAAATTTTGAGTGACAGTGTCGTGCTGAGTGGGAGCATGTTTTTGGCGAGTGTACTTCTATATCAGCCTCAATACAGACCAACGCATAAGTGACTTTCAAGAAATTGTAGTCGCGTACAATATCGAAAGGCCTCATTATCTTTGCACCCCACTATGCGCACATTGTCGTTAAGCTTTCTTTTGTATTCAAATGTACAGTCTTTGTCAAAAGTATACAGCCCAAGGGTTTTTCTTTTCAGCCCCGTAATAAGGCTCGTAACGCAACTCTAGCGTTCGAAATCTCAGAGATGACAAATCTTGTCCTCATTCTCCTCTAGAATGCGTTCATATTCGAGTATTGCTGTCAGGAGCCGCGTTACAGGGCTTAGAAGCAAACCCCTTGAGCTGTATATTTTTGACAAAGACTGTACGTCTCGTTTCTTCGCTAAAAAAAAGAAAATAACTGGTTGGCTGTGCAGTCTTCAAGCTTGCATTTATGGTGGATTCCGTTTTCCCACCATCGTATAAAAAAACAAAAACTCGAAAGTTGTATTCTTTTCACCGCACATCCCTCACCGATGACTGATTGCTGGCATCATCAACATGGAGACGTCTTTGTCATGCATCGCACTTATTGGTTTGTTTCGAAACCCCCAGTTTGAGCACTCCGGAAATAAGAGCCTTCTTTAGCTTGATGGCACTTATCGTAGCCCAGTTTGTGAGAGCGGAAAATGGGCATAGCTGTCCCCCAGGAAACCTCTCACGCAGAACGCCACAAGAGCCACACAGCTACAACACTATACTCCAGAAGCAAGCCAAATGAATGTCCAATGTATGACAAAGTATTTAAGAACAATCAGAAATTTCCCATCACATAGTCACCCCTACTCCAGTTTGCAGACTTGAAAATAACTACATGGTGAACAATTTTGTTCAGGGCGACTACTGTCGAAGATGAGGAGCGGGTACCGCTAGACGGATCCTCCGGCCAAATCAGTCCACATTCACATCTGGCCAGGACTGCCGTTCGTCAAGGGAAGGTGTCGCTCCCGCCGAAGAAAGAGGGGCACTAGAGGCGACCACGGTAAAAAAAAGACGGTTGGTCAAATATTGTGGGGAATCCCCCAAGGTGGAGTAGATTTGTAATAATGGAGTAATTACTCACTCACATCCATCCAAGCGCAACCATACGGCTACAAAAGTAAGCTAAACAGCTTTGTCAGAAACTTCGTAGTTTCGTCCTGGTCCGGGTATCGAACCCGGGACCACCGCTTTTCCAGGGCAGTCGATCTACCAACTGAGCTAACCAGGACGGTCAACAGAACTCGAAGCTGGAACCATGTTGGTCGAATATTTAGGGGAATCCCCCAAGGTGGAGTAGATTTGTAATAATGGAGTAATTACTCATTGACATCCATCCAAGCGCAACCATATACGGCTACAAAGGAAAGCCATTCTTTCCTTGGGTGAGCTGAGCTTGGGTGGATGCCAATGAGTAATTACTGCCTTATTACAAAAGGAAGACGGAAGCTCCAACGGCGTGGCCGTCAATATGACACGCCAGCGGTGCAGTTATATGGTAGCTCACAAGAGCTCCGCCGCTATAGGGCCGGCACGTGTTCTGGGCACTATGCTCTTCGCTGCCTCTGCATGAAGGTGTAGTTATTCAATGCTCCCATCGAAACTTTCCTGTTAAGCAATTCAACGTCGGCAAGACGTGGTCTTCAAGGCGAAATGTCTGTAGCTAAGCCACATGCACAGTTCTGGCGGCTGAGGAGTCAAAGAGGGATTAATAATGATCTTGAAATAGGCGGTGGCTCGCCGAGAAATCGAACGATGGTCCTTCCCCGGTGATTTGTATGCGGCTTCCAGTGTCCAGCCCAGGGCGCTAACACACAAGCTGAGCAGACGCGCAGCATCTTTTGGCAGAACCGACGGTGGGTGCTCGCTGGTAGCTGAAGCAGCCCCAGCCAGTGTTGCTCTGTATTTTAGTAGGCGAAGACACTCGTGGAAAATGAGCCGCGTGTGGCGCGTTACACCATGCACTCTACTCGACATCACAGTGCAGACAGTCTAAGGGTTTTGCGTTTTAGAGCACGCGACAGCGGTCTCTTACTGTTGCTTTTCAGTCACCGAGGAGACACATTTAACTTATTCTCTTGTATGGTTGAACGTGACTGGGCGCGTCTAAAATTACTTTCACATCGGACTGCGAATGACGCTGATCAACTCCATCAACAAGTGGCTCCGTTAAGCTTTCTCTCATTTCTCCTTAGTGAGATTTCTAAACGCTCGCGCGATGTTGGTGCTATTTTATTTACGAGATGTTCCGGTCGACAGAACAAAAAAAAAAAAAAAATGCACTGTTTTTGTAAATTTTCTGAAGTGAGAAAAATGTAGTTCTACCAGAAACCAAAAGAGAACAAGTAAATGAAGGCTATGTTTGTGGGGCTTAAGGTCCGAAGGCGACTCAGAATGTGAGGGATGCCGTATACGGCATCCCTCACATAGTAGGGTTTTTCGGATTATTTCGAGCACCTGGGGACCTTTAACGTGCGCCGACATCGCATAGTACACGGCTGCCATGCCTTCCGCCGCAATCGAACGCCGCCGCTGCGGCCAGGATAAAACCCGGAAACCCTGCCTCAGTATAGCCAAGCGCGTTAACCCGATTCAGCCATCGTGGCGGGGTAATAAGAAAATAAGTAAATAAACTTTAACTTTTTTTTTCCTCAGCGCGCACTATGACGTTAATTAATCCATGCCGCTGCTGTAACGCCGCATGTATACTTCACTCTACAATACTGAATATAGTGAATGAAAAACCGGACATCGGACCTTTATGTACGGGCCCAAGCCGGACATTTTAAGCAACGTTAAGCCTTTTGGAACAGCTATATCCACTCTGGACAAAATGGGACTTATTTTTTCATGCTATTTCTCATTCAGTTCTGGCGTATATTTTAGATGTAACATGGAATCCTCGGTAGGCGTTTGTGTTTTCGAAACAAGATTGTAAGCTATATTTTCTGATATTTTAGTACTGCCGCGCTCCTAATTTGTTTATATTCCAAACATAAGCAGCATCCTTCTGCCTTTGCCGTTCCCGCATGTGCTCCTAAAACAGTTTGTTAGTGTTAGAAATAATGAAGTAATGACGTGGCATAAATATTTTAACGGCCGCTTGGTGATCCCGCGGTGAACGGATAATCGTTCGACCGAGCAATGCTCATGGATTTAACATTGTTATTGTTTGAAGTTCACCTGGCACGAAAGCGGCCCTTTGTCATTGGGGTGATTGAAATAAGCAGGAAGGAGTGCGACAGCTGAGTAGCTGCTTCTTGATGCATCTGCGAATCGTCGGCAAGCAGAGATGTGAGGAAATGTCATCCGTTTGTCCCACGTGCATAGCATCAAGCACAAGATCTGCTGTCTACCTGGTCGAAAGTGGGACGGGAAAAAAGATCTCAGATCACGAATAGCAGCCTACCTAGCCTCAAAGCGAAAGTACAGAATACTCGTACCTATCACCTATGAGCTTTTGACAGACTTGATGATGAGAACAGCGGAATGCGGTATGGATGGGCATAACATTAAAAGAGAGGAAGAGAGCAACGCAGAAGTGCGTTTATAATCGCCCACTGAAAGACATCGGAGGACGGGCGTTGACTCAGTGTACATGGAAAGGCACACATGCTACATTTATTTAGCATCAAGGTGGTGAGCGCACGCGCATTTATAATGTGGCAAAAAAAGAACTTTTTTTTTTTTTTGTTTATCCCCAAAAGTTGCCTTCGAGTCCAGAGGAAAGCAGCAATGAAATGCTGAGGAATGATTCTGGGAACCTGAGGTTCTGCAGCGTGCACGTACCTAAATGCTACGAAATATCTCCGAGGAAAGCAGCCTTAAATTCATCAAGTATTTCGCACTTCGGGAGTTGCCTCGCTGAGGACTGCAGCGCCGACATTATGAAGCGCAAGCGTCATGAAGTCGCCCGATGCAACGTCGTCAGCGTTGCATCCGGAGGCTCACCTCACGAAGCCAGACCAATTCGGAGTTGGAAGCCGAATTGGGAACTGTTGTAACGCGCAAGCAACTCCGGGAATTCGAGTCTGGACTTTTTAAGGACAGCTTTGGCTTGCACAACGCCGGTACATTGCCTTCACAGACGGCGTAAGCATATAGCAAGACTGGAAAACAGTCATGACCCTTGAGGCAAGAGCAAAGGCAGTTTGCGAAAAGGCAGATATCTAATCTGACAGCAACGAAAAAAAAAAAAAAACACGTGCAGAAACCAGAAGTCTTGCATTATAAAGAAGACCCCAGCATACGTATAGAAGCGTACATGTAGTACCTTGACATGGTGGCAAGATTTAAGCCCCGTCACAGCCGTCCGCGCCGGAGTTGTAAGACTTCGCGTTCAACAGCCGGTTGCAAGATAGCGAGACGTACGGCGTTAAAAATCCCCGGCAGGCTACGTCCGATACTGAACTGTTGCTGTGGCTGTCCCGTCGTCATCACTTCGCAAGGGCAAGCAGCAGGAAACTATCTTGCGCGCTGCGGAAATTATACTCAATGGGGGAAGCGCCTCTTCGGCGCTTTCATTCCCATCTCGTTTCCCGTATAGTACTGTTTGTCCATATGAGCTGTTCTACGCGAAGGGCAAAGTACCCACACTTTCAACCCCTTCGTAAAGTTCATCGCAGTCGCGCCTGTTAGCAAAGAGTCTCGCTCCTTGCGTGGGCTGCTCTTCTAGCGAAATTTGCAACATTTGCAGAAAAAAAAAAATTGCAAGCGCGGCACAATTGCTCGTGCAAGGACATTTCACTCAATCGCGCACTCGCGGCGAACGAAAACTTCGCTTAACTAGAGTTCAAACCGGCGTGTTGTCTCAGACTAGTCCTGCGCATTGCCGGCGCCGGTCGTAAAATTATTCATCCTCGAAAACTGCTTGCCGTTTCGTGGCGGATAGTTTAGAATAAAAAACAAAATACAGTAATTTCACCGACAGCAGTTACTGGCTGTTTTGCTGGTCGTAAATGCCTTCCCTGCTCGCGAAAGACGCCCTATGATTCAGAGAGTTCAGTGCATCTCTGCCGATAGCATTCGTCACCACCACGATTACCACCTCTGAACGAGTCGGACAAAAATTGCCATCACCATCAGTCACTTAACCACGTCTGAGTGTGAAACCTCCAGAAAGGCACGTCATAAACAAGAGGCAAATGTAACGTCCCCAGTTAAATATTTCACATTTTCTTCTTTGTTCTCCTGATGAATTGGCATTGCACTTGCCATGTGAAGGCGCCGAGGAGAAAGCAAATTCTCTAGTAGCTTTCGGAGTAAACGAATATTTTGCGACCGCCATTTAGGCAGAAGGAAAACTACGGCAGACCGATTCAACTTGGGCAAGCTCTACGCATAGTTAGTGTCATGGTTAGCGTCAGTCTTGTACACGTTATAGAAAATAAGTAACCGATTACAATTACATTTACTCTATTTCAAATTTAACTGATTACAGCGGTCGATTACAGCCGCAGGGCAGTAACTGATGCTTACATAACCTTTCTCCCGAACTTTATTGCAATAGTACAAACTCGCTCAAACTCCTATAAACTAGTGTGGCTTAAATGAATTTTCCTTACACCCAGCTAATTTTCAACATGGGTTATTTTTCAGTGTTGTCATCAATGGTCTTGCCGTTTCCTCGTGAATACATAGCCGCTGCACTGAACACTGTCTACATGTAAGCGCTAGAGGGGATCGACGGTGATACATATCCTCTAAACACCGCGCACACCCGCTTTTATAGCGCAATGCTTCGATGTCAGTTTCTACATTCTCTGTGACCTGCCGCGGTTGTTCAGTGGCTAGGGAGCTGGACTGCTGAAACCAGGGATGTGGGATTGAATCTCGGCGTCCGCTTTTCGACGGAGGAGAAACGCAAGGCGCTATGTACCGTGCGGTATCAGTTGCACGTTAAAGAGTCCCAGGTGGTCGAAATTTCCGGAACCTTCCACCTCGGCATCTCTCACCGCCTGAATACCTTTGGGACGTTAAATCTTACAAACTAAACCAACCCGGACATCCTCTATGAAGCCCGACGCTTCACTGTTGGCGCAGTGAAAAGGCACTGCATGGTAAGGTTGCTAAAAAACTGAAAAACTGTCGATGTTTTCTTTGAAACAACAGAGGTGCCTTCTCGTATGGAAACATGGGAAGGTTGGTTGAATTCTTCGGCCAAAGCTGGTGGAGTTCCTGACGTTGTGTCTTCACTACACACCCATTTGGACTTCAATAGAAGAACTCCAACAAGTGTCAGCAGAAGCACCAAGAACGAACTTCCGCAGAGAGCGCAACCCGCAAGACAGCCGTGCGGTCCGGTCATACGGCGGAACAATATGACGCAAACACATCGGCACAGACGCTCACCCCTGTAGCCTTTTCTGCGCAGATGTAATTGATAACTGGTAATCAGTTGCCGAAAAATACATAATTTAGTTACTCGAAACGTTATTGTTGAAAAAGTAATCAATTGATTAAAAATTACTGAATAAGTAATTAATTGCAAGTAGTCAGTTGCGACAACTCTGGTTAGCGTGCGGTCTTTTGTTCCACACAATTAAATACAGCGCGACCGTCAAAATGAGTTAGAAAAAGGCAACAGCGTGGTTATATCCTGTCCTTTACTGCAGATTTCTGCAGGAGGCATGTATGTGCTTGCTTGAATATCAATCTCATTAGAATATGGTTATTACTAATACTACTACTACTACTACTACTACTACTACTACTACTACTACTACTACACGCCCGTTCATCTGTCGAATTACCAGCAGCGCTGCCAAACCTGATGGCTGCTTCCGTACAAGTAGGAAGTAAGCATACATATGGGCGCTGGCACCCAGCTCACTGCTCCCATATTTACGAAAAAAAAAAATCATTTTGTGTTATGATCCAGTGTTCCTTTCCTGTTGGGAGCTCACCACAGAAAAAATTCCAGCGGTGGGCTTAAGTTTCCTTAGGTGCAGTAATGCGAAAGCAGTAAGAGCTCTGTCAAGCCACCTGGCGGATTGGTCCGACACTATGCTAGCGAACCTCGCCTGCACTCGTTCAAATGGCGCATGCGTATGGCGTATTTACCTAGGTTAAATGAAGGAGCGGCGTAAATGCAACTTCATGGATACGACAATGTACACTGCACAGAGCGACAGTATGTTGCAGTGAGAACTCGATGAAGGCTATATTTACTGCATAGCGTGAGCCTGTTGCAGTTTTACACGAGGCGTGATCGACTGCGGCAATAGTATATAGGTTTTGTACAAAAAGAGTATATATACAGGCCTCTTAAAAAGCACTCAGGCGTTGCTGCGGAGTTGTACTATCTCCTCAGAAAATACGAAAATAAAAGGGCGTCAAAGATAAACACCGTGACAACGGCGGAATCCACGGTTGAATGTCGTTCTCCTCATGAAAACATGCAACCAATACACACATGCAAACCAGATGTAATAAAGCATGTATGGTGCTCTCGTGCATGGGCCAGGGATTCTGATCTCTTCGTTCTGGCGAGGTTTCGAAACCCAGTGGTGGCAACGTTTTTTTCTTTATTGACTCTTCGTATGAGCACGCTCTGTCCAAAAATCTTATCCACGCTACTCGTGAGCCAAGAAATCCTGTCGCATTAATATTCTGCACTTCAAACTTCACTAATGTTATCTCAAGCTACCACCGCTAAACACACCGCACAAGGTGTGTTCACCGCAGCACTATAAAGCAGCGGCCTCTCGGCTTGAACTCCCTCCTCGTACCTCCTGGCCTGTTTATCGGCTTCACTGGTGTGAATTTTGCTAAAAATATGAGTCACTGACCTCAACTTGTGTGAGGAAAAATACATTGTGCCATAAGATCCTTTGGCCAAAGCTGCCCTTGTACTATTAAACTGAACATCGTCATCATCATCATCATAATCATCGCTCAAGCGCTTCCCACGTGCAGCAGAGGTGGTTGTTACTCGAAAGGAGGATTATGCACACCTTCCTGAAGCCGCTCTGGGCGATGGAGTATCGCAGCGCAAACGAAAAAATGATGCGCTCATTAGTAGAATCGCGTAGAGCGTTCCTGCTCAACATAACGCCCACTGACGTAGGCTGAAGAGGCTGTGCATGGTACGAACTCGGATGTCGTAAGTACAGAAGCACAACCGAGTTATTTAGGATCCACTACAGCGCAGCACAAATGGTGAGCGAAGGTAAGAAAATTAATAACAGATGGGTCCTGATGGGAAGTGAATGTTATCCACTCGTGAGTGAGGATTAAACTGAGTATAATGATTGTGCCATGAGCAACGCGTCCGAGAGCTCTCGTAATCTATTGTCCTTAACGGAGAGATTATACTTCTGAGTCGAAGTGCTTGACATGTTCCTGTTGGAAGCATCTTTCATAACAGAAATGGTCCGTGGTTTAACCAAACATTTAAACATCTTGTGAGTAACAAGAAGAGCCTTTTTCGTTCGGCAAAGGCAAACAACCGAAGTAACAGCTGAGAAGCGTGTTTTGTATACCTGATGCTGAGTACTCAAAAGCAGTGCGACTGCCCTCCTTAACAGCCCAGTCAAACCGGTTTCTCCGAGGGTTGTGAAATGGTCTATAATATGCTATAATATGCTATAATATAGAGAAATTGGACACCATTTCCCTTCGTTGCGAACCTGGAGAGCCTCTCCAACTGGCTGCACCAGTGTTCAACGGCGTACGACTTCAGCTTCTTCGCATCTGATAAAAATACAGCATGAACTGTGCCGCGCAGTAACTTTTGCTGCATGTTGCCCATTTTATTTGAGCCTGAGAGCACAGTGAAAATAATGAATGCACTGAAAATTTCATCTTGCGGAGTTGACAATATTAATTGACCCAAAGTTTCTGAAGCAAGCTGATATATATTCATTGCTTTTTCGAGTAAAAATCTTTTAACAATCAATACAGATTCTAATTCCGCCCTCTGACCATGAAATCAGAAAGGCGGTTCCATTACATAAATTTGGTACGCCATATATCCACCTTCCAACTACCAACCCATCTCATTATCAAATATTCCTTGCAAATTAGTGAAACATATCTTGTGTTCTAATAGATTCGACTGCCTGGTATCAAATTCATTTTTTTTTCTTCTGTCCAGCATGGTTTCCGGCGACCATTTTCTGGTGAAACACAACTCCGTAACTTTACACATGCCTTGCACGTGATTAGCCTGGCTGAAATGTTTTCTTGCTAACTGCTCAGAATGTGCAATTTTTAATTACTAATTCCCCCTTGAATGAAGCAACATCAGGTGTCTCCCAAGGTTCCGTACGCCCACTGCTTTTTTCTAATATACATCAATAGCTTGCTCAGTGGTGTTTCTCGTATAAATATATACGCGGGACCGTTTTACACCGCGAAACCAGCACCGACGAAAACACTATCTTGAGTCTGATCTACATAATATCACTCTTTGCTACAATGAATGGCAAATCACACTAAACCATTGCAAGTGCGCTTTAATGAACGTTTCCAGACAGAATATTACTTCCTGCGTACACCCTGATTATCATTCTGGATGGATCTGTAACATCATATCGATACTTGGGGTGTGTTCATATTCTCGTCGTTAACCTGGAAACTGCACATCGAACAAATCATTTACAGTGCTGACAGCATGGTAAGCTATTCATGTCGAAATTTCATCAAAGCCCCAGTCGATCTAAAATTCTTATTGGAAGACACCGCCCCATTCGGGATGCTCACCAGGTCGCTCTTTACGCTGCACCAGAGCGTTCAAAATAACGCAGTTCATTTCGTCCTTTAAAATTATAACTGGGTACGGAAAATAAATAAATTGATCTGTCAGGTTTCTTGCTGCGTCATGATTCACACTCGAAGTAGTAGCAAAAAGAAAAAAAAATCTTTAACAGAGAAGAACGGCCGCATTTCGACGTAGGCGAAACATGAAAGGGGCCCGTCTGTAGTGCGATGCCGGCGCACATCCACGAACCTCAGGTGGTCTATATTAATCCGGAGCCCTCCACTACGCCGTCCCTCGTAGGCCACATGTCGCTTAGGGACGCTGCACACTACATTTCAGCAGTATGCGTAAAAATGGGTTTCAAGTCACTGCATGTAATGTGCCACATGTTAATTTTAGTTTTACGTTTCTACCGCATTAGCACCAGATGGAATACAGTAGCTGTGTTCAAGTTTACTGCTCTAACGTAGTGTTACGTACATCGCAAGGGAAGTGCGCACGCGCAGGCACGCTAATTTTCTTAAGTTTCCACTTTAAAGGGACACTGAAGACACATTGGAGTTGTCCTCTGTCAATACCGTACCACATTCTGGCGATAAAGGTGCTGTCTTAGCTGATAATGGAACTGCTATAAACTATAAAAGGTGAATAATATTAGTTAATAACAATGAGAAATTATTCGTTAGGACTAGATAAGCTTCGTCAGAAATAAGTGGTGAATGTGCAGCGTCGGGCGGAAACCTTTTGGTGGAGGGTACCAGGTAGGTTTGACATATCTAGAAATAGAACTGCTCCATTCCCAAGTAAAGGCTGTTTTTTCGTGCGCCCATACGGTCCGTCATCAAGCAAGCAACCTAGAAAGAAGAACACTGGCTTAATAATGAATCTAGAGGCAAATGTATTCAAGCCTTCTGTTGTTGAACACAAAACAAATGTCATTCGTTAATGTCAGTGACAACGACGAGCCGACATTCTTCTTGCGCCTCACTCCAGGCACATTTCTCTTGGCCTTCTTGAGGTTCTTCGATTTTGTGCGTCCTAATTTGGTGCGGCGGGGACTGGATTTCCCGAGAAAGGCTATAGCTTTGCTTTGTAGCGAAAGAGAAGTTGTTAACCTGAAGCACTGACGCGTTTCTCTCCCTTTAGTTCAGTAGCATACATCTTCATTTTTAGTCGCGTATCCCTGCAGGCTTTGTGATCGGAAAGGTTTGTGCCATAGACAAATGTGGCCGACACCACAAATGGCGTCGAATTACTCACTTTTCTTTCTCCTTACATCGCGCCTGTCTGGTTTTCCCCCTTATTACCCACTGCATCACACTTTGTAAAGGTAATGTCTAGACCAAGAATCTTTGCCAACATTTATTCCGCAAACTATTGTCACCCTGGCACAACATAACCGACCATCCGTGTGGAAGAAACACGTACTTGCGGCTGATTCGACTAATGTGATTTATCCCTCAGCCGTGTCTGCAGGCAGGCGTCATGTATAGGACAGTGCTGTTTGCTAGAAAAGCCTGCTATTTTCGGCTCTTAATGTTCCCGTTTCTCCTGTTCACAAGCCCCCCCCCCCCCCCCGCTTTTTTTGTTTTCCTCCTTCCACTGCACCGGACATTCGGTATATTATCGAGATTAACTACTAGCACTGCGCTGTACATCGTGGAACAGAGATTTAGGGGCTAGCGAACAAGATCTCGATCGATTCGATTTCTTTTTTTTTTTTTTTTGTTCTTTGCATTTCTGAGCGCCGGTCGGAGTGCTTCATAATTACTGCCTTTTTTTTTTCCCCACCGAGCCGCCCGTGAGAGAAGTGTTCACTCTCGTTGACGAATAAAAAAGAATAAATAAAATGCAGCAGAAACGGTAGAGGCTGCGTGCCCTCGCTCAGGCGCGTTTTGAAGTGCCGTTCATTCCTTGGGCGACAAGGGGCTCGAGGGAATCTGCCGGCCGCCGATGAAAGCACGTCGAGCTGGAAGCACGAGGATCAGACAGATAATTCCCCATCTCAGGATGAGGAGTGCTGGTACAGAATGACGACAACACTGAGCGCGTGAAGTACGAAATAATAGCAAGAAAGAAACAAGAGGAGGGGAGATCGACCCGGCCTGGGTCGAGTGGGACTCTGCCATCTGGCCGTCGATACCTAGGACCCATCAGAGAGAGCGTGCCAGGCGCAGGTGGCCGACCGAACGTGCAGGAACGTTCCGGCCGGCCACAAAGGCCTTCGGGCCGACGCTCCGTTTACACATGCGGCAGGAACGGCTGGATGGCTGCGTAAACAGTGCCGCGCTCGCACGCGGCTTCTCTGGTGCGGCGGGCAACCGGATACCGCGTGGCCCCAAGTGACCGCCGTCACGTGCACTACGGATGCGTGCCTTCTGTTGACATACAATTGCGCCACCATTGAGCCATCGTGGACGCCGCCGGAGTGCAAAGCATCTATTTTTATTCCTCGCGCACGCCGAACATAAATCTCCGACGGCGCTGCATTTGTTTTTGCCTTGTCCTGCTGCTGTTTTTGCGCGAGCTTCTGTACTGTTTCCTGTTTTCGTAGTTTTCTGTGTCATCCGACCGCAATTCGGTCATTTCAGACTCGCCTCGCCGAGTGAGGCAAATAAGAGGTAGACACACACACACACACACACACACACACACACACACACACACACACACACACACACACACACACACACACACACACACACACACACACACACACACACACACACACACACACACACACACACACACACACACACACACACACACACACACACACACACACACACACACACACACACACACACACACACACACACACACACACACACACACACACACACACACACACACACACACACACACACACACACACACACACACACACACACACACACACACACACACACACACACACACACACACACACACACACACACACACACACACACACACACACACACACACACACACACACACACACACACACACACACACACACATACACACACACACACACACACACACACACACACACACAC
Organism: Amblyomma maculatum; assembly: GCF_055883805.1. Taxonomy (NCBI): domain Eukaryota; kingdom Metazoa; phylum Arthropoda; class Arachnida; order Ixodida; family Ixodidae; genus Amblyomma; species Amblyomma maculatum. The sequence continues at coordinate 247,555,959 of NC_139344.1, forward strand.
ACACACACACACACACACACACACACACACGCACACACACGCACACACACACGCGTATGTATGTATGTATGTATGTATGTATGTATGTATGTATGTATGTATGTATGTATGTATGTATGTATGTATGTATGTATGTATGTATGTATGTATGTATGTATGTATGTATGTATGTATGTATGTATGTGCGTGTGTGGAGGGGGGTGTTTTTGGTTTATGGCGTTTAACGTCCCAAAGCGACTCAGGCCATGAGAGACGCCGTAGTGGAGGGCTCTGGAAATTTCGACCAGCTGAGGTTCTTTACCGTCCATTGACATCGAACAGCACACGGACAACTAGCTTTTGCCTCCAACGAAAAGCGGCCGCCGAGGCCGGGATTCGATCCCGCATCCTTGGGCACAGCTAGTAGTCGAGCGCTCTAATCACTGCGCGGCGGCCAGAAACAACTCTTAGTAATCGCTTTAGTGTACGTGTAGACAAAGAAATGAAGCTGCTGCGTTAACAGTAATGTGTATCTGAACAAGCTCAGTGTCACTGGATAATATAAATAATCAGTTTTAAGAATACTCTGTAAAACTTCGTTGATCGCCAGTTGACATCTTGCAATGTCGGAGCGTTGTTGTTGAAGATACATAGAAGAACGTGATGCAAAGGGCACATAGCAATACCAATATATATCGTGGGAGAGCAATAACACATGCTTTATGTAGTTCTATTGCTCTTTCGCGTCACTTAAGGGATAAAGGCAGGGACTCGGTGCCATCTTTTCTGGGTACGGTCGCGAGAGATTCAAATAGCGCGCAGAAGACAAGACCTTTTGGATTTCGTGGGGCAGCCCTTTTTATATATATATGGCAGGTTTGGTTAGTTTGTGGGGTTTAACGTCCCAAAGCGACTCAGGCTATGAGAGACGCCGTAGTGGAGGACTCCGGAAATTTCGACCACCAGGGGTTCTTTAACGTGCACTGACATCGCACAGCACACGGGCGCCTTGCTTTTCGCCTCCATCGAAAAGAGGCCGCCGAGGCCGGGATTCGATCCCGCGTCCTTGGGAACAGTAGTCGAGCGCCGTATATATATATATATATATATATATATATATATATATATATATATATATATATATATATATATATATATATATATATATATATATATATATATATATATATACATATATATATATATATATATATATATATATATATATATATATATATATATATATATATATATATACATACGAAATCCAAAAGGTCTTGCCTTCTGGCGCGATTTGAATCTCTCGCGACCGCTCAGAAAAGATGGCACCGAGTCCCTGAGTGACGCGAGAGAGCAATAAAACTACATAAAGCAGTGTTATTGCTCTCCCACGATATATATTGGTATTGCTATCTGCCCTTTGCATCACGTTCTTCTATGTACACTGTAAGAAAAAAAAATTGGTCAAAATGACGGAAAATTCTTGGCAGCTCTATTTCCAAGCATTATCCGTCATTTCAACTGATAGTGCTTTTAGTCAGTTTGATGTTTACTTGTCAAACTGGAATACATTTAAGCCGTCAATATGACAATTGACCATCATTTCTAAATGACTGTGCATTTCTTCATTTTGATATAATGTACTTAAGTTGTAAATATGACAGCTGATTGTCATTCTCAAATGACGGTTCATTTCATTATTTGGTATAATACACTTATGCCGTCAGTATGATGGCTGGCTGTCATTTCCACATGATGGTGTTGTTAATCATTTTGACGTACTGCTTGTGAACCAGAACGGAGTCATCAATGTGCCATTGTACAATGTGCCGTCATATTGACGGTTGCTGTGTCAGTTTGAAATACATTTAAAGCGTCAATATGACAACTTGACATGTTTTCACTTCACGGTCCAATGACATTAAGCACTTTTTTTGTACAGTACAGCATCAGTTAAACATTTTTTATCGTTCAACATAAAGTATATTTAAGCCATCAATATAATCCTATAAGAATCCATCAATATCATTTCAGCTATTTGAATCTGAAACACATTTATTTAGAATTTCCTACATCCTCAGTTGTAAGACGTTGAGCAAAATTTAAGTTAAACTTTGTGCCGCTCTGAAATCGAGCCCCAAGAGCAAAGTTCAACTGCTTCTCTTTGTCATTTGGATCTGTTCCTTTTTATTTTTAATCAAGGACTTCCACTGCTGCTGCTGTCAAGCTGCAGATTGACTCGCAGAATATCTAAAGAAGTCACAAAAATTGGCACTTTCAAAAAGCCTTTATTGTTATAAATGCGCTAAAACGTAATGTAAAAATACACTTTGAGCTTGCAGCTTGCTGCTCGCAGATTCTTCCCAAAATCATGCATGGTGTATCTAGAAAACAGAATATGACGTATACTCATATTAGATACATGATCATATTAAGGGTATTTAAATAGAACAATATAGGGCCATAAGAAAAGCATATGCTGAAACTAACTTCGGATGTAAAAAATACAAACATTCAAAACGTGGGCAACTTCTGTTACCATCACTGCATACCAAAATTTCTATAAAATGAGACAACAGAAATCTGTCCAACTCGTATTTATGGACTTTGAGTCATTTTGTCCAGTCTCTTCCCTGACTCTACGAGAGATAGGGATTTTGTCAAGCTATCCTGACATTACAGTTTCCAAGTCCACTTTTCCCAGCTGTTATCTCCCAAAGCCTTAGAAAATAAACAATTTGAACAGAGATGAACCACACAAGTTGAGATGACAGTCAAATTCTTTATAGTACCGTAGTTCAGGTAAAAAGTTTACACTCTCTGGAGGAATGGCTTCATTTTCTCACTTCATTAACATTTCATCTCTAAACCATAGAGATTATACTCATGCAGTTACTTTTATGGTTCCCATGTGCAACTACAGCGGTCAGTTTTCTTCCTTTGCCTGATTCTTTCAGTTAAAGAACACAAACGCTTAAAGTCATCTTCAATCCTAATAATAATAATTCCTCAAGGTTAAACTTTCACTTATGGGGCACTTCATATGCTGTAATTTAGGCACAGTCTTAGTTGAATGCATCAGTACCATCTCACTCAACTGGCCAGCTCCGAGAAACAAATTGTCCCTCCCGCAAGGCACTTTTGCGACCGCCACAAGACCGACAACCAACTTTTCAGATTCACTAGGGCTGCAAGAAGGTTAGAAAAATCAAATTTTGTAGAAAAACATGACTTTACATAAACTTCCAATTGCTAACATGGTGGAGCAAGATATTCGAAGTTTTGTTTCCGTTCTGATGCTTGACTGTCTTAGCACACTGTTTACATAGACGACAAGCAGTAATCGATGACAATGGCTGTAGTGGTTCTGCATGCCTTAGGTAAACATGGGCTTAGACGAAATTTAGACTCAAAATAAACCTGCCACTGTGAGTTCACTGAAGGGTAGATGCTTGGGCTTGCTGGTTCATGGTATAAAAGGAAAGAAGCATAGTACAAAAAGACATGTATACACGGTCGAGACATAGTGCTAACTTCCAACAAAAGTTTAGTTTAGTAAAGAAAGGTTTTTATACCTGCATATTATGGTGGACCATCAGGCAACACTAGCAAAGCATATCTGACAGATACACAAGTTCCCTTGACAAAGTGCGACCAAAGGGCTGCTTGCATAGTTTTATTTGAAAGGGGACAATCCACTGGGCTTCAATTATTTTACGGGCTTCAATTATTTTACGTGTTAACCTGGTTTTATGCACTTTTAAAACCACACGCTTTCTGAGATGGGAAATGCGTTCACACTCATGGCAGTGAGTCGACAAACTTTTCCCGCACATGCTCTTCTACGTCCAGCCCATGGTCCTGAAGCTTATCATTCAGGCATCTGCCCATTTCTCCTACATATTGTTTGCCACACGGGAGATGAATTTGGTAGGGAACATTTTCGGAGCAATAAACCAATTTTTCCCCAAGCTTCCTTGTGCAGCAGCCAACCGCCTCGGAGCAATAAACCAATTTTTCCCCAAGCTTCCTTGTGCAGCAGCCAACCGCCTTATTGAGCTCTCAAAAATTTTGTGCACAGACGACTCAACTTGTTAGGAGCCGAAAAACCCGCTCTGCTACTAGATCACTGCGCTATTTTCTTTTGAGCCCAGCAACCCAGCGGCAGAGTTCTATTTTTCAGCTCCTTATAGGTTGAGTCATCTGTGCACGAAAACATTTTCAAACCTCAATAAGGCAGTTAGCTGCACAAAGAAGCTTGAAGAAAAATTCATTTATTGTACTGAAAATATTGCCTATCCAATTTATCTCTCCTATGGCGAACAATATGTAGCACAAGTGGGCAGATGCTTAAATGATAAGCTTTGGGACCATGGGTTGAGCGTAAAGAGCATGTGCAGGAAATGCTTATTGACCCACTTCCATGTGTGTGAATGCATTCCTCATCTCAGAAAACGTGTGATTTAAAAAGTGCATAAAAACAGGTTAACACGTGAAATAATTAAGCCCAGTGGATCGTCCCTTTCGAAAGAAAATTATGCGAGCAACCCTTCTGTCGCACTGTTGTAAAGGGAACTTGTGTATCTATCAGATACGCTTTGCTAGTGCATGCCTGATGGTCCACTGTGATATGAAGGTATAAAAACATTTCTTTACTAAAATAAACATTTGTTGCACTGCATGTCTCTCCTACTTGTGTCCATGTCTTGTTGCGCTACATATTTTTTCTTTGAGCTCACTGAACGACCACATTTTATGGAACACTTCCATGCATAGTCTTGTAGTTCATGTGGCGAACCACTTTCAAAACATGGCAGTTATAGCTGCGAAAAGCCACCACTGCTACTGCGTTGCACTGCAGAAAGGTGTGCGAAGGCACTCACGATTCTGGATCATTTCTTAAACATTTCCAAGAATGTGTGCAAAAGCAGAACACTAGATGAAATGGTAAAAAATGGTCCTTAGTGCATGGTTTTGAATAATATTCAGAGCGTTCATTAGGCAAAAGTACTGTGATGCTGTGTGTTCTTGGCAGTTCTTGTCAGTTTCATAGGGATTATTCAAAACTTATAAGCATTTACCTTGTCTCTTAATGATGAATTAATCAAGATTGTTGTATTTGCGAAGAAAGCAAGCACATGTGAGCTCTGCGAACTTTGAGCAGTGCAAGCTTTGGCAGTGGACGATATATCAGAAAAGTAAGAGCTTGAAACCATTCGTATGTACTGAATAAGCCCACTGATAATAGACTTGCTTTTATTAGGCTCCTTTCTGGTTAAATTTTTTGTCTGATCACATTTTCGGCCCCTTTGAATTCGGAATTCTTGACTTTCCACTGTGCATATTATATAGTGGTTCGGCTATTTGCAGCAGCACTGCGGCGAATATAAAAGGTTTGAAAAACTTAGAACGTTGGTTCTATGACTGCTGCTGTGGTTCCATGAAAATGTCGAAATAATCGAGAGTCGGAAAATTCACAAGTCAGAAATTTCGCCTTTGACTGCTACATAGTTGGTCGTTTTGCACATTGCCTGCTTCAAATCTCAGCAACTACAGATATTGAAATTTTTGGAGCTGCAAGAAATAATCATAGTAAAGGTTTTTTTTGCAATTTACTTTAACTACCACAGCAACTACCAGCTGCTGCTGAATATTTCCTTGCCTTATTCTCAGAGGAACTTATAATACAAATGAATTCTTTCTTGATGCAATACACAATTTGCAACTTAAATGTAGCCTTTCATGTCTAATGGTGCATAAATCAAGGCACACTGAACAACACTTTCTTTAAAACGCTTTTCATGTAGGAATGAGGTTCTTTGAACTAAGAGGAGTGAAGGAAATCTTACTGCATTGTGTAGATGTACAGTCTTTGTCAATAATATACGGCCCAAGCTGTTTGCTTCTAAACCCTGTAACAAGGCTCCTATAAGCAATACTGGAATAGACAAGCCAGAGAAGAGTTTGGACGAGAGTTGTCATCTACGAGGTTTCTAACGCTGGAGATGTGCAACGAGCCAAGATGCGGTGCTTAGAATTAAAACCCGTGGGCCGTATACTTTTGACAAAGACTGTACATTAACTCTAGCCACTGCTATGAGCTATCACAGTAGCACAAGCCACATAACAGTGACTGTGACAAATTCAAAGGTCAACTCACCAGTGTAAAAACACCCGTAGCAAGCTCAACGACCTCGGTGAAATACCGCTGGCTGGTCCTTTTCCTCGGCCCTTGAAAGGGTTTATTTTTCAAAGTACCTGTAAAATATGAATAGTAAAATAAATTCGATTGATTTCGTGAGCGACGCTGCTAACAATGGTGCATTAAAAAGCAGGGGGGTGGGAGAAGCAAGGAAGTAAAGATAGGCATAGAGTAGTTCCAGCATATACTGAATAATTTCTCTAAAAATGGCAAGGCCAGTGATGGTATGAAGGAGCACTGGACAAGGATAAAGAGGGTACGCCTCAGTTCGCAAGTCGAGCCAATGTTTTGACAAGTGGACTTGTCTTCGTCTGGCATGACATGGAAATATGACATGGGAATGAATTTTGAGTATGTCACGAATTATTTTCCTTGCCTCCTCCTTTCTAATTACTCTTGCTTTGTTAGTGTTGAAAAAATGAAATAATTGTTAAACCTAGCTTGCCATTATTTTGCAGTTATATCATGGGCACATCTTCCATATATTGCTATACACTGAGGCGAATTTCCATAATTTTTTTTCATCTTTCCCATGACTTTTTAGTAGCCTGTATCTATGCGTAATCAAACATTAAACACTATGTTGCTCAACGAAAATATTGATTTATTTATACCACGCATTACTTTTGATTAGGATAGCACATGCTAACTCAAATATCTCCATCACTGGCCTTGGTAGAACGAGAGGAAGAGGATGGTTTACACGGTATGATGGAGCATTGAACCAGGGTAGAGGGGGTAGCCTCAGTTCGCAGGCAGAGCCAACGTTTCGACAAGTGGACTTGTCTTCGTCTGGCCCTCATGTGCTATCCTAATCAAAAGTAATGATATATATATATATATATATATATATATATATATATATATATATATATATATATATATATATATATATGCCATATGCCGATGAAAACTTCGGGCAGCGCATTCACTCACCAGAACAGGAGTTGGCCATGCTAGTGTAGTAATTGGCCACAGCCCCCCATGAAGAGTTTAAAAAATCCCTGGCCCTCAGTCACCAGTTGCTGCGGAGCAACTGACCACGGCGGCGGTCGGACCTGTCACGTAATGAAGGGTGCTAATAATTTCTGGCTCCGGGCAGGTCGTCATTGGAAACTGACCCTAGTCACATTTAATGCTAGAACCCGAGCTAGTGAGGCTAGTTTAGCAGTGCTGTTAGGGGAATTAGAGGGTATGACACGGGAGATCATAGAGCTTAGTGAAGTTAGAAGGCCAAATGAGGCATATACTGTACTGAAGGGCGGTATCTACTGTGTTATCGAGGTTTACCGGAGAGACGAGAACTTTCCTTGTGAATAAGGATATAGATGGTGATGTAGATGATTTCTATAGCATTAATGAGAGGGTGCAGGCATCGTAATTAAGCTTAATAAGTGGTATAAACTGAAGGTAGTGAAAGCATACGCGCCTACATGTAGTCATGATGAGTAGGCAGTCGAAAGCTTCTACGAAGATGTGAAATTGGCAATGGGGAAAGTAAAAACACAGTATACTGTACTGATGGGCGACTTCAATGCCAAGGTAGGCAGAAAGCAGGCTGGATACCAGACAGTGGGCAGCTATGGCATTGCGTTAAGGAATAGCAGGGGGTAGGTATTAGTTGAGAATTGCTGAACGCAATAGCTTAAGAATAATAAATCCTGTCCTTAGCAAATGGAAGAACCGGAAGCGGCGGCCTTGTGGTAGAGCATCAGCCGCGCATTCGGGAGGTACCAGGTTCGATCCTCGGTGCCGCCGGACACCCATCAGTTTTTTAATGGGTATAAAATTTCCCTTGGCCTGATGCTCGGCTCTTCTGGGGTGAAATGCTTGGGAAACGAATAATGTAAAAAGAGCTACATAATGGGCTTCTACCCCACGAGGAGGATGGCGGGACGGATCACTGCCCTATCCGCGCAACTACTTTGGGTGCAACTTTTCCAGTCCTAACAGGGAGACTAAAAATGAAATCAACTTTATACTGTGTTCTAACCCAGAAATTGTGGAGGATGTAGAGGTAAGGAGAAAGGTTCGATGCAGTGATCACAAGGTGGTAAGATTTCGAATTAATTTGGATTTGAAGAGGGAAGGAAGCCGATTAGTGAGGAAGAAGTCCATCAACGAATTAGCGGTAAGATGAAAAGTAGCAGAATTAAGCCTCTCGTTGCAGAATAGATATCCAGTGCTAACCGAGGAATTCGACCTTAGCTAAGAAGCAAGGAAAAACAATTTCAGGGATACCATTACTGAGTGCGCGATAGAAGTAGGCGGTAGAATTATTAGCGAGGATACCGGTAAACCATCTAAGGAGACGAAAGATTTGATCAAGAAACGCCAAAGTATGAAAGCTCCCAATCAAACAGACCGGATAGAACTGGCAGAGATATCAAAGCTGATCAATAAGCGCAAAGTGGACGACATAAGGAAGTATAATAATAGAGAAAATTGAGCGTGCTCTAAAGAACTGGCTTGAAAGCGGTAAAGAGGAAATTTGGCATAGGCAAAACTCAGATGTATGCACTGAGGGACAAGGCGGGCAATGTCATTACTAACATGAACAAGATAATCAAGGTAGTCGAAGAGTTTTATACGGACCTATACAGTAGCCAAATTCGGACAAAAATGAGATTGGCTGTAGTGACGAGCAATCAGACGTTCCGCCAGTAACGAAGGAAGAGGGCAAGGAAGCCTTAGAAGATATGAAAAGGGGGAAAGCGGCTAGGAGGGTCACCTAACTGCAGATTTATTGAAGGATGGAGGGGACATCGTGCTAGAAAAACTGACCACCCTTTATACGAAATATTTGATGACATCGAAAGTACCGGAGTCATGGGAAACGCTAACATAATCTTAATTCATAAGAAAGGGGACGCTAAGGACTTGAAAAATTACTGACCAATCAGCTTACTGTAACCTTAGACTTCAATCAACCAAAGGATCAAGCAGGATTTCGGAAAGGGTATACTCTACCGTCGATCGTATCCACACTATCAACCAGGTGATAGAAAAATTCTCGGAATATAACCAGCCCCTATACATAGCATTTCTTGACTATACGAGAAAGCATTTGACTCGGTGGAAACCTCAGCCAATCATGACGACATTCCGAGATCAGGGTGTAGGTGAGCCATATACAAAAGTACAGGAAGATATCTATAGTGGCTCCACAGCAATCAAGTTCTGCAGAAAGAAAGTGATAAAATTCCAATTAAGAGTGGTGTTACGGAAGGATACACCATCTCCCCAGTGCTATTTACAGCTTGCTTAGAGGGTGTATGCAAATACATGGAATGGGAGCAGTTAGGCATTAGGGTCGGTGGAGAATGTCTTAGTAATCTGCTATTCGCTGATGACATCGCCTTTATTAGGTCACTCAGAGGACGAATTCCAACTAATGGTTAATAATCTAGACAGGAGAAGCACAAAGGTAGGCCTAAAGTTTATAGGCAGAAGACTAAGGTAATGTTGAACAGCCTGGGAGATCCACAGCAGTGTACAATACGTAGCGAAGCGCTGGAATAATAATAATAATATATTATTATTATTATTATTATTATTATTATTATTATTATTATTATTATTATTATTATTATTATTATTATTATTATTATTATTATTATTATTATTATTATTATTATTATTATTATTATTATTATTATTATTGGTCTTGGAGTATGCGTCGGTTGTTTGGAATGGCACTTGCAAATCGAACTTGGACAAGGTTGACAGAGTACAAAAAAAATTTTTACGGATATTTCATTATCGCTTTCCTTGCGCAACTTCCCCCTCTCGCTCCACCAGGAGCGCCCAACTGAATCTTCCTTCCCTTCACTGCCGTCGTATCAGACTTGATATCATATTTCTGTACAAACTCCTTCATGGCCACATTATGTGCCCTCAGCTCTTAGAGTACATCCTACTGCGCGTTCCGCGAAAGAGCATGAGGGAATTCAGACCATTTCAGGTTTCTCCTCTTCATTCCCACTCCCCTCTGGACAGGATGCAGTGGTTGTTTAACACTTTTTGTCCTCACCTTGACATCTTCCAAAACTCGCTCTGTTCATTTACATTGGATGTTCGTAGCGTTGTATTCTAAATAGTACTTTATCACTTAAAACTCCCACTTTCTAGCCTTAAATTGTATTTACTTCACTTTTTGCTTTTTCTCCTGTTCAATGCTGTCTGTATCGTGAACTACTTTTTATCCGTTTCTTACTTATATTTCAACTTTAAACTTTATATTCGAATCTTACTGCCCCTTGTTGAATTTTACTTCTTTATTGTATTATTCTGTATTTCTAGCCTGTGTTTTAAGTACCATGCACTTGTTGCGCCTTGAAGGGTTGTTTATTTTATGTATATTTCTATATTACTATAATCAATGTCAGTTATTTGTTGTTGTTGTTTTTTTCTCCTCTATCTACCGTGCTTTTTTTTTTCTTTATTTCCTGGTGTGCTAAAAAATTCTCTCACTGTGTATATAAGTGATGCTACTCATTGTTTGCTTACTTTCCGTGATACTTTTCGTCTGTTTCATTTCATGTATTATTTATTTATTTTTTTGTGTTCTCTCTGTGTGTGTAAACATGTTTGTGCTTTTTCATTTTTGTTTCTTTTTTTTTTATTTGTGCTGCAGCACAAAGACCACATGGTTGTTCCTGCGCACATTAAATAAAGATTGATTGATTGATTATTATTATTATTATTATTATTGGTTCACAGGAAGGGAAAGGCGCAGTATCTGTCACACTTGCTCTGTGGACACCTGAACCGCGCCGTAAGGGAAGGGAGGAAGGTGGGAGTGAAAGTGAAAAGAGAGAAAGGGGATCCGTAACGGAGGGCTACAGAGTAATTTCGACCACCTGGGGATCTTTAACGTGTGCTGACATCGCACAGCACACGGATGCCACTTCGTTTCGCCTCCATCGAAATGCAGCCGCCGTGGTCGGGTTCGAACCCGGGAACTCCGGCCCAGTAATCGGGCGTCTTACCACTGCACCACCCCGGCGGGGCCTGGAAGTGGTAAGCGAATATCTGATAAGGACAGGTAGTAAGCGCAGATCCGGACCACGAAGGGGCGTCCGTGTGCTGTGCGATGTCAGCGCACGTAAAGATCCCCAGGTGGTCAAAATTACTCCGTAGCCCTCCACTACGGCTCCACTTTCACTCTTTCCACTCTCACTCTCACTTTCCTCCTTTCCCTTACGGCGCGGTTCAGGTGTCCGCAGAAACAAGTGTGACAGATGCTAAGCGCAGTATCTGTCACACTTGTTTCTGTAGACACCTGAACCGCGCCGTAAGGGAAAAGAGGAAAGTGAGAGTGAAAGTGGAAAGACAGAAAGAGGAGCCGTAGTGGAGGGCTACGGAGTAATTTTGACCACCTTGGGATCTTTACGTGCGCTGACATCGCACAGCACACGGACGCCTCTTCGTGGAAGTGGTAGGTGAATATCTGATAAGGACAGGTAGTAACCGCAGATCCGGACCCCGAAGGGGAAATAACTAGGAAAATAAGATTAGGATGGAGCGCATTGGGAAGGTACTCACATAATAGCAGCTTACCGGTATCGCTCAAGAGGAAAGTGTATAAACTTTGCATCCTAACGGTACTCACCAATGGGGCTGAAACATGGAGGTTAACGAAAAGAGTTCTACTTAACTTGAGGACAACGCAGAGGGCTATGGAGCGGAATATGGTAGGTGTAACGTTAAAAGATAGGAAGCGTGCAGAGTGGGTCAGAGAAATACCTCGTCACTGTCATTCTAGTCGAAATCAAGAAGAAGGAATGGGCAGGACATGTAGTGCAAAGAGAGGGTAACTGATGGTCTCTAGGAGTGACGAACTGGATTCAAAGTGCAGGAAAGCGTAGCAGTGAGCGGAAGAAAATTAGTAGGGTGGATGAGGTTAAGTTCGCAGGGGTCAAGTGGGTGCAGAGCACAGGACGATTAATCGGAGTAAAATGGGAGAGGCCTTCGCCCTGCAGTGGACATAGTCCGGCTGATGATAATGGTGACAATGATGATGATGATATATATACGTAATGAATAAAAATCAAAGCAGGAGTTCGGCGCCATCTTGTTTGGGCTGCCGCGCGAGATCCAAAAGTTCTTGCCTTCTGAGCGCGATTTGAATCTCGCGCGGCCGCCCATCCTGCAGTGGGTATGTCCGGCTGATGATGATGGCGATGATATATATACGTAATGAATAGAAATCAAGGCAGGAGTTCGGCGCCATCTTGTTTGGGCGGCCGCGCGAGGTCCAAAATTATTGCTTTCTGCGCGCGATTTCAGTCTCACGTCCCTGCCTTGATGTTTGATTCTTTAAGTGAGGAGTTCGGCGCCATCTTGTTTGGACGGCCGCGCGAGTTCCAAACTTGTTGCCTTCTGCGCACGATTTCAATCTCACATCCCTGCCTTGATGTTTGATCCTTTAGTGACGTGGGGAAGCAACCATTGCATCACGTTCCTCTATATACATTCAACAAGAACGCTCCGATATTGCAAGATGTGAACTGGCGATCAACGAAGTTTCACAGAGTCTTCTTAAGACTATAATCAGTTATTTTATCCAGTGACACTGAACTTGTTCAGATGCGCATTACTGTTAACGGAGCAGATACATTTCTTTGTCTACAAGTACACTAAAGCGATTACTAAGAGCTGTTTCTGGCCCCGCCGGGGTGGCGCAGTGGTTAGAGCGCTCGACTACTGTGCCCAAGGATGCGGGATCGAATTGTGGGTTGGCAGCCGCATTTCGTTGGAGACAAAAAGCTAGTCGATAAAATTCCTTTGTAGCAGCAACACGAATGAACCGAGACGGAGAGCATTATTGTAGATAGAGCTATCTAACTCAGAGTAAACGCGCGCCATCACGGAGCAAACCCGCCCTCCACCTAAATTGCAGGTTGCGCTTTGCAGGTTAGGTGGACGGTGGGTTCGCTCAGTGCTGGCTAGCCTTTATTTCCGGGACAGATAGCTCTGTCGACAAGAATACTTGTCGTCTCGAATCATTCGTGCTGCTGCCACAAAGAAATATAAAATTCCACCAAAACTATAATGCTGTAAAGCGCTTTGCTTACGATTGTACTTATTGGGTGCACATTGGGAAAATCATCTTCAAAACTGTAGTATTGTTACTTACTGTCACAACCAAGAAATGATATCATATCAATCGAATAACTTATTCGATTTTAAGCTAACCCTTTCAACGTGCACAAAAAGACTTTATGGGAATTGAGATGGCTTTGGATATTGCATAAGATAAAATGTAACTAAATTCAGCAAATACTAAGTCCAATCTTTTACGCCTACTCCTTGGCGGGAAGATCTAATTCTATAGAATTTTTATATTTATATTTATATTTTCAGTTTACAAAATGCATTACTTTTTAGTACCTCATATTTATAAAGTACTTAGGATCGTTTTTAATCGATTTCGATAAATATCTAAGTCGCAGTAGTTATTTTTTTAATTCGAATCAAAGTTGTCCATTTTTGATATTTTTGAATTTTGGCCGATTTCAAAATAATATGGAAAAAGAACGAACCGCTCTAGAAAGTTTTTCCAAAAATTAAGGACAAGGCTTGGATAAGGTATACAAATAGTTGCAGTGGCAACACTTTCTTATGTTCCAGAATGTAGGGCTGATAATTGGCAATTTTGAGGACAAGCACAAGGTTTTATATTTATTTTTATAACTTTAAACAATATGATGCAATACGTTTTTAGTTCGTAACAGTTCTGAGGTACTGAGGATTTTTGAAAGGGATTTTAACAAGAATCAAAAATATTTTTTTTTTTACTGGAATCGAAGTTGCTCCTTTTTTTCCTGTTTTCAACTTTCGGCCGATTTTTATGCGTTGTGGAGATCACACCTGGAAATCTAGAGCTCCAAATTTTGTGTGCAATTCAGAACGCAACCTGCACAATGAAGAGAAAAAGTTTTAGTGTAAACATTTTAATCATCATGCCAGCGCGGCGCTCCTGAAACAAAGTTTACGATTTTTTTTACTAAATGAACTGAACCAACAAAACAGTCTTCTGATAGTTTTTTGTAAAAGTAAAAATGACATAGATTTAGTGAGTACAAAATAATAGATGACCAGATTTTAGTGCGGAAGAAGCTGGTCTCTAAACTTGCAACTTTTTGAAATGACAAATACAGCGCTTTCCATCTCTAGTGACATACGACTTTTTTCCAGAGAAAATTACTGCATATATTGAAAAACTAAGGTTCATTCCTTTGTGTCGAGATATTTGCCCATCATATAAAAATTTAATGTAACTAAGAAGTCCGATCTAATATGCAAGCGAGCTGAATAAGCCTCCTCGAGTTACAGATATTTAAGTTCCCTGGAAGTTGCAGTATATGCACCAATAAAGATGGTTACTATCTCTTCTACGCGACCTTTACTGTTCCCGAGTTTTATTCTTCCAGCCTTAATTAACTGGTATATTAACGAAATAGTTAATGAAGATCAATTGACCGGACGTGGTCAAAGCCGAAGTACTGATTTAGGAGCAATTAATCATATTTGCCTGCATGTCAGGATAAAGCCAGTTTAGGTTTTGATTCCCTAAGTATATAGCTTAACTATGCACGTTAATCATAACCATACTCTTCGCAGTGCCAGTGACATTCCGTTACTTGTATGGAGAGATCTGGTCCCTCAAGACAATAATTATGCAAATAAATTCATGTTCGCCCTCTCAGAAACGATGATATGAAAGTAGCCCCCTAACCGTCTAGCTATTTGGCAGTCGCTTTGTGTGCGCTGTCCAGGCACGTAAAAACTATATTTCGGGATAGCGCACAGGTAGACAGTGATGCATAAAATTATGCCAACCATTTTTTTTTTTCTTGACCTCTGAATGCAGTTCACAAAAGCACTCAAAATTTCCACACAGATACACAGGAGGGGGGAGGGGGGGAGAGAAAAGAGGTAGTGAGGAAGCATGCAATGAAACTAAATGGCTCGTTTCTCTTTCCTAAATGACTGTCAGAACACAGCTCCATGAAGGGAACACAGAGCACAATATGATCTTCATATCGCGACATTACTGCACCACTCAAATAATGAACAAAAGCGGACAGAGCCCCCGTAGCAATATATAAGATCGATTGCATAAAGCGCTCAATGTAAGTACGCTAACCCAGCTTTATTTAGCTGCTACATTGGTCCTTAATTTTCATAACTGCGGTTGCAGGGCAATCAATGGGCCGCTGAGGATAGCTCGAGAGAAGAACGCCCCGCACTTGCTCGTGGTCCATAAAGACGAACGTTCCGCTAATCACGCCCCAATCATGCCGGCACGCACCGCACACAAAACAGAGGACACCGTGAAATCGCGGGGCAAACAGCGCACACACCGCTGTTTACGGCTGGACGGCCGAAAAAAAAAAAAAAAAAATGCGGTTAGCGTAACGCGGGCGCGCTGTAGGAAGAGCTCGTTTGATGGCTTCTTCTTTTCGAAAATGATTGAAAGCTCGATATGCGCTACGAGTCTACAAATGACCGGCAAAGGAAATGGGGGGAAGGAAAAAGAAACTAATTTTTCCTCGCGATGCGAGTCACGTAAGCAATGCGAACTTGATTACATGCGCCCGATTCCGCAGACGCAAAAGTCTTCGTTCTTGCTTCTTCCGCGACTTCTTTTCTTCTTAACCCCGATGCCATTTTCGAGAGCGTCGCATATCGGGCCGACCGCCCAGCGCCCAGATCGATCAGTGCGTGGCTGCTCTTTCTTTTTGACAATGCCCGTGGAACATTTCCTCTCGTCCTCTTTGTCGAAATCGCATTGCGCCGTCCTGTTTAGCATAAGCACGGAGGTCGTCCGGATTTCACTTTGGTAATTGGGTTCGGCCGTCTCGTTTGAATGACAAGCCCTCTGGGGAGAACGACTGGCTTCATTGGGGCCACACACGAAAACAACGCGGCGCAGACAATTTATGAAAGGAGAGACGGCCCCACTGCATCCTCGGTGGCCCAAGCAATTGGCCCGGCCGCAAACGTCCGAGCAAAAACATGCATGCGCGAGCCAGAAAAATACTCGGCCCACGCACCGCCGTACAGTAAGAGCAGTGCGCCGAAGAATCAAACTCTTCGCGGAGTGCGCAATATCCACTGTTTCTTTTTTGCTCCTTGCTAACATTAGCTTAGGAGAAAAAAAAATAATAATAAGCGTCTCCTCACTCCTTTCTTCATTCTGTTTCTTTTTTCCCCTTTTATTGCAACTCTTACTTTTCCCTGCAGGCTCACTGGTGAGCCTCTGTCCCTTTCATGTGCAAAATGCGACACATGTGGGATGAGTGCTCGTCGAGAAACCAGAAGCGAATAAATAGAAGGAAGAGGAGAAGGGGGACCGTGCAACGGCCCACGCACTGGGAGCGAAACGTGGTCAAAGGAGCACAGAGAAAGGGTGCACCGCATTGATCCCCTGGCCTGACGGACGTTTCTTAACTCCTCTTTTGCTGTTTTTCTTACAATGAGCGGGACAAAACAAGGGAAATCCAACACTGCCCTCAACCCACTTACACTTTCACCGTTTTTGTTCTTTCTCTCTTTCTTTTCCTGCACGCGCGTATGTTTTGATGCGTCCTTCATTGTGGCCCAAGAGGCCGGTATTTTGGCGGGACATTTTGAATGCCTTTTAACGTTAAATGGGGACCCGCAGGCTGTCACGGGACTCGTCTCGCCGGCGCCAATGTCGGGGGGATGCGCCAATGTCGGGGATGGAGGGGGGCACTAGAACGTCCGGAAACAAAAGTGTCCCGGGGTTTCCACCCGCACAAACTTGGAAAGCGGAGCTTAAACGCGCAATCCTCGGATCGACAGAGCAGTCGAGTGCGACATATTTATTCGCAGGCCCTCAAACGAACTCTGGGTGGCGCGAGCTCCAGCCACCCCCGCACGCGCATTCGTTCGATCGATCAGTGCGGCTGATTGAACGCGACTTTCCTGCACGAAGAAAAACTGGCGGAGGCAGGCGGGCTTCCAAGCGGCGTGTCACTGACAGAACATTTCACTGGCAGCGAGAAGAGCCTGGGGAATATACGAAAGAAATGGGCCAAAGAGATGTTGAATAGCTGCTTCAAATCAGGATTTTTTTTTATTATTATTATATTTTCCCAAGAAGCGACGGGCGGCTGCACAGCGAGACGGGGGAGCAAACTGTGGTACATGGGGGCATGTAACGGGCGAAGGGTGAAGTTCCTGAATGCCACCGACTTCCACCCCGTTGCGACACGCACTGCGCTGGGTCTTCGAGAGGAACTGCAGGAAGAGCGCCCTCGACAGGCTCGCATGCTATACCCCCTTTTCCGAACGACACCCGCTTTGCTATTTGAGTATGAAATCTTGAGGGCTCTAATGCTTGGCCAATTTTCGCTCCCCCCGAGAATTTGCCGAGAACTTGCAATATATATATATATATATATATATATATATATATATATATATATATATATATATATATATATATATATATATATATATATATATATATATATATATATATATATATATATATATATATACATCGTTATTTCACCTCTTTGCACGACGAGTCAAGCAAGAAAGGCAGGGTAGAGAGAGGGCTCGAAGATGGGATGTTTGACGACACAAACGGGGTGAACTAGGATTTAGGTGGAGCCACGCGCGTTCACGCGCAATCTTCGTTCTTTTTTTTTTGTTGTTGTTGTTGTTTTTTTACGCAAAATTGAATGGTGGCCACATTCTGAGCTGTGCAATCCATCACAGCTTGCTCAACGAGTAGGCAAGGGACATCCAGACATTACAGAAAAAGAACTACCCAATATTGCGTATTTGTTAAGCTGGCGACTGACAAATACTTGACCGCTAGCGTCATGGTGCTTATTTTTTGCGCCGTCCAACCGTATTTCAAAATCCCGGTGCTGCCTTCCTGTATTGGAACACCACGCTCTTCGCCTGCTCTACTTCCGGTCGCGGCATTTGAGCCATGGGCCACTTGGCCTTGCAAACTTCTGCTGTCGTCCACGCACTCCCCCGATGAAAGTGCGCCGCAGGCAGGATTTGCCTCTGGGCGCGACTGCATAAGGCCGTTCCCCCTTCAGCACCATGGCGTCTGAAGAGCGCTATCCGTGACGCATGAATGTGCGCATTGGCCTTATTCCAGATTTCACTATGAAATATTGCTGCGGTTGATGTATCTTCCGGCAACGATAGCTGACGAGAGAGAGAGAGCACCCAGGGTCACGTACTGTTTACATGCTCCGAGGCAGCATGCCCCTATATACGAAACGTCGCGCTGCACTCGCAATTCGTCCCAGCCTTGTCGCAGTGTTTCGCGATGGAGGAGGCAGGGCTCGCGACACATTGTTTTCGTCGGCTCTGTGCGCCACGCGCAAATTACTGCGACGCCCGACGCTCTTGGGCGACGCGCAAATCAAGAGAAGGCGGCTTTGCCATAGAGCACCATGATTGACCGGCCGCGAGGCCACCGAGCAATCGTGGCCGACACGCTTGACCCGCTGCTGTCAGTACGACAGCCGCGATGACCATGGCGGCAGCGAAGGGGAGACCACCCGAGGGGCGCAAGATAGCAGCAGAAAAGAGCCGTAACAGAGCTCCTCGGCTACTTCACCAGCGACTGTTGTGTTTATGGTCCCGGGTCAAGCCAGCTAGTGCGCGCGACAACTTGTTTGCGGTATTCACTCGTTACAGGAGAAGACGTCAACAGAGGCAAAGATACCCGGATGTTGTCGCATGGAAGACAGATCAAAATAGTCGTCTTATGCTGTTACTCAGCTTTGCTCCATTTTATCTCTTCCTCTCTCTCTGTAACTCGTATTGCGAGCTGTCATCATGTTTGGCATTGATTTTTAGGCTGCGCCATCGCACTTACTGCGTCGTACTCTTTTTATGGTTGGACATTTAGAAAGCTTTACAATTTGCGCGAGCTTGCTTTGATCTACGTAATATCTATCTTATAAAGTCATCATGCAGGGCCTCCTAGCTTTTGATTACCTTAGCGCTGTAACAAGAATAGTTGATAGTATTGTGGCTTACATAATTAGCGGAGTCCGGCTAATGTGATGCGTGGCGCTCATTCCGTTAGTCGGTCATTAGAAAAGGCAACCAAAGCTAACATATTCCCTAAAGTTTTCGACGTCCACTGGAGGCGGCACTGCACGTCTTGTAAACTGGTCGTCACAGCTGTTAACGTCACTAGTGACTCAGTGAAGGATTGGCGCTGAGCATATGCAGCCCCACCTAAAGCACCGCGACTATCTATGCGCAAGGTTTACGTCAGCGCTTCACGCTTGTCTCCTCGTAAATCAATCAGTCTGGTCTCACTTCGCGGGTCTCGGCACGTGTATGCGGTACCGCGTCCTGTACCGCGCATACCGCGAGTAGTAGAGGACGACAATTCGCACGTTGCGTCTCGTCGCAGCAAGCACCGCCGAAATGCTGTCTCGTGCTTTTGTCAACCGTGGCGGCTTTTTCTGGTGCCTCGCCAGCGCCGGGCCGCTGTGTTACGCAAGGGACGTGAAACAGACTGAGGCGGCGCGCCGCCGTGGGACCGCGGGGGCAACACGGTGAAATGCGTGCGTCTACCCAAATAGAGCAGGTTGCGCGCTTGCCTCCTGCAAAGCGCCGCTCCGCTTCCGATGCTTGTCGCCCAGGAGCACATCTTGTTAGTCACGGGGCCCCGGATGCAATTGTGATCAACATTATGAACGGAGAGAAGAAGTGTTTTTAAGAATAACGGAGGGAAAAGAAATGCTTCGCATGGAAGTGCCTCCTCCAGTCGGACGAGAAATCGTGTCCCTCCAGAGTTCCTCCCAAAAGGGGAAATGCACCTGCCAAAGGTCGTCGGCTAGAGTTTTCCCCTTTCCAAGTCTGTGTTTGCTAACTTTCACAAAACCTGAATGAGGAGCGTTAGGAAAGTACATTTCATCGATCTTTTCCCTTTATTGTAACACTCTCGAAACAAAAAAAAAAAAATAAAATAAAAAATTAAAGAGCACTGCAGAATCTGCATTGAAATAGTGCGAAAGCACGGATGCTGCTATTGGTTGCTTCTGGTTGCTTGTAGCTGCTCCTAGTTTCTTCTGTTTACGTCTATTTACTTTTTATTGCTTCTATTTGCTCCTGATTGTTTCTGTTTGCTTCGATATTTTGCTGCTCTTGTTTGTCTCTATTGCTAACAACCTTCTTGTTTACCCATTTTAATCTTTGGTACTTTCATACTGCGCGTCAATACCTTCCTATGCACTTTTTGTCTCTACTTCCGGTTGCGTGACGTCACATCCTTGACATCACCCTAATGGACTGACTTTACTGTTTTAGTCTTTAATACATTCAAATTGCGCGCCGCGCCAAGCAATTGGCTATTGAGACCATTTTCGCCTTTACTTTTACATTTTTGCCTCCAATTAATTACCTAATCAACTTATTGGCCTAATTATTTTAGAACACAACATTACGTCACCCTCTATGGATTGACACCACTCATTAACCTCTAGCCCTTCTCAATTACTCACAATTGCTGCGGACACGATTTTGCGGACACGTTTTGCGGATGCGGTCTGCGGACAGAATCTGTGAACATAGCGGAGTAATGCTTTCGAATAAATAAATGTGAGAAAAAGCCCCACCAAACCAGAGGTTATCGCAGGCAAAACCAATTGAAAATAAAAGGCAAGGAGCAGGCACCCAAGAAAAACCAATTAGAAAAATACGTCTCTTTCCCACGTCCAGGGAGAAAAATAAATATATACCTGAATTGGGCAAGCTTGGAACTTATCTTACTTGTTGTTCGTGGTGAGGTGACGATCAGCAAAAGGCTTTGCAGCTTTAATTACATTTCGTTCCATTTGCTCTCATTCAGCATATATCATCATCATCAGCCGGACTATACCCACTGCAGGCCTCTCCCATATCCCTCCAATTAACTCGTTCCTGTGCTAGCTGCATCCTATTGACCCCTGCGAACTTCTTAACCTCATCCTCCCAACTAACTTTCTGCCGCCCCCTATATATATATATATATATATATATATATATATATAATTAAAAGGGAAATGAGGGGCTCGTTATGATACATTTTAAAGGAGCGAACAGTCTACGAGCCAAAGGTAAACTTTGGGGATTTATTATTATTATTATTTTTTTTTTACGTTATTTATTGACATTAACAAGAATAGAGTCTTATGGTGATTTAGGGAGAAAGAATATTAACTGAAAAGCAGAAGGAAAAGCGCAGTTTTTTCCTTCTGCTTTTCATTTAATATTCTTTCTCCCTAAATCACCATAAGACTCTATTCTTGCCAATGTCAACAAATAACGTAAAATAAATAGTAATTAATCCCCAACGTTTGCCTTCGGCTCGTAGACTGTTCGCTCCTTTAAATTATATATATATATATATATATATATATATATATATATACACACACACACACAAGCAGAAGAGAGAGAAACAAGCAAGCTAAAATCTGCAAAAGAACACCGCGAAGAGATTTTTTTTTTTTTACGTCTTTATTTCTGCTTACGGTAGGCATTTACCTTGCGGCAGAACTAAGTTGCTTCATGGATGTAGGGGTGGGGGAGCGGTTAACGGTGGGGGTGAGGGTATGGGTGGGGGTGGGGGTGAAGGTTGGGATAGATATGAGGGACCGGTGTCCACTTCTTCCTCGAGGTAGGGTCGTCCCGAGGTCGGCTCCGCGAGGTAATGGCCTGGTCCTTCTTCTTCCTTGAAGTAAGAAAGAAAAGTTCGCCAGAGCCGGGTTGCGTCTGATAGCCCGATGTGCGATTTGTTTACTCACGTGGACTTGTTCGTCTTTAGTTTTGCTCAAGCTTTTCGTGAAGCTGAACCGCGCATATATGTTACATGCATGCCCTAATGATGCCAGTTTCCACAACCTTCATTCGCCTCCACTTCAAACGAGAGTTGGTTTATTGAGTAATGATCTCTATCCAGAATGTTGCGAAGGCTCTGTTTGTCTAGCCTTTCGAGCTCGATGCGCCCTCTTGATTATTTCCGTCGCGTTTCCTCTTTGGTTCCAGGAGCGCCAGTATCCTGCCACAGTACCCGGTCGTCAGAACATTTCACTGCGGACTTCGTTTGCCAATTTCCTTTTGGATGCGAAGTTGTGCCCGCCTGGAGGCATCACTTAGCTGCGCTGAAGACATGCTCAAGAATTTGCTTCCCCCCCCCCCCCCAATAAAAAAAAAAAAAAAGAAAGGGAGGGAGGAAATTCACTCGCGAAAAGGCAAAATGTTTATTTGCCAAACAAATTAGCCATGCGGCATTGAGCCTACAAGCAGTTGCTGCCACAAGCTGGTTGTGCACATTTGGAAAGAAAAAAGTCGAAGGGGATTTCCTCTGATATTTTCGCGCCTCTTCTTCGTTCGCCAACCTCGCCTCACTGAGCTCAAATGTTTGGCAATATGTCTGGCTACCTTAGTACAATGTACTTAGAAGAAACATTCTAAGGTGGAGTTTATCAATTAGGGAGTAATTATTCATTACTTATGGCCACAAAACTACTCCTCTCCTTCCGACACCTCGTTGCGCAGTCTTTACTCGTCCCTTTTTTTTTTTTTTTTTTTTTTTTCGTGGAAACATAAGTAGACGTTGGCGCCTGATGACACGTCAAGTCGCTATTTGTGGATTTTTTTCCTCGACCCTCTCCATGCGTGTATGCGAAATATAAAGAATTGAATTAGTATCGGCGCCAGCTTCTCCTCCGCAGAAGTTTTGAAGTCCGTTGCACTGACGCGTTATAAAACACGACAAAACTACGACATAACAGTACACAACGTAGAAACCACAGAACAAGCGTCAGGAGAGAGACCATTAAAGAGCGAGTAATCGGCTTACACAATAGTTAACCATACACGATATACAATCAAGCAGTAATAATGGTGGCTTGTGGGTTGCAGTATTGCAACTCTTCCGTATGCAAGGACACAATGATATGAAAATAATCAAGAACCCGTGGACACAAGCACGACTTAAACGCATACAGATGAATACGAATTTAACTCACGCAAAAATAATATCACACTGCAGAGAGAACACAAAATACTTTGGACACACTCGCAACGAACCGATGGAGAGGGGTAGTATATAGCTTTAACACTTACTATTTCGAGGAACATTCAATACTTCCCGAGGATGCCACTGTCCTCGAGGAATGACTTGAACGTCACGAGCGCTCGTTTTTGTCCCCCACCCACACGTCGGTCACGGGTCAAGGGTCTTTATTAAAGGGACGCTGAAGACACCCAAATATGCTATCAAAATCTAATAAATGGCATTTAGTGACATTGTTGCCGTATATCCGGCAGCAAAAAAGCGAATTACTGCTGAGATATTGTGATAAGAAGTTGAGGTTCTTTTTTTGTTCCCGCCGGTCGAATTCAAACCGTTTTCTCCTACTACGTAATAGGGCAGAATGACGCACACTATGACGCAAGAGGAGATACCGTGATTGCTGGCGAGCCAGCGTGGCCTGCGGCGTCGACCGGTTAGCATCCCTCAGGGAACAATATCATGGAAACAGCGTACTCGCAATTGACCATCGGCTCACAATAAGTGACAGCCACAGCGGAAATAAATAAATTGATGAAAATAGTAATTTACAGAGCGATGGGCCCATAAAGGAAGAAAAAAAAAATAGAGCGCTTGTAATGCATAATACTTTACGTGTTTCTCAAGCTTTTGCGCTCCTTCTGCACTGCGTACAAACAAACCGAGCCTCGGTCATCGCAACGCTTCCCGAAATGTTTACATACAAATAATATTTAGCGAGACCAGGTTGAAGAGGGACCTAAGCACCCTTAAAGGGACACTAAAGAGAGAAATGAAATGGGCTTGCATCGATAGAATGCTATATCATGGATCACTGCCTTGTCGTGGCGGAGGGGCTTGCGAAACTCGATGAAGTCGTGAGCTCTGCTGTGTAGGGCCACCCAAGATAGACAGGTCACGGCAGAGAGTTCTGACAAAATGTGATTCACTGGAGAAGGTAATGGCAACCCACTCCAGTATTTCCTGCCAAGAAAACCCTATGGCCAGTCACAATACCATTAATGATATGGCGCCGGAAGATGAGCCCCCCAGATTG
The DNA here is from genome assembly GCF_055883805.1 of Amblyomma maculatum. Taxonomy (NCBI): domain Eukaryota; kingdom Metazoa; phylum Arthropoda; class Arachnida; order Ixodida; family Ixodidae; genus Amblyomma; species Amblyomma maculatum. Next base: position 247,580,259 of record NC_139344.1, read on the forward strand.
GAAGGCGTCCCACATGTTACTGGGGATGAACAAAGGGCGATTCCTAGTAGCTCCAGGACGAATGAAGCGGCTGGGCTAAAGCCAAAAGGACGCTCAGTTGTGGATGTGTCGGGAAGCGACCGGAAAGTCCGATGTTGCAAGGAGATATATCACATAGCAACATGGAATGCAAGATCTATGACGCAAGGTAAACTGGATGTCGTCAAGCGAGAAATGAACCGATTGAACATTGATATCTTGGGTATCAGCGAGCTCAAGTGGACCGGAATGGGAGAATTTAACTCCGGCGACCATTATGTCTTTTATTGTGGGAACGAATCCAAGAGAAGGAATGGGGTCGCTCTCATAGTAAACAGAAGAATGGGTAAAGCAGTGCTAGGGTACAACCCCAAAAACGACCGAATGATTTCACTTCTGATCCCAGGTCACCCTCTCAACATAACAGTTATCCAAGTCTATGCACCGACCACTACTGCTGAAGAAGCTGACGTTGAGAGATTTTATGCGGACCTACAATGCCTTTTAGACCGCACCCCATCACCAGACGTCGTTTTTCTCGTAGGAGACTGGAATGCTAAGGTCGGGAGTGAAGAAATATCCGGAATTGTAGGCAAGTTCGGTCTTGGCGAGTCAAATGAAGCTGGACAGAGGCTAGTAGAGTTTTGTCAAGAAAAAAACCTGACCATAGCGAATACTCGTTTTCAACAGCACAAGAGGCGCCTGTACACATGGACTTCACCGGACGGTCTGTACAGGAATCAGACCGATTATATTCTTTGCCGGCAGGGATGGAGAAGCGCTATACAAGCAGTAAAAACAAGGCCTGGGGCCGATTGTGGCACCGATCATCAGCTTCTTGTTGCCAAAATTAAGCTTCGATTGAGGAAAACTCAGAAAACTAGAAGGCCTTTCAGGTATGATCTGGATCAAATTCCATTAGAATATGCTGTGGAAGTGAGCAATCGATTTCAAGAATTAGATCTAGAAGACAGAGAGCCCGAAGAGATGTGGACTGATGTTCGTGATATAATACAAGAAGTTGCTAGTAAGGTAGTTCCAAAGCAAAAGAAATGCAAGAAAGCAAACTGGTTATCTGAAGAGGCTTTGCAAATAGCTGAGGAAAGGAGGATGGCAAAAGTTATGGGGGAAAGAGAAAGATACAAGGTTCTCAATGCGGATTTTCAGAAAATAGCAAGGAGAGATAAGAATGCCTTCCTGAACATACAGTGCCAAGCAGTTGAGGACAACAGCCAATTAAGGAACACAAGAGCTCTGTACAAGACAATCAAAGATATCAAAGGAAGCTTCTGTGCTAAGCTGGGCGTGATAAAGGACAAACGAGGCAAGGACCTCACTGAAGCCTCAGAGATAAAGAAGAGGTGGCAGGAATACACAGAAGAACTGTACAAGAAGGACCCGAATGTGCAAACCCAACATAAGACGGTTGTGATTACTGATCTCGAGCCGGGCATCCTGAAGAGTGAAGTTGAATGGGCCTTAGCCAGTCTTGCTAAGAAGAAAGCCAGCGGAAGTGATGGCATTCCAGCTGAGTTGCTTCAAAACCTCAACCATGCCGCTGTTAGCATTCTGCATACATTATGTCAGAAGATTTGGACAACTCTGCAGTGGCCACAGGATTGGAGGAGGTCAGTTTACATCCCCATTCCAAAGAAAGGCAGTGCCAAAGATTGTTCCAACTACCGCACGATCGCACTTATTTCGCATGCTAGCAAGGTGATGTTGAAAATCCTCCAAGGTAGGCTGCAGCAGTATGTGGATCGGGAGCTTCCGGACGTGCAAGCTGGGTTTCGCAAGGGCAGAGGAACTAGAGACCAAATTGCCAACCTCCGCTGGATCATGGAAAAAGCAAGAGAGTTCCAGAAACCCATCTACTTCTGCTTTATTGATTATGCGAAAGCGTTTGACTGCGTAGATCACAGCAGATTGTGGCAAGCTCTCCAAGAGATGGCAGTTCCAATTCACCTAATCTGTCTCCTCAGGAACCTGTATGAAGGACAAGAGGCCACAGTCAGAACTGGGCATGGTCTTACCGATTGGTTTCCGATGGAGAAAGGAGTGAGGCAAGGCTGCATACTGTCGCCCTGCCTATTTAACCTATATGCAGAGTGCATCATGAGGAAGGCCGGTCTGGACGAGTCTTCATATGGAGTGAAGATTGCTGGGAAACGTATCAACAACCTTAGATATGCGGATGATACCACTTTAATGGCAGAAAGTGAAGTGGAACTCAAGAGACTTCTGATGCGCGTACAAGAAGAGAGTGAGAAGTTTGGGCTTAAACTGAACATCAAAAAGACAAAGATCATGGCGTCTTGCCCTATCAAGTCCTGGAGCATCAATGGACAAGAAGTGAAAGCTGTGACAGATTTTCTCTTCTTGGGCTCCAAGATTACCTCGGAAGGAGACTGCAGCCATGAAATTAGGAGACGCCTGCTTCTGGGAAAGAGAGCAATGGTTAGCCTTGACCGCCTAGTAAAGAGCAGAGACATTAGTCTGCCAACCAAGATCCGTATAACTCGTGCTATGGTCTTTCCAGTTGTGATGTATGGATGCGAGAGTTGGACTGTGAAAAAGGCTGACCGCCGAAGAATTGACGCGTTTGAATTGTGGTGCTGGCGAAGACTCTTGAGAGTTCCTTGGACTGCCAGAAGATCAAATCAGTCGATATTGTCGACCATAAACCCTGACTGCTCATTGGAGGGTCAAATTCTAAAGTTAAAACTCAGCTACTTTGGTCATCTGATGAGAAGAGAGGAGTCGCTGGAGAAAGATTTGATGTTGGGAAAGGTTGACGGTCGCCGGAGAAGGGGTAGGCAGCGAACGCGATGGTTAGATGGCATCCTCGAGGCACTGCAGATGAGGTTATGTGATGTTAGGAAGATAGTGAGAGACCGGAAAGCGTGGCGTGAAATGGTCCATAGGGTCACGAAGAGTCGGACACGACTGAACGACTGAACTGAACTGAAGATTTAGTTACCAGCAAACTAGTGTCCTCGCTGCTGCGCTTGCCAGTTTTGAAGCTTCGTCGCACTTTTTGCCTTGAATGTTTATGCTACAGCTCCGTGTTCAGCGAAAATTACGTCCACGGTAGCAGAGCAAGACCGAATGGCCGGCGCCCCTAAATTTGCCAGCGCTGTGAAATTCCACATGTTAAAATGGTTCCAGTGCACAATACAGTGCGCATAGGCATCCAGAACATTAGTTGCAAGTCGTGAGAGCAGGCAGCATGCTCCCAGGGTCAAGAAGTTGTAATTTTTAGACCGGCAGCAATGACCTGTACAGTTCGGAACGTGAAGTTTCATTTTAAATGCGGCCGTGACATAATATGCAGAAATATTTCCCGGCTTCCTATGCTTCGGCGTGGCCGATTGGTTAGTGCAGAATGTTTCGGAGCAAGCGGTAGTGAGTTTAAATCCCGCTGGTGCCATCCCTTTCTTCTTTCTACAAATTAATTTTTTTTACCTTTTTAATGTATTTGCGGTACTTCGTTATTTTTTACTTTTTACTTTTTATCCGAGGCCTCTATTTCGGTTGGTTTGTGGGGTTTAACGTCCCAAAGCGACTCAGGATATGAGAGACGCCGTAGCGGAGGACTCCGGAAATTTCGACCACCTGGGGTTCTTTAACGTGCACTGACATCGCACAGCACACGGGCGCCTTGCTTTTCGCCTCCATCGAAAAGCTACCGCCGAGGCCGGGATTCGATCCCGCGTCCTTGGGAACAGTAGTCCAGCGCCGTAGCCACTGCGCCACCCCGGCAGGGTAGGCCCTTTTTTCGCCGGGCGACCAGCGCAATAGGGAAGGATGCAATAGGGGAAGAGTGACATATGGAATAAAATCGACGCTCTCCTTGGTATGAGCTGCAAATATGCCCCTTTTGTTTGCTATGCCTGCAAATAACCCTTTGAAGCTCTTGTTGCAACATTGCGTGGGTCAAATGTGCCATGATTTAGTGAGCAATTGAATGATAATGCGTTTTTCCTTCGACACTTAGCATGTGTATGCTTTTCGTGGCGTACGTAGCTGTAGTCGAGCAGTCAGGTCAGGGTTAACGGGAGCTCGCAGTCGAAGAGGCGACGGCGGCGGTATGTTGGCTCAGAAATGTGAACGAAGGAGCGTGTCGGCGGCAGCAGATTTCGCTCGCTCGATCCTCCGAATACTCAAATGTGAACGAGCCAGGCGCATCTGCTGCTCCAAGCTCGTATTTCAGGCGTTGCAGGTCCAAAACGAAACTATACGAGCACGCACGAAGTGCCTGAGCCGGAACATAACCGAAGCTGAAGAGGGCGCCTGCGGCGCCTCCAAATATATTTTTTTATTTGCCTTGCAACGTTTACGTTGTCTTTTCGCCGTCGTTTACGTATGATAAAAGCGTGTTATTATATTCGAGACAAAACCTACGACCGCATTCAAACGAGCAACGTAATTCGCATTTGTCAGCCTCCGGGATCCCTAGCGCGTCACGTGATTTGTAGTTGCGAGTTTCGGCTGTGGTGGCGATACCTGTATTTCTGTTATTCTTCTTTACTACCTTATAACAGCTCTGTTTTCAGTAAGAGTGGATTTTTCTTTGTAATCAGGAATTGGCATTCTATCGATGCAAGCCTACTTCATTTCTTTCTTTAGTGTCCCTTTAAGGGTGCTTAGGTCCCTCTTCAACCTGGTCTCGCTAACTGCTGCTTTCTGTAGCTTTGTTACTTACCGTACTCCACTCCTCTTATAACTTTCAGGCAGCTTGTTTGTCTAGTCATCCCAAATAATCTTCGCCTCTGCATATTTGAATCGAGCCTGAGACCCTTACAGACTCGTTCATAACCAAGACTGTAGCTGTCGTTAAAATGTTCCTCCCCGTCACAGCACACCAGTGCGCTAGGCTTGCGTTCCAAGTTGGAGGCTGTATATTGAGCTCTGTCCGATGCTGCCTGCGCTCTCGGTGGCGGTCTGGTGCGCCTCGTGCGCTCTGTTCATCTCTGCTCGCTTACGTGGTCTTCATGTTTGCAGAGCCCCAGGGCGCCGCCGAAGTTGCACGCAGTTCCATAAACTTACTTTCTCCACAGCAGTTCGCTTTATTGCTTTTCCCCCTTCCACGTCGGTCTTGGCCCGCCATAACAAACAGAACACGCCCTCTAAAACCGCCAGGCAGGCTAGGAAGTCAAACGACGAACAAAGAAGATGTGGGCTTTGGATGCATCATACGCGGCTGCATTCAGCGCACTAGGAAGAGTACCACCTTTCTCCCGTGACATGGCGTTTAGTTACCGGCCTGGAGCACATGGACAGTTCAACTGAAGCAGATAACCGATGACGGAACGCGCCTGGAAGTGACAGGCGGACGCAGCGATGGAAGTGTCTGAGCGGCCAGTGTTTGACTGCGGAGAATGGAGCATTGTAAACAACGTGCATAAGGCTGAAAAGTGGGCTAAACGAGAGAACGAACGCAAGAGGCAAATAGTAGGTAAGGAATGTCGTGCTGGAAGCACTGTTAAATTAACAGTAAGAAGCTCTGTTAGAAGCACTGCGAAAATAACATTATGCCAACGCGACCGACAGTAATGTCCAAAAGAAAGAAGCATTCAAAGTTTCGGAAAAGGTGAAATAAAAAAGCGGGACACTGAACCAGGTAAGCTAACCCTTGTAAACATTAAAAACATCAGCGCAAAGGAAGAGAGGGACGGCAAGCATTAGTATACATACTAGACGCATATTCGCGCAGACATCCCACACTTTTCCACGCAAACTTGTTTATGGGGTACCATAACTGAAAATGACCAGAAAGCAGTTTTTTTATTATTATTATTATTATTATTATTATTATTATTATTATTATTATTATTATTATTATTATTATTATTATTATTATTATTATTATTATTATTATTATTATTATTATTATTATTATTATTATTATTATTATTATTATTCGCCCTTGCTTACTGCAGCGTGTAAGAAAGGAAGTGTGTAGGCGCTCTGAATACCTGATTCGGACTCTCAATACAGAAGGGCCTGCCTCAAGTATCCACAGAAAAATGCGAATCTCTAAGGAGTCAACGCATGATAGCTTTCGCAGTGCCTGCCCAGATACCGCTCAAAATTTTCTAAAGCTGCCCCGCGCTGAAAGCGTTTCGAGTTTGGCTTGGGTTCGCTTCGCTCTTCACCAGCTCTTAGGTGTTACCAGCTGCTTTCTTTCCTTACCGCGCCACGTGTGAGATAAAAAGCTGCACTTCGACGAAAGCTCCTGTCAGTCCAAAAGCCAGACAAAGCAAAGAACCGCGAGAAAATTCTGACACTGCTTAGACCTTGGCGAAAGTCTGTGCGCGCTGGTAAGCACAACTCGTGCCCAGCTCAAATACGGGAGTAAAGGCAAAAAAGTATCGCCCAGTGTGTGCTCCAGGGAGAATATAAACGAAAACCTGCTGCTTTTTTTTTTTTTTACCTTAAACGCCAGAAAACAAATAGTGGAAGACGAGCTCGGAGGAAAAAATGATGATGCGCCATCGAAATTTTTACTGAAGCGTGTCCTATTTTCTTTTTCTACTTTCCACTGCAGGGGAACATCCAGAAGCACTTAGTGAGAAGCCGAATTTCCTTGTCCGTTCGGCAGGCCGGCGCAACACGCACAACAAATGCTCAGCGACTAGATGATTCACTCACAACGAGGAATATATGCATGAGTCACAAGACAGAGAACCCGAGCTGACCAACGCAGATGACGGTCTCATTTTCTAGGCTGGCCCAAAGGAACACGCCTCTCACAACCCGTTCTGAAGAATGTGCAACTTGCGTGCAGCGGGCACATCGCGATCTCTCTGATTCAGAAGTTCAGTGTTCAATTAATTCAGGTATTTCTCCACTATCGAGGTGCAGCAACATGCATTTTGGTTTCTTATCAAAACAATAACTTGCAGAATACGAGAGAAAACATTAATCACGTAAAGTTCTTACGTAGATTGTGCCATTAAACTGTCAACGTCTGCGGGAGTTCTTGCCGAGATGCAAAGCTTGCAATGATTCCATTTACTTTTCTGAAGTTTGTTTTTACCAGGAAACATTTTCTTTATTACAGTCACTAATTACGCAATTTCATTTCTTGCACTAAACTTTCCTTCCTTAAACATGCAACTCTAGTTTTTGGTTAAAATATTGTAGCGTAAACAGCGACCCTTATAGTTGCGTCCGAGGTCCAAGGCGTGGCAAAGGTTCTACGAACAGCGTCGGAGTTCAGGCTCGAGGTTAGCACACTTCTTCCTCTCACACTTCTGCGCTTCTTTGTCGTCAACGCATGCTACAATATGTTATCCCGCAGCTATATCAAATATCTGAGAGCTGATACTCTCGCATGTAGTAACCCAGCGCAAAAGCAATAACGAAAAAAAAAAAAAAAGGAAGCATGACATCGACGGTGAGAAAAACTATCGAAGTCTTTTGTCTCCGGAGAAAGTACAGCCAGCCAGCGGGTGAACAATTTTTGAACAAGTGCTACCTATTAGCTACGCACAAATCTATCAGCAGTCGATGATGTAGAGACCGACATCCACTTTTTATGTGAATCACTGTTTTTTCTCCTATGATGAAAAAGCCTTTCGTCAGTAATATTTCTTCCTGGTGTGATCATCGTCTTACTATTGTCTATCAAAAAGCCTCCTGCTTTCCTAACTTCCTTTCTCGGTTCCTATTCCCTCATATAGCAAGGATATTCTTGATACACTTCGTTTGCCCTCTCGGGGAATACCCCTTGACGCTGAGACGATGCTCTTTGTTTTTTCGCCGTCATTTAGAACAGCCTGGCATTGTCATCGTGCCCGACGGTGCGTTGCCCCCGCCTTGTCGTAAATAGTCGCAATTCGTTGGGGATAGGCTGTTGACCTGACGGGCGGTTAGTTATTTCGAGGCTCACTGAACAGTTTGTTATCCAACAAAACATAAACATGAGAGTCATCACGGGCTCTGCGTCTCTTTTATTCTCACAAGTAATGCTTTCATTCGCAATCGATATTGCAGCCAAGTTCATTGGGAGTACGGCGAATGGTTCCATTTAGCCAGCCAGAAGCAAAAGCTACTTGTAATGGGCAGGAGAGCTCAACTTGTGTTTATTGGATGCACATGCTATCAAAAGCTGTCCTTTCTTCATGAGCCAGCGTTTAGTTCGTCAATGTATCCGCTGGAAGGATGTGAAGCGGTACTCTTTTTGCAATAAAGTGTCTTACTACTGCTATCGTCCAGGATGCTCCTGTTTACAACGAAGTACGCCTGCGCCGGCCAAAAAGGAGCGGGGATTCGTCGCAAGAAGTGAACTAAGAGATGAATTCACAAAGGTAGAGTCGGCTGGGCTTCCCATAAAAACCGTTCTCCGCTCGAACTTTCTTTCACGTATTTAAGATAAGCGATAGCAACCGTATTACTTTAGGCACGGGTAAGCTGTAACAGCAGATAGATTTAGCATATCGGAGGCGTACTAGTGTCGAACACCTTGGCCCACCCCTGCCACTGCGCTAGCGCTGTGGGTGTCCGGTACACCGGTACGCTTAGAAGAGCTTGCATGATTGTAGGCAAGTGAGTGGGACATTATAAAATAAAACCGGTATACGACTACGCTAGTACGTGTCCGGAAAGCTAAATGTCTCTTCTATTAGAGAAATTTAGCAGAGCGGGCCGGTGCTAGCGTAGACGTATACCGGACTAGAGTTCCTTCTACGCCCGCGCAGTGGCCACACCTTGTACCTCCACTGCCACCGCGCGTGCGCAGCGGGCTTTGGCAAAACCGGTATACGTACCTCTCCGCTCTTCTAAACGTTTCTATTATCTGCCAGATAAGTAAGCTGCTTCGAGGGCTGCGGTTTGCCGATACTTATTGACGTCAGTACTGCTCTGGCGAGCCGTATAAGTGTAGCCTTCTCATGTATGTTCTCCTGCGCTGCTTGGTGCTACCGTTAAGTCTGCGTAAATACAGACGTTTAGCGTAGCGATCCTACACACGCGCAGCGGCAGGGTAAAGAGCCTGGTCAGAAGAAAGCGTCACGGAAGGGCTCAATGGCAAGGGTGAGGCAAGGTGCGGCCACTGCGCGTGCCTATATGACGTCCCCAGTAAACCGGCATACTCTTCCGCTGGTACGTTTCCGCTATGCTAAATCTCGCTGATAGCTGCTTGTGATTTTACTGCGTGGCTTACGCATACTTCAGACCCGGCAGGGCTGACGGTGTCGCCGTGCTATACTCGAAGAAGAGAGCAACGACGTTCCCAAAGGACCTCAATTCTCAACCGAACGCTCCACAATAAAGCGATAAGGCACCGTGGTCTCTGACGAACTCCCGCGACGGCGATCGTCAGCAATGCTTTCGTCTCGGTCAGGGAGGGCAAAGCCGTACAGCCCATGGGAAAACACGGTCCTTCTGCTGCTTTTCCTGCCTCGGTTCTGCCTTTTTCATTCCTCACATTGCGAGGGAAGCCCTAGCGACGGACAGGCCAAATAAACCGCTCTGGCTTGGAGACGCGCGCCTGAAGCAATGGCTCGGGCTGCTTTGCGCCGAATCATTCACGGCTCGACGTTCGGTCTGCGCAGCGTTTCAAACAACTTTCGCAATCTCATGGTCGAGCTAGCGCCTGTGCGAAGTATGCAGCCCTGCGGCCTTTTCATCAACGTGGGGATGGCGGGAAAGCGAGGAGCGAGCACACCGGGCGGGCTCTGTGTCTGCAGTCTGAAAACACAGACCGAGCCTCTTCGAAGGGCCCTCGCTCACGTCGGCCACCTCCAATCTGTCGAGGGCGGCCATGAATCGCAGCCTCAGGGGCAATCTCTCAACGCTCCCGCAGATAACCGATAACAGATCCGTCTTTAAATGGGTCAAAACGGGAAAATGCCAGCGGCTAGTTTACAAAATGACTGAAGCAAAACAGAAAAATAAATGCGCAGACAGAAATTTGTTCCCGCATAGGATCTTGGCCTACATAACGTCATATACTAATTTCATTTTGTGGGACCTGCGCGCATCGCTGGAATATTGCGTATTTTTTTGGAAGATTCCTGAGTTAAACGAGTAAAATTACTATTCCCTTTTGTCAAGTTTTGTAATAATAAATTCTTAAATAAATAATGACTTATTGTTTTTTGTATGGCGTGGTACGCTGGCTTTTAATTCCTTCGTTTTCGCATACCGTTCTTAGGTGCAGCCAAAAGTGAATGGAAAGCAGTATTAGCGGTAAAATTTAATAGCATTGCTCTCTTTTCACGCATGCTCGAATAGGTGCATACAGCCTAATTATGACTGCGCAATTTGCACAGAGTACGCCACTAAATCTCGACCATTATGCTGTGAAATGAAAGATAACATTTTTTTTTTTGTTTTTTGAGCGCCCCAGAAAATCTTAAGTCGGCGTTTTCGGCATGGTGAGCGAAAAATTCCGGGCATGGCTTGGCATGACTGGACGAAGGGTATTCAGTACTTAAAAGTTAGCGCACTTGTTTCTGCTTTAACTTTCCTCATTTGCATGTCCATATTTCTTATCTTTCAAGTGCACTGCATCAATACGTATAGTAAACATGCTTGTGCAAGGAAACTTGTTCACAGAGCTGGGAATTAATTCAAAGTTGAGTCATATAAGGTACTGCAGAATGAGTCAGTACCAACAGCAACAATTTTAGGCAGCAGATTCTGGGATTAAACCGAGCCACACGCACTTTAATTATGTCTCGTGCTCTCCGGGCGGACTGTGGCCTATACTGTTATAATGTGTGAGCATTTGATTTTCAATGTTAGAAAACAACTTTCCGTCGACGGTGGCGCTGCCGATGAGCGACGAAGGAAAATGAAACAGAACAGAAATAAACACGCAGAGAACAAGATCGTAACTCAGTACCATTGGACTAGGAACCTAGCACGCATTCCAGAAGGATACCACTTTACGTGTAGGCGGAAGTGCGCGGCGCCGGAAAAACAAGTAATAGATAAAAAGTAAACAAAGCATATGTGTGACCTATGCAGTGGCAACGGGCCACGTCAGCGCTTTACTACCGTCCGATCGAACCGCTAATCTCGCTTAAATTCTGAGAACACCCATTCATGGCTTTAGTGGCGTCGTATGGTTGGCCCCGGCTAACACGGGGCGCAAGACGCTGCTCTGCCTGTCGCAACCCGACGTGGCCATCCGGTACTCAGAGGCAGTCTGGTGGATGGCAGCGTGGGGATTCTCTTACACTTGAAGGCGAAGTGAAGTGTTCCCGGGATATGGTGCCCGGGTGGCCACTCTATGCTAAGTTGGAAAGGCCAACCTTTAGGGCACAAGAATCTGCTCGGCCTCGGGCAACCTTCAATAGACAGTGGCAAAGTGGGGGAGTTGGAAATCTTGTCCCCAAATTCAGGGGAATGGAAGAAAGTGTGGGAGGCAACGGGTGGCATGGTGGCTTGGAGGTATGGCCAACATCTTCAAGAGGGTGTTGGTAGGGCGGGAGCTGAGGCATAACGCAAACGGAAGGTGGCTGCGGCGTGGGAAGAACTAAAGAACCTGGAAGGTGGGCGTGGAGAGATAGCTATCGCAGTTAACAAAGAGGCAAGCTGCTCCAAAATTGAAAGACTATTTGCGCATTCCAATCTGCGATCCGGAGCAATTTTTCTGCTCTGCCGCATCGTAAGCGTGTTTCAATGTGCGATTTGGATTCCGATCCAGTGTTCTGATTGGACCGCGGCGAAATGGTTCCTAAACATCTTGCTTTTTCGCAGATTCGAAGAGCTGCTCCGGATCGCTGCACCGAATTCGCCATAAGAGAAGCACAGAAGCGACACCGAAAACAGTATGTGAGATTTCAACGTTACAAAGAATACAATCAGAGGCGACATTGTAATACACCGCAAAAGCAACACCATTTTTTCCTCCCTCTATGAAGTCTGAATTGTGTTTTTAATGTCTCATTGTCAAGCATTAGTGGCTTGGGATGAGTTGTGAGATCTCCAGGTTTATTCTATGAAATTTGAAAGACACATTGCCGGATGCCCGCTTCAAATATATACAGTTATATCCCAGAGAGGACCACTTCAATCAGCGTGACTGTAACTGACTACGCACGTACCGATAACGAAGAGAGAAAACGAGCGTTTTGGTTACGGTAACGGGGTTAAATTGGAAGAATACCAGAGCGGCCTTCGCCCTGCAGTGGGTGTATATAGTCCGACTGATGATGGTGAATCGACGTTATAGCGATGTGCATTAGCGCTGTCGCCGTATGTCGCTGTATTGTAAATATTTTCAGTGAAGACAAGGCTGCGGCGCTTCGCCGCAGTTCCAGAGTAAATACTTGTTGTCCGGACGCCTGCCGGTGTATCAACTGGCGTAACTGACCGCAGCGAGTTGGGCTAATATTCTCAGAATTCTTCGATTATGCTACTGTGACAATAGTGGGCCTGATAATGATCTGACAATGTCTCTTACGAAGCCAGGTTATAATTGTAGTTGGGCTTCCTTATTGATTTTTTTTTTCTCAGCGTAAGGAGAAAAGTTTTCATCACAGTTCGAAAGCAGTCTCAAGCGCTGCTCGTGTTGTACCTGCGTTGCCCATATGGCGCTGTTGAGTGGCAAACGCATCGAGCTTTCTCGTTTTTCTGGGCGGCTTTTGACGACTGAGCGACTTGTGGCGATGCTCGTATACAGTGTAATCTAATAATTAGACAACTGTTACCTGACTAATTGTATTATTGCTAAACAAATACCCCTGTCCCCCCCCCCCCCCCCTCCCACACACACACACTCTCATCAGTGGATTAGCTGCGATGTAGACCTCCCTTTTTATTCTTTTTTTCCTCTTTCTGCAAAGTACAATTTTCTTTTTTGCCAATCTTTAATTTTTATCTCTCTCTCTCACACACACACCATCGCGGAGCCAAGGAAGCTTCATCGGGGACATTTTCTGCGACTATCCACATATATCATTTCTTTATTTCTCTGGGTAATGACCAACTCCAACAGCGTTCGCAGAACGCTTGTTTAGGTAGATGCAGTGCATTGCCACACGTAATGCGCGCTTGGACCAAGATGCAAGTAGTGTCGAGGCCTTCGAGGCTTTGTCCAAGAAGCAGGCTAACACAACTGCAGGCCTGAGCTCGATCACGTGTCCCCGTGCAGGACGCGAAAGTCATTGGTAATAAATACCCTTGAGGCAAAACGAAGGGTGGTGTTTATTTGAGACGGCAAAAAACCTAGGAAGCAAAATAAAAGTAAAGTACGAACGTCCATACGCCAACTAGCGGTTAAACCGAGGTAAAAGATGAATGATTTTGAGCATTGCGGTTCAGTTCGCGCGGAGCGGGCCAATGTATACGTCTTCAAAGCGTTCGGGAGAGATGGCGAAGCCCGAGATGCATGTATATACGGCGAAAGGAATCTGGGGGAATTGAGATAGGCTTTACCTCACTTATCGTCCTGTCTTTAAAGCAAGGGCAGCGTTGGCTTTATAAAAAACAGATTCTTCCGACCGCTTTTCTGTCTTTGGTGACGGAGTGAAAGGAGGTAGAGAAGGTTTTTTTTTTTTATTGCACAGTTAGCACAGGCATGCCGCACTGCACTGTTCACGGTAGTGCTACAGCTTGCCACTCCGTTCGTGGCACTTGCTGTTAGCTCCCTGTTGCCTCCCGCATCTCTCGTTTACATTGCTGATGTGGCAAGGTGTCTGAAAAAGCCGCCTTATCGCGAGTCTGCGTCGCGTAGCGGGTAATCCGGGCGGCGCAAGGAACGAGCGGAGTATTCTAATACTTTTTGTCTCGTTTATTGTTTGTTTATTTTTCTGCCGCGAGGTACTCAACGGTAGGCATAAAATTCTCCGCATACTTGATTACATCGCCTTAGACAAGCCGTGCAGTTTGGCGATATCTCCTTGTTTAAGATCGGATGCATTTTCGGCGCGTGGCAGAGCCATAAAAGGTGGCATTGAGAAATGGTGCTATCTGGATTATAGCAAGGCAGAAAGAGAGAAAAAGAAAAAAAAACCCGTCTCGTATTCTCTCAGCACTTGCGCAGAGTGCGGCGCGCGGAAAGTGGCGCTCCTGTTCGGCGGCCAGAGAAGGGCCGGCAGTGTCCGGTGGCGTACTGGATCTTGGTTTTGCCGCCGTTCGGTCTCGTGCTCGCCCGTGGTGAAAACAGGCAGACGTGGCCGGGAGCCAAGTCGAAGCCCCCCGCCGCCGCGCATGTGCTCGATCTTGAACAGCTCACTCACTGAACAAGACGACTTCATGTAAACGGGCCGACTGGGCGCCCTTCCCGCCAACATGCTACCCGTTGCTTCATCACTTGCTCCCCTCTTCTGCTCTCGCCACATCACGCCACGCAGAGGAAATTCACCCCCCTGTTTCCTCCGTCCGGGACTCTTTTTATTTTATGTTTCATTTCACTCACGCGAAATGTCTCGTTCTCGAAACGGGCCCTTCGGGGATGAACCCCACGAAAACGGTGCTCCGTCAGTGCAGAAGGAAATGATGTTCGATGGCCTTTGGACCGGAAACTTGGCTTATCCCGACTCACTGTACAGGAAGTTCCAAAACGCGCTGAACTAATAACGCCCGATGACGTTGACCGCGGCTAATGGCCAATTGCGGCGTCCGCGCGTGTCCATAACCAATGCGACCGCCTGTCGGCTAATTTATTGCTGAGGGTGAAACGATAACGCTCCTCTGGTACGTTTCGCTTTACTTACACATCAAAAATACATCCTCTTGCCCAGCTGAGATTCTTTCCTGGCACTTGATGTCGTACGACGACCGAGCCGGGCATCCATCCATCCAGTTCAAGTTCCTCCAAGCTTCTCTAAGTTTGTTTTACAACTACTGAAAAAATTAAGCCTTTATCTTACCGAGCAAGACGGTGATGCCGAGAGGTTTACGTTTGGTGGGCTTTGTTCATTGTCAACATACCATAAAAAGCTGAATTTTTTTTTTTTTTTCAAGGTAGGAGTCGTTTTGATCAAGTAGATGTGGTGTTTATCGATGCAACCTCGCGGATTTTTATGTCGTGAAGAAAAACAAAGCAAAACCTAAAGCCACCTCGGTCTCGTGTCACGTCCCCTAAATCACCTGGTCTAAGCGCTTCGGACCAAATCAAGAATGTGATTTGACACGGAAGGTGATTGTTTCACTGATATTATCGCGTCACCATCTCGCAATAACATAAGGTCATTCAACAGAGAATACTCAATCTGCCTTCAGGAAGTCTGTGAAATGCTAGGGGTGCGCTAAAGGGAGAAAAAATTCCTCACGAAAGAAACAAGTCGGAAACTTTTTTTTTTTATTCTTACACGTGCTCACTCGGAAAGCCTGCAATACCTTTTCGAAGTGTCAGGTTTAATACATTGGTTGGCTACGTAGAGCCATAAATGATCTTTCTCTACAATTTAGGTGTCGAACCACTCCGCAGCATCATTGAATGAATAAATAAATAAATACGTGCAATTTATTTCACATACATAACGGACGCTTTTTATGCCCTAGTACTCTCCTGATGATCGGCAATTAGAGGCTCCATTATTTATAGGAGGCTTATTTTCACGGGCTCACAAATTCGATTCTCTTCAGCAGGTCGCATTCACACATTTTGGGTCAATGGTGAAGTACACGGACATCCTAGCGGCATACAAAACGTACTAGATAGGGAAGCAGACTGCCAGTGTACTTAGGCGAGCTTCCGGCCTCTGTTGATGCAAATTGGACAGTCGTTGGAGAGACCCCCAATAAGAGAGCAAGCGCACGCGCGTCGCCTAATGAATTCTTTTGTATCGACCTCCTGCTCGTTTCGAGTAGGGCCGTCTCCGCAGGCCATCAGGGCCGTTTCCCACGGGCGTCAACGCTCGCGTCATTTCTCATTTGTGGTGAGGGGGAAGAAGGATCGATAAAACGTCCGACTCGTCTGCCTCTGTAAATGGCGCGCTGCTGTGAGGCGCTCTCTAAACGGCCGCACTCCGTTTGGCAGTCCTCATCGGAAGCATGCTTGTTTGCCTCCTCACGCGGCGCTGGCAACGGGCAAAAACTTTCCTTCAGCCAAGTTTCCCGCGCGCAGCTTGAGCGATGATGCAAATCCAGCGGTTATTGCGAGAGCCCGGGTGTCCAGAACTTATTATTTCAATAGGCGAGAGCACTTGCTGTCATGTACTTGGCGCTTCTACCTGTTCTGCCGCGTCGTAGCTTTCTTGACCCTCCTCTGCTGCGATGGAATATCACCCGAGGGGGTATTGCACAATAAGCAGAGTCACAAAAGTAAATAATACTTTCATGTGTCTTTAATCACAGATGTGACTTAGTCAAGTAGTCCAAGAATGGTTTTCAATAACAATTTAAACACCGCACTCGTTGCCACAGTAAGAACCTCTTCGTTGCAATACTGCCATCTGGAGTCAATTCCGAACAGGCTCCGAGTTTGGGGCCGCTATCTGAGCGCTTCCGGGAAGCTGCATTTTATCAGGTGAAAATCGAAACATATTCATACTTTTTTTCTCGGCCCAGCCCTGCACGAGTATACTTTTCTCACACCATTCTCTATCTTGGCTGTACATGCATCTACTCCATCCTCTGGTCATCGCAAACGAAATATTTCATCCTATTGGCGCATATCGGCAGTTCGCGCGTACAGATGGATGGAATATTGTGTGCATTCGTTACTGGCATGTGGCCCCCGGAAAAGAAAATCCTTTTTGGTACCATCACCGAAGAGCAAAAAACACAGGAGCAAAAACACAAGAGCAAAAACACGGTTACTGGCCGACATGGATTCGTATGTACATACAGACTTGTCGCGGTGCTGACCTCCAGCGTGATCTGCTTTCTCTCTGCAAAGTCTGCAAAGTCATTACGCGCGGCTTGACGTCGGTAAACTTTCGGCATGCGCTCATTTTCGACGGACAAAAAGCCGACAGAAACACCTCGTGACTTCAAAAGGCAGACGCGTTGTCATGGTCATCGCTTCTCAGCTGCGGCATGCAGCCCAGCTCGTCATCACTCTGCAATGCGTGTGGTAAACGAATTACAACTTTTCAAACAACTCGGTCGATATATTGTCAATGAACGTATTGTCGAGACAAAACTCCCTGAAACACGAGAACGGGAACCAACCAAAGCACCTATATCTTTCTTATCGGCCAATATTATGTGGATGTGAAAGAATTGGACTTGAGTTGTCTCGTGCGATTCTAGTCAGAAATCGCTAGACACGCGTTCCAGAGACTTTTTTCCCAGTAGTAAAATTTGTAAACATTTGCCTGGAGCGCTCAAGCGATGTGCTTCTTAGCAAACAACGCCTACCTTGAATATCAAATAGGCTTGTCTCAGGGTGATATCGGCCCGCATTCGAGTGGCTTGCCTTTCACTGCGCTCTTCGTTCGCTGCCGAACACGCTAAGCAATAGGCTGGGGCCCCATCCTCGAAATTCGCCTTTTCTGCCATGTTGTGACGTACCCGTGACGTGTAAATCGGGGCGGCGCGAAAACACATATACACATAGATTGATTACGAAAATTGAAAAACAAGGAAAAATGTTACAAAAAATAACGCCGTCATATGCTACTTGGCGTCGATCACAAAAATAGCAACGCTTCGATGCCGAGCAGCTGTAGGGTCGGTGCGTACCGTGCTTACGCCGCATACGCGTCGAGCGAGACTGGAGAGATGTTTGAGCCGGTATTTTACAGCTAGTTGTGGCGGTTACGATCACAGCGCATCACGGTACACATGCTGTCGGACGTCAAGCAGCAGCTATGAGCTGAGCAAACGGCGGTACTCGAGGCGACCCCACACAAACAGCCGGTCGTCAAGTGTGAACGACGCCGTACTTGAGATGTGTGTGCATAAGTTTCATTTATGGTCTTCAGTCGCACAGAGAAACCGGCGAGGATCAGGAACTGGACCAAAATATTCATAAAGACCCACGGCAGCTTTGCACATTCACTTTTCAGCTAGAGCGTATAACGAATTTGCTTACGAATACTGAGAAGGAAGCGCCCGGCAGATTTTCTGGCTGCAGTTGCCACTAGGGAAGAGACACACCTGTCCGACGACAACGCTGGCCTTCTCAATTAAGGTATCACTGCCGTTGGAAACTGCCTGCGGCAGCCCACCGTTTCCATCATGTTAGCAAGTCTGCTACGGCTTAAAATCCACGTGTCGGCTTCAGTGGCGTGCGGATATCGGCCCGGTGGAGAGCGGCGTAGTGTGAGCGCAAGGTATTCGAACTATGGAAAACACGCGTAGTGGAGAGCTCAGGGATTAGACCATATCTGGCGATCTTAGCCTGCGCTGACATCGGACCACGTTTAGCGTGTTAATTCCATCGAAATGCGATCGCCGTGGCCTGGTTATGCACATACTGCGGGTCAGAGAGCCGAGCGTCTATAATCAAGTAAATACACTCTGAAGGGCTAGTTGGGTCATACTAAATGAACGAGTAAAACTGCGCGAAAAAAAAAAAAAAAAAAAAAAAACGGGACGTAAGAAACACGTCCCGTTTTTTTTTTTTTTTTTTTTTTCGCGCAGTTTTAATCGTTCGTCTATAATTATTATTGAGCCATCGCGGCGGGGACGTTTGCAAGCAGCCGCACGTTAAATGTTACTGCGAATTTCGTCACAGAAATAAGGAGATATAATTTTCTGGCAGCAATGAAAATGCTATAAAAGAAGCGTAGCCAGATGCCCACTGACAGCAACAGGTTAGCTTTCACGCTGATGGCATTTAATGTGTCCTGAATTAGACATAGCATGCTGTATGCACATTTTACTGCATGCATAGTGTGTCACTCTACTGTGGCAGATGTATTAATTACCTCGTTAAAATAAAAAAAAAAACTGTCGGTATAATTCTCCTTGGTTTCTGAGCATGTTGCATAAAAGCATTTTATAAAAGTAGCAACACTGCTCGTCTGATGCAGGTACACATCACACCACAATGTCACAAATGAAACAAAATTTGTCAGGCATTGCCTAGTTCCTTTGCTACCAGTTTTGCACTTGCAATAGCATCAGGCAGTTTCTTTCAGTGCAGCAAGATTCCTCAGAGGAGAGACGGGTGAAGAGGTCGGCTAGAGAAAAATGCCTTCACATATACTATTTGACGTTAGGGAAGTGAAGGAACAGACATCATATGATATATGATGCCTTATTACAATAAGCTAGATGCAGTATGGAAACCATTTTATTGAAGCAATTGCCATTGCAATGTAGCATTCATGCACACATTAACCAGTGCACATGTCATGCAAAGCCCGAACCTGTCTCTGGGTGAAGCAAGGGAGCCAAAGGGGAAAACAAGCGTGACTTTAAGGGCACCATAAAAAAGGAGTAACAGCAACACAAGAAAAACAGAAGCACGCACAGGGAAAATATTAGGCAAAAAGAGGCATAAATTGCAAGGCTGATGCGGCCCGCAGCACGTTATTTTTAGGAGGGACAGCAATGCAAACGGGTGGTGTTCTGGGTTTTCTGGCAAAGGTTCGTTGATGCCAGGTGATAATACTGGATGATTTGTATTTGCTTTGCCACTCCCTGCGTGCTCTTCCAGCAATTTTTCATGTCCAACGTGCAACTGTCTGACATCCACTCTCTACACTCCTGACTCAAACATGCTCAAATGAACCTCACCTGAATATGGGCATAAATACGGGAATAAAGCATGGAATTTACTTTTTCGATAATCTGATTGCGTATCATTAGAAAGCTAAACGTGATGGCTTGTTTAAATGAGTGTATGATTTGTAGTTTGTGGGTCTTGTATGCATGGTTTTTCCAACAGGCTCCAGTATAGACCAACACTGATTTGTGACGTAAGCGCGATGCGGTGGCACTTCTGTCGCCAGGCTGGGCCGGTTGGGGGTGAAAACTAGGCTTAGCGCCCATAGGAATACATGGACCCGAAAAATTTCAAAGCAATTTTCTAATTTCACGGCGCACCTATGATCTCGTTATTCGCTACAGAGCAACCATGAACATCCTAGAACAGATCACGAAAGTATGAAATCTCATTAACGAGGCGAAGTATTTTTAAAATACCGAGAAACGTATGCTGGTGCGAGTTGGGAGGGCGACCCATAGAAACACATGTAAACACAACTTACTGCAACATTTTACTCGATTCAGCAGCGTTGAACCTTTCTCATTTTTTTGTGAACGTCTTGTATCATGCCCCGACATCATGTTGCATGACCCACTACATTCCCTTGCAAGTACTGCAAGTCTGACGACTTGCGGGATCGTTCACAGCACGATAAACTGACCGCGCACAGTTGCAGACGGCAATGCACCATCGGCGCTGTCGCTAGCAGACGCTCCGGAGCTGGAGGCGGCCGCGGTGGGTATCGCCAGCAGCGCTGTCGTCTGCTGCAATGCGCGACTCTCGTTCGGTCCGTATTGTCGTACGGCGTTTGACAACTGCCTTTTAAATGTAATTCTGTCTAGGATGTATCACATGAAGGACAGTATTATCAAGCTAATTTACTCCATGCGGTAGCATATCAGACTGTAAACAAAACTACGTGATTCGCTACATGAGCATTTTGGGGGTGTCTGGATTCACAACATAGATTATTCGGGGAGTTTTAAAAGTAGACCACCTCCGCGATGATGCAGCATACTTCTTCAAAGTTCTGGCCAATGTTAACGACCAGCCTGGTGTTCTGGTGCTCTGCGAAACGAGAAAAATGTTGCGGTAAGTTGTGTTCACATGTGTTTCTTCTAAGGGTCGCCCTCCCAACTCGCACCTCCATACGTTTCGCGGTGTTTTAAAAATACTTCGCCTCGGTCATGAGATTTCATACTTTCACAATCTGTTCTAGGATATTCACGGTTACTCTTCACCGAATAAGGACATCATAGGTGTCTCTCGAAATTAAAAAAACTGCTTAGAAATATTTCGGTTTCATGTATTCCTATAGGCGCTAACCCTATTTCTCACCCCAAATCGGCTGCGATGCCGCAAGCGCCCCCTTTGTTTGTAAACACGGTGTTGGTCTATAGCTTCTGGTCTTTATTTTGGCAAAAATGCACACTTTAAGAGACCTGCTACTCACGTAACACATTCATTTTAGCTTTCAACAGCTCGTCGTAGATTAACAATTGGTGTACCATTTGCTTTTAGTACTTCTTAGTGTTTTTTTATACATGCACCTGACATGAAGCCTTGGTGATAAGAAAAACTGAAAATTACAGTATACAAAACAATAAAAAATTTCTTTACAGCACTCCACACACTACAATACACAGCCTAAATGAAAGGCTGTCACACATTCTAGTAATTACAGTACTGTAGTACTTGTACAGCTCATCGCCATATGGGAAAGGTGGCACAGCCTTGGAGACAAAAGAGGTGAAATTAGTTATACGAAGTAAGGGAACACAAGATAGGGTCAAAAATTCTAGGACACTTTGACGACTAAAGTGACGAAAGGCGAAAGCCTGAGTGCTGCATCCTGCTACGCGATTTTACCGCCTGCGCGTCATTAATTAGTATTTAATTAGTTAATTACGAAACTGTCGAGGATTAGTTAATCAGTCATTAATCAGTAATTATTCAATTAGACATTGAAAATTAGTCATTAATCAGTAAGTGGTTATTGATAGCCATATGGCCGTTTAAAGCGACATCAATAAATTAATTACGCAATTGTCGCTAATTAGTAATTATTAATTAAATTGCCATTATTCAATAGTCATGTAATTAGTTAACCATTAATTAGTAATTGCTTATTGCTTGCTTTATGATTGTGTAAGGCAGTATTAATTGATATCGCAACTGTCACTAATTAGTGATTGATTTGCCATCAATTAGTAATTACTTAAATAGCCATAAATGAATTAGCTAATTAATCGTTAATTACAAATCAGTAACTAATTACCAATATTACTAATTACATAATTAGCCATTAATAATGCATTTATTGGTATATGACCTTTAAGGCTCGCATTCGCGCATACTGTAGTCTGGGGTGCGCGGCATTAATTAGCTCATTACGGAACTGTCACTGTTTAGTAATTAATTAGTAACCAGTGCGTTCAGTAATTAAGAAATTATTAATGATTTATTGCACAACTATCACTAATCCGTAATTATTAATTACTTGTCAATAATTAGTAATTAATCATTGATTGGCATATGGCCATAGGCACGCATTCGCACATACTGTGGTGGTGCTCTGTGATCGGTCGAGACCTTCATGACGTCATCTCGTCTCGACCAAACAGAGTCGCCGCAAAAGCGTGGCACTTTTGCTGACAACGATGAGGCATAACGGCTTTCACTTTAAAACCCATTCTCCACGTGTTTTGCCCAGGTAACCTCAGCACCAGCAAAGCAAGCACTCACTCTTTTACCAATGAGTACCCAACACTACTGAGGATTGATCCCCAAATGCTCAAACCACTAGGCTGCAACTACGGTCAAGGGATGCTATGCGCTCTGCAGTAACACCTCAATGCCATGTAAAGGGTAGTTGGCACCTGGGACAAAGCAAGTATTCCTTGATTCTGTTATGGACAAGGCAATGGTAGTTATAGTGTGTGTAAGAATGATTTTACCTATGCATAAGTGCCTGCCACACCTAGAATACTTTCTTTATGCAGTCCACCAAAAAGCAGAAATGTTTGTCTCAGGAAGACAAGGCATTATTTCAGCAAGCAACTCAATGTGACGGCAATCAGGCAAAACAGCACAGCATCTGAAAACTTCATGGTCTAAAAACAATTGTGGGGACATGCAAGCTCTGCATTTAAGGTGATTACATGACAGCTTTTATGGCTCCTGTCTGCAGGTCCTCGTTCGTGTCAATCGACTTTGCTACCGCTAACACCTAACCCTTTCATTTGTGACTTTATTATATGATACATATTCAGTAGCATACACTTGTAAGCTACCCAGTTATGTGAAAGACCCCTCGTCATAGGTACCTATATAGCCCACTCTAACCAAGCCATACGGATGAGTTTTCATGGTCTTACTTATTAACCAAGGATCCTGCAAGGTTTATCCCCTCACACATTCATCTCAAAGGTGAAACCAGAGACGTCCCATAACCCATTGACCATTGAGTACACGGCCACGTCACCTGCCAGAAATATGCCCAAGATTTTTCGCTCACAATGTCGAATTTTCTGCAGAAGAGATGCTTTAACATTGCTGCATCAAAAAAAAAAAAGCAAGAAGCCAAGAGCTGAACATCTATGCTACACTAGGCTCTGCTGGCTCACAAGACATGTGACTAGGGTGCCAACAGCCAAGTTATAGATGCAGCTGTGGCAGAGGCTGTACCACAGAAACAACAGATGAATGTGGTCAAAAATTGTTCAATACATCATGAAAAAGAAAGGCTCACTTATCAATAGTATGATGTCTACTGTGTTCAATAGGATTGTACCTTCATGAAGTTATCTTTTTAATGCAATCTTCTTAAAAATATATTGTGGTATTCAATTCAATTTGGCTGTACACACAGCAGATGTGCAAAATATGGAACACATTCTGAGGGTTAAACACAGACTAGACAGTGCAGACAGAATTACTGAAGCTGATATAATTAGGAAAGCATAGGTATACTAGATAAGGTAGAAAACAAATGTGACAATAGGTTAGGTGTAAATGACACCAGTGCAGCTGTCACTAATGAGAGCGAATCGTTATACAACTTAGTACTAGCACAATGATACAAAATGTTGAAAAGTGATGATAAAACAAAAGTTGGTTGGTTGGTTGGTTTTGTGGGGTTTAACGTCCCAAAGCAACTTAGGCTATGAGAGACGCCGTAGTGGAGGCCTCCGGAAATTTCGACCACCTGGGGTTCTTTAACGTGCACTGACATCGCACAGCACACGAGCGCCTTGCTTTTCGCCTCCACCGAAAAGCTGCGTCCTTGAAAGCGTTTGTTTCTGCATAAATGAAATGAAAGTGATAGGCATAAAATTTATGTCCCTTCCTTAAAATTCTCAATTTAAAGCTGACAAAGAACAATCATTATAAGGCTACAAAAGCAACTAACAGAAAAAAAAACTGATGAAGCAGTTATACATAGCTGCAATCATTCGATAAACATCTCGAGTGATGAAGCCATGTTCCAGCGGCTTCGAGCATGAATAAGTAAGCTTTACCAACCCTCTTTCAATAATAATGTGAGTGCCGGAGGGCATGTGGCAACAGCAGCAATGTGTCAAGAAGCAACTGGACCAGATAGTAGACCCCATAACAGGGGTATGGAAGGCCTGCACATGGTGCTATCATGGAGGGAGATATTTTATGGAACAAGATATGTTGCAATGCATAAAAGGAGTGAAACATTTTCTAGAGCTGCAGTCAAAAATGTATGACGGATCTCTTATCAAAAAATTTTATTTCATTCCTGTGCTTGTGCATCCTTATTGTGACTATGGGTTACATAGTGTAACATAAAATGTCAAGCAATTTGTCTCGTACACAAATGAATGCCTTCTTTCCCCTGCAGAGCCACCTTCAAGAACTTTTGCCAGTGGGTGCACATGTATATCAATATTACCTAGTAACAAAACAGAGAAGTCAATAGTTGCCTTTGTAAAAAAACTGAAGGATACAAACATGTTCATTGATAGCCGAGCCACACTTAAACAGGTTATCTGGGATCTTGCTTAAAATCACCAAACAGTACCAGTAATTGCAGTGAAGCAAAGTGAAAATGGCAAATTTTGCAAAAGCGGAATCTAACATCGCCAAAATGGGTTGATAAGTTGGTGGGGGTCTCATCTTTCGTACATAGAACAATGAAAGACAATGACCACCAAATAGATGCACAAATTTTCCTTGAGAAAACTAGTTGATTGCTATTTAACTAGATGCATCATATGAAAGAAGCAATAGAAAACAAGCACAAAGGCAACCAAATACAAAGAAGCCCAGCTCGCTTCACTCTGCAGTTTGTGGAAAACCACAGTGGGCACCTCACATTTCACCATAGCAGCACACAAGATAGGTGTAAAGGAATGGACTCTGCTATGGTAAATGACTGCAGACACATCCACCAGGGTGCCTGCATGTTAAATATTCTCACTGAAGTAGTAAACTGCAGGCTGCCTGCTTGCCACAAACACCAAAGTGAATTGTGAAGTATTGGTGCATGCACGTCCTACTCAGAGTGGCCCTTCTGGAGGTAGCAGGAGAATGTTTTTGTACCTTCCTGTGTTTCATTGACATGAAGCACCTAATAAAATGCACACTGAGTTCAAGTAGAACACACAAAAGCAAAGTATATGACAAAGAATGGCAGCTCTTAACGAGGGCCACAGCACTTGTAGAAGACTACACTCAGGATGTCTACAGATGGTAGACAAAACATATTGCACCAAAGAAAGCTGAACTTGGTTCTTGCACATACTATCAACAAAATTTACATCAAAAATATGATTATATCCCAAAACCAGAGGAACAATTAGGACTTCGACGGCTTCTCAGCGGTACGCAATCAAACATGAAGAAGTAAGAATGTGCACATTGATCAATTGTGGCATATATCAATATCATGACAGGGAATGCAGATCCCAAGTGCAGGTGATCAAGTTATTCCTGTCCAAGTTAATACAAAAATTGCATGTCCTCTTCCTTGTACTTCTTGATGTTCCTGCTGCGATCACCATTTGCAGGTGGTGTCAATGTCATGTGATCTGTCACCCACTACAAGCTGTATTGATCTTTAAAAAGATCTTCTGTCCATACTGCATAGCACTTCGCATCTGATGTGGGTGTCCAGGGACAAGGCGTGACCTCCCAGATTGTACAAGCCTAGCAGAGAGGTTAATGATGTTGAATATGGCCCCAGGACTTCTCACCACATGATGACTCAGGTTGCGAGTGCTGCAAGGGCTGCATAAGGTCCACACGATTACCTGCAAATTAACACATTGTTTAGTGCCCAAATTATATGCAAATAAAATTTCAGACAAGCATGACACAGGACTCAGGAACATTCAAAATCATCAAAGCTGCAAGCCCAGCTGCTGTAAAGTTTAAACTATGAATGCAAGAAATGGTCAATGCAAAACCAATCACCTAAGTGAACAATTTCCGTAACAGGCACAGACGGCTTAGTGGCGGACATTGTAGACTGACGGTTAGTGTTAACTTTTTTCTTGTAGTTAAAGGAACGACTTGTATCAGGCGATTTTTCTCCCCCCCCCCCCCCCCCCAACCCAGTCATCGAAACCACAAACCAAGAAATCGTGACAACTACGAGTACACTGCTTTTTTTTTTTTTTTTTTTTGAAGTTCGTGCAGTATAGAGAAGTTGAAGAAAATTATAATGCGCCATAGAAATAGGCAGCAAAAAGCAACGTAAAATGCTGATTAAAATTGTCGGATTCGCCGCATGCGTCCTGTAACTACTCCTTTAATCTTCAGTCTTTTCCCGCCTGCGTACAACATGAATGCGAATGACGCTGTATGAACAGTCAGTCCCCTTTGCAGGTTTTCCTGTTGCCCTTACCTCAGTGATGCTCGACGTGTTGCATCATTTCCAGCGGATTGACTGCGTTGCCTTGCTGGTCGACACCCATCGAGAAGCCCGACACATTCCGGGAGCTCGTTGCTCGGCCGCACGAATACCTTTCGTACCAATTCAACCACCACGCACACAAAGACGGTCAGTTCAGAGGCGTTCACCGCTGGCGATCACACCTGAAACACTTGCAGCTCAACAGCACTACGAGCTCCGATCACGGGGTGATTCTTGCCTCGGAGCTTGCAAAGCCACCACACTAAACAGACCTCGTCAGATGACTGTACTGACGAGCTATCTTAAGACAATTTGACAGCATTGCTGTGCTGCAGCAAAACCTCGATCATCACTTGCAGACGACGAACGCCACGAAGACCAC
The DNA here is from genome assembly GCF_055883805.1 of Amblyomma maculatum. NCBI lineage: Eukaryota > Metazoa > Arthropoda > Arachnida > Ixodida > Ixodidae > Amblyomma > Amblyomma maculatum. The sequence goes on from NC_139344.1 coordinate 247,607,112, forward strand.
TCGCAAGCGCGCCGTCGTCCTCCACAGCCGCCGCCATTGCCGGGTTACCTTAACCGTGCAGACCAATGATTCCTTACAGTGGGAAGAAGGGGTTTGAGATAAGAAAGCAGTTGGCGCCGTCACGCGGCCACACGCTTCAGACGGTCTCAAGCGTCCTTTATTTCATACGCGCTCATATTTTGCCCTTTCATTGCGTTTAAAAATACTAACAAGGTGTTTTTAAAGTTATCTTTTTACTTCAAATAACAAGCTAAGAAACTACGGTGAGCTAACGGCTGCGTAAATCAGCTTGCCTGTCGCCATCATCTCATTAGCATAATTCGGGTACCTCGCCGCTCTGCGAAATTATGGCGGCAAAACGTCAGCATTTTCGGTAATGGCGGCACCTAAATTACGTCATTGCGCGTAAATTTGAGGTTATTTAAATGTGCTTGCGTATCACGCGTTTCACGTGACATAACTCCAGCCAATCAAATTTGAGCATCCGCTCCTTCCCAGTATGCATGAAACGGAATAGAGCGTAAGTGTTCTCCAAACCGCCATCAGTAACATTTTTTTCCCCTCCAAAATCATCCGTATTTGTCATTCAGGCAACAAGGATACCTCCGGTTAGAATCAATTTTCACGGCTACGTTATTTTGACGTAACCGCAAAAAGTGCTTGCAACTGACGGTTTCGAGCCACAAGTTTGAAGCACGTGACTCTTTTCAGAGCCAATCAGAAATACTTTCGAGGATGGGGCCCCTGGACGATGGCGCGCCATGCCTGCTGCAGGTATGACGCAACACTCACAGTGTGTCAGTGCTTTTGGCAGCTGCGCCCCCGCTTGGCAGAGTGCGAACGCTTGTGTGTATGTCAAGACGCAGAGAGAAAAGCTAAAGGCGCACGAACGCAACTCACGCGCCATATAAAGAAGGGCTTCATAAATAGTTTTTATTCTCCAACCCAAATTCTTGAAAGCAGCTGCTTGGTTCGGCCTCGTTCAGTCTGGAAAACAGGGTTAGGAAGCAGACAGATCTTTCGAGGAGCATCGAGTGCTGCCTGCGGCAAGAAAATATGGAGCGCCTATTACTTAAGGTAAGACGATGACTTACTGGTGAGTTCTAGCCTCAGTGAAAGTTGGAGAGTCTTCGTTTTTGACACGTTTCCATGCGGTGCGTAAACGAACGAGGTCGTATAAGCTCTTTAAGCGATTACATGAAGCGGAGAACGGAATGACGTCCTCCGGCCGTCCATGACATACTGTAAATTTGCCGCAAGTTCTATTACCCTCTACGTCTAGCAAAGACAGTGACCGAGAAGATCGAAAATATTTATGCAAAACTATCTTTCACGGAACAACTTTCTTTCTTGATACTCCGACGGTGTGTTGTGATCAAATATACGGAACAAAGAGAACGGCCTGCAAATTAGTATGGAAACGCTGTTCGCGCTGCGTGGTTAAAACACGCAGCGTATATTTTCGCCACTGACCTTCGGTTGTATACGAACTTCAACATCTGGGCACCATGGTGTTTTTCTCGCGGTATCGTTGCCTTGGTTTGCTGTGTCAATGGATTTCTTACCGTTTGCGTTTGAACTTCGGCGGTTCTGGTGCAGTGAAAACTGTTTTCCTGGGCGAACCACACTTCAGCGGGGCTTTCCAGATCGGACAAGAAATGACCCTTTGACACTTAAAAACTCCACATTGCAAGCAGCAGGCAACTTCCACGTACGGTCGACAACGACAAATGCCGGCGTAATTTTGAGGCATCGTTCTAGATCTCGCAGGAGTTGAGCCTGAGTGGATATTTGATAGTTGTTTGCAAGCATGGGGCAAACGTGTAGCGCAGCAAATAGTGGCGAGTCAGCAGAAGCAGACTCTAGGATGGCTCACACCCCGCAGGCCCCTAACACCGAAACTCTTGCTGACGCTGCAATTCTTTCTTCTGCCAGTGTTCGCCGAGGTGTTATGAAGCCGACAACGGTGAATAAAAACAGGGTTCTTGGTCATGGTTTACTAAACTCTTTTACGAGCGCCGGCGTACCGCAACGCATCGTCGAGCCGTGTCTATATTTATTTTCGATACCTTTGAAGATAAGCGCCCATAGCTTTGCACTGTTCTGAGCGACGCACCCGGAAGTCGGAGGCTCCCGTAGGCAGGCACTGCTGCCGAGTGAAGTCTGGTCAGCGTCTGCTCTGAAAGGTCATCTTCAGCGGAGCTTTCACCGAGGCGGCTCTTTGATCGTGCCACCTGTGAAACCTGCCTCAGTATGGTGTCGGCGTTATTGAGCGTTTACGATGAGCAGAACATGGCGTTCCGTTAATTTTTGCCGGGCCGAATCAAAAGGAGTGAGCCCAGTCCTGTTCACCCACATGTGGCTGGGCACCGAAGCTGTCCAGCAGCAGTGCACGTTTTCAGGCGTCCGACTTTCATGTGACGCGCCGGCGCGATGATCTATACTCTAGCAATGGATGTCTTCGATGGGCTCACCCTGTTTCTAGCGGCCCGTTGCGTAGACCGCAAGGCGTCCGGCGCGTCTGATGGAGCGCGTGCAGGTCCCGATTGGGCCTTGAAGCGGCGTCGAAACGCTCTTGCGGCCGCAGACGCCCTGTGCAATCGCCCTTCTCGCCGACGCGGCTAACGTGGGAGCATTTTTATGGTTCGCAGAAGGGAGGCCGTTCAACTGTTTCAAGGGAAACATTCGGGAGCGTGTTTTTGTTCTGCAACTTCCGTTGATTCACTCGACAATAATGTGACGTCACTCGGACTAACTTTGACGGGAAGCGCACCTGTACTCGTATTTCTTCAGCCACTTTTGGTTGGGTCTCTCCACATGGAAGGTGCGCACCGAGTGTCATATGTAGCTGAAAATGGTCATCGCGGAGTACGGTCCGGAGCACAAGCGGGGCCGGGAGAGGCAGTTATAGATTTAAGTGCCCCATCCTCTTTGAGTCCCGCCGTGGTGGCGCAGGGGTTAGGGCGCTCGACTACTGTGTCCAAGGATGCGGGATCGAATCCCGGCCTCGACGGCCGGTTTTCGATGGAGGCGAAACTCGAGGCACCCGTGTGGTGTGCGATGTCAGTGCACGTTAAAGGACCCAAGGTAGGCGAAATTTCCGGAGCCCTCCAGTACTGCGTCTCTCATAACCACAAACCAAACTAAACCAAACCATATTCCTTTACTGCATCCCTCTTGAAGCGAAGGACAGAATGAGCTGCGATCAAAAAAGGGAAGGCAGTTTTTCGTGTGCTTATTCGATGGGGACACTGAGAACACCATCCAATTGACTTTCTAAGTAACAATTCATTCACTGGCTTTTTTGGGGGAGTGCTAACATTTATCCACCTGCAACTGATACTTATTTTTAATTCGAGAGCATTACTTCGCTATGTTCACAGATTTCTGTCCGCAGGCCGCGTCCGAAAAATCGTGTCCGCAGCAGTTGTAATTGAGAAGTGGTAGAGGTTAATGAGTGGTGTCAATCAATAGAGGGTGACGTAATGTTGTGTCCAGAAAAATAATTAGACCAGTAAGTAATTAGGTAATTAAATATAGGCAAAAATGTAAAAGTAAAGGCGACAATGGTCGCATTAGCCAAAGGCTTGGCGCCACATTTGAATGTATCAAATACTAAAATAGTTAATTAAATCAGTCAATTAAGGTAACGCCAAGGATGTGACGTCACGCAACCCGAGTCGCGCCAAAAAAAGGCATAGGAAGGGATTGGCGCGCAATTTGAAAGTACCAAATACTAAAGTAGTTAATTAAAGCAGTCAATTAGGGTGACGTCAAGGATGTGACGTCACGCACCCGGAAGTAGAACCAAAAAAGGGCATCGCAAGGGATTGGCGCGCAATTTGAAAGTTCCGAAGACTAAAATGGGTAAACAAGAAGTGAATTAATGTGACGTCAAGGACGTGACGTCACGCAACCGGAAGTAGAGCCGAAAAAGAGCATAGGAAGGGATTGGCGCGCAATTTGAAAGTACCAAAGACTAAAATGGGTAAAGAAGAATTGAATTAAGCAACTAGAAGCAACCAGAAGCAACCAACAGCAGCATCCGTGCTTTCGCATTACTCCAATGCAGATTCTGCAGTGCTCTTTAATTTTTTTTTCTTTGTTGCAATATTTGCTATATTGAATTCTTATTTCTTTCCGCCATTCTTTTCAAACTCGTGACGTATGCAGTAGAAAGTCTAGCTGTCACTCTCTTGAAGTGAATGGCGCCATGACCTCGACGATCCGTATAAAAATCGGTGTCGATGCACGCAGTTTACTTGCTAATCGGCCGGTGTTAGCGGCAATTCGTTTTAGGATAATTTAAGGTTTATATAAACGCCTCGTTTTCGGCGAGTGTATTCTTTTCGTGATGAAAACGCGGTACCCTTTCTGTGGAGGTCAACTTCGATTTATGTCCTGTCTCAGTGTAAGCAGATATCCCCTGAGAACCTAGAAACCTGATATATTGGTTTCTAAAAAGAAAATGATAGATATCAATATCCTTTTGCGCACTTACTACAAATTATTTCTTCTTTCTAGCCGTATGAGCGTGTCCACGGAGATGGTCATTTCACCCTTCTCTCGTTATACCAGTCACAAACTCAGCACATTTCGGATAACTTTTTTGATCATTCCGTCGAGTCGGACCAGCCGTTATGCGCTGTGAACGCATGCAGAGTATCGCGATCCCCCGGTTTTCCCTGCAGTATCCTGCTTGTCCGCTACGTTGCCAAATATTGGCCCGATAATGACGATCGCGCTGTCCTATCAAAATGTTTGCTTTTTCAGTGGCACGGTCGCTCTGGGCCGCAGTATAGGCACGACGTCATGATGATTTGACAGCGGCGGAGACGGAGAACAAGCGCGAAATGGCCGCCAAACCTTCGTTTGCGATGACAAAGCAGCAGCGGAGAAACGCTGGCGCTTTCAAAGGACTTGTGCCCTTGGCATGCAAGGGAAAGAAACCGGCGGCGAGAGGCGCCTCGCCGATAGACTGCGTGAAGGGTGCAGGTGCAGATTCGTGTGCGCAACGTGAGACTTGCTTCACAAGCAGTGTGCTTTGAAGATACAAGACACCGGCATTTAGGAACATGGTGAGTACTGAGCGAATAACTGCTAGAATCTGATGGCGAATTCCAATCTGCGATTCGGAGCGGTCTCCAGATCCACGGGGAAGCAATTTATCTAGGGAGTCTAGGGAACGTATACGGTGGCGGTCCGATGAGAACTCGGAATCTGAATCCAAATCGCTCATTCAAACGGCTGTTCGGCTCGGTGGAGCAAGAAAACGTCCCGGCTCGCCGAATTGGAATTCGTCATAACACGTTTATGGGGTCCCCCGCACTTGATAGAAGAAATCACCGGTTGATACAGAAAGAGAGAAGAAGGAAGGCAGGTTGTAGTGGTCTCAATGGCGCGGCCTGCGAAAGCATTGGATAACCACCTTCTTTTTTTTCTTTTTTTTTTTTTTCGCAATCCACCCCAAACATCTTATGGCGCACCACGGTGTACGAAAGGGTATGCACTCGTAGAGAGTGTGTGGAAGTAACAGGGTTGCATGTAAAGCAGCAAGAAAGGAAAAAGTTCCTTGTGCCTGCTCATCCTGGAAAATTTCATCCGGCTCCTGAAAGAAACCTTAACCGTTGAAAACTATACCGTGTTGTCAGCTCTATCGTGGATGTCATTCTTCACCTATTTTGCCTGATTTCTCCTCTGATGTGATGACTTGTGTGGATGAAAATGCCGCCATTGGCTTACTCTATTCTACGTGGAAAGATGGTTTCTTTTACGGTGTTTTAACGTCCCAAAGCGACTCAGGCTATGAGGGATGCCGTAGTGGAGAGCTCTGGATAATTTCAACCGCGCACAGTACCCGGGCGCCTTGCTTTTCGCCTCCATCATAAAGCGGCTGCCGAGAGCCCTGTCGAACCCGCGTCCTTGGAATCAGCAGTTGAGAGCCTTGACAGCTGAGCCACCTAGCTCGGCGAGGTTCTATGTGGAAAGAGAGCATTCGTGGAGTACACATTGTCAAAAATAAAAAAGTTGAAAAACAAAAAACTAGTAGTACGTACATTCACTCATAACGTTAAGAGTAGGAGCCTGCCCCAGTTTATGAAAAGTAATGGGCTCCACGACCTACTTTAACTTATAGACAACCTCGTCCTATACAACATGGCAAGCATTCGGATAAAAAAAAAAAAAAATGTGGCATGTTCTGCGCAACCCACTTCTATCGCGCCCCCTCCATGGTGCTACGAAAACAATGCAGTCGAGCACTAGGTCATTAATGCATCCGTTCTCGTCCTTTTTCATCATCTTTCCTTTCTTACGCAGCTACCTTCTCTCTTTCCTCTTTTATTTTTTCACTCCCCCCTCCTCCCAGTCATTCCTTTGTGCTTTCTTCCCTCCATTCCTTTCTTTTTATTCCATCTAACAGCGTTCTCGTTACCTCAAAAAAAAAAAAGTAAATCAGCCAAGAGGGCATGCACGCTTTCCCTGACGCTACACAAGCAGTCCCGCCACAGGCGAAGGTACGAATGGTGACGTACGATTGGCAGACACACAGGAATGGGCCAGGGAGAGTGTTTTAGGGCCGCCGTAAAGTTTGACATCAAAGGATGACACCGCGCAGAGTGCGCAGTTGCGGACCCTTTTGCTACCGAAGACGAGCGGAGGTCGTCCACACAGTCTGTACCCCCCCCCCCCCCCCTTCCATTTATCTCGCTGTAGATGACGCCATCATGAGCCTCACACAGGAGACTGAAACCCGCCGGGGCTAATCGGTGATCGTGTTACCGTTGCAAATCCTACCCTAAAAAAGGCCTCTTAAGCTTTACCTGCAGGTTTAATTCACACACCCGATGCCTTTACGATGGCCGCATTCTTATACCTGTTCAGTCATCAGCTTTTTTTTTTATTTACTCTTTAAATACTTTCCGTAGTGGTGGATTTCAGACTAAAAGCTATAATTAAGCAGCGTGAGAGTGCCCTGCAAACAAAAAATACCAATAGATACCCGTGGGAGAATAAAACTAAAGCAGCTCAGAGGGAGTGCGATTACACACACACAACTGTATGCATCGAAAATATACCATAGAATAGTCTGTTCGAATTTCTCCACAAAATCTGAGAGCATACAGAAGCGAAACCCCGCCGAAGTGGTGCAGTGGTAAGACGCCCGACTACTGTGCCGGAGTACCCGGGTTCGAACCCGACTTCGGCGTTTGCGTTTCGATAGAGGCGAAACGAAGAGGCGTCCGTGTGCTGTGCGATGTCAGCGCACGTTAAAGATCCCCAGGTGGTCGAAATTACTCCGTAGCCCTCCACTACGGCTCCTCTTTCTCTCTTTCCACTTTAACTCCGACTTTCCTCCCTTCCCTTACGGCGTGGTTCAGGTGTCCACAGAAACAAGTGTGACAGTTACTGCGCCTTTCCCTTCCTACGAACCAATTATTATTATTTACAGAAGCGAAATGTCGATATAATATAAAGGTTAAAAAGAAAATTCTTGACTGTACAACAGAAAAGCTACTCATCTCTGTTAACGAAGTGAAACTTCAAATATTGACGAGATAAAGAATAAATGTTATTTTCCCTTTTTTGACTTCATTAAGTATACGCGACGTTAAGAACTGCAATGCTTGCTTAGCATAATTAGTTCGAATGCGTGGAAGAGCCCATTTATCGGTGTCTCATGTTATGCTTCCAGGTTTAGGCGTTAGTTGGACGAGAGAACTGAGAAAATTCGGGATTCTAGGCTGAGGAAATTTTAGACAGTACAGAAAAGGATATCTATGCAGGCAATCAACAAGTAAAATTTGGTATTGAAGGAAAAGTCTTCGCGAGTGCTCAGTGTAACCAGCTCCAGTAACGAACCCAATTCCCCTCCCCCCTTTTTGTTTTGCATAACTAGTAATTTGTTAAGGTTACGTTTTGGCGTTGTTGACCATACTAGATGGCAGTAGTACAGATATGATTGTGCGATTGTGTGATAACGTAACATTTTTAAACGAGAGGAAAATTCGTATCGACACCTTGACAAAAAAACCGTTCTGTCGCATACATGCGTCAACAACGACACCAAAACATTTAAAGCTCGTTATACCCCGCACCTCCACCAAGATAATAACGAGCTTTATTGTAGAGCTAGCTCGCTTGCTAGGGTTACGTCAAGGTAGGCGCTTGCAGATCCTGGCTCGAACAGCTAGTGCTCGCGTCTCGTGCAGGGCGCTGGCGCCAGGTCACCTTCTTCTTTACAGTTAGAACAATTTCAGCCTAATCACTGCCAAGTAGGAAATGGGTTGTTGTAGGGATCAAAAAATTAACTCTACGAAGTACAATCACATAAGGTTTTTTTAAGCCATGCGATTTGGACCATTCATTGAGTGATGGAAGAACAGTATCGGCATTATGGAGTAGGTCTTCCGGAGATAGGCCACTAAGGAAGAAACTACTATAGTCAGCATATATGATGTACTCATCTCTGTTAACGAAGTGAAACTTCAAATCTTGACGAGATAAAGAATAAATGTTATTTTCCCTTTTTTGACTTCATTAAGTTTATGTGATATTAAGAACTGCAATGCTTGCTTACCCGTGGTATATTGTGTTATATTGATTATATAATTGTGTCATATTGATTATATAATTAATGTAAACATTAAAGAGGAAGCATCCGAGGAATGCCACAACGAGGTTGAAGACTGAGTCTGTTCCCGTCAACAAGCGTTGCCTGTTGACGTTCTGCTAGTCATGACCGAAATAAATTGAAAGAGGGAGCGCAAACTCCATATCGTTCGAAATTAAGGAATAATATGTCGCGATTGAGAAGATCGAACGCTTTAGTGAAGTTGACGTAAATTCGGAGTGTTAGGTTCTTCTTTTTCTTCGCCCATTAAATCGTAGTTCATGTAGATAGTAATAAATAGCATCAGTTCAGTGAGAGAGAATTTCATTAGCCTAAGCTTTAAACATATTGCTGGACGTTAAAATTATCAGTCTTTCTGAGTCGGTATACCTCTAGAAACCCCGAGAAATTGGCTTCAGTGAGCCGCCCGCAACAAACAGTGGAAGCCACGGATTCGCTCTGGCGAATAGTCTTTACCGTTTCTGCGACAAGCGGTGAAGGGTGTTTTCAAGGACGAGGTGGCCTAAACGGAGACACATGCGACCGTCGCCACAGTTGGCAGTCGAGGGGTGCATTTCCTTCCGTTACAAACACAGGCGATATACCTCACTAAGAACGCGCCCCTCAACAATACGAAGAGTACGAAAAGCTCGAGTCTGGCTTCTTTCCCCTCCTGGCCGTCCGAGACGGCGTTTCACGAATCCGTGACTTGAGCAGTGCACATCTCCTGCACTCTTCGGTCAGATCGGGTGCTCCCGCCCTGAAGGCGGTGAGAAAAAAAAAAAAAAAAAACACTGCGGTAGTGCTTCCCCAGGAAAGCCAGTGGCCAGTGCCGCACGGCCGAACAATGGCCGACCGGACAGGGACCGGTGGGGAAATGGTTTTGCCAGACGTCGCGTGGCGACAGCAGCTCGTTTACGCCGCCAGCAAGGCCGGGCAGTGTCGCTCGTCAGAAGGAGCCAGCCTTCGGAACGTCGTCGCCCCCACGCCTTCGTACACAGCACTTCGGCCGGCCCTTCCACACTCGCCGACGAGGCACGCTGTTCAAACAAACGCTCATTGTGCTTACACTTGGCGCCACGTCGCACCAACGTGACAAACGCCCCGAGTGATCGCACGTTCCCATCAGGTAGGCGCCCGGCGAGATACGGAAACCACCGACCGCATGAACTCCGGTTACTTTGCAGCCCGGACGAGAAGTGCAACGCCTGACCAGTGGGATCAACAACACTTGATCCACGACGTCCATTAGAATTGCATATGCTCTCATGTTTAGTGGAGAGCTGCAAGTGCTTGAGTTACATTTAATGGCTTTGCGCTAAACCAGATGGGCTCTTACTGCGCCAAGAGACGTATAGCGTAGGGTTCCTGGCGCTAACACACGAATGTCGGTCTCAGAAGGCTCGAATGCTTTCCTGCGAAGACCCGACCGAGTTATATATGCCGAGAAACTGGCGCAATGTCGCCAGTTGTCACTGACCTAATATTGGGTGCATTTCGAGCAAGAACTTTTGTTCGTGTGCTTCGTTGGTTTATTCCTTCTGTTGGTCCCGATAAAATTTGTTGCGAGTCTGCGTATACGCTGATTAGTCCTTGTCTATTTTGTAGCACAGCAACGCTCTTTCAAATCATAGCGCATGACCTGCATTGCGGGCCGCTGAGTAAAAAACATTTAGCCGCTGCTTTGTGATTTCGAACATCTTCCACGATATGCTCTTCAAGAAGAAAAAAGGCCATCTAGTGGAAACGGTTCATAAAGTCTTAGTTAAGTAGTTTAGTCGCCGTGTCGATCATTTAAGAGGTGAGTAATATTATAACAGAAGAGCCGAAAACACAAACCTGCCGTAATTTTTTATTTCTTTTTGTTTGTAGGACCTGCTGCGCGCAAAACATGATTCCGAAACAAGTATGTGTGTGTGTGTGTGTGTGTGTGTGTGTGTGTGTGTGTGTGTGTGTGTGTGTGTGTGTGTGTGTGTGTGTGTGTGTGTGTGTGTGTGTGTGTGTGTGCGTGCGTGCGTGCGTGCGTGCGTGCGTGCGTGCGTGTGTGTGTGTGTGTGTGTGTGTGTGTGTGTGTGTGTGTGTGTGTGTGTGTGTGTGTGTGTGTGTGTGTGTGTGTGTGTGTGTGTGTGTGTGTGTGTGTGTGTGTGTGTGTGTGTGTGTGTGTTTTATCGCCATATTTTCTGCGCTGCTATATTTTTCGAAGAACAATTCAAACCAACCTGCCCCAATGCTCAGTACTGCTAGAGTTACATCCTGCGCCCGTGCAACTTTTCTCTTCGATTGGCAGGGAGATCTCGGCGTACGCCCGCCCATGCTCGAACTTCCTTTGTTCGTAAGGCGCAGTGCGCATGATTCTTATTTGAACGACGTTTCTTTTTACATATTCACGTTTAACCGCACGGGATTTACGTGAATTACAGGCTAGGAAGCATACGAAAAACCATGCGAAAAACGGCAGGAAGCGTACGAAAAAGTTCTGGTAAACCGAACAAATGTGTTCCCAGTTAAGGAATGGTTAAAGGATATGCGAAGTGAACAGTTTTGCTTTTCGAAATGAGCCAAAACCATGAAAATGCGAAATGAGAAAAATGCTAAAGTTTATTATCCGCACAAGCTGTAGCACTGTTCAAGTTGTTATTTGATCGTAAATTGGTTACAGCATCTCAACACCGTGACTTCATAAAAAATTATGCAAATAATTTCAACAACATCAGCCAGTCCACTTTGGATTTTACTTTCTTCAATGGGAAACTCTATATTTTTGTGTGTTTTTAGTAAAGGTATCTATAGAGCTGAGTTTAAGATGTCTGCGTGAAAATAAAGGGTAAAAATGATTACGCTGAGAATGCAGAAGAAAAATACTCAGAAAATAAATTGTGCGCCATCAGCGGCACTCTTTTGTTTCAGTGCAAGTAAATAAAGACAGAAGAGAGCTGGCTTTTGCAGCAAGCGCTGACGTCACAGCTTTCTGTTCTATTGTTCGCACTAAGCAGCGCGAATGTAAACTAATGAGAATGTATGGGATCTAGGGTTATTTTATTTCATTGTGACATTCTGAATTCGTGAATAGTAGCGAGATGGTAGGCGCGTACAGAACGCAAAAACAAGGCAACGAGTAGTATTGTTTCCTGTCTGCCTCGTGTATTTCGCTTATATTGAACTGAGAAAGCCACTGCCAATTTGCCCAACCAATCACTAACTTTTGCCGTATCGGAGGCGCATCATTGCTTCATCCGTCACGAAGCTAGGGATCTCTTCGTTATCGCAGTCTTCTTCAGGGTTTAGATCTCTCGCTGATCTCCTGATATCATTGGCAGACAATGAATGAAAAAAGGGCTGAAGGAATATATGAAATAGCGCTCGGAACACTCCTACCTATGAGGCCCAAGATGACACTACCGGCGATATTGGCGCATTTTGATCCGTACATCAACAGGATCTAGGTCATTTTGTTTTTATTTGGTACAGGAATTGCTCGCAGAATTCCGAAGCTTTACTGGGTGCCTTTCGCTCTAACAGGTTTTGCAAAAGTAAGCTGTATGGATTTCCGTCAAAACCGAATTTACCTTAATTTCGGTTTCTATATTTGGTTCAACTCGGGAAAAAAAAAAAAAAAAACTCTGATTAGTCTCGCTGCATAAACACAAAATCTATACGGATTTTCTGCAAACGCGTCAAAAGGACTACCTATATGATTCTCACGTACACCACATTCATACTGCACCAGAAACGCGATCTAAATGTAACGAAGCCGTCGAGAGGTGTGCACGTTACGGGTTTTCTGGTGATGGCACTGGCGTTACGGATCCCATTTCCAAGGAGCAGAAACAGTCCAGCGCTAGCTTTCGGAACGAGCTTCTGCTAAAAGAATGACGCTGTGTTTAGCGGCTTAGAGCTCCTGGCAGAGATATAAACCACGCTATTTCTGGAATCTTGCAGGAAGGAGGCGACACAGCCACGGCCGTGGACAAAGAAACTGGGGTAGCCTGCTTGTCACCGCCCGAGCTTCACGCTGCAGCGTCGGTAGTCCTGGATCCTCCTCCCAGCCACCGCTGTGACACCACGCCACAGAGAGACGTGGAGGCAAGAGGCCGCGCTAGCAGCTCGATCCAGCGTGGTCTTCCGAGAATCGATTGCGCAGTACAAACAGTCACACCTGCTGTGTCCAAGGAAGAGCTCTTCCAGCTGCTCACCCCAGAGTTCTTCGCCTCACTCCACATAGCCGACCTGTGTCGCATTGTGAGCACAGTCGCCGCTGTCATAGCCCAGAACTCACCTTCACATTGAGCACGAATGTGCTTCATTTCATGTGGAGACGCGTTTGCGAGGAGAAGACAGCAGATTTACAGTTCCAAAAATAGACTGCTGTATAAAACCCATATCCGTGTGTTGTGATATTTTTAACACCTTTTGGGACACGAAACGTCAATATGATATTGTTACGTGGCACAGGAAGCGACCACAGCGCGTAAAACATTGACGCGCTGCAATATCACTGCACGCTATGAAAGCACCCTCGTCCTTCGATCGGGGCACACGACTGATCATTGCAAAAACACCATCGCGCATGCGTGCCTTTGTGTACGTGGGTGCATGTGTACTATAGTACACGAGTGTGTGTGTGTGTGTGTGTGTGTGTGTGTGTGTGTGTGTGTGTGTGTGTGTGTGTGTGTGTGTGTGTGTGTGTGTGTGTGTGTGTGTGTGTGTGTGTGTGTGTGTGTGTGTGTGTGTGTGTGTGTGTGTGTGTGTGTGTGCGTGTGTGTGTGTGTGCATGCATGTGCCCCATCGTACCTTATCGTTGTCATCTGAAGCAGATTTCCACTCTGCAGTCTATATCAAAGACTACAGAGCGAAATCTTCTCTCTCGCACTGGTTAAAATTCGGGCGTGTTAAAATTGCCTGCGAGCACACAGCGTCCAAAGTTACCATTAACCAAGCTTCACCACTAAAGGACAACTTCCGCAAGTTTCTCTTCTTTTTCTTCGCGGAACATGTTATATTTTTCTTTACACCAATAGTTTTTTCGACCTGGCTGAAGTGGAACATCTGTGATGCACGAGAACTCCTTGGCCACTTCCTGTCTCGGCAAATAGTCGAAATCAAAGCAGTGGCTCCATGCGTTCCGTGAACGCGATATCTGCATCATATTGGCAACACTACGGTCGTTTTTTGTTTGTTGACTTTGGCATATCGCTATGCGTATACATAACACCCACCGCGCGCGTTCGCAGTCCTCAGAATTGACCTTAGGTTGATAGGTTGACAGGTGTTTAAAGAAAACTAGGCTTGAGGAATTACGTTTCGGATCTCTAAAGCAAACTAACACATATTTCCGTACCTTTCACACTTCGGTGAATCGCAACATTACTAATACCGCGCTATACAGAGGGTTAAGGGGGAAGCGGTGAATTTTTATTAACTGCTGTGACCAATACTTCTTCGCAGGATCGAACTATGTAAAGCCGATGCCGAAAACCTTAAGACAAACTTTAACACAACAAAATCGATGATAACTTTGACGCAGACTCCCTTGTGGTCGAAAAGACAGTTGTGTGAAGCCTAACGCACTGTTTCCGGACGCGGACGTCGTCAGAAGCTTCTCAAGTCAGACTCGGAATGTCATGGAAGGCAACAAGCTGACACTGTCGTAAGCCTCTGGATATTACGCATACTCTTGGAGTCGCTTCTTGTGGGTGATCAACCGATCAGCCACGCCCTGGTTTGCAGACAACACGGTCCACATCCGTGCTGTGAGCAGTTCAGTTGAAAGAGGTATTAGGCTGAATTTTTAAAAGCGTAATATCTCACTCACTCACTCACTCACTCACTCACTCACTCACTCACTCACTCACTCACTCACTCACTCACTCACTCACTCACTCACTCACTCACTCACTCACTCACTCACTCACTCACTCACTCACTCACTCACTCACTCACTCACTCACTCACTCGCGCTAGCCATGTATACTGTATACATGTTCACGTCTCAGCATCGACATTGTTCAGCCATTAGCAGAATTAAAGTTTTGACAGGCTTCTTCAAAATGTCGACTAAACAGATGCTTGCTGCTGCCTAGGTATGCGGATAAAGTCCTCGATGTGAGCGCCGCCACCTTCGTCAGCCTTTGCAGTGTTCGCATAAAAACAGGTCAGGTTTAACATTATGGAAATCATTTTCACATGTGCTTAACAAACTATTCTGACGGATCACTTGGTGGCCGTTAAGTTGTAAGTGCGCGCTTGTGTCGTCTCTCTCATCTTTCTTGCTTGAGTTCTTTAATTATGAATACCTACCAACGTTCCCGGCTTCCTTCGTTAATACGCTTCTCGTACTTGCATGATCATGGTCATGAATCACGTGCATGTCTCTTTCGAACACAGGCTATTATACACTTGCTTCTATACCGACACCTCACCTGATGGCCGTACTCACCCTTTCTGTGTTTATTTTTGTTTTCGCCGCGAGGTTCAAATCTACCGTGGCCTACAGGCGCGATACAGCACGAATAAGGAAACGTGATGTGTTCTCGTGTCAACGCGGTATTAACCCATAGCCTATAGTATTTCACTTGCATTTGATACACGTCATTCGTGTTCGGAGCTGAAGTATGATTACCCTTGCAACCACGAGACCACACATGTACAAGTGAAATCTCTAGCACAATGTTTGTTCGGCTTTGCTTTCCAAAGTACTCTACGTGACGTTAAAAGCACTGCCAGGGCCGCATTTGCCAAACTGGTGTCATTGGTTTTCATTTCCAGCCTCCTATATCCGTGTCACTGCAGAAGAGCAGCGAGAGCCGAGAACTTATCATGCCAGCTCAACGAGGGCTTTGTCAATTCTAGACATGCATGGTGCAGAGTATTCATCAACATCCACGCCACAGATGAATGGCCACGGAACACTAAATAGGTAAGGATTGCCGGAGGTTGATGGCATAGGATGCAATGTAATGCGACCACTCGGCAACGTGACAGACTGGCGAAATCGCAGGCCTGACGCTATAGCAAACTCGCATAGGGTTAGCTCTGCTTGCATCACAAACTTGACTGGCACGAACACAAAATTTGCGCGGCGATATCAATGGTGGTATTGCAGAATCTGTAGAGCCCTCTTTCGCACTTTTCCTTCCCCATATCCGTCTTCCCTCACTTTTCGCTTTTCACGCGATGGTCAAGGCCTGGCCGCCTTCAGTCGTCTAAGAGCGGCACATAGTGGTTCCTGTCTAGACGAGTTCCTGTCTCGTCTGGGGTTGCAGGCTCGGTCCTGTTTTTTCTTTTTCTTTTACTCATTTGAGACTCCCCCTCCCAAGTGACAACCTCTGGAACGACATGAAGAAAGTGCAATTTAAGCTGAAACTTCTATGAAACAACAAAAAAAGAAAATAGTAGAGCAGGAACTCTAAATTCCAGCCAATATTTGTGTTCCTACGCATGCTATAGCGGCGAGAAACAAGTCCAACTTTCCTGCAGGCACCAGTTTTAATAGTGCGGTAATTATAAAATATTGTGTGCTATGAACATATTGCCGGGAACGGTCTAATCTTCCGATCATAACAAAATCTTGCTTTTGAAGTTTGTCCACCGCTCGCACCGAGTAAAGACTGCCGTAGAGAATCAGTCAGGTGTGTTATTGATAATAAATAACTAACTACACGCATTCCAAGAGAAGATCTGTGGCTATATTGATTGACATGGTGCATCCTTGCGTTATGCGAAAAACTGCATCCGTAAACCGTTCCCTTTTAAAGAAAAAAATGCTTGTCCATAGTATGGTGCCCCGCCGTGGTGGCTCCGTAGACAGGACACTCCATGATGACGGTGTAAAACATTTATTTCAGAAGTAAGGAGTTTGACCTGCCCGGGAGGGAGCCTAAGTTCAGGGCTTCTGCAGCGAGTTCGGCTAGCCTGACCCAGTCTACCAGTATGCACTGGGCATCCAGGTCCGAGCATGGACAGCACGGCTTCCCACCATTGCGCAAGGAGATGGTTGGGAACAGCCAGGTTGGGTTGTTGGCACGTTCAGGTGGCGTGGCAAAGGAACGTACAATGTGAGCATGAATTAGTGCAGAAGTGGAGTGTAGTTTGTGCTGGAAGCTTAAATGTCTACAGTCTTACCCTGTTAATACGACCCTATTTAATACGGACGACCCGGATTGTGGACAATTTTTGGTTGGATCAAAATTTTCAATTTATGCCTCGTTAATATGGAAACTCGCTGTCCGGACAGTACACAGGGTAAGAATGCACAAAGCCCATTGTGACCCATGTATTTCTGGCGCGTTCATATGGAGAACGGCTTCAAAAAAGCAGAGCACTCCGCGCGCAAGGTAAAGAAGGACGACCAAAGAACCTGTGCGTCACCCAATGCGGTCGGATGACTGAAGGAGCCATGCGCAGTTGGAGAGAACCATAGCAGGCTTCTCGTCTTTTTCGAACGGCGAAAATTGCAAGAGTGGAGTGGAACACACAGGAAACTGAGGGTCAGCCAAGTGAGATATGTCCGGAAAGGAAGAAACCTCGAGAATTCTGCGTGGAGCTGGAGCGCCACAACGAGAGGCCGCAGTGCGGAAAAGATGCCACATGTGGTTGCAATTAATTTCTTTGAACGTGAGCAGAGAGACCGCTAAAAGAAACCACACAAAGAATTGGCGAAAAAAAAAAATATAAGCGTACAGAAATGTTAATTTTCAACCCGTAACAACAATGCCTGTCTGTTACAAATCTTTACGTTCAGAGTTAAAACACACGCTCACGAACTAGAACGACAACAGAAGGCGACGAGCACACTGCCGGGACAACGCGTCTCGTCCTGGACGCGCCTCCCTCTGGGGCACCTGGTTTTCGTCACTGATGCGCTGCCAAACTGCCACATTTTGCATGCATCCTCCTTCAAACCCCAGCGGCCCGCATGTCGGCTTCGCATTGAGTTAGCAATGTGGCCATGAGAAGGCTTGAGCTCTTCGCGATCGGCTAACCATTGCTCTAAACTGTCCTTCACCTTGCTTTTGTTTGTTGCATAGAAACTAATGCGAACGGGGCCAGGGAGGCGCTGCTCATGGCCTCTGTACAACAGCCTACCAACCTGACCACTTCGCTTACAGTATAGCTTTACAGAAACAGTACATGACTAAAAAATATCCATAAAGAATCAGACTCTTCTAGAATTCAATGTTAGTCTGGCTTTAGATATGACGGGGGCTAAACGCAAAATACCGGAGCTGAACTCAGGCGCAAATCGCGGAATCTGTGAATACAAGCGGGAAAAGTAAAGTGAGCAGATATTTCTAAGATCCCAAAGCGGTACATGGCAATCACACGGCAATTGACATATGCACTTTTATTGCGAAAGCAATACTACGCCAGGTTTCGATTCGTCGCGTAGTCCGTGGCCGCAGTCACGAATGACCTTGAACAGCTGTGAAGAAGAAGAAAGCTCGGTCACTCGCAGCTAATGCTTTCGCTCCATATTCGGTTCAACAGCGTTGAACCCTTCTCATTTTTTTTTTTTTTTTATTATCCTAACTATAAAATGCAACGCTTTTCCTCAAGCTTCAGCCTAGCTTCAGCCTAGCTGGCACGCAAATCTAATGTGTCTGGTTTGAATGAATATTCTTCAGCATTCATTCATTTTTGCACCCACTGCACTGCTGTTTTGGGGGGACCATTGTGATAACGCTGTCACACTCAAAATTTACGGCGTTTTGCCAAATTTTGAGTTAAGGGCACACAATTATACGCAGAAGTAGGCATTGATTTGAAAGCCTTTTCGCAATAACATGATGTTCATTTTTCTTTTTTTTTATGACTCGTTATTATGAATGACTCGTTTTATTGACGGTTTTACTCGGGAACCAAATTGTCCATATTAACGAGGCACGACTGTATGCATCAGTTTACAGCTGTCGCCAGCCGGTGGTCTGTTCTCTAAGCGATCGGTTTGTGTGGTGGTGGATACTTTGGCTGTGCAGGCGTTGAGGAGCAGACACCTACTGTCTCGGTACTGGCTCCGGTGAGGGATTGCAGTCTACTACTGTTCGCGGTGCCCGAGTGGCTCTTGTCGTGGCCACGAGTTCGTACTGTATATATGACTTTGGATGAGACTGTGACAGAAGGCTAGCGCTATGGCTGCTTCCAACCATCTAGCGCTCGGACAATTACAGTGATGGTAGGAACTTTGTGGTCGGCATGTTGCGTGTTTGTGGACGTGGATAGCATTAGACCGAGTGCTTGCTTATAGGCTTTGCGAATCGGAACGTTGTCTAGCTCTCTAGATCTGATTATATGAAATGAGGTGCAGTATGCGATACAGCTGATGACGGGCGCCTGAACTAGCCTGATGACGTCGGCATCCTTTGGTTTCTAGTTCGTAGACACGTTTACAACAGAAGAGAAAAATGCTCTAGCTGTGGAAGCTCCTGCAGTTTTGTAAAATTTGAATGGCGTGCTGTATTAACTATGGTGAGTGGTACGAATATAAAATTGCAAAGTATATAGTGCAGGGCATTTCACCGAGTACCTGAGATATTGAGAGAAAAATACATGCACCATGATTATAAACCACGAGTCCACAAAATCTCGTCAGGGACAGCGTTACTGCAAAAACAAAGAAAAAAAAACATCTTTCAGAACACGCCACAATAGAGGCAACTTGTCCCGTTCTGCTACCGAACTAGTAAAATTATGCTTAGTCTGCACTCAGTACTAGCAGACACTTACCTCTCCTACCCTTTTCTCACCCAACATCTTCGAGCTTCCCTTTCTAGCGCTCACGTGTGTGTTGACACCAGGTATAGTGTACCTGTACCGCTGGCTGGCTTCAGCGCGAACGTCGGCGGCATAAGTCCGTCCCAATGATCCGGCACATAACTACAAATTAATCTTCTCACTCAGGCGCCCCGCGCGCGGCCTCCCAAGAGTTTGAGGAGGATGAGCGCGCTGATTAAAAGCCATCATTTTTATGCCGCGCACGACCGGCATTCTGTCGTTGCTAATGTAAACGTCCCCCCCCCCCCCCCCTCCACTTTCGGGGGAGGAAGAAAGGTTCAGCTATGGGTGCCGACGGCCCCTCTCTTCCACCGCACGATAAAGACGCGTGGGGAGGAGACCCAGACGCCGGAGGTGGATACAAAAACAAACAAGCGCCAGCAAGATGCGCACTAGTCATCCGCAGGTCCCCTTTACGAAGCGCGTTGTCTTGACAGCCGTGGGAAGACGAGAGAGGGAGGCCGATGTCTTTTGATGGTTTCGCCTCAAAGATAAGGCCTTCGTTTCGGAATGGCAGCCCTAAGAGAGCGGCTCCTTTTTCCACCGAGACGAATTCTTGGGCTTCAGTATTCTTGGTATGCGCAAAACAGAAAAGGGCCCCCGAGCACTTGGGCGCACGTAAACTATCCGGCGAGAGGAAGGACTCACCTCTGTCCACGCTATCAACGTCCATTCAGGGAATGGCAGCTGCACGCGGGGAAAACACTCGCGCAAATGGCGCTGTTGCACCGCCACCGCACAGGGGGGTGCTGCCCAGCGGGCGCCGCCGCTTTCAACTCGCTGGTGCTGCCTGTCATCGCGCAGTCCCCGGCACGGCGACACTCGCCGCCCGAAACGGGGTAACGCTGCACGTCGCTCACGACCTCGCTGACGCACATACTATTGGGCTCCGAGGTCCCGGCGGATTTATGATGCCGCTTGTACGTGCGGCCAAAGAGAGGATTTGTGCGTGTCATTGTACTATTTCTTGTTTTATTTATGCAGTGCCCCTAGTTTCTTTTAAGCGCGAACTCCGATATATTTTGATTATTACTTGCTCCCGAGTTGATTTGTTGTTTCTCACCACGTAGAGAGTGAGCGCGAAAATATTTAACCCCATGAAAAACGCTCATGCGTGCAGTCACCGAAACCATTATAAAGAATTTCCACTGCACTTTTAACGCGTTCCCATTAAAACAGCAAGTTAGAAAAATGTGTCCGCCGGCGATGTGCTTGAAGTTTCCGATAGCCTAAGTGGAGACTTGCAATACGTAGAGAAGGTTGGATGCGACTAGTACGTTGTGTATCGAGGAAGGCGCCTGAACTTTCGTAGTGTGTTGGCTTGGAGAACGCTGAAGGGGGAAGGGGATTTGGTTACCGATGGTGCCTTTGTGGTATTGCTTTTAGGAAGATTAAATAAACAAAATAAACCAAATGCAGCATCAACAGCTTAAGCTGCATTCCCAAGGAAGGTGCCTCTTGTCTGATTAAGTGCTCGGTATTTTTTTTTTCTTTTTTTTTTCCACTACTCGGCAAATTTTTAAAAGTAGCAGCATTCACCTCTTGTTGCCGTCACTAAAGGGAGATCTCTTTAATAAAGGACTCTTTCATTCGCTGCATAAAGACAGGGCATTAGTGCGTATAAGAGAACGCAGAGAGAATACCTCTGATGCTAATACATTCGTGCCGCATTCATAGCATTCGGATCGTGTACTTTTTACTCGGATTCGTATTGCGAATACCGATACTTTCGCGCGGTGTATATCTACACTGCTAACAAACTTTGCTGCTGCTTGCCTATCAGGCACTCCACGACTATCGTATTTGCGGCACGGTGACCACTGAGGTTATCGGCAGAGGGTTTTTAGCATGTCCACGATTTCTTGCTCACAACGACGACGCCGGACTTTCTGGAGAACGAGGAATACTCGAAAATAGCAGCGATTGAGCTCCGTGGTTAGGGTGGACGACCCCAAGTTGCCATCGGAAGGCGCTGGTGACTTGAGGTCAGCTTTGCCGCCCACTGCCCCGGAAAGGCTGGCGAGACGGTCATCTTTATCGCCAGGGAACGAATTTTCCATGACGCGATCTCGTACTGTCACGACGTTGACGAAGCGGAGAGCCCAGCAGTCTGGCTCAAGAGCAAAACGAAAAGAGCTCGTCCGACCCAGGAAACTGGCCGCGTGACTCACTCCGCGCCAGATCAATGCGACGGCCCACGCACCGAGTCTGTTGTTGTTTCGCGTCCAAGTCATTGGCTTTTATTGGCTTAGAGGTGGCTGCTGGTCGCGCTCGCGTCGCTGTGAGTCATGAACCACGAGGGGCTGCGCACTGAACCCGATCGGAACATTTAGCACACTCTCTTTCCACACGCCAGAGACGACGAAAGTGAGCCTGAAATGAACACAGGAATAAAAGGGCGCCTGCGGCTGAGGGCAGAATTATGTACAGAGGGTTGCGCTGAAACTTTTCAGGGAATGCATATATTTGATGGAAGCCGCTGCTGGCTGGCGCACACAGCGACTACGCGATACGAGAATGATAGGTTCGCATTAAGGAAACAGGAAGTAGCGCTTATGCGCCGCTTAATCGTTACATTTGCCAGCATAAATGCGATAAACCCGAGACTGGTGTTTGCATATGTAGCAAATTGTATTCTAATCTACTGGTACTTAACGGCCGGGTGCTGTAAATTACTCGGTGAAAGACCTACGATGACTGAACAAAATCCTCGGTGTTCGGTTGGCCTTAACTTCCGAAGGATAGCTTTGCCGACATTTGTTATAACACAGAGCCGCAAGAAACCTGCGATACATGCGCATGCGTGCAAATAGCTCCCCGATATTATTCACCGAGACGCATAGATGTGTTTAATTAAAGCGTATATTGTGCGTGTTATATATTTAAACGCAGGTATATGGAGTATCGAACGTATGTGCAGCCCTTGTCAATAAGAGCCCAAGTGGTTGTCTTATGCTGGTTACTAGGAATTTCAGCGCCCCTGGATACCGTATAAGTTTACGAAGTATGGGCGCTATTAGAATGCTGACGGTGCGGAACAAGCCACCCTGTACGGCCCAGGAGGAAAACCTCGATGCTTCTTACAAATTGTGTACGCATTGCCGCTCGCCTCATAGAGGTGGGCACAGTACCATGCTGAAACTCCGTGTAGCAGTCCGGGCAAGAATAAGTGCGTCGAATGCGCTTCCGAAGTGCAGGAAGTATTGGGTTAAACAAATTATAGTCTGTGTTGACGGTTGGCGTTTGTTCGCAGTTCGATCGAAATTATAAATATAATGCGCCTTGCAAACAAGCTGCCCGGAACATCAAAGCCCCAAACAGATGCTTGGAGTGTATTCTTAGAGTGTCGTTTGGTGTTTCTCTTTTTTTTTTTTTGTTGTTGTTGTTGTTGTTTGGCACGAGTGTGAGTGTACAAGCAACCTAGATAAAGGGTAAACTAACTGGTACATTTTTCTGCTGGTCGTAAAATGAAGAGGCTGAACTTCTCGCGATAGTAGCAAAGGGCCATAGAACTCAGTCAGATGAGGTCCTGAATCCTCCTCTGCTGTGTGTACGTGTTGCATGTGTTAGCGCCTTCACTTGCACGGAAATGACTGCGCTATGTTATAATTTGTCCATTGCATCAAACATTGCCTATAACACAGCTTCACCGGAAGTGCAACGTGGAGCGTGGATGTTTATTGTAAATGGTTACACTACTAATTTCACATTGATGAAGAGCGCAAATGATGAACTGAGAGTTGGGGGAGTTGAATATAGCTCATTTTGGAAATGCACAGCGCACACTGACGAGGACACAGACGAGTGGACACACGAGCGCTGTCTCGCAACTAATCTTCATTGTGAAGGAAAGCACGTATATATATATAGAGGATCGGTATATGTGCAGAAAAACAGGCAATGCATACAGGGCGAAGCCAGCAGATACAAAACGAAAACCCAGAAAGCCCTTAGCCATACAAAACCTGTCTCTCTGTCGTATAGCGTGATCGACGTGAACTAAAACATATATGCTTTTCCTTTTCAATAAAAAAAAAAAAAATGCTTCCATAGTTTCTCGCGTCCGCTGATTACGATGCCGGTACAGTACCGTTGTTTTATGGAACGACGCTTTACACACCTGCTTGTCATTAAACCGAAAGCTTTCCTTGCCCCATAACGCGAAAATTCGGTCGCCGGCGTGTTGACTCAATGGTACCCCTAAACGACTTCAGGTGTCCACAGAAACAAGTGTGACAGATACTGAGCATTTCCCTTCCCCTGAACCAATTAGTAAGGCGAAAGCCTTTCCAGGCTCATGGTGAAAATATCGCGTCGGCGAGATTTGTCCGCGAGACATGTGTCCGCGAGATTTCGCGAGTGTCAGGTAATGTGCCCTTCCTTTCCTGTAAACCAATTGTAGAACGCCGGTGAAATTTGATGTGTTCAACGGAACGCTGGTTGTGTTCGACAAGGAACGCGCGATCTACAGTATGCCGCAGCAACACTGGCGCTTTCGCATTTCTCCACTGCAGATTCTGCAATGCCCTCGGAACTTTTCCTCTTACACTCAATCCAATGCTCTCCAATGCTAAAACGCATTGTATCTGAAGACAGACTTTGGTGCTCCATGATTTGAATGTTCAGGCTCTTTGAACAGTATACACTTTTTTACACGAAGGTGGGACTTCGAACACATCTCCGCATACGCATTCCAGGTACGGTGATCTGGAACGCACTGTGCCTACAAAAGGGCTCTCTTTTTATCTATACGTTCCAAGCTACCCTTGTTCCTTGCAAATTGGCGATGCACTTTTAATGGTGCTGTGCAGACAACGTTGTCAATAAACCTTCTGGCGACGTTGCTCAGACTGTGTGCCATGCAGTGCACATAAGGAATTGCCAGTTTTTTTCTTCTTCTAACTGCTTTCCCCTTCATCACCATTCACCACTCTCTATGTTTGCGGAATGATCTTTATTTACCGATGCAATAATCTTTTCACACGCTGGATTGACACCACCGATTCCGCAAACCCCGCTCCAGCTAGCCGTTTCACCTGAAATGAAATACCTTCAGCAACGCAATGCACGGAGGACTTCACGAGTGCTGAGCGCAAATATGAGAGAGCGACGCCAGTTTTCACAAACTTAGAATGGCCAGATGAAAAACTAAAAATGAGCTGCTTTTTTTTACCTTGGATTATGGGCCCAACACGCATGCCCTCCCCTAAATCTTAGCTTTACATTAAGAAATTGAAGTTCGTTATTCACAGGTATCTCTATTGTGAACTTTAGGCCCATGGCCTTCTCCTTGAACACCTTCAGCTGTCCGTATAACTTGTCCACCCTTGTCAACTACATAGCACCAAAAAATCGTCAGTGTATCTCCAAACCCTTCCCGCTAGCCCACTGAGGTTCTGGGATATCGCCTCATCCGATTTTCCGACGCTCCCAGGACATGTACGTATGAGAGCGCTGTAATCGTGGCGCATATTCGGGCGCACAGAACGTGCTGCCATGTGCTACATGTGACCTCACAGTTTTCGTCTTTGCCGAACAAAAAGGGCTACACTATGGCTACCTCTTGGGAAACACCAGACGCGGACCATTTTCGGGGCGCTCAACAACTTTACTATTCGCATCTGTGTTTTCAAAGCCCAAACTTAAATCTTTAATTAGGTAATGTCAACTAATTATTAAAGTATGCTAAACGAAAAATATGCTAGCTAGTACTTGTGATATATCTTATCAAGTTTCACCTGATTGCAATCCGGAAGCATACTTAGGTTCTTAAAACTGTTACATATGCCTGGGAAACCTTGTATACATGCAGATGACCAGGTATCCCAGCTAAATGCAACCAATATTTGAAAAAATAACTGTTGTCTCTGCCACGAGAAGCCAACGTCGACACGCTGCATAGTATGCGGTATTTTATACCGGGTGTTTTTTTTTTTTTTTTTATTGTTTACAGATCGTAATTTTAAACCGTGGGAGAGATACGCCAGTTAGGTCTGTGCAGGAGGATTTTACTTTAAGGCGCATATTGTGTACCTGATATAGCTCAGGGATTAAGCAATTAACTAAAATGAACTAAAATTCTTTAATGAAGTTTTTATTGTTGATTTTAGGGGTCAACATTCTAAGAAATTGAGGCCGTCAGCATAAAAGCTTAGTGCAGTTTTTAAATTTTCTCGATCGGCAATGCAATTCGAAATGTCTGGCGTCAAAAATGACGCATTATTTTCAGCTCATGAAGCTGGCTTCCCGCAATGCATATTTTTGAAATGAAGTCGCTTGCATTTTACCGTAAAAGCGGATTCCGCTTGTCTATTTCATGCCGCAGAAGAAGTGAACGCTATTTTCACGACAATTCCGAGTCCAGCAACGCCATTTCAAAAGTGTGCATTGCGGAAAGTCAGCTTTACGAGTTAAAAAATACATATTTTTGACGTTAAGTGTTTCGAACTGCAGTGCCGGTTAAGAAAGTTTAAAAGCTAGACTGAGCTTTCATATTGAAGACCTTCATTTTCTGAATATAATGGTGGCCCCTAAAATAAAAAGTAAAAAGGTTGATTGGTAATTTAAGCTAATTGCTTAATTTAAGCTACATCACGTACTTAATGCCTGCTTTTCTGTAAAACACACCTGCACAGACTGCACTGATGTCTCTCTCGCAGGGTGTAAAATAACGATCTGTAAACAGTTTAAAGAAGATAACCCGGTATATATACGCCAAGTATTACTAATTATAAGGAATAAACAGGCAACTACTTATTGGCTTGAGAAAGTGTCCAATTAAGAAGTTGTAGATCGTCTTGAAGAACAGGTGGCTGTTGCGTAAAAAAAGAAAAGGTTTGCACCAAGTATGACCGGGTTTGGGCGGCGGCGCGCGCTTTGTACAACTTGCGCACTGGAGGTGCTTCCTGTCTGCCGCCGCTGGACGATCGTGGCGCTGTTGCTCTGCCCCTCCGCAGGCGAGGGCATCAGGGCACCCTAGCTCCTCCTCAGATGGCGTTTTTCCCTGGGCGGCGCCCTACAGACTGGCTTTGGAATATTCAGGCTGGCCAAGCCTGTGGCCGCAGGCCTGCACATTTCCCATGCGTTACTCAGTTGTGATCCCGTGTGTGAGGACGATAATGAACGCCGTCTGCTACCCCGAGGAGAAGCGCACGCCTCAGAAGAGGGAGACAGGTTCGGTGACAGCGCCGCTGCAGGTATACACCAAAAGTGCAACAAGAGTACATATTTCACACTCGTGTTAACAAAACCTACGGGTCAATGACCAGCCTGACTTGCCGACAGGTTTGGGGAGCCGACCGAAGATGAGGAACACGTGCGGAAGAAGACAGAAACGCGTTCGAAGGCGAAACGACGCCACCGCTGTGGCATGTTTCAAGATAGTCCGCGCAGGCGAAACAGGTACTCCCCCTCACTCGACCACTGATTGAAGCAGGCTGGCAGAATGCGATGCACCGCAGCCAACAATGAACGCAACGAAGTCAACACACAGTGCGCTCGCTCCGTTTCCGGTGGCGAACGGACCTGCGAGACCAAGTATGCTTAGATGCTGCTCTGCTGCAGCCTCGTCATTATATTTTTATGTATAGAAAGGAGCACTTTGTTCTTATATTATACAAGAAAATAGGTGGCCACAGAGAGAGCATCTTTTGTGCAACTTAGCGGGGCTCACGTTAACCTCACGCTCAGTCCGCTGCTAATTGCCTCTGTTTGCGACGCACAAAAAAATACAAAAGATAATTGGGTTTTGAGATGGTGTTTTAACTCAAGTCGCACAAGAAATTGCGAGAACATATACTGTTGCCTGATCATGGTCTGAACATCTTTTATGTAAATATATGCAGTGGATTGGGGATGTCGCTAACTCGGCTACTTGAATATACTTCCAGGGGAAAGGGAACTCATAATTAGTTAAATTATTGGCTGCTCGTATCAGTCATATCATATTTAAAAAATTACGTGTCAATATTTAGCTGCGCCAGAAGAATTAACTCGCATATGTTATTGATGTGGCATTCACTGTTAATATTGTGGGCTGTCGGTGCAGCGCCTCTTTGGAGAACGTCCGCAGATACCATGCGGCTGGAGAGGAAGCCACCCGTTGAGCCTGTATTGTACAATGCTCGCGTTAACTTAAATTTGCTTTAAGGGATTGTTCGCCTCAAACGTTACCCCCATGGACAAAAGTGGTATACTCCACACGCTCCGAGAAATCTGCCCGCCAGATGTTTCTGACAGAGAAGCAGTTATTTCTGAGATATGCAGAACGTACCCTCTTTGATATAGTCTCCATCTTATCCAAGCAATTTTGTATGGCACATTTTTTTATACTGAAAAAAAATGCAGTCGTTGCGGTTCGCGTGGAATATACCACTTTTGTCCACGATTGTGCGTGCTCAAATGATTAGCATATGAATTAAATCATATTACGGCTTCCCCATTTAAGGCCTCGGTATCTATTATACACTCGGCCTGTCATAAGAAACGGGAGGTGATTTCTCCTTTTCCAGTTTTCGGTATAGCCAGGTTTTTGAAGAAAATATACTATCACATTTGCACTTCATGAAGTATACGAGTCCTCCGCATTGATTTTTTTTTTATTTCGGCACCCTCAATCTCACAAACGAGCACTTTAAGACGAGAAACCAGGAGAGCGCCACCACAGAAGAGAGCGAAAGAGCGGCCAGAGAAGGGCAAGGCCGTCACGCCGCGCTAGCTGCGGAGGAGAGCGCAACTCGCTCAGAAGCGCTCCCATCGTGTGCGTTGCCAGGTCGTAGGCCGTACGAAAGCGTGTGGATCCGCCGCTAAAGTCCGGCTATGCATCAAAATACCATTTACGCAGCTTTGTTTACTGACCTTGAAAGAAATCTATCATGTGCATATCTCTCGCCCACAGCACGCGCGGAGCTACACAGGAAAGAGCAGTCCTGTGAAGAGTTCTCTGAGGTGCGACTCGGAACTCTGCTGCCACGTGGAAGCTTTTGTACTGGGCAAGTTATCTTTTAAGGCCAAAAAAAAAAAAAAAAATTCCTTCGCCTATCCCTTCATGCAACCATTTCAGCTAACTGTTTTTCAAAATGATCCACAGCCTCTGAATTGACACTTTGATCCTCAACTCAGTAATTAAAAACTTAGCTAATTAGTATTTCCTGATTTACTGCCATATGATTAACTACAGAATGAAATAAAATACTGTAGACTAGGCAGCGCGATTATCAGTCTCGGTTTCATCGGGCTGGGACATTCTGTCTTGGAACGCATACTCCGACTAAGCGCCCGGACACTACAGCACAGGCGTTAACAATGCGTAAAAAAAAAAAAAAAAGCGTGCGTGTTGATACATAGCTTTAGTAACTTGGATTCAGATAAAAGCTAAATAAAAGGAAACAAAAATTGAAACACACACACATGTGGGCTGTATATTTATTAATTGTAAGACACAACCCTACCAATTCACAATAGCTATACTATTAGCATTCAAGAATATTGCACACACTACGTAACGAAAAAAAGTACGAACAAAGCTTACTGGTTTGGTTTATTTTGTGGGGTTTAACGTCCCAAAGCGACTCAGGCTATGACAGAAGCCGCAGTGGAGGGCGCCGGAAATTTCAACCACCAGACAACGCACAGCACACGGGCGCCTTGCTTTACGCCTCCATCGAAAAGCGGCTGCCGAGGCCGGGATTCGATCCCGCATCTATCCTTGGGCTCTGTAGTCGAACGCCGTAACCACTGCACCACCACGGCGGGCACGAGCACCGCTGACAGATCATTCTGTTATACTCTTACGTTCATTGAAGCTTTATGACTTGGACGTCACTTCAATACAAGCAAGCGTTCAACGAAGTCAATAGAATGGATCATGCATCCGTGGTTTATGAGGATTTGGAGAATTATTGCTGTCTAGCGCAATTTTTATTGACTTTTTTGATATTTCTGTTTGGGTTAAGCTGACCAGCGTTCCTGGGCTGACCAGTAAACAAAAATAAATGCCCGGAATTAATGTAACCGGCTCACAATCAAGCTGAAGACACAGACCAACACTGCACAATATGTTCAGAACTTTAGCACAGCGAGCAGCAGCCCTTTGAGATTCTCAAGCTTCATTCGGATAAGTCTAGAATACTGCAACCCCATTTCCGTTTACCAGAAGCACTACCGACTTACTCTTTGATGATTCAGACAGCATACGTAGCATGGCTCATAGGTTTAGTTTGCGAGGCAACGACTGTGAAGACTCACTAGCAGTAAGTGCGCGCCAGAATGGCTCTCCATCCGCACATTTACGACCGTATGCGGAAACGAGGCGGTACGTAAAGGGTAGAAGTAGCTTCGACACCCGTACGAACGGATAACACAAGAGCAGAGGCTTCTTTGTTGCAAGCAACACTCACAGGCTCGCCCGTAGCAGATGACGGCTCTCGCGAGGCTTGCGGATATTGTCGAGACGCTGCTACAAAGCGTGGTTCGTGTTTCACAAAGACAGGCTATGTTTATTGCTTCTATACGTCCTCAGCGAGACAGAAGTACCAAGTACAGGTCTGCACAAATCAGTTTTTCTTCGTTCAGAACAACTGCTTTTACAGCAATCCTGGTGCTTTTTGGGCGATACGGAAATTACTGACCGTTTGTGGCCGCTTTTTTTTTTTTCTTCGATTTCATTCCCCAAGAATTAATGTCACTTTTCACTTCAAGTTATTGCAGGTCTTTTTTGTTTTTTCCCTTCATTAATATTTGTTTTTATTTTTCTACATTTTCTGACGCTATACGTACACAAGATATGCGCTGACGCAGAAGGCGCCCTTCCGGTCTATTCCCCCTAACCAGTAGATAAGCATTGCACAAACAGCGTTCTACTCACCGCTGCCATCTGTGACAACGTTTTGTGGTGCAGTGGTGGAGCGCACGTTTAGCTGATATTTTCGTATGTAACTTAAGCCGATTAAAAAAGTCAACTACGTATACGGAACATCTCGGAAAAACTAACAAAACATTCCGAACAGCTGTTTCCCCAAAGTAAGACTGCAATCTACTGCTATACGCCACAAATTATTTGATTTGGTTTGGTTTGGTTTGGTTTGGTTTATGGGGTTTAACGTCCCAAAACGACTCAGGCTATGAGAGATGCCGTAGTGGAGGGGTCCGTAAGTTTCTACCACGTGGAATTTTTTATGTGAACAGACATCGCACAGCACACGGGGGCTTTGCTTTTCGCCTCCATGGAAAAGCGGTCGCCGCGTCCGGGATTCGATTCCGCATTATTGGGCATAAAATGATTAGGTAAAGTGATTTCACTCTCACATTGCCTGCCAGGCGCCCTGAAAAGCCGCATCAGTGCAGCAAACTGCCCGAGATAAAGTAATAGTCACTTTCCTTGACAATATTCCCTTGACTCCGGTGGCTTCCCAAGCTATAAAAGAGGCTCGTAGGATGTTTTCCCGATCCCCACTCGCACTTAGTATTTCCGTGGGCTCCGCACTGCATCGCAAGAGTGCCAGTGAGCGGTTGTGATCTCACGTTTTTAAAGTGTTTGTCCCTCCTAGTAAGAGTTTGAGGGGAAAAAAAAAAAAGTTTCGCAGTCGCGACATGTTTAGGAAATTTAACTATCGGCTATTCATTTTTATGTTATATACATATTTCACTCGAAGCTTCTGGCGTGCTTTTAGTACTTATTGAGTTAATTTATAAACCTTATAAAGCGAGCTGTTTAATTTAGTGATGAACAGAACATTATATATTATACTAGAAAAATACCATTAGCATTAAGTCCGATAATTTGATTATAAATTATTGATACAATAAAGTCCGCTAAACAGCATGCATTTATCTCATACTGAACGTTTCGAGCCAGAAGAATGAGGCGGCGCAGCGAGGAGACAATAACACTGAATCTGACAAAAGTGTCAAAGAAAGAAAAAGACAATCGCCTTAGACGTTATGACATCACTGGAAACAGTAATATACGATCGCAAGAAATAACGTCCTTATAATCAGAGACAATAAAATGTGACGTAAAAGGTGACTATGTGCGAGACAAAATAAGATAGACGCACTGGCATGCGGACAAACTCAGGACATGCAATCAGACCGGATCGGTACATTAGAACAGACTCGGCCAGCCCAGACAGACTAATGAGACAAACGGACGAGAAGGCAGGAAGAAGAACGCGTCTGGGTGGACGGGCGGGCGTGTGTTCGCACTGACGGATCGATAGGTAGACCAATCGATGGATAGATGTGGCAGGACTAAAGTGCTTGAGTGGTGAAGTCGTGGTTAACAGTTTGCGTGAATCGAGATGCCGCATCGTGGCAGCGGACGCGACCACTTTAGTGCTTGCGGCTCGAAGTTAGCGGCTTTGGCTCGGGCGTTCCCCCCCCCCCCCCCCCCTCCCCCATGCGCCAGCCACCAGATACGTGAAGGCCGAGTCATGTCCTTTTCCTATGACTCCCACGCAGACACTCCTGCAGCACTGTACGCTGTTTGTCGGTCTATTTTGTTCTTTCTACGACTGCACGTACAGATGTGGGGTGGTTGACCTTCGTTGGACGCTGTACTCTTAGAAAGCGTTCTTTTTTTTTTTTTTCTTTCGCTCACCCAAGTTTCACGTAACCTAATCGTAGTTGTAAAAGGAAATATGGTTGGTGGTGCCTGAGTAGGAAAATATAGCAAACACGAACGAAAAGGAACAACAGAAACTCAGCGCACAGCCCTCCCAGATGACTAAAGTACCAGTTGCGTAAGCACGCGAGCCCTTGCTCTCGCGCCTGCGCCAGGATGACCCACGAATGAAAGGATGACCGGAAGAGAGATTGAGAGCCTATCTTCGCGTCTGGGTGCCGCTTTGCCACGTTATTTCTTTGTCTAGACGTCCTCTGTTTACCACTTTATTTATTTCTTTTTGTTCTGCCCTACTCATTAATGGCACGGAATCATAGTAGGGGAGATTGGTCAAGACAGCAGGCGTAGAGTTCTCTTCGGACTTGCTTGTTTACTCAATTCTTCTCAGAAGTTATTAATCTACCGCAAACTGCATTAGCGAACCCTATTCGCACGTAAAAATAATAAGAAGCGATTGAAACAAGGGACAATAACCCCAAGAGAATTAGCACGAGCCTATCAAGCCGGCTGGCACTGAGATGTGACGAAATTATAACCGTCAGCGTCATCATTACTAGAAGCCCTATCATGTCCAATGTAGGAATAATACCGTTCCCGGAGTGGTCCGACTCATCCTGGCCGTGACTGCCTCATTTGTTCTTTGGCCCTTGAATGCTTCCCTCGCATTTACGTATACTTATAGTCGTTTGTCGTCTGCTTCTGGTATTAACTCTCAGTGCTCACTGCTTTAGGTGCTCAGTCATTTTTTTTTTTTTTCTGCCTGGTCTACATCAAATATCATGCCTAAGCTTCGTTTGTTTCTTTTTCAGCTAGAATGCTCTTTGATATCCGTTTCGCCGTTCGATTCATGCCGCTCTTCGTTTTTACTCGCATGCGTATACGGCTTATCGATCTATAGCTCTTTACGCTGTTCTGGTTGGTCTTTTAGGCAACCAGTTTTAGGTCGAACAGAAAGCCACCAGAATTAGATTATCTCACTTATCTTGCCTCACATGTGAGACGTGTTGCTGGAAATGAATGCACGAATGAATGAATGAATGAATGAATGAATGAATGAATGAATGAATGAATGAATGAATGAGCTGTTTTTTTAGATAGGGAGCAAGTGCGATGGGTACGTGAGTCTTCTATAGTCGGGCCGCGCCCTGCACTGCACTGCAGAGGCCCGATACCGTATTTGACAGTGTCTTCCCAGATGCCGTCAGCTTCGGTTATGGTCGGTGCACGAAATTCTTCGTCATCGGCGGAAACACAATGACTGGTTCTCGTCGCTATCGCCCTCCCTCTCGGGCGATGATAAGAAAAGCTCGTCTAATCTTGCAACAATCTGCCAGATACATGACAGGACAGAACCTTTTCTTGTTGGTACACATTTTGTCGCTTCAGTTTAACCTCAAACTGCTTCTGAGCGTGGATCTGATGAAGCAGCCACGTCATCGCTGTTCGAGAATAACTTGCGAACTTTTGCTTTTTTTTCTGATCGATCATTAACATCCAGAAAGTGATAGATGTTTCGGAGCATTATATCTATCTTCCTTTTCTTTTACAGTTTTCGTACCCTTATCCTATTACCTTTCTTCCCCCGAAGGTCGGCACCTGCGCATGTGAGCAGCTTTACACGGTGGATAAAACCTCTGATTTTTCTTTACTAACTTTCGCTGTCCGGCTGGTACTCGAAACATGCGTGTGCCACATTTACGGGACTCGAATTACAACGTTGTCTCCTTTAACGCTATCCGCCAAATTGCGCTAATGATAAGCTCCTTTCCCACACGACGTATTGTAGCGATTCTAAAGAAGTGGAAAAGCATAGGAGAAGACAAGAGTAAAGACGTTGGGGAAAGACACGCAGCCGTTGACCAGCTGAGCTCCCTGCCATCTCAAGCTGTTCAGCGCTCCCGTGTCAAACCCCCTTCGTAACAATTGGTGGTGGAGCTGGGTGTGCCTACTCTCATGACGCATCCTCAACCGCTGGAGCCTCGCTGGAGCCGTCGTCTTTCTGATCTGCCTCTTTTTCCCGTGATAATGCAGGCAGACTACTGAGCCCCAACGCAAGACCCTCTGTCCCCGTCTGGTGATGTACCGCCCATCGCCTCGAACGCGGCGCTGCCGTTTCGAGAGCCTCGCTCTTTTGCCGGTTAAGCAGGCGAAGATGCTGATGAGGGGCAGAGTCATTTTAAACGTGAGCCGCTTCAACCGCTTGGGATTCGGTGGCTAAGCTCGCGAATGTCGTGTTCTTCTTGACGCAGACCGCCTTCATGTGGTACGAGAACCACGAAGACTCCCTGACCACTTGAAAGGGCTTTGCGGGAGCCATCAAATAATGTTTTGGCGATCTAACTGCGAAGAAGAAACAGGCCGCGCAGTCACTTGCCCAGAGGGCCCAGGCAGCAGGTGAAACTTGCACCACCTACATGTAGTCAATATTCAAGTTATGCAAGACCGTAAACAGTAGGATGACCGAGGAGGACAAGGTAGGTCATCTGCTCAAGGACATTTCGGAAGACGTCTACCATTTCCTCATTGCCAAGGACAACTTGAGTTCGGTCACCAACGTTATTCGACACTGCCGGACATTCCGGATCCTCAAGACACACCGCATTACACCGAAGTTTGGGCGACTGGCAAATGTCACTACCGTGGGTCGAAGAATCGCAATCCCAAAGTCTCCTGTGTGCCATTCAAGAAATCGTTCGGAATGGGATCTCACGACGTGAGCAGCTTGTCCGGCCCTCTGGGTTCGCAGAGGAAGCATATGCTTTTCCAGCCCATGCACGTGCATGCCCACCGACGTATACAACAGTCAATCACACCGACTTCGCCTACCGCGAAGACCTGGACACCCCGCGACCAAGACCCGACGAGATTTGCCAGCAGTTCTCTTATCATCAGCGCAGAGACCCTCGGCCTTACTCCAACCACACATCGCGCCGACCGCCAGAAAGCTACATCGTTTCGGAATCTACATTTGGATATTCGTCGCGTCCTACTATGCAGGAAACCAATGGAGCGCCGCTTTTTGATCGGCCTATTCTCGTGTGCTGCCGGTGCGGTGTTGCGGGTCACATTTCCCGCTACTGTATACAATCAGCGCACGCCGTTCCGGTACAATACTGCGACGGTATCGACCCGACCCGCCATGCAGTCCTACACAGGTACTTATCGGCCAGAACATCCTATCCGGAGGAGCCGTTTGCGAAACGAGGGACTCCTCGGCCATTGTCCCTTCTCTGACCGTAGTGTGACACTGCTTCCTTCGTTTCGTGTGTGCCGTTCAACATCACCATGGCGCCAATCCCCGCCGCCCCTGCACGAAAACTAGCCAGCGCGGCCAATGGAGGTGAGGTCGCTGGACAATGTGCGCAGCTGCCTAGCATTCCTCTATCTGTATACGCGTTGAAGAACAACGTTAACGTGCTTGTTACGGTTTGTTTACAATGGACTTAGTGGACACTGGTGCTACTGTTTCGGTGATGAGTTTAGCATTTAAGAATCTTTTAAAGAACATGGTGGTGTTTGGAACAAAATTGCAAATTTTTATGGAGTGAGTGGAGAGTTATTGTATCAGGTTGTGGTGTCTAGCGTTAAAATTTCTTTGGGGGGGGGGGG
Source organism: Amblyomma maculatum (assembly GCF_055883805.1). Taxonomy (NCBI): domain Eukaryota; kingdom Metazoa; phylum Arthropoda; class Arachnida; order Ixodida; family Ixodidae; genus Amblyomma; species Amblyomma maculatum. Next base: position 247,642,724 of record NC_139344.1, read on the forward strand.
GAGGGGGGCACAGTATTTCCGGTGGAGTTTGCAGTATTGTCCCGATCTACGCACGACATAATCTTGGGGACTGACTTCCTGCGTTTGTGCGACGCCACAATTGATTGTCGGACGGGAGCCGCTAAACCTTAGTGGTTCTCCTCGTGAACGTTTGGGAGAGTCAAATTATGGAGACGTTGTGTGTGTGTGTGTGTGTGTGTGTGTGTGTGTGTGTGTGTGTGTGTGTGCGTGTGCGTGTGCGTGTGCGTGTGCGTGTGCGTGTGTGTGTGTGTGTGTGTGTGTGTGTGTGTGTGTGTGTGTGTGTGTGTGTGTGTGTGTGTGTGTGTGTGTGTGTGTGTGTTACGTGACTCTCGTTACTCCTTCCCCTGAAAACCCCGCTACTGACTCGCCTGCTGACCAGAAGATCAGCGCATCGTTGAACACCTCACAACGCCAGATCTTGAAGAAACTCTTGTCCCAGCATATCTCCGTCTTCGATTTCGCGTAGTCTGACGGCTCGCAACGTTTTCCGCTGTCTCGCGCACGCCATAGAATAGACACGGGAACTGCCCATACGATCCGCCGAAAGCTGTATTGCGTGTCGCCGTCAGAGCGCGAGGTCATCACCGATCAAGTCCAAGACATGTTGAACAGGGGCGTAATTCAGGAGTCCTCCAGTCTTTGGGCTGCTCCCATGATATTTGTAAAAATAAAAGACGGAACATGGAGGTTCTGCATCGACTACCGTCGCCTCAACTCCATGACTAAAAATGATGTGTATCCTCTCTCGCGCATTGACGATGCCATAGATCGCCTTTTCTCCGCGTCTTATTTCTCTTCAGTTGATTTGTTATCGGGGTATTGGCAGATTTCGATGGACCTTGCGGACAAGTAAAAAACTGCATTTGTTATGCCGGACGGCCTATTTGAATTTAATGTGATGCCCTTCGGCCTCTGTATTGCGCCGGCCACAATTGGAAGATTTATGGACACAATACTTCGTGGCCTCAAGTCGGAAATCTGCATGTGCTATTTAGACGATGTTCTTTTTGGCGGAACATTTCCTAAACATAACACCCGGCTCGTTATTGTTTTAGGCTGCCTGTAGAAGGCTGGCCTAGTCCTGAATTCTAAAAAGTGCCGTTTTGGCGAACGCCAATTGTCGGTGCTCGGACATTTCGTCGATCGCGATGGGGTTCAGCCCGATCCACAGAAGACTACAGCAGTTGCTGCATTCCAACATACACAGACTCAAAAGGAGCTCCGCAGTTTTTTGGGGCTATATATGTTCTTACTTTCGGCGGTTCATCCCGCGATTTGCCGGCGTCGCATACCCTCTGAAGTCCTTTTACCAAAAGGACGTCCCTTTCGGCTAGACCTTAGACTGTGACGTGTCTTTTTACCAGCTGAAGTTTCTACTTACGTCACATCCCATACAACGACGGTTCAACCCCTGCGCTCTGACGGAAGTCCAGACTGACGCAAGTGGTATTGGTGTCGGTGCTCTCCTTGTACAACGTCCGGAAACCGACGTGCACGTAATTGCGTATGCTAGCCGTTCCCTCAGCAAACCTGAACGTAACAACAGAGTTGCGGAGCAGGAGTGCCTCGCTGTAGCTTTCGCCGTTCAGCGATTTCGGTGCTACCTCTATGGACGCCATTTCACGGTTGTGACGGGCCATCATGCCCTGTGTTTGCTCGTCAACCTTCGTGACTCATCTGGTCGTCTGGCACGCTGGACCCTTCGTCTGCAGGAGTGAGACTTCACTGTTTCGTACAAGAGTGGCCGTAAACACGCCGATGTAGACTGTCTTTTACGTCTTCCTCTTCCTACGACCGAATCCGAATGAGACTCTACCGACTTCGATCTCTACATCGCCTCCTTCGTGCCCGAGTTTCCCGACGCCTCGGCTCTGCGGACTGCGCAAGATACCGGTATAAGCCTTGAGCCACTGCTTGCGGCTGCACAGGATTCCACAGTTACCAGCCCTTTTTGTCTCCGGCCTTCTGTCCAAAAAGACTTACTCAAACACCGGCACGAATTTCCTGCCAGTGGTTCCCGAGAGTCACTGCTCATGCATCCTGCTTGCCATGCACGACAAGCCCACTTCCGGTTACCTGGAACGTTCCACCGTGCCCGCGACCGGTCTTATTGGCCGAAGATGGTCCAGATGACTGAGCGATCTGTAGCGAACTGCACTGAGTGAAAACGACACAAACGTCCTACGTCCACGCCACAGGGTCTGCTGCATCCTGTGACTCCACCACGAGGTGCATTCGAGAAAGTCGGAATCGACCTTATGGGTCTCTTCCCGAAGTCTTCCAACGGAAATCGTTGGATCGTGGTTTATGCCAACTATCTCACCCGCTCCTGCGAAACGGCCGGTCTTCCTTCAGCCACCGCTCACCACGTGTCCCTGTTCTTGCTCCGTTCTGTCATCCTCCACCATGAACCTCCGCGAGTGATCATCAGTGATCGAGGTCGCCAGTTTATGGCAGATGTTGTAGAAGACCTTTTCCTTTTGTGTGCGTCGCATTTTCGTCATTCCACACCATATCACCCTCGAACCAACGGCTTGACGGTGAGCACAAACCGCACACTCGTCAACAGGCTCGTCAACCGCACACTACATCGCATCACAAGAACTGGGATACCATACTGCCGTTTATAACGTTTGCCTTCAACACTGCAACACACGAGACGACCCGCTACAGCCCATTCTTTATTCGATATGCCAGTCTTCCTCGGCATTCTCTCGGTACCATCCTTCCCTACTCCGTCCATGACGAACCGTGCATCGCCAAAACTCTTTGTCGGACCGAAGAAGCTCGACGTCTCGCCCGTTTGTGGAATCTGGCTTCGCAAGAGCGTTGCAAAGCTCGGTACGACAGCCGGCATCGCCATGTGTCTTACGCCCCTGGAGACTCTTTGGCGACCTCTCCCGAAGCGTGGTTTAGCCCAGAAAATTTTGGCGCATCACGCTGGACCCTTACGTTGTCATCCACCGCGTCAGTGACCTTAACTACAAAATAGCGCGCATGACCGCAAATGGTCGTCGCTCAGCTACGTAAGTCGCCCGTGTCGCCCGGATGAAGCCGTGTCACTCCCGTGGGAACGACTAGCTACCTCGATTTCAAACCACCAAGGGGGCTTCGGCTGTCTAGGGGAGAATAGTAGCAACCCTGAAGAAGTGGAAAAATGATAGCAGAAGACAAGGATAAAAACACTGGGCCGCACGCGCAGCAGTTGACCAGCTTAGCTACCTGCCTTCTCGACCTGTTCAGCGCTCCGACGTCAAACCCCCGTCGTTAGAATGTAATCATTTACTATCATGTTTCATCTTACCACGAAACTAAGTATCATACATTGCTACACTAACTTGTTTTTTGGCACACACATCCAGTTACCTTCGCGCCTTTGGTGGCCGCAATAACCGATACTACTGGATTTGAAAGTGTTCTTAAAATATACCACTACCTACAATAATATATGTGTGCATGATGTACTGTTAATTGCATGTTGAAAATAAAAATCACACTATTTTCTGTAAATCTACCTCTGTGCATTGCAAGCAAAGAAATGTATACATGTAATTGCCTTGACTTTGTAGACTGAACTCATTTCGCTCGATTATCGCAAGCTGACTTGAATGACCTGCTCGGAGGCCCGTATTCTTCGTGAAAATCGTGCAGACGAGTCCTATTTGGTTTCACAGATGTGCGTAATGCATACGTAGCAGCAGCACTCATTTTGGCCATTGCATTCAGTCGCTTTTTCTTTGTCAGACGCCATGTTGGGACGACTCCGGGTCGACTTTACTGCCATCCATTTCGCGTTTTATTTTTCGCTGCTACAAAAGCAAACTCACATTGCCGTTGACACTTGCATCACTGCTGCCGGTCACTCTGAACACATTTAGCAATTTAGAAAGTGCGCATGCAGGGCTCGTCATCACAGTCGCTGTCACTCTGGCAATATCGTCATCCTATACTTTCTTTCGATAGACACGTACTTCGTCAACTGGTCTTGTAAGAGCTTCTCGTAAGCATTATGCGTCCCATGAAACGAAAAACCGCTCCAGAGCAATTAATTGTGGTATTTTTTCTCGTAAAGGCAGTGGATGGTGCGAATGACTATGGTCATGAATTCGCAGAAAACTAGAAATTCACTGTAATTACTCAAGCATTCAGAGCGTCTGGCAACGATGCGGGTTATTTTACAGCGTGCAGCGAGTGAGAGTAATTTTTTGACCAGATTGTTTCGCGTTCTTCCGAAAAATAACACAAAGGCAACCGTTGAACGTTGGTTAGCGTTCGAACTTCTAGCCCTTCTCTTCCACGAGGGTTCCTCACACTATGGCGCCATGCATTTTCATTAAAAACCATTGCCTTGTAAGATTCTGGCACTGAAATTTATCCCAATCTTCATGTAGAAATGAGCACATGTTCTACATTTCGGCTGTCGTGGCGTAGTCGTCTCCTTCGATTAAGGTTTTGTTTTGTTTATGGGATATAATGGGATATATGGGATATATGGGATATATTTTTATCCGGGTTTGTTGACCAGAAAGCACGAACACCCTTCGAAACCGTCGCTGTAGAACATATATGCTATCGTAAAGAAGGAGATTATTTCCTGTATCGTGTAAGCTCTCTTCGATTTGGCTTGCACGGACTGCACTATAGTTCTGAAAAGCGCTGCAGCGGTTGTAAGCAGTGCCAAGCGGTGCTGCGAGCGTGCAGCGTCGGTTCAGCTAGTGCAGGCGGAGCAGCGATAGTGGCGTGCGACAGCAGCTGCTAAAACGAGTACGCAAGTGTAGGCCTACAACCTATAGCAGACACCAACGTACGCGCAGTGCGCGGCAATGCCTTGCTTGTCATAATATTGTTACGGACGACAAGCAAGAAGAAGCGGGCAGTGGCGCGGGCAGGAGCGCTCGCGCTAGGCCCGCGAACATTCATTAAACGTCATCTACCATCGTCGTCGGTCATGTTCTGTCTCCTGTCTTCATCGGCTTGCCGCTTCGTAACATTTGGTGGATGTGCGGCGTACGGCATCCCCATCCTCGCCTTGGAGCATCGACGCCATCTTCAAGCCGGGACCATCACCGAGGGCCCAGGGACATCGCCGAGCAGCTTCGCCCCAGCCCTTCAAGCCCAGATCTGAACAACTACCATCGCCCAGTCCCCAGCCCGGACCTGAAGACAAGGAGAACAGACATACCGATCAGAACCGAGATGAAGGACCCGAAAGACCCGAATGACCCGAAGGAACCGATGGACACGAACACGCAACCCCCGCCCAAGCTGCCCGACGTGACCTCGAGCCATCGGTCCCATGGACTCTGGTGAGGGATGGTTGACAGCTCCAAGGGAGGCGGATCACCCAGGCATCAGACATCGTACCGGCAAGCCGTTCTATTCTTCCTTCTTCCTCTTCTTCTTCAAGCATTCAGACACGCCCATCATCACGCTATAAAATCATTAACATCGCTAAACTTCCTCGTCCACGATCGGGACGATCGCTCGGTGGCCCCGGGTCATGTTACGGACGACAAGGAAGAAGAAGCGGGCAGTGGCGCGGGCAGGAGCGCTCGCGCTAGGCCCGCGAACATTCATTAAACGTCATCTACCATCGTCGTCGGTCATGTTCTGTTTCCTGTCTTCATCGGCTTGCCGCTTCGTAACAATATGATTGCTGTGGCGCATTTCGAAACTACCGTAGACCTATACTGCGCTATAGGAGAGGGATGACGACTACGGCAACAGTGACGCTGACTGTGACAAGTTCACAAACGCACGGCTTCCCGAGCAATGGTGTGCGAAGGTGCCACTCAGGGTGCGAGCGAACGTTCTAAGCAGTTGCCGCGAGTGTGAATTCAGACTGCCTAAGAAGACGTTTGAACGTTTCTGCGGTAATAAATACAGGGTTCCGGCATTTTTGCTGCTGCTGAAGAGACGTACGTACGTGCCTCATGGGACGGTGTATACATAGGCTCACAAACGTCCACGTATTCTGTAGGTGAGAAATTTGACGTCGGAGAGTCGCTGTGCACGCTAGCGTGGCTCGGGTCACTCACTTCCTTCACTCAGCCAACACAGCGACCAAGTAATGCCCTGGCATGGCAGTACGAAAAGGACTCGCAACTGCTTTCTGATCGCAGCGGGCCGCGAACTGCAGCTACGCTTCCGCAAAGGTCGAGACCAATGCCACATAACGCGATGCCGAAAAAAAAAAATGCCTAGGACAGTGCGACGATGCCGTTTTTGCCAATCGTGGCCACTGCTACGTGCGGTCACAACTATATAAAACCGCTCCTGACCACGAGCAAAGTGTTAATCCCCAGCATGCGGCATAACTACCCTATATACAGATCCATTCGCGTCCGTTAGCTATGAAACGTCCAGGTTCTGAAGGAGACGGACTTTACAAAACTCCGCAGAACGGTGCGGAGCGTCGTCTGCTCTTGGCCGAGCTGCACGCACGCCATACTTTTTTCTGCAACTCCTCCGGAGCGAGCGAGTGCACGATAAGCGAGAGTTCGTGGCGCATTCGGTTGGGGGACGAGAGCAGAAGCGCCAAGCATTACAGAGGAGTACAGGAGCACGCCGAGCGAGGGTGTAACTGTCCTCCTACGGGAACGCTCTCTGCGTGTCGAGAGCAGTGCGCCACGACCATGTGACCGCACTTCTGTCTCTCCGCATGGAGGAAGGAAAGAAGGATTCTCCGCCTGCCCGCAGCGGCGGCAGTTGCAAACCCGAGGAGAGGCCAACGCTCCGTGTTGAACCGCTTGTTTTCTATGCCTTTGTTCTGACAGTGCGGCGATCTACCTCCTTTGGCCCTTTCGACGCCAGCAGCGACTCTCTAACATGCATACAGCATTTGAGCAATGCTTTCCGCTCGCCGAGCGCCAACGCTTTGCAGCCGGCATTTTGATGCCTCGTTTACTTGAGCATTCGGCGGAGCGAGCGAGCGAAATCAGCTGCGCCGACACGCTCCTTCGTTCAGACTTCTGAGCCAACATATGGTCGCCTTTGCCGCTTCGACTGCGAGCTCCTGTTAACCCTGACCTGACCGCTCCACTGCAGCTACGTACACCACGAAAAGCATATATATGCTAAGTACCGAAGGAAAAACGCAGTATCATTCAATTGTTCACTACATCATGGCACATTTGACCCACGTAATGTGGCAACAAGACATTCAAAGTGCTATTTGCAGGCATCGCAAACAAAAGGGGCGTATTTGCAGCTCATACCAAGGACAGCGTCGATCCTATTCCAAATGTCATTGTTCCCCTACTGCATCCTTGCCTATTGCGCTGGTCGCCCGGCGAAAAAGGGCCTCTGAAAAAAGGAAAATCTAAAAGGCAACGACGCACCTCAAATAAATTAAAAAAGAAAAAAAAATTGATTTGTAGGAAAAAAAAAAAGATACTCGTAACGCGATTTGAACTCACTACCACTGGGTTCCCATTATTCTGCGCTAACCACTCGGAAACGCCGAGATATGAGCGTTTCAATGTCAAAGGCGTATTTATAATAGAACTTCATGTTTCCTGGTGTACAGGCCATTGCTGCCGCTCCAAAAATTACAACTTCTTGCCCATCGGAGCTTGCTGCCTGCTCTCAGGACTTGCAACTAATGTTCTGGATACCTATCATTCTAACTAGGTTGTGCACTGGAATCATTTTAACATGTGGGGTTTCACAGCGGTGGCAAATTTAGGAGCGCCGGCTCTTCAGTCATGCTCTGCTATCCGTGGACGTAATTTTCGCTGAACACGGAGCTGTAGCACAAAGGTTCAAGAAAAAAAGGGCGACGAAGCTTCAAAACCGGCAAGCGCGGCAGCGAGGACACTAGTTTGCTGGTAACTAAATCTTCAGTTCAGTTCAGTTTAGTCGTTCAGTCGTGTCCGACTCTTCGTGACCCTATGGACCATGTCACGCAACGCTTTCCGGTCTCTCACTATCTTCCTAACATCACATAACTTCATCCGCAGTGCCTCGAGAATGCCATCTAACCATCGCGTTCGCTGCCTACCCCTTCTCCGGCGACCCTCAACCTTTCCCAACATCAAATCTTTCTCCAGCGACTCCTCTCTTCTCATCAGATGACCAAAGTAGCTGAGCTTTAACTTTAAAATTTGACCCTCCAATGAGCAGTCAGGGTTTATGGTCGACAATATCGACTGATTTGATCTTCTGGCAGTCCAAGGAACTCTCAAGAGTCTTCGCCAGCACCACAATTCAAACGCGTCAATTCTTCGGCGGTCAGCCTTTTTCACAGTCCAACTCTCGCATCCATACATCACAACTGGAAAGACCATAGCACGAGTTATACGGATCTTGGTTGGCAGACTAATGTCTCTGCTCTTTACTAGGCGGTCAAGGCTAACCATTGCTCTCTTTCCCAGAAGCAGGCGTCTCCTAATTTCATGGTTGCAGTCTCCTTCCGAGGTAATCTTGGAGCCCAAGAACAGAAAATCTGTCACAGCTTCCACTTCTTGTCCATCGATGCTCCAGGACTTGATAGGGCAAGACGCCATGATCTTTGTCTTTTTAATGTTCAGTTTAAGCCCAAACTTCTCACTCTCTTCTTGTACGCGGATCAGAAGTCTCTTGAGTTCCACTTCACTTTCTGCCATTAAAGTGGTATCATCCGCATATCTAAGGTTGTTGATACGTTTTCCAGCAATCTTCACTCCAGCTGAAGACTCGTCCAGACCGGCCTTCCTCATGATGCACTCTGCATATAGGTTAAATAGGCAGGGCGACAGTATGCAGCCTTGCCTCACTCCTTTCTCGATCGGAAACCAATCAGTAAGACCATGCCCAGTTCTGACTGTGGCCTCTTGCCCTTCATACAGGTTCCTGAGGAGACAGATGAGGTGAATTGGAACTCCCATTTCTTGGAGAGCTTGCCACAATCTGCCGTGATCTACGCAGTCAAACGCTTTCGCATAATCAATAAAGCAGAAGTAGATGGGTTTCTGGAACTCTCTTGCTTTTTCCCTGATCCAGCGAAGGTTAGCAATTTGGTCTCTAGTTCCTCTGCCCTTGCGAAACCCAGCTTGCACAGAAGCTCCCGATCCACATACTGCTGCAGCCTACCTTGGAGGATTTTCAACATCACCTTGCTAGCATGCGAAATAAGCGCGATCGTGCGGTAGTTGGAACAATCTTTGGCACTGCCTTTCTTTGGAATGGGGATATAAACTGACCTCCAATCCTGTGGCCACTGCAGGGTTGTCCAAATCTTCTGACATAACGTATGCAGAATGTTAACAGCGTCATGGTTGAGGTTTTGAAGCAACTCAGCTGGAATGCCATAAATTCCGCTAGCTTTGTTCTTAGCAAGGCTGGCTAAGGCCCATTCAACTTCACTCTTCAGGATGCCCGGCTCGAGATCAGTAATCACAACCGTCTTATGTTGGGTTTGCACATTCGGGTCCTTCTTGTACAGCTCTTCTGTGTATTCCTGCCACCTCTTCTTTATCTCTGAGGCTTCAGTGAGGTCCTTGCCTTGTTTGTCCTTTATCACGCCCAGCTTAGCACAGAAGCTTCCTTTGATATCTTTGATTGTCTTGTACAGAGCTCTTGTGTTCCTTAATTGGCTGTTGTCCTCAACTGCTTGGCACTGTATGTTCAGGAAGGCATTCTTATCTCTCCTTGCTATTTTCTGAAAATCCGCATTGAGAACCTTGTATCTTTCTCTTTCCCCCATAACTTTTGCCATCCTCCTTTCCTCAGCTATTTGCAAAGCCTCTTCAGATAACCAGTTTGCTTTCTTGCATTTCTTTTGCTTTGGAACTACCTTAGTAGCAACTTCTTGTATTATATCACGAACATCAGTCCACATCTCTCCGGGCTCTCTGTCTTCTAGATCTAATTCTTGAAATCGATTGCTCACTTCCACAGCATATTCTAATGGAATTTGATCCAGATCATACCTGAAAGAGCCTTCTAGTTTTCTGAGTTTTCTTCAATCGAAGCTTAATTTTGGCAACAAGAAGCTGATGATCGGTGCCACAATCGGCCCCAGGCCTTGTTTTTACTGCTTGTATAGCGCTTCTCCATCTCTGCCGGCAAAGAATATAATCGATCTGATTCCTGTACAGACCGTCCGGTGAAGTCCATGTGTACAGGCGCCTCTTGGGCTGTTGAAAATGAGTATTCGCTATGGTCAGGTTGTTTTCTTGACAAAACTCTACTAGCCTCTGCCCAGCTTCATTTGGCTCGCCAAGACCGAACTTGCCTATAATTCCGGATATTTCTTCACTCCCGACCATAGCATTCCAGTCTCCTATGAGAAAAACGACGTCTGATGATGGGGCGCGGTCTAAAAGGCATTGTAGGCCCGCATAAAATCTCTCAACGTCAGCTTCTTCAGCAGCAGTGGTCGGTGCATAGACTTGGATAACTGTTATGTTGAAAGGCTGACCTTGGATCCGAAGTGAAATCATTCGGTCGTTTTTGGGGTTGTACCCTAGCACTGCTTTGCCCATTCTTCTGTTTACTATGAGAGCGACCCCATTCCTTCTCTTGGATTCGTGCCCACAAAAAAAGACATAATGGTCGCCGGAGTTAAATTCTCCCATTCCGGTCCACTTGACCTCGCTGATCTTATTTGTATGTAAACATTTCGGGAAGCGTTGCGATGACCGAGGGATCGGTTTGTTTATACGCAGTACAAGAAGGAGCGCTAAAGCCGCTAAAGCTTGAGAAACGCGTAAATTATTGCGCATTACAAGCGCTCTATGTTGTTGTTTTTTTCTTTCATGGGCCCATCGCTCGGTAAATTACTCTCTTCCTCGTTTTATCTATCTTTTTTTCTGCTGTTAATACTGCACCACGGTGCGGGCTATGCTATCTGATGCGTTGGCCCTGTTTTGAGCCTGCAGTGAACATTTTGGCCGTAATCATCGTGTTAGAGTGGCCTCAAAAGCAGCAGTGAAGGTTATGCATGTAGACCACATTATTCAATTCCAGATTCAGTTGTACGTTAATCGCCAGTGTGTTATGAGACAGAGCCGCGCCGATCATCGTCTCTCTCGAAACGCTCGAAACGACGTAACGAAACGTGGAAAATCTCGAAAAAAGATACCGCCGAAAAAAGATACACAATATAGCTTTACGGTGTCACGGCATCGAAAGCATTTCGGCTGTGGTCGTCACAATTATCGTGAGCCGATGATCGATTGCGAGTGCGCTGTTGCCATGTTGGCCCCTGAGGGATGCTAACCTGTCGACGCCGCGGGCCGCGCCGGCTGGTGTAGCCGCGTCGCCATGTGACTTCCTCTACACTCGGTTTAGACGAGGTAGTAGTCGAGAGTGCACTCGAGTGCTCTCAGCGTAGGAAAAGCCCTCCTCCTCTACCATTGGAAGCCAGTGATTCTACTCCTGCTCTCCCAATGGAGGGCACCCGCTTGTCTGAGAGCACTTTCGAATTGCTCTCGAGTGTGCTTGCTGTCCCACTCGAATTCGCCATAAGCCTGCGCCTTGACAAACCGAGGAGAGAAGTCTAAAATATGCGCGCGCGGCACCAGAAAAACGAGGACGGCGGGGATGCACTCCCTGAACTAGTGCGCCGGTGCAGCCAAAATCGAAGAGACCTTTATAGTTGTGACTCGTGCCGACAAAACTGTGATGTACAGACTACTATCGCTCTAATTAGAGAGAAAGAGAGATGCGGCTCAAACGTCTAGCAGCTTCGAAGGTAATAGACATCGTTCTTTTTAACGTGAACACTTTGATATTGCTTGATTTTCTCGAACCAAGAAAAAAGGTAAATGTGGCTAATTGTGTCGGAGTCACCCACAAACTCTGTCGCGCATTGTTGAACCTTCGTATGCAAAACAGTGTTCCCATTTTCCTCTTCTTCATATACCGCGATGGCCTCAATGCATCTATGATTGTTCACTCTTTCGTTTTATAATGCTCTTTTAACAATTATGTTTGCCTTCTTCACTGCTATATTCCAAATGTTCCTTTTGTTTGTGATTTCGTTTATTTTTGCTCCCCCCTTATGTAATGCCCCGCCTAGGGGTCCTTAAGGGAAAATAAATGATGATGATTGTATACGACAAGCGACGTGGAAGAAGAGCTACTTATCAGCCCGACAATGAACGTGGTGACACTGTAACAGCGAAGAAAATCGGTTGAATGCGATAGAAAATCCGGTACCCACCCTACAGCCCTGATCTTTCCCCTTCAGTTTTAAACCTGTTCGAAGGACCACATGCGAGAATAAAACGGCGAGGCACCACAGGCAGTTCAGCCGGCACTGCGTCACTGTCTATGCAAGGCCGGAACAGAGTTCTGATACAACGGTGTTTCCAAACTTTCGAATTTGCTGGAAAAGTGCGTAAGAAGAAGTGGTGGCTATATGTGTAAAAAAAAAAAAAAAAAAAAAAAAAAAAACTAATATTGTAGTAATTCAGCTCGGCAACAGCTCATGTGACGCGTCGAAGAAGTCGACGAAGTGGAGCCGAAGCCCGGTTGACACTTGAGAGCTGGTTGGAGCGATACTAATTCTCTCTGGGAGTACTCAGTCATCACATAAAGCCCTGACGTTCAAAATAAACACCCTACAATATTTTCAAATTAAAAAGGCACTCTGCGGAGCGCAGTAAATTATTAAAAGCAACGTATATGCCATTGATATCTTGAAGGAATTGTTAAGAACACAATTTGACTTTGTGAGGTGGAGGGGAATGTGAACAGTGTCTGAGGAGGGAAGAAGGTGTTTTGGTCCCACGTTGCTGGAATAGCTGACGACACTTCACAGTCGTTGTATCTGCATAAAATTTATTTCACAGTTCTCTAATGGAGGACGGCAATGCAGGCTTGCAGGGAAGGCTTTTTTTTTTTTTTTTTTTTTTTTGCAATCTTAGCGTATGAAAGCGTTTAAGGCACACCCAACGGTCTCTTGGCCTTCTGTCTGACTGTCGGTGGGCTGCGTACAGTGCGAATGTTTGGAATGTCTGCCGTTCCAGGTGATGGTGACTCTTTGCGGGATCCGGTGCTTCCCGAAGATTTCCCTCAATGCACACCAGCGCAAGCACACCACACGCGCGTGGCAAAGTTATTCTCTTTGAGCCCATTTTATAACTAATATAGGTGTGGTTCGGTTTGTGGGGTTTAACGTCCCAAAGCGACTTGGGAGGGTGATTACTCCCGTTTTTAAATTATAGCAGCCAGCCTTTTCGAGACAATAGTATATTTTAGTTTGTGGGGTTTAACGTCCCAAAGTGACTCAGGCTATGAGAGACGCCGTAGTGGAGGGCTTCGAAAATTTCGACCACCTGGGGTTCTTTAAAGTGCAGTGCCACTGGAATCGCACAGCACACGGGCGCCTTGCTTTTCGCCTCCATTGAAAAGCGGCCCCGCAGCCGGGATTCGATCCCGCATCCCTGAGCACAGCAGTCACTGCACCACCACTGCGGGCTCTATAACTAATTTAGTGTAACCTCGCATAGCTACATTTGCATTTCGGGGCAGTGCAGGGGATTTTTGTCTCGACGGCTTGCTGCGCGTTCAGGCCCTCTGCGTCACCATTCGGCAGTCTCCACCTGCAGCAAATTCTCGCCTCGGCGCCACTGGCTCTGCTGAGCTGCTTAATCTGCAGTACTTTATCAATGCGAAAGCGTTAGCAGTAGGCTACGTTGGCGCAGGAAGTGTCCGCAAAATGTGTCGCCGGAAGTTCGTCCCTCGTGACGTCATCATCAAGTGATGTCATCAGTCAATGACTGGATGCGAGTTCTAAGTCATGGTATAAAGAAGTGCTGTCATCAACGAGTCATGAGCCATTAGTCCTGTGACATGAAATTGTCGAGTCATGCAAGTCGTGGGTCATGAGTAAATGCTGAATCATGCCTTGTGGGTAAGTAGGTGTAGAAAGGCGTCGACTAAGGAGCCACCAACGTCGCACCAACGCTAATGCTTTTGCACTCTCCCAATGCCGTTCCAGCAGTGATCTCTAAGGCTTTGCGTCAGCAGAATGCATAGCCTTCCTTTGCTCAAAAGCACTCTCGTTACGACCGGACGGTTGTGTAGAAGGAGGGTGGAGCGAAGAAGTGCGAGAGATAAGAATACGCGCATGTGAAGCGTGCTGCAATGGCGTCCGTGAGCGATAAGCAGTATCGCTCGCGTCGGAGCCGCCGCCCAACCAAGAAGGGCGAAAGCAGCGGCGGCATTCCCATGTAAATCCTCTCCACTCCTTTGCTAATCGTGTTCGCAGCCATTATGGTACTTCGCGCATGGTAGCTAGCACTTTCAACGCGATTTTGGGGCCAAATTTAGCTCAAATTACAACGTACCAACCTGGCAACTTTAGCAACTTGGACGACGATGACCACGTGCGTAGCCGATCGTAGTAAGCGCAGTGCGGTTTACATGGAACACGGCTACGGCGCAATTCAGTATTGCTGGTTGAATATTTCATAGTTCGTCATGCAAGTTTTGTCGACTGTGCGTGTTAGAAGGTGGCGAGCCCTGACGAGCGAGACGCGAAAATCAATGTAGAAATAACAGGCGAAAAATTAAGAAACGCAGATGAGGAGATATGCCCATTTGAAATGACTGGCATACTCACTCATGAAACGCCTGATCCCTTTCGGCATTTTGTTTTTGCAGACGACGGTGTCATTGTGCTGAAACTCCGAGCATGAGACAGCGGTACGTAGATCGCGTGGCGCGGAGCTGCAGCGCGTTGCGTGCTTCAGCACCTACTGAGCAAAATGTTGAAGACGTCATGTGTGTTCGTTTGCTTTCAAGCGAAAGTAAGTTCACTCTCGTAAGGCCCACTGACTACAACTCGAGTTTTGGCTTCTCTGCCAGTTTCAGATGTCCGCTTGGACGTCAAGGAACGCTTGGATGTTAATGTTCACATTTTACAACAGCACAAAAAAAGCAAGGTTAAAACAATTTTTTTTTTTTTTGTGTTTAATGGAGCAGAGATTTACTTTTTAGTGTATTTTGTGCGAGTAAATTGAAAACATTTAGCTAATTTTGTTAGCGGGAACCCACTAGTGAGTACAGACGACCACAGGAGCACCGAGATGGTGCTACAGAAGTGTAGCACAACCTCCTCGCCGCGCTTTACCCCCCTGCCGCCGCCGTGCAATATCATCAGAGAGGCTGTCGCGCACTCAGAGTGAGTGAACGAGTGCGAGAGTTGGAGAAAGAGGTCGAGGCTTGCAAAAGTCGTAGCAAACAAGCGGCAAGAGATGGAAAGAAAGAAAAGAGGGCGCGGAACATTATTGCTCCTAGGGGGTAGGACATCGGAAAGATGCAATTAAACGGCCAATTAGCGAATTTGAAATAGGAAAAATTAAAATCATGCTGCTGACGTAGAGATCCCGCGGAATACATGATCACCAGTCAATGTTCGTCTAGTTCAGGCCACAAGAACTCTTACCTTTAGTGGTTCATACGAACTCGAAGGGTCCTCGACCCACAATAGCACGGCGCTGAGCGGTAGGCCTACGTTCGAACCAAACTAAAACTTGCTGACAGTCTTGGCGCATGAAATACCCCCCCCCCCCCTCCCCCCCAAAAAAAAAGAAAAAAAAAAGCCTGTACTGTGAGAGCGGGCAAGACCCGTACTGTTCATGCGCCTTTTTGCTACCTGGGTCAATAAAAGGCACGGTGATTGGTGAGCAGCAATGTGCCTAAACTATAGTTCGCTGGTTCCTGGTCGGGCGTTAGTGGCGTCGTACTTTCAAGACTTCACGTGCAATATTCATATTCCCGTAATTGAAATCCGGAGGCTATATACATCAACCTGAGCCAGACTTGCGCCCAAGATAAAAGCCTTAAAATCTACAATTGACTGTCTGTATTTGGCCTTAAATTGTTGCTTAAATGTCCTTTTATTTCATGTTTGTTGCAATAGAGAGTTAGCAAGAAAGGAAGAACAAGCGCTCATACAGTTCAATCAATAGCGCTATAGCGCACATGTAGCCTTCCCTGAGGGGCATCGCAGCTAGAAGTGGTTTCTATTCCTATTGACGGCACATTTCTTCATCAGCTTTTCGTGTCAGTGGAGGATTTTAGTGAGGCGCCGAAATATCTTCGAGAATTAAGAATACAGCACATTACATGCTCAAATTGCTGGTGATTACTTAAGTACAACCCCGTGTTTAAGTGAACCCAAAAACGACTAAGGCGTGCTTACACAGACCTTTTATACTACGAAAGCCCTAACCATTTTTGTTCTGACACACCGTAAACTCACAAAGTATGGCTAATCACTGTAATCAGACACGAAGCTCAGATGCGAATTAATTATTAGATGTTTACAATTATACATCTCAATTCTATAAAGCTTTGCCGACAGAAAGGTATCATCACAGGGCTCAATGTTTTGTTATTGTAACTTAATAATACTAAAATTTTTGAAATGTATACAGTATACGCTTATAAAATCATCCGACCTGATTTAAATTATGGCGGAGGAGCGGAGGTACCGTTTTTGCCAAAAGTAACCCGGCTGCGTGATCGTGTAAAGGCTGCTGGGCTGACGTAGGGCGTCACAGTGGTACATAAACGCGATGGCTGGAAATATTTAGAAAAATACGCCCAACCGTACACCCTGTTTTCCTCTCGAAACAGGTAATGCAGTTTTCGAATATTTGAAATTGTGTCATCTTGAGCGCCTCCATGAAAAATCGATGGGTATGTGTGTACAATAGTATTTTAATATTTACAAATTAAAAGTACTCGTCTCTCTTATGTATGGAATTCTTTGATAATTTGATAAACATGTACCTGCTAAGATATATATATATATATATATATATATATATATATATGTGTGTGTGTGTGTGTGTGTGTGTGTGTGTGTGTGTGTGTGTGTGTGTGTGTGTGTGTGTGTGTGTGTGTGTGTGTGTGTGTGTGTGTGTGTGTGTGTGTGTGCGTGCGTGCGTGCGTGCGTGCGCGCGCGCGCGCTATTGACTTGAACGTAAGCTTTCCAAGTTATTTCCGGCAATTTTTTTTCTTATTTCTGCTTTATATAGGAAAAGAGAATGTATTTGACGTATCGGCAGCGGGACCGGCCTTCGTCGGCAAACCCATTTTCCATAGAAGCATATCACATGCCTCGAGCACGCCATCAAATATTTGGCGAAATTATTTTTCGAAATAAGCCAAGTGCTGAAACCGAAACTAAGTTAAATAATAGTGTAATGGGCTAATGGCAAGCTAATTCACAGATCTTTGTAAAAATAAAGACAACGAAATTTTCCCCGTAGCCCTTCGACAGCCTGGGTGCAGGGACAATTCAAGAAAAAAAAAATGAGCCAGGGCTTGTTGATGTATGGATCGAAATGAGCCAAATCCACTCATGAGTGGTCGTAAGATATTTTTTTGTCAGTCTGAGCTTTCTAGCCTGGATCACTTCGAGCGTGGTTTCATTTATTCCTTCCTCAGCTCTACTTTACGATCGACTGCGCAGGATATGAAGAGACCGGCTGAAGATATGAATCCAGAAAAAAGGCAGTAGCTCCGGTTCTGGCTACCGCGGCTCCCAAATCTTAACCAGTTCCCTATCCGATTCTCTCCGCTGTTCTTATTACCAAGGCTGCTTGAAAAAGAAGAGGTAGGAAGCCCACTTCCCTCCTTTCTACCACCCCCCTCGCCCCCACCCCTCTCTCTCTCTCTCACACACACACAAACACACACACGCACGCACACGCACACACACACACACACACACACGCGCACACACGGACACATACACACACACCCTGCCGGGGTGGCGCAGTGGTTACGGCGCTCGACTACTGTTCCCAGGGACGCGGGATCGAATCCAGGCCTCGGCGGCCGCTTTTCGCTGGAGGCGAAAAGCAAGGCGCCCGTGTGCTGTGCGATGTCAGTGCACGTTAAAGAACCCCCGGTGGTCGAAATTCCCGGAGTCCTCCACTACGGCGTCTCTCATGCCTGAGTTGCTTGGGACGTTAAACGCCCCCCCCCCCCCCCCCCACACACACACACACGCACGCACGCACACACACATTTTTTGCTCAAATAAGCGTTTTACTGGCTCGACTCACGGGATTGGTAACCTTATCGCCAAAGATAAAAGGCTGCGCCTGTGATACTATGAGATTCAAATCACTCGGGCTAATTCGTATTGGCTTCCCAAGTTCGTCATTACGAGCGAAATAGCACACGCAAACAGAAAACAAAAGAACTAACGGCTATCCTGCCGTTCTGTGCCCGGTCTAGCATTTCGTTGCTAAGTGACACTTGGGGCTAGGCTGTTTGGTTACACTTGCTTTGAAAGTAAGGGTACAGAGTCTACATAGTAAACCAGGGGCTGAAATTTCGACGCGGCAAAGAACGCTAGTAATAAGTGCCTTATTTTGTATTTGTGCTGTTTTGTAGATAAGAAAGCAAGTGTCAACAAAAATAAAAGAAAAACACCTGACGCTACCCGCGCTTATCTTGTGCTTATCTGAAGTGAAAAGCCTGTAAATATGAATGCTGGGTGGGAAAAGAAAGAAGTTGTTAGTAGCGGCGCTCTTCATCGTGTCGTCCTTCCGCCCTGTGGTCCTCTACATTGCGCAAACTATACTTTCCAAGAATAGTTTACTCTTGTGCTGCCTGAGAAAAGGAGGCTATTGCGTCAGCGGTTCTGGTTATTTACATGCGTCGCTGAAGAACAGCAGCGCAGCAGTGCTTTCGATTGCATACAATGTACGTTCTGTTTTTATGTTCACTTCACATTATAATCAATATAGAAATTATTCTCATAAACGAAGCTCGAATTACACCGAAGAAATTACGTTTTCGGAATAAAACTGCCCATCTTGAGTACGCATCGAAAAGAGCGAAATGTAAAGTTTTCATGCTGATCAAATTGTTTGCTTAATTTTTCAATGCATGGTGGTGCAGATTTGCTCGAACTTAAAGGTAAAGCATATTATATAACAGCCTGGCTAGCGTTAATGGATATAGAAATTGTAAACTTTCACATTTTTCTCGGTTTCTGCGCAGATTGATTTGACTCATTCCGAAAAAAAAAAAAAAAAAAGAGAACTGCTCATGTGCTATTCAATAGAGGGCTTTAGCTCTTACATTGTGTCTCTCCTCTGTATATTTCAATGTCTACGGCAGTTTTCGATTCTTAGCAATTCGTTGGCGGTGTCTTTCCCGTTTTAATAAGCATCTCCGTTTTCAACAGACACTGCAATACGATGGACATCACTGACGACCTTTCCAGATACCTTCCGGGTCTGAACTTACGCTTCACGAAATGATAAATAGATCACAAGTTGATCTTGCTGGGGATTGTTCATATTGACTGTGCGCCGTGAGGCAGGCAAATAAGGATGAGAGACATAGAATAACAGGGACAGGCGCCTGCTGCCAACTTACTTTGTAGGATCATACAGACGATAATTCATAGGCGGCCATCTTCTCCTGACAACCGAGAAACCACGATGTGGTGAGACATTGAATTTTCTTTTTCTCTCTCTGTACACCGATCGGCGTGACGAAAACCGCATAGAGATAAGATGTAACCCAGAACACGAAAGACGAGAAGAGAGCCATGGCTAGAAAAAGCAGAAATTCAAGACAGGATGGCAAGAAACTGAGTCAGATTAAACAATCCGACAAATAGACGAGCATTGCACCCGACGGAGTGCTTCAGAAACTAAACTCAGTTAAGCGGAGTCAGAAACACATGTATTAAAACGCTAGCAGAGCGAGAGCACAGTAAAACCGACGTGACACACAACATAAAACTGACAAAAAAGGTCAAGCAATTTAAAAACATGCCTGAGCGAAAAGTAGAATCAGGCGATAAGATATATACGATGCACAGGCAGAGTCAAGGTAGCGTAAAATGTATATAAACAAACAAGAAGGGCAAAGATCCCTCGGGTATGTAAAACTCTGCCCTATCTTTCTGTTCTTTTTTTCTGCTATGCTTTTACTCCGCTGGTAATTTTTTTTTCCCCTTCTGACTCTGTTTTGAGAGCTCGCCGTTGAGTACAACATTTGTCTCTTCGCCGATCACAATGATTGTTTAATCTGACCTGGTTTTCTGTGATACTACCTTCACCCTGTTGCTTTTCCTAGCCGCGGTTGCCTTCTTGTTTTTAAGGTGTTCTGTGTTACATCCTATATCAGTACAATTATCATCAGGCCGATCGCTCTGCAGGAAAAAAAAAAGAAAGAAAAAAACAAGAAAAAAAAAACCTGAACCTTTTGCCATATCGTGGTTGCTAGGTTGTAAGTAACGTGAAGATGGCCGCCTGTAAAGTCACCGTCTGTAAGCTTCAATAAATTTGGTCTGTAGTAAGCGCTCGTCGAAGTTTTTTTTTTCTTCTCTTTGTATCTCATCCTTGTGTGTTTCGCGCAGCACAGTCGATATGAACAAACAGTATCACTTTGCTCATTACGACCCTACGCATATTTCTTTATTTTTTGCGTAATTTTGCGATGCATTAACTATTTTAGTCTTTCTTCTGTAGCTATAGTCTATTAATGTTTCGTCGCCTCTGCCTGCATACCTCTGTATTTTTGCTGGCTTTAATTTCAGCTATAATTTTTGGTCGTTGTTGTTAGATTCTGCTTCTGAATACCTGCATTGTATTTATGGCACCAATAAGAGGGACTAAATTTCATGACATGAAAGGCTGAATCAGAGGCAACGCTCACCACAGCCTGCTTTTCCACTCTACCTCGGACAGTCTTTTACACAAATAGGCAGCTTACAAGTTACGACTGTATGCTAATGCGCATGCGTGAGGTAATAGAGACCCGAATTAAGGGATCAGCGATTAAGTGAGTAACAAATTGCATGCACGCGAACCAGAGTCCACAACGGAAGCCCCAGACGGCAGCTGTTAACACTGGCACGTTATACCCTTAACGGGGGAGCTTAAGTGTCCCCAAAATATTTTCTTAGTTCAGGTTTCCGCAGCAGCAGAAATAAACTTTGTTACTGAGTGTAACGTAAGGGTTCTCTTCCATGTTACCACAACCTGTACGTTGTCGCACGACCATTCTGTAAAAGCTTTTCGCGAGGCCAGTAAGGAGAGTCAAGCCTAATGTTTCCAGCTCACGGCATAGGGCAAGCCGGTACAAGAGCCAGACGAAAAAGGACTCCTTTTGTCCCAATGTGGCGAGATTTGCGTGCGCAAATGTGACTTTCTAAACGACTTATAGCCCCTCCCTGGTGTGTAGCTGACTCACAGGACGTGATTCGCGATTAGACCACCGCATCCTGGCCGACTGACTCATATCCAGCTGGCCGTTACGCGGCCGCATACTCCACAATCCGAAAATGGTTCCGAAGAATCTCTACCGGGCGGGCACACTAGCGTGTGTGTAGAGCCTTCTGACGCATCACGCGACCACAGGCCGTCTACGGCCCCGTGCGGCAGCGGTCAGTTTTGCACACTGGTTGGACAGTGAAGGCCGCTGCCAAATCCTTTATGCGTTGGCCTAGTCGTCTGCAGACTAGCAGTAACTCAAAACCGGAATTAGAGGAGATTACAGTTAAAAAAAAAAAAAAGGCAAATGTCTGCACGAAAAATGTGCATGTTTCTGCACCATCAACTGCACGCAGTGAAAACACTGCATTGTAGGCCCCTTGCGCGGCGCGGTCATGCCGTACTTCTCGCGTCTGTTACTATCGGCGCAGTAACCCTTCTGGCTGTATAAGTGCTTCCTGTACCGAATGCGCTTAACCTCGCTTCCGCCAACACGCGTTTCGGTTTTCGAACTGTAGTCTAAGTCTCAACACTCCCAAATGTGCGTACGGAGGTTCGATTTATATGTTGTCCACTGCTTCAGGATCCGCTCACATGCTGTCATTCAGCTTTTTACCAGCCTCCACTGTTCCACATGAACAATTGCAGTTGGTCGGAGAAAGCGTCGTTTGCCCTCACGACTGGCGGCCGATGCGAACACTGTCGCTGGCGAGAGCGTACTACTACACCAGGCGCTGAGCGCGCTCGGCGTTGGCTCGTGACGCGGCCGCGCCACGGGGCAGAGCACGTGTGCGCACGAGGAGGATGTGGCGAGCGGCGACGGCGCATTCCGCGTGGACGCTGGAGCGAAAGAAGCGCGGGCGCGTTCGGTAACAAGGTCTCGGGGTGACTGCGCAGGACGGAAGCCGGCCAGTGGCCGCCCTCCCTGCGGTCATTTGGGCCGCCCCCCTTCCACCTGAGACCGGGGAAAAGAAAGGGGGGGTCTACTGCCGCTGGAATGCCGTCCCGCGCGGCCCCAGGAACGCGGATCCCGCCAAGTCACGCTCATCGCTGCCGCACAATCGCCGGAGAGGGAAGACGTGCGGGGCCCCTTGTCTTACTCGCCGCCGCACGCGGTGATCGGCCCGGGCTCGGTTCTCCCTTTCTGCCGGCGCGCACCCCTCTTCTGTTCTCGCTCCTCTGTGCCCGTGAGCACAGAGAAAAAAAAAAAAAAAAAAAAAAAAAATACGGAGTGAGGGGTGAGGGGGGGTTTGTCCACGACCGCGAGCCGGGCGGCCGTTCGGGACCCCCAAGCAAAATCAAAAGCAGCCGGCTTACAAGAATCACGCACCGTCCTGCGGCCTTGCGTCGACGTCTCCTGGGCATATCGTGAAGAAATAAGGAAAAAGGAAAATACATCAACAAGCGCCGACGAGAGCAAAGCCTCAAATATCCGCAGTCTCCTTTTTATGCCGGCGTTTGCTCGTTGGCTGTATGAAAGGTGAATGAATGGCCACGACCCGATCGTTGTACGCTTAATGCCCCCGGTGGTTTTCTTTTCGTTGGCGCGGCCCCGATCACTGTATCACTCAACATCGCTTTCTCCCAAGTCGGCTGCTCTCACTCTTTTTCCTTTCCCACCGCGCTGGCCGCGCGGAATGCCTTCTCGCATTCCACAGAGCCGAAATATCTGTTCGCAGGTGCTGGTGCTATTATGTAAGGGACACGACTGCAGACACGTGTTATTTCAATAAGCGCCGCAGACAGAGCGTGCATTTACAACGGAACAACGATAAAAGCAGGAAAAGAGAAGAGGCGCACTGTGTGCGTGTGAAAGTTCCTGGCTGTGTGTGCAGACACTGCAGCCGAAAGTATGTCGGAAACCGGAAGGCTGATGTGCCGGTCTGCATTCCTCTGTCCAACAGCCACAGCCTTGTCGTGTTGCAGCCACGTATAGCCGAGGTAATGGCCGAAGCGCGTAACAGAAGGCGCTAGTACTGAGCCGAACGCTGCGTTATAACAGACCGTAGTTTCTTAATAGCGTCCTGTCTCGCTGTCTGCGTGTCTATGAAAAAACGGGGATACACACGAGAAGCAAGCAGGCAGGAACACACATGAGTACCTTTCCTTCGCGTCTGTCCCGTAACAAGTCTCTCTGAGTCTTTTACGTCTAAGTGAATTAAGCTATAAAAAAGGCACATTATGCGTCATAATTAAACGGCACACGGAAACCCGTGGCCGCCAAGCTTCGCGCGCGCTGCCATGGATCTTAAATCAGATCTTAGCTGAGGAAGCGCAATATTATATATATATATATATATATATATATATATATATATATATATATATATATATATATATATATATATATATATGAAAGAAAGAAGCCAACTGTCGGCGAGGCCAAGGAAAGCGTTGGAGATGGTACTTTGTCTTTTTTTTTATGTTGACTTCGATAATCACAAAAATTAGTAATGTAATCTGTTTAGAAGAAAGATAATTAAATACAAAGTAGAAGAAAAAACAACGTGCCGATGGTGGGAACCGAACCCACGACCTCCGAATATCGCGTCCGGTGCTCTTCCATATTCGGAGGTCATGGGTTCGGTTCCCACCATCGGCACGTTGTTTTTTTTCTTCTACTTTTCTTCTACTTTTTCTTCTACTTTGTATTTAATTCTCTTTCTTCTAAACAGATTACATTACTAATTTCTGTGATTATCGAAGTAAACATAAAAAAAGACAAAGTACCATATATATATATATATATATATATATATATATATATATATATATATATATATATATATATATATATAGAGAGAGAGAGAGAGAGAGAGAGAAAGAGCTAATATATTTGCGTTTCTCTGTTGGCGCTTCAATTCTCTTGTTCGAGTTTCAGTTGTTGCTGATAGTACTATGCCTCGATGGTTTGCTTGCTGTGCCGGTTGGAACTATAGCTTCGTCTATCTCAACCGGGCTTGTTTTGTGACAGAACACCTGACAAGTGAATTAACTAGTTCCATTAAAATAGGCAATGTCTTTTAAACTTCTGTCAAACAGCCTGAGACACAACCGACCACTCAGTACAGTTGAACATGCAGTAATGTTGCTCGTTCCCGTGCCCAGCAATTGGTAAACTCCGTGCTATTCAAGTCGGTTAGTGAAAGCGCTGTTTTGATGGTTCAGTCAGTCAACCGTTTTTCCTATCAGCCAGCAGTTCGGTACAGTGGCCAGAAAAATCAGACTTAGTAAGACCGTCAGCCAACTTCCCCTCGCATGGTGAGTCAGATTTAGAGACCCTCAGCGAGTAAAACCGTGAGCCAACAGGACATTCAGTTACTCGGCCATAAAGACACCCCAGAGAGTCACGCTCTGTTGATCACTCATTCGCCAGACTGCAGTCAAGTGAACCAGGCCCGAAGTCAGCCGGGGTGTTCAGTCATTCACTCGCTCGTCGTAATCCGGCTGTCCATGCGTGCACGAACCCGAGGGCAACCGATCGGTGCGTGTATGTTTGCGCAGCGGGTTAGTGGCCCCCGCCGCGCAGCCGGAGAGCAACGACACGCGGCGAGAGGCGGCCCGCCGGGGGCAGACAGCAGTGGACCAAACAAGCGAGCGCGGGGGTCAATGGCGGCGCGCCACCCCCGTCGTTCACGAAGCGCCGGACCCGCCAAAAAGGGCCGCTTGATGAGGTAATGAGCGCCCCTCCCCGGGCTTCACCTGGCCCGAGAGCCTCCGCCGGTGGCCGCGCGGCGGCCTGTTTTCCCAGGCCCCCTCCCTCTGTCCACACCGCGGTCACTCGCCGCCGCAGCCTCCTCCTGTGCCCAGTCCCGCTGGCCGCCGTTATGTCCGATCACACAGCTCTCCCTGCCAGGGGCCACCTGATCGAGCCAGTCCTGCTGCGCTTGCGTCAGCGCTCAGTCACATTACCCATCCCGAGGACCTGTCCACGCGTGAACTATATACCGATGCGGAGAGGGACCAGGCCGCCCGTCAGGAAAACGCGCGGTACGACATCCTGACAGCGTGCCGCCCCTCACATACCTGGTTTGTCTTAACTAATCGCACAATTAGCCGCAGCAGCTGTCACTGTCGTCAATCACGGCCGGCGAAATGGATAAAAATAATAAATAGGTAAAAAAAATGAGAAGGGTTCAACGCAGCTGAACCGAATGCGAAAGCATTAGTAGCGGGTGACCGAGCGTTCTTCTTCCTCTTCGCCTTCTTTTTCTTCTTCGTCTTCTTGTTCTTTGTTGTCTTCTTGTTCTTTTTCGTCTTCGTGTTCTTCGTCTTCTTCTTCGTGGTCTTCTTAAGCAAAGTGTTTCTAGCGCTATTTTAACAATGTCGTCTTCTTCGTCTTCTTCGTCGTCGTCTCTCCGTCTTCTTCGTTCTCGTAGCTACGCCTCTTCATGACAGTCCGGCCGAGCCAGCTGGTTCCTGTCTAAGAACAAAACGCACGATCATGGCAGCATGAACTATATGGAAAAGTGCCCAGATCAGCATACCCATGATCGGAGTGGGAGGCCGATATCCACTGCCTGCTGCGAGATTTGCCAACCATGACGGACACAGGGGCCATGTGCAGGAATATATACTTGGACGCAGGAACTGCATCACTGCTCACTACTAGACTCCATTAGATCAGTCAGTTTTTAAATGTGTAAGCTCTACTACTTGGGGTGCAACTACAGATTTCGTCGATCGTTTGCACAAACGATCTTGACTTTTGTCCTCAAGCCTCCTTCCCTTCCCTTACAGCACAGTTCAAAGATATCCTAAGGATACGTAGCCGTAGGCGAGACTTAATGCTTGCAACGCGGAGAAAAAGAAAAAACAATAGCAGAATACCACACATCAAATACAGAAGGTTAAATATTAAATCACGCGCCCATCGACTTACTCTTAGACCGAGGAAACGTTTTATGCAACTGAGTGAAACCACATGGCTGGCACAAGGCACAGCCACTGGAGTGAAGGCAGTTGGAGGATCTCAATAGTGCTTACTCCCTTCATGCATAGAGTCTGCGTATTTATATCTGATTACCAACAAGGCGAAATAAAGAAACCTCTGGCTTCCCTAATCAGCAAGGCTTGCAGTGTTTACAGAAATCACGCAAATCAATTCATACATCTTTATTCGGAAGAAGAAAATTGACTAGACGGTAGAAGTATGTGAGACCGCATATCCCGTAGTCTTGGTTTAGTAGATATGCTTGCTTTATTCTTGACTGAAATAGCTAGTCTGGTAATATGGCAACACAGATGCGAAGACGGTGAAGAAATATGCTTCCGCTGATTTCTACATTTATTTTTTTTATTCTAGCTGATTTTGGAAGGTGTGTCAGGAGTGATTTGTGTGCAAAATGTGCATGATGCTTGCTTCATGTCAAACTTTTTTCATGTGCGAGGAGCTTTGTGCCTTTTCGGCGAGAAAATTATACGCATTCACTTTTGCACGCAACACCGTCCGACAAAAAAAAAAATGGTTCGTGATAGGTGTCGGGGCTAAGTCATAGTCCTGATCAATGCACGAATCAGATGCACTTTGTAGCAAGCAACGCAAAACCTCTTGCAGACGTCTTGAAGCAGCTACATGTAACTACAGATGTCTTGCGCTGGACCGAAACGTCGCACGAACGTCAGGAACAAGATGTTTCTTCAGGACTTCTGAAACATCTGATGTAGGACATTTCCACAGAAACGTTTATAAAATATCGAATTCACGGCCTCGTTGAAGGGCAACTCCGGTGGTTTTTTGACATTCGAATATTCTAATAAAAATTTTACTGTAGATTCTCCTCTCCGTCCTGACGCATTCTACAAACTTTGGGCGCCGTACGATAATCCGTTCGCGCGCAACACGACTTTAAAATATGCTGTTTTCATGGCTGAAATTGAGACTATTTCTGCCGGCAACACTGAGTTTCTGACGTCACAAACAGTATACCGCCGTTACTGTCCACTTCCCGCATGATTATGAAATTGTGAGGCTTATATTGAACTACCTCAGACATTTTATGCAATGCTTCATGATTTCCATGCTTTATTTTCACCATCCAACGCAAGTACGAGCGTTTCTCTAATACTGAGTGTGACGTTACCATTTCGTCACCTGGGACGTCATTTCTGGCCGTGAAAGCAGTTTCGGTTTCGATTTGCTGTTCTTTCTTTTTAAAAATACTTCTAATTGGAATTTCGAAAAACGTTTTTTTTTTTTTTTTTTTTTTGTGTTCGAGTCAGGACGTGCCGAGGATTTTGATTCAACCAAAAACACAGAATGATGGAAAAACCACCGGAGTTGACCTTTAAGAGGGCTCGTCATTGAGTTCAGGTAATTGTAGAAATTACCACTGTGATTTCAGCATGTTGTAGAGTTACAATTGTTGCTTATCGTTACCTTTATATTTGCACTTAAATATTCGAGAATAAGGCGCATCTAAGACCGCTATTTTTATTCGGCCTTTGCAAGCCCGGTCTGTAGGAGGTTAATCAGGGTCCAGATCGAGGCTAGCTAACTCACCGCTTCTAGTACTGGATTGAGGTATAGCATGCGGGTTCCGGAAACCGGGGGTAAGGCGAGTGTTGGCATTTCTTTTGCGGCGAGAACGCTTCTTCTTTCGGTTCAGTTTGTTGGCACCAGTGGCGCCGACGCGGGGAAAACATTCGCTCCCGGCCGCCACCTTCTCCGCCCAGTTGGCTCAATCCAATCCGCTCGGCGTGACATGTTCCGGCGTGCATTCTGTACTCCGCGGCTTGCTCCTCGGTGCCGCCCCGCTCAGCGGCGATGTAGGGTGCCTCGGTGTTGCCCGCCACCGAGGCACCAAGGCGTTGTCTGCCCATGTCAACAAAGTATTAGGCATTGAGATCATTGCTGAAGTTATAAGTGGGCACAGGTTACCCTCGCATATTTAGCACGACCTGCATTATCTACGGAGGCTTTCAAAGAATTTAGGCCTTGGAAAATCATGTGTCGTTCTTGCTGGCAACGTGGCATAAAAAAATGCACAAAGCGTTTTTCCTTTTTTTTTTTCAGTGTGTTTTATCCAAAGATTTTATCCTTGCCTATAATTCTTCTTGCGGTTACTGTAGTAGGTGGTTCTTTATCAGCAAGACTTTTTGTATCCTTAATTGCGATTGTGATATTCAGTATA
Source organism: Amblyomma maculatum (assembly GCF_055883805.1). Classification (NCBI taxonomy): domain Eukaryota; kingdom Metazoa; phylum Arthropoda; class Arachnida; order Ixodida; family Ixodidae; genus Amblyomma; species Amblyomma maculatum. The sequence continues at coordinate 247,671,066 of NC_139344.1, forward strand.
TTTGTTATCACGAGCTGATCATGAAACCCACAGCGGTGGCGGAGTGATTTTTACATTAAGCATTGGGGGCACTCAAGCTAGCTGCGCTTTGTGCACGCTCAACACTGAAATCAAAATATTCCCCCATTATTTTTTTATCTGAGATGTAAACGAGTAATAAATAATTATCGTGATGGTCATGAAGCAAGTTTCATCACTCCTGTGATTTATTGTGACATCGCCTGCATAAAGCACATTCAAAAGCAAATAACCCTCGTCGTTAATTAATGATCGCCAACTTCAACGATCCATTTCGCTCAGATAATATGGAGTATCCCATATGTTGCTATACTACAGCACCACTGAAGCGATTGGTGTTAATAAGGCTCTTTTTTTTTTTTTAAACATATTTTACGCTTTGGTTTTTCCTTTCGTGCTAAAGTTCGCGTTGCCACTTCGCGTTTTTGCCTTGCGTATTAATCAGTCTAACGAATTCCGTTGCAAGAATGCTTGCTCTAAACATCGTCAGTGAGGTAATCCTGCAGAAGGTAAGCACTTTTTATGCGAAGCTTATTCTTGTCTTTGTGGTTGCTCTGGTCGTGGAGTGCTGTTCAAAAGGATCCCAGGCTGCCTGAACTTCACTAAATTTTGGCACAGTGACAGTGCAGTCAGGTAATACTATTAAAGGTAAGCGCCTTTGATGTGTAGGTTATTCTTGCCGCCACTGTGGGGGTAGTTTAACAATTAATTCTCTTCAAAAATGCCGTCCAGGCTGGCTCAGATTCCTGAAATTTTGGTGCAACTCCGGTAATCATGTCAGAGGCGAGCTCATTTGATGTGTGGCTTATTTTAGCTTTGACGGGAATTCTGCGCGTACAGTATTACTCAGTGAACCCGTAGGGATGACAAATATATCTTGAATATTTGGTACAACCCGCACAACTGGCGCCGCCTGCTGCTTAATTTTCCTTTTATTGCGCAGGTGGTTTGGTATTCTTTCGTGGTGACATCCTGGCTGTTTGAGCGCTTTGATAATTTGGTGAGGCACTGTAATATTCGCAATGCGCTGTTGTTGCTTCACTTCGTGCTTTTCTTCATAATCTGCAGGTACGTTGTTCTGAATATCATTTTATTGCAACGTTACGATGAGTCATCGTTAAGCCAGTTTTGCAACCTCGATTCAACTGTTCTTGCTTCAGATTGATTTTACTCTTAGAGCGCGAGTTGTTTCAGTTCGTGAATTATTTAAAAACTCTATTTGGGTTGGCTTCGTTTGGTTTGATTTATAGGGTTATACGTCCCAAAGCGACTCACACTATGGAAGACGCCGTAGTGGAGGGCTCCGGAAGTTTCTACCGCCTGGGGTTCTTTAACGCGCACTAACATTACACAGTACGTGGGAGCCCTGCTTTTCGCCTTCATCGAAGCGGCCGCTACGGGCGGGATTCGATCCCGCGTCTTTGGGTATACTTGGGTACACAAGTACTGTTGGTACTTTGTATGTATGTATGTATGTATGTATGTATGCATGTATGTATGTATGTATGTATGTATGTATGTATGTATGTATGTATGTATGTATGTATGTATGTATGTATGTATGTATGTATGTATGTATGTATGTATGTATGTATGTATGTATGTATGTATGTATGTATGTATGTATGTATGTATGTATGTATGTATGTATGTATGTATGTATGTATGTATGTATGTATGTATGTATGTATGTATGTATGTATGTATGTATGCGTGTGCGTGCGTGCGTGTGTGTGCGTGCGTGTGTGTGTGTGTGTGTGGCCTCAGGCAGCAATGAGTTTGAACGGTTCATTTCGAAATCTGTTTCTGGTATGTACTGGTAAAGCTGAGTTCACTGCCTGGCACTTTTGCGGTTCCTTCCCTTTGGCTGGAGTCCTTTCACAGCTGACCAACATTTGTTTGCTCATTTATTTTCCCCCCGTGCAGCGTGCAGAACTCTTTTTATATGGATGCTGCCTCGTTATATGTACTATAGGTTTAACTGCTTGCGATTCATTTCAAATGCAGCTGACGCTGCTTTTGCTTTACTTGTAATCGTCTACACCTCTGTAGGTTGTTGAACACAACTTACTCGGCTTCTTTGTTACCATTTATGCCTGCATCGCGTGGAGTGATTTCTGGGATGACCTCTGATATGTCCTGGCCACCTTGAGTGTCATTTACTGCAGAGGAGCTTGGTAGCTCTTAATACCAAATAATAACACTTACTGGATCATTCATCATTTTTCCTGTGAAATGGATAAAATAAAAGCAACTATGGCTACGCTTCTTTTATTTTTTCATTGACTGCAGCATTGCGTTTTGTGCTGCCCCTTACAAAGGAAGGTAATTTAGAAAATAAACACTAAAGCCAAAGAATTTATGGACTTTATAAAGTTTAACAAGGGGCATTAGAACGGCTAAAATGATAAAGGGCACTTATATCGGAGTAAAATAAAAGACGTCTGGAAATGGCCTTAGATTGTTCTTGAAAGATATTTTTCTTTTGAAAGATAACGTTAACAACTATACGTTAACAGAGCTACATTAAGTCATAAGTATAGTTTACGAATGAATAACGGCTAGGTTTCAACCTCTACGAGACTAAGGCGCGGTCTTGCTTAGTTTTAATTTTTTTTTGGACATCATTTAGTTCTTTTTTGTGTGTGTTTCTCGGGGTTTCGCGCCACTACTTTAAGCATTGTTGAAATATCGCTAACGTTAACTTTGGAGAGATCACACTGAAATATATGGTTCTGACGCCTTATTTTAGAACTGTATACTTCGTGGGAGAAGTTGCGGGCGTGTTTGCAATCGGGTGAACGTTAAAAGAAAACCTCGTTTAGCTGACACTCAGCTCAAAACTGCTCAGAAACTCTCGTCATATGCTTTCTCACGACTAAGTACGCGGGAACCGTGAGACCGTATGCTGCGGCGAGGCCGTGCAAGGAAAATCGTCTTCATCACGAAACAAGAAAGGCTTTTTCATTTGCTGAAAGCGCCGAGCAACCGCGTGTCTCCTAAATCGATTCATGCCGTGCCCGGCGCAGCCTGTCCGACAAACAGCGCGTGTGTCACTCACAGCTGGAGTGAGCCGCGTCCTTCGCGGTCACGTGCGGGCACGGCACAATCCTATCAAGGCGCAGGCCCTCACACATGCAAAAGCGGGGGCGCAATGCGTCAACGCTCGGACCCCGTCGGCCGCTTGTAAATGCGGGTCCGGCGAATGCTATTACGGGTCGCTGGGGAGGCATCCGTAATGATACGGTCAACAGCGGAGACGGCTTCCTGGGCGGGCGCGGATTCCACGGCCGCAGACAAAAGGACGAACGGAGCCTTCGTCGCGCTCGGCCTCTGGCAGCTCCAGAAATGAACACGTCCGCCGAGCGCACCACACGCGTCGTCACTGGCAGCGCCTTTGTTACGTCCGCTGATGAAGTGGTTCGCGGCGGTCAAGGGGAAAAAGAAAGAAAGAAGCCATTGCGTGTTGCGTTCGTGGAGCACAAGCGAGGAGGTTGCGCCGGAGCTGAAAAACCGAAACAAAGAGATGGAAAAGATCCTTCACTCTTTTAACCATTTCCAGCCGTGCACAGAAAACGGCGCGCAATGCGAAGAAGCACCGCACGCGCGCGCGTACTCTTCTGCGAATTTCGCCTACTCCGTTATCGCGCCTCGCGAGCCAAGCAGGAGTGTTCACAGGGACAATCAATTTCACCCCCACGGGCGCTCCCTTCGCGCGGTTCCAACTTTGCCGAGTAATTATGACGCATACGGTGCGCACGGCCACGTGGTCACGTGACGGTGAATGAAAAGTCCGTGCAGCGAGTCCTAAAGACGAATGCGAGCGGGGACAGCGGAGGAGGCTGTTGGCTGTCTTATCATCCGGCCTCCACGACAGACACCGCTGCTGCTGCTGCTGCTGTCTCGTACGGCGTTTTGTTTTGCCCGCCCGCGTTGTTGAGCGTCAGCCTCCTCCTCTCTTGTGCTCCAAGACGACTCTATCGCTTTAGCTGGCCTCCCACTTCATCACTGTCCGTCCGTGCCATTAGCTCGCCGTGCGGCGCTGGTAGCGCTGGTGTCCGCTCGCTGCACCACCGCCGTGATCTCCTCCGGACGGTTTCGCTTTCTCCTTCCCCCTCCTCAGCTAATGAGAGCCTCTTCCGAAGGCGGGGGTATTACTTACCCCATCCGTCGCCGCTCTTTCAACACAGTAGCGCTGAATGCAGAGAGAGGCAAATAAGGCCTGGCTTCGCATTCATGCGCCTGTTAAAAAAAAAAAAAAAAAAAAAAAAAGGAAACGCGAAGGTGGAACGGCAAATTTTACACCACATTTCTCGCGTACACGCAGTGAAGGAAAACAATAGCGTGTCCAGGCTGGGCAAAATATTGACGAAAGGTAGAACTGCGCGAATAAGGCAACGATAAGAGACACACAAAGTGGTTCCGCCTTCACTTCTTTGTCTCCTTTGTCATATTCGCGCAGTCTTACCTTTTATCGAACCCAATCAACTAACCTGCAAGAACGTCGTACAACTCAACGCGGTGTGCGGCATTTCTCTAAACACCCTCTCAGCTAGTGTACCCCCCCCCCCCCCCCCCCTTTGCACTTCGCTATTCTGAAAGCAGCCCCTCATTAAATCATAACGAAATTTTGTTACTTTACAACGGTGACTACCGAAATCGTTATCACTTCACAACACCCCCTCCTCCGCTCTAGTAATTTTAGACAACCCCAAATTTCAATTTCTGGGCAAACATCTGAACGTTTAGTCGCAGGGTTCACTCCTTGACAGCCGGTTTAGCTAAGCTTACCTGCCCCGTCTGGGAAGAAAGTAATGCAAACAGTCCAATTCGGAAGCGAACAGCGAACAAGAAAAAAACACGCGCGGTTAATTATAACCATGGCTGGACTGGTCTTGTTTGGCGGCGCGCACTTTCTGCCAGCGCACTGGAGTATGTAGTAGTAAAAAACATCTTTATTCACGGGAAATTGTTGCTTTCCCCCTTTCTCCTTGAACTACAGCACCTAGTCCGGGTCCGCCGCTGTGCGATGGTGGCACTGTCGCAGCTCACCTGCGTGGGGAACGGCAGCTCGCATGCCAAACGCATTGACGCTTTTGCTCCGAGATCATGTTTTTGGCGCGCCGCAGACTGTCTTCGGAATATTCAGGTTCGTCAAGCCTGTGGCCGCAGGCCAACACATGCTCCATGCGTTTCTCAGTTGTGATCCAGTGTATCAGGACGGTAATGAACGCTGCCTGCTGCCCGGAGTCGAAGCGCACGCCTCGGAACAGGGAGACAGGTTACGGTGAACGAGCCGCTGGAGGTACACCGAAAGTGCAACAAGAGCAGCACATATTTCACACTCGTGTTAACAAAACCTACTACGGGTCAATGACCAGCCTGACTTGCCGACAGGCTTGCGGAGCCGACCGAAAACTAGAAACACGTGCGGAAGAAGACAGAAACGCGTTCAAAGGCAAAACGATATGGCATGTTTCAAAATAGTCCGCGCAGGCGAAACAGGTATTCCCCCTCACTCGACCACTGATTGAAGCAGGCTGGCAGAATGCGATGCGTCGCAGCGAACCATGAACGCAGCGAAGTCAACACACAATGCGCACGCTCCGTTTCAGGTGGCGAACGGACCTGTAAGACCAAGAGTGCTCGTGTGGTTAGGCTCTGCGCTGCTGCAACCTTTTCATTACATTTTTTTTTATGTATAAAGGCAATGCTTTGTTCTTATATTATACAAAAAGAAAGGTGGCCGCAGAAAAAGCAGCTCTTGTGCAACCTAACTGGACTCACGTTAACCTTACGCTCAGTCCGCTGCTAATTGCCTGTGTTTGCGAGGTGCAGAAAATACGACGGAGAATTGGGTTTTGAGATGGCGTTTTAACACAAGTCGCGCACTCTAAGAAATAACAATTACACATAGTATGCGCTGTTGTCTGATCCCATTATGAATAACGTTTGCATAAATATATAAAAATAAGAGCTACATACATTTATTCGGGGACATCACTGACTCCGTAAATTGAATATGTTTCCGGGGCAACGTGAATGCATGTGTAGGTAAATCAATGGCGATTCACCTCAGTCATATAAAAAAATATTTACATAGGAATCTTTAGCGATGACAGAATAGCGAAATCGCAAGTATTTTTTCTTTTTTGGGGGGCATACTAACTCGCAAATATTACATATTACTTGTTACGGCATTCATCGTTAATATTTGGGCTGTCGATATAGCAATACTCTCCAGTCGCATCAAGAAGCCAAAGCTTGCACTCGTTGAGTTTGGCCTCGCCGGGGTGGTGCAGTGGTTACGGCGCTCGACTACTGTGCCCAAGGATGCGGGGTCGAATCCCGGCCTCGGCGGCCACTTTTCGATGCAGGCGAAACGCAAGGTGCCCGTGTGCTGTGCGATGTCAGTGCACGTTAAAGAACTCCAGGTGGTCGAAATTTCCGGAGTCCTCCGCTACGGCGTCTCTCATAGCCTGAGTCGCCTTGGGACGTTAAACCCCACAAACCAACCAACCAACCGCTCAGTCTGCATTCTCCGATGCTTGCGTTAACTTACGCTCGGTTTCATTGCTTGTTCATTCAGGCGTGAGCCATGTTTCGCGTACAGTTTACATGCTGCAAGGGGTCCGCTTGCGAAATCAATCAATGTACAGCTTCTGCACTTAAGGCCTCAATATATATATATATATATATATATATATATATATATATATATATATATATATATATATATATATATTATACTCGGGCTATATTTGTGAAATGGGGGGTGGGGGGTGATTACTTTTCTTTGTAGTTTTTAGCAGCCAGCTTTTTCAAGAAAATTGTTTAGTTTAGTTTATGGGGTTTAGCGTCCCGAAGGGTGAGTCCCTTCGGGGTGAGTCCCTGCGAAATTTCCGGAGCCCTCCACTACGTCGTCTCCACTCAGGCTATGAGAGACGACGTAGTGGAGGGCTCCGGAAATTTCGACCACCTGGGGTTCTTAAACATTCACTGACACCCCACAGCACACGGGCTCCTAGCTTTTCGCCTCTACCTAAAAGCGGCCGCCGAGGCCGGAATTCGATCTCGCATGCTTGGGCACAGCAGTCGAACGCCCTAACCACTGCGCCACCCCGGCGTTGTTTTCAAGGAAACAGGTTATCGCGTTTGAACCTAATGAATTATAATTGGTTTACAGGAAGAAAAAGGCGCCGCACCTGTCACACTTGTTTCTGTGGACACCTTATAACTTGCGCCGTAAGGGAAGGGAGGAAAGTGGAAGTGAAAGAAAGAAAGAAAGAAAGAAAGAAAGAAAGAAAGAAAGAAAGAAAGAAAGAAAGAAAGAAAGAAAGAGGAGCCGTAGTGGAGGGCTACGGCGCCATTTCGACCACCTGGGGATGTTTAACGTGCGCTGACATACCACACAGCACACGGACGCGTCTTCGTTTCGCCTCCATCGAGGCCCAGTCGCCGGCGGTCGGGATCGAACCCGGGTACTCCGGAACAGTAGTCGGGCATCTTACCACTGCAACACGATTGCAGGGCTTGAACCTAATGGAGTACATGAATACTGTGCACATTTTCTTTTTTTTGTTAAATTTATTTCGGCACCCTGATCTCACAACGGAGCACCTGAAGACGCGATACCAAGCGAACGCTGGCCACCGCGCCACAGAAACTTACGCATAAGGCCTCTTACTATCAAGTGTTTTTACCGCCATCACCACCGCCAGAGAAAGGTACACGGCCGTCACGGCTCTAGTGGCAGCACAGAGCGTAACTCGCTAAGCAAAGCTCCCATTATGCCCACAGCCACGGTGCAGGTCGTAAAACTTGTAAAGTGTGATGAATTATACTGCTCGGAAATATATAGTGCAAAGAACGACGTTTGTATTTTCGCCCTTGTGATTTTTTGGTTTGTGAGTTCAGCTTTGACATTTGATTGCTCTTTTACAGCAAAGTCGGCTGTAAAACTTTTCGGAATGAGGAAGCTGCGCATGAAGGCGGATTTGTATGTCGCACAGAACTGAACTATATAAGCCGCCAATTCCCCTGCACGCCTAACGCCATGTACAGAGTGCACGCCAATAGCAGTGGAGAAATTGTATCCGAATCGCATGACGAAGCAGGAATAACATGTCGCACTCGAGCAGCAAAGACAGTTAAACGGTGCTAAAATATTTCTTACTCTCGCACTAAGACGGCCCTACAGCGAGCGGGCCTTCTTGCTGTATATGTCCGCGTGAAAAACGTGATGTCCACGTGAAAAAAAAAAAAAAAAAAAAAGGAAGACAATACGAGGGAAAAAAATAAAGAAAGTTCGCAGCCCAGCTTCGAAGGTAAAAGTTGTGCCGCGCGGCTGATGAACTTATGATGGGGTGGAGATAAACAAAATAAGGACAGGGTTTCCTACAGCGTAACAGGAAATGCTTCCATTGTTTAGACTATACTGCCTTGAGTGACTCCTCTCAACATCATTACTGCCGAGGCGCGCGGTGCGGAGCCCACTCATTAGACGTGTGAATGGGCGTTCTTATAAGGGAGGAGTTCACGAAGGAGCGATCGTCGGCCACAGACGGCGAAGCGGATAAAGAGCGCACTTGGGCCAAGATCCGGTCATTGGTAAAACGGAAAAACAAGCAGCGAGGGCTTCGCCCGCTACGGCTTATTTGTTTTGAGAAAACGGGAGCAGCGTGCTTATTCTAGGAAAAGGCAGCAAACAACAGCCCTTTATTAATTAGCTTGTCACGTTAATTGCTTCCTCGGCGGCTAAACACAAACTCTTCAAAGCGCTTTTGCCAGTGTTTTGGCAAGCGCGCTTGCGGGCGCCGGCGATCTCAAAACAGGCGTCCTAGTTTCTAGCATCACGCACTGAAGAAGGCGCACTGAACCCTACCGATGGTTTGTAACAATTCCCAGTCACACGCACTGTTGTGGCTAACGCAGCCGTCCGCGGTCAGGCAAGGTTAAGTAAAAATATTAGCCTCTTTTGCGATTCATTTTTTGTTCGCCGTTCTATGCCAAGTACACAAGGCTAAGCAAAGGAATAACCTAGTTATATAACGTCTCCCAGTGTCAGAGGCGCCCTACAATAACTTCACTAGAGGTAAACAAATAGCGCCATTCCATTTCACGTCTTTGCCAGCGCAAGAGGCGAGAGCGGCGCTTCGGCGCACCAGGAAACTTTTCCTTGCCTCCAAGGCTGCTTGTCATTTTGTGCAATCGTTTTGATATCGACGCGACTCGCTGGCTTTGTTTAAACGCGAGGAAAAAGCTGTCGAATAGCATGAACAACAGTAAACCGACTAGCGCACAGAGCTAACCACTGAAGATCAAGCAGATAATGAACATCAGGGGGCCATCAATCCGAACTTATCAAGCTGTGCGCCTACGATGGAAATGGAAATAACATACACACGCCAAAAACACATACTGCGTTATGACATGCCATCGGGCGGAATGTCGCTTATGTCGACAGGGGGTCGCAGCTCCCAGAGTATACGAGGAATGACGAAGTGAAAGCGCCAAACACAATGCAATTGCACTATCAGCTCTTCAGGACTTTGACGACAAGGAACGCAATAGTAGGAAAATAAAAATATTGCATGAGAAAAGTCGTGAGGCGATGCCCTTTCAACACATACTGCAACTTACTTTTTAAAAAATATTATGTGATCTTTTAGAGGCTTCCTGGATGCAAGTAATCGCAATGCAAATAACGTATTGGGAATGCAGCTAAGGAGAAGCCACAGTTTACTCTACACTAAGTAGTCGGTGCACAAAAAGCAAACAAACACTAAAAAGCGTCGAGCTATAAAGGCTTGCAGCTGTCAGCGAAAGCACTGTGCAGAAGAAATGGTTCTCTCCCTGCTATCGCCCAAATACTTTCTGAATAGGATCCTCGGGGGCCTTGCTCTCAGCTTCTTTCGCATCCTCCCCTAGCGCGGAATGGTGGACATGAGCTGAAACCTGAGGCAGTCACTCGCTCCTCTTCTAGAGGCATCCGGCTGCCAAACTCCGCAGTGCGGTTGAACGCTCGGATGCTGTTTCTTTTTCTAAGCCTCTCTATCGCTGTTATACACCGAACGATGTCCATTAGGCGAGTGCTGAGGGGTGGCCTCGCGTTGACCCCAAAAATGGAAAGCAAAACCCGTGCGGTGATTCCATAACTGCAGCGAACAGGACGTGTTTATGGACAAGGACAACACTGTGATAGAGGGTGTTTGGGTGGACGGGGCACATGTTGCTAAAATACACATCAGACTACTTGTGGCATACAAAGTTGCTCGCATACCTCCCATCTCCCCCTCGTCCTAATCCGCGCGTGGCATTAATGCCTGAAGTAAAAAATAACAATATAAGCTGTACACGCCGGCTTGTATAGCGCCAACGACCACTGCCCTATCACCCCAGCAGCGGTGGAGTCGGGCGTTCGGTAACACGTGTCACAGGTACGTCCGCGTGTGGCACGGGCACTCTCTTTTGAAAAGGTCCACGTAGCCAATGCGTCAATGCACGGCTTAAACATAATCTTTCCATAAAAGAAACCTGTTTTTCGCTTTTTGACAGTGCACTGCAGACCGTGCCAGAGGGCCGCCCGTACATTTCATGGTACACACATACATTTTAAGCGCTTTCCCTTGATATGCAAATAGAAATCAAAATATAATAAACGGAGAAAGCAGAAAAGACGCCTCAATCAATCCTCTATCCCACAGCTGAAAAAAAAAAAAAAAAGAGGCTTTATTAATAGAGTAACTTTGGCATGCTTCTTGCCTCATCGCACATGCACAAAGTTACATGTACGCCCATATTACTTGGTCAGGCTTTGCCGTTAGTAAATTTATAGCAGTTTAAAAGACTTGTACGTTATGCACAAGAATGCTGAATTGGGCGAATTGGTGCGTTTGCATTTTCTTCTTAAGCGCTCGTGTGTGTATCCCTTACTTTGTCCTTGTCTTCTTTGTACTACGCTTCCTAAAACGCTGTACGTTATATACACCGCTTTAATAATGTCGCTCAAATTCGCTTTCAGCCCAGTGCATAAACTGATGGCTGTGGTACGAGTACGCCCCTACCACGTGATCCTAGGTTCCATAAGTGCGAGTAGGAGAGTTTTGGCAAAGCTTAAGTGCAACAACCAACGCTGCTGGATGCTCTGCACACTTTCGCGCTTGAGTAAGTATGTGAGTGGCTGTGTGTGGGCGTCAAGTGATTGCCTACTGTCCAACTGCAAGGCTGGAACGAAGAAAAACTCCTTACTGATCGTGGGTCTGATAAAGTGCAATCACCAGATACATGATGAGTGCATAAACCTATAACCCTGTTTGGAATATATAGTTCTGTCAACAACAATTCTGTCCGAGTAATACGTAAATAAAAATCAATGCATTTACGGGCGATTCCAAGGGATGAACACAAATTGGACCTTATCAAGCTACGAAGAAACGCTTGCAGTCATCTGTATGAACTTCCAAAGGTTCCATGAAGTCCCCCCCCCCCCCCCCCCCACACACACACACACACATTCCATGAAATAATATGAAGCAGTTAGTTCTTTTTCCCTACCGCGGTTCGAGTCTTTTAGCCTATTGCTGCGTTGGTGAAACGATCCGAAAAAAGCGGCCCAACTTCCGTGTCGGAAAGTGTTTGAAAGCTGAGTCACTTCTGGGGATTGCAAGACGGCAAGAGAATGTGAAACCAAAACAGTGGAGAAAAATCTCCCAGCCTTTGCAGGCTGTGATAAGAAACCAAACGCGAATTATTTTTTCTCATCTTAATATGGAATATTGCATATGTACCATTTAAGGTCGCCGTTTGAGGTATCTTCGCCTGGATATAACGGTGCATTAGTTAGAACAGAGGCACGCCTTTCATGGCGCAAAACGTTCAACCGACTATAAAATTTCGAGAAAAGCGCAGTCTGAGGAATCCACTCCTCGGCGTGTTTAGACGCCACTGGGTAAGCCTCAACTTCGGGACTCTTTGATATGGGTACTTGAGCAATATTTATCCGTACCGAGTGTACACTGGATTGATGCCATATTGCTTTTCTGATAGCCTGGGGCATCTGGCTCGTAGAAGGCCAGAAGGCTGTGAGATGGGCGGCTCAGTGGAGGTCGGCTGGCCGTGAATGAGTAGCCCTTCTGTTCCTCGCACAGTCAGGCCTCTGGTCTTCCGCCGGAGTATAGTTACGACCGTCTTGCGCTAACGCGACCAACAATCGATAAATTGCGTTGCTGCACGCTGTGAGTGTTCTCGGGGCACCGCACCGCCAGACCACATGGGACGCTTCTCGACGCGTAAACCAGATGGGTAGACAGCGCTGTATACATGGGAGAGGGGAGTCAACTTAATTTTGCGCGGCGGCTTCTGCCTGGCCCATAGTAACCGAACCTGGCGGCGCTTATCAAAGCATAAGCTGCGGGCCTGAGAATATAGACATAACAAACTTTATTAAAAACGCAGATTTAATGTTTAAAGTACTCACGGCTGGAGCACCAAGCCCAGATGGTTATCTACTCTAATCGATGATAGCCAGGCGCCACAAGTGCGAAGGGGAAGGTTGAGCTGGCCAACTAAACGATGCCGTCACGGTAACCGGCACCAAAACATTACAGCTGTATTTAGCTGTCTACGAACTAGCCCATTTTGAAAATGAGGAGGAAAAAAACATCCTTTTTAAAGTCCTATCATGCTACTAATATGTCAGCGACATGGAGTCAGGGTCTTGAGTGCTTTGACAAGGAGCTCTGAAATATACGCCGTGCGCTTTACTTACCTGCAAAGTTCGCACGCGACAACCAGAAACCGCGTACGTCATTTGTTACAGCATGCTGCCTGGCAAAAGTTTGTTTTCCGATGAGTTCTCTTCAGTGGCTGCCGTGAAATACCCATACCAAAGAAAAAAAAAACAAGAAAAACAGCTGTCGCGGCCCACCAAAGCCAAAATCAAATCATACACTAACTTCTCTTTTAGCCCTCTGCCTCACTTTACGCGGCGACGTTCTGAGCTAGCGATGGCATAAACAAGGCGAGCATGTCACCGTGGTTTGACACTACTTGGCTAATATTCGCACTCAATACACCGAAAATACCAAATTTACCGTCGAACACACTTCACTGGGTTCAATTACGCCTTCAGTTCGGGATGCGACACGTGAGCGAGGTTCACTCCCAACAGGCGACAGGAACAAGTTTTGAAACATGGATATGCAAACAACGTTTGACAAGTTGTTACTTGTGAACTATGATTTTGTAAGTAAATGGTGTAACTGAAGGATATCTCAGCAATATAAAAGTTTGGGATGCCCTTTTTAGCAGGATCCCACCGCCTCAGCAATTGCGATGCACTCCATTCGCCGGCCCGATAGACTTCCTTCTATTGTACAGCACGAAGGTGCTGTACTATGGACTTACATTACGGACTTGTACCTCGCATTGTATTCCTCCAGGATGGAGGAAAGTTTGAATGTACGCGCTTCGCCCCCGATGAAGCGGTTACACCAATGCTCAGTGCGCTGCTGGCGCCGTCAACAGCCGCCATCACTCTATAGTCATCGTCGTCATCATCATCATCATCATCCGGACTATACCCGCTGCGGGGCGAAGGCCTCTCCCATATTCCTCCAAATAACCCGGTCCTGTGCTAGCTACATCCACTTGACCACTGCGAACCGCCCACCTGTCTTTCTGCCGCCCGCTGCTACGCTTTCCTTCCCTTGTTATCCAATTTGTTACCATAAGCGACTATCGATTTTCCTCTCTTCGCACTGCATACCCTGCCCATGTCCATTTCTTCTTCTTGGCTTCCACTAGAATGTTCCGAACTCGAGTTATTTATTTGGCCCACTCAGCAAGTTTCCTATCACTTAACGTTACACTATATATCACTTCGTGTTCCATAGCCCTCGGCGTTGTCCTCACCTTGGGTAGAACCATTTTCATTAGTCTCCGTGTTTCAGCGCCATAGGTGAGTACAGGCAAGATGCAGCTGTTAAATACTTTCCTCTTGAGCGATACCGGTATGAAGTATTGATCTGCGAGTACTTGCATTCAATAGTATCCATGACATATGCAAAGACTAGTGCACCGATGTGGAAATGACATTGCCGCTGCTAGACACTAACCAACTTCCAAGCCGTCATGAGATCCTCGGAAAACGGTCACTGAAAGATTTCTTTTGAAGGCCGACGCATTTCAGTCCTGTAGCCCAATAAAAATATGTTCCATCTGAGGAAGTAAATCTTCCTGAATTTTCTTCCTCTTCAAGAACACCCTTCCGGAACACTTCCGAAGCCTGCCCAGAACTTCGTCATCAGAAGAGAATGTTTTGCATCGTTGTTGTGCGGCGCCAATCAAACCATCCGACTGTGCTCGCAGTGCCTTTTACCGAACACTTAACCAAGATATAGTAAGTTACAGGAGATAGCGCACATTACGGTCGGTATTGGAGGAGCTAGAGGACGTTCCCCTCTAGACCGGCCGTGCGCACACCGAAATATTGTTTTAAGTGTATCTGCTGTGTGTATTAGTTTGTCTTTATACGCTTAATTTATCGAAGCTAGCAAGCGCCTTTATAAATTGTCTGCATGGCCACTCATGACAGGCTCCAGAGAAGTTATTTGGGTGCTTTAGGAGCACCATCTCGAAAGTAGCCGCTATCTTTAAAATGAGTCCTCATTCATTTTGAAGCATTATAGTCCCGTACTTTGCAACGCCTTTTGGCCTTTCTTTCTTTTAGCACCCTGTAATTGGTCACAGATTTTCTACGAAGTAGGCGGTGGCGCGTACGACACCCATGCCGGAGGAGGAAAACGAAACAAAGAGCTACAAGGTATACAAGGCCCCTGAATGTCCTTCTTTCTAAGTCAGCTCCACTCAATTAAAAAAAAAAAAAAATACAGCGAACACAATGCTTACATAGGCCGTATATAAAACCGATAAGAATCTGGAATCTGTCACTAGAGATCGTGATTATCTTCACGCGTCTCGCATAGCAAACAAAGTGATAAAACCGCATGTGAGCGGCGACAAACCGCATAAAGAAACAAACAAAATATTTGCGACAACAGGTGGCTTGCACGTCACGTCGTGGGCGACATGATGACGGACACCGCAATAGATTGCACAGTGCTCATCGGAGCAAGGGATGATAGGCTGATTAGATAAGCGCAAGAACTTTAAGCGTTATCCTATGACGTCAGTGTAAGAGACCCACGCGTACTGGCATGTCCGGGATGATATGGATGACGATGTCGCGCTGCTTCGTTCCGTGGGATACACAACGGCCCAGCGCAAACAAGATAAACGTTTCTTTTTGAACCAGATAACGTGGGAAAATGATTACAAGGCGAACAGCATGCCCTACATGCTCCTACCGAGAATACCAGGGGCGTAACCAAGGGACGTTCAGTGTCAGAACACCCTCCAAAATTTTCTAAGCTCTGCACCCCCAACCCCCTCCTTTCAGTTTTTATCTCGCATTTTTTTTTTTTTTTTTTATCGCCCAGCGGCGTATAACACCGCCTGCAAAATATTTCTGGTTACGCCAATTGCGGATACTTAGGAAAAGTCATGCTTACGACGGTAATTACATTTAAACCCTATAAAATATGCTCATAATGCAACAAACTGCAAGAAATGGTTTTGACAATAATTCGCAGCGAGCAAATTTCGTTTTATTCTTTTCTGTCCATTTTACAAACATAATTCGACGCCATCATGGCGACTGGCAAAATAGCAGACATTTAAGATTTGTCAAAACTATTTTGACTAATTCTTTAATTCTTGGTAGTCTGCTACCAGTTCATCAGATTTATGGTGCGGCCAGCATGCTGACCAGGTGAGAGGACTCAAGTACTCCCAACAACACAGGGCAAAGACAAAATTCTTCTCAAATGTATCCACTACGCGGTAAAACAGAGCTACCAGAATGCAAACTTTCCTTGCAAAGCTGTCCGAACGACCGGTGGGATCATCTTGCTACAAATCGGTAGTGGCCGATACATAGAGATATGCTTATTGTTTTTAGACCCTGGCTCACGAGTACTTATTTGCCTCAATCTAATCTAGCGCTTTGTCACGCAGCAGGGGTTATTCGACGATGATCAATTTTAAACGCACAAAAAACACGAACGACCATTTCCGCCGCTTGTAAAGAAAAAGTAGTGGGGCGAAACCTGCTCAACACATTCTGTCAATATGTGCACTAGTAGGTGAACAATACCGTCGACGTTAAATCAGATTTCTTGTAAATTCTTTAAAACTTTGAACTTGAATTCTGCCCTTACTCAACACCTCATGGTGTTGTACTTCGCATGATGCTCTTCGTCTTTTTCGGTCGATGAGCACAGCTGGGAAAGTAACTATTGACCAAGGAAGGTTTTTACATCGAATAAGCGCACGCCGGGGTGTTGTCTTCGGCATCACGCGACGACTGTGAGAGGGCTTCCATCGAGCTAAAGCATTGCACGTCCGCCCAATCCGGGAATGTATCCCCTGCGACGCCCACCGCGTGCTCTTTCTCGGTGTTAAATCGGTCAGCATTAATAACTTATCATTATGTAAGCCGTGTCCGCCAAAGAATCCTCACGTTCGCCATCCAGCCATTGCTCAAAAAGTGCGAACCGATTCCTTCGGATCATCGAACAAAGGAAAAAAAATAAAAGAGAGAGAGAGAATCTTGCTGGCCTCTGATCACGGCCACGCACGAAACGGGCACACGGAACGAAAGTGCGAAATCGGCGTCGCGTGACAGAAATAAGCGAATAGAGGGTGGAATCCAAACAGCGATGCACGAGCCCTTTCCCCGGGTTTGCTCTTCCGAAAGCAGAGCGGCACGGTGGCCAAGTGGAATCGTAAGTAAATGAAAGCAGAGGAAAGAACTGCCTGCGAGCGAGTTTCTCCGTTTTGGTTTTGATTCCGCCGTGACTCGCCGCGCGGAGCAGATTGCGCGCACAGTCGCATGGCGGCGGGTTCAAGGCTGCCCCCATAAAAATATTAACTTCACATAAGCCCCTGTCAAGGGGCGAGCATTATAGATAAATCGCCAATAATTGTTTGCAGGTGCGCTGCATACCTGGAGAGAGGGGGGCCCGCTTTGCGGCAAGAGGGGCGCTACTTGAGGGGCTCCAGCGCGTTTCCGCCGCCGCTTATCGGACCTGCCCATCGGCCACAAATAAAGCTCCGGTGTCCGCGCGCTGCGGGGGAATTAGGAGGAGGAAAAGAAAAATATGTATACGACGCCGGCGTCAAGATCCTTTTTGCGCTTCTCCGCGCCGCTCAAAGATAAAGCAAACACCCGTGCCACTCTCGGCGCGGTGGTGCTTTCAGCGCCGAGACTTTACGCAGCTGTGTGATGGGTCAGATACGCCGCCCTCTTCGGGTCAGCTGCGGGATTTTGGGGAGGCCACTGCGTAACACGGACGCACCCGTGGGTGACACTTCCATTGTCCCCACCGCTCAGCGGACGACATCTCCAGGACAGGACTGATCGGAAGATTCCGCCTTCGCTTCGTAATGGGAATCAGAGCAGGCCCGACGGTCCAGGTGTGGACATAGCTAGCCTTCGTGGAGGATTCTGCCTGTCTGCCACCAATGTTATGGCCACTGCATTCAGACGGGGTGGCCTGCTACGGTAGCGCACCCGGTGGTTGCGAGATGTAAGACATGCACCCTGAGACGAGGGCGAAGGCGGCCGTAGAGTGATTTTGGTTTCGCGAGAAGCCGATTGAGACCAAAGGCGGCACGCAGCGATTTCGTTCCAGACGGGCGATCGCTAGCGTCCGGTTGTAGAGCCGCGCGCGCTATAATCTGGCCCGGAGAGGGGCGCATAACAAAGAAATGCCCCCTCTGCGCGCACCGTCATCAACGAGCAGCCGTCTGAGGAGACCTTTCGATTCTTCTCACGCTCGGGAGGCGCAGGGTCAACGCCGGCCGCAATCGGCGGGAGGCGTAACTGGAGACTTCGCGCGACTCCTCCTGGGCGATGCGCGCTTTTCTCGCCGAGCGTGTGCAGGTGCGCGAGAAGCGGAAACGGATAATTCGGAAACACGCACGCCCGGGTTCCAGCGCTCTATGGACCGGTTTCATGGCCGCGATTAGCCTGGTGGCGGACTCCGCTCAGCTTGGTCCGCAAGAAGCATTCTTTTCCTTTGTATCCGAAATTTCAGGGGGCAGCCGCCATATCGTTTTCCATGACGGCCTCTTTTAGTTCTACTGTGACGATGTGACACATTTTGAACCCAAGATAAGTCGCGGGGTGCATGATGTCAAATAAATGTCGTGTGCGGTATTTATTGACAGCATGAAATATCGAACGCGACCACTGGCATGCGCACTGCGAGAGTGCAGGATAAGGAAGCATTTCAGCCCTTTACTCGTAAAGAAATGTAGCACCGTTGCCCTGAGTGCAAAACACCCGTCGCAAAAGGCCCAGCAGGGTTTGCCGCGGGCCATAATCACCTCGTGCCAGTAGCCCCGCACCAGAAATGCTGTGTGCGAAGTCTCGTATGATGTGATGCGCAGATAATTTTATTCGCCTTTCCAACGGAGTAACAACCCTTAGATTTATTTCTGCGCAGATAACTTTTTTTTCGCGTGCTTACAGCGTCAACTATATCTGCTATCACAATGTAGTACACTTAAAGATGTAAGACTCGTATTAACCATTTAAGCAGAACGTGCAACGTATATTGCACCGACCGAGGGCATTCTGTACTGTAATGATAGCGCCAGCAGGAACGGAAAACATAGGTTTTGGTTGACTTCGGCTATGAGGGTCGCCGTAGTGGAGAGCTCGGGAAATTTCTACCACCTTGGGTTCTTTAACGTGCGCTGACATCGCACAGCACACGGGCGCCTTGCTTTTCGCCAGCGTCGAAAAGCGGCCGCCGCGGTCGGGATTTGATCCCGCGTCCTTGGGCACAGGAGTCGAGTGTCCTAACCACTGAACCACCGTGGCGGGGTGAAGGCAAAGCACAGTTTGCGAAGGAATCTTTTACGAGAAAGCAGTTCTAAACTCCTATCTTCGGATATTTTGAAAACGAAACAAACGCCGCGAGCAGAACTCATCGCGACTTCTGGCGCAGGGCCTTTGAAAAAAGGAATTTGTGTCAGGGCTTTTTGAACTCGGAGCTTTCGAAAATGGGCTAACGCGGCGAGGCATTCGGGGCGGGACATTTGGTAAGGAACCGCCTCTTGGTGCAAAGCAGGAAACTCAACACTGGATATTTAGTTTTCGGAACTTAAGCATCATATTTTTTTTTTTTTTTCTTAGAAAGGGGGGTTAAAGCAAGCCTGGGTCTAGGTGCCGCACGGAAAAGCCATATATAGAGGACGTCAGATGAGCATAACATTCCTGAAGGTTACAAAAAAAAATTAGAGTGAAAGAGAAGCTAAGTGCTGGATCAGCATAGCGTACGACTCCAGAGTTTTCTAGGAGGTAGTTGCCAGTAGCCGAACAGTTTGCAATCTAGGGGATATTTCAGGCTCACATAATAATGCTGGCACGTAAGTGAAAAGCGCTCGAAGGACCGGTGCCAGTAGCTTTTAATCGCATCAGTAAGTTGATGCCAAAAAAAAAAAAAAAAGCTAAAATAAACCTCGGCCCGCCGGGGTGGCGCAGTGGTTACGGCGTTCGACTACTGTTCCCAAGGATGCGGGATTGAATCCCGGCCTCGGCGGCCGCTTTTCGATGGAGGCGAAAAGTACGGCACCCGTATGCTGTGCGATGTCAGTGCACGTTAAAGAACACCAGGTGGTCGAAATTTCCGGAGTCCTCCACTACGGCGTCTCTCATATCCTGAGTCGCTTTGGGACGTTAAACCCCACAAACCAAACCTAAAATAAACTCCATACATGCACCAGGTTTTAAGCTTAGTTTAGCAGTTTACACAATTAGTGATTTAATTTGACTTACACATAACGGCTTTCAAACATTATTATGGAGGCTGGTACACAGAGATTATCGCTATCATGAAAATAGTAAGGTTACATTGACATTATATTCTCCTTAACAGCGTCGCATGCATGCTTTGGATATCAGCGCGAGTATTCAGCCCCCCGCGCACTACCGACAACCCATCGCTGTAGGGCTGTGTTTTTACCCGTCTAGCTGGCTGATGACAGCGTTTCCCGTAGTGACGAGCTGGCGCGGTGCTGCTTCAAGGTCGCCTCTCTTCCTATGATTCACGTACCCGCGACAGCTATCATCAGCGAGGTGACGTAACGCTCTGCGGCGCGTCACATGCGAAGTTTACATGACGGCCGATAACAATCAGGCTCAAGTGCGCATTGGGCCGAGAGGGAAAGCTGGCCGGTGCGCCGACCCTTTCCGCCCGGCAAACCGGACGGGCCCCGGCATGCCCACATCGCGGGCCACGTGCTGCGTGACTCCCCCAGGGCATTCTGCGCCCAAGCAAAACGCCCTCCTGGGACGCACAAGAAAACTGCGCAAAAGAGACTTCTGGCGGACGTGTGAGAGGTTGCAGTCGCCAAGCGTTTTGGTTCTCAACGTTACTTTAGGCTTCGGACGGCCGGAAGCAGAACACACAACTCGTGGCTGCTTTCTGGTTATACGAAGGCGCGAGGCGTTGTGTCTCTCCGATTGAATTTCACTTAGCTTCTTAAGAATATAACCCTGATTAGAGCAGGAACCGGCTACGAAACAGCAGTTTTTTGGGACAATTTGACGCTTGCAGCTGATTTACCCAGGTAGGCTCCTGGTAGACCTTTATGTTGCCTACGTGTTGCATCGCATTTGTGTAAACGCTCTTCCTTGTTATTTTCCACTTTCATTTGCAAGAAACATGCGTAGAATAGCATACAACTTCAAGGATCTGTGTTCGGACATTGAGGCGAGGCCGATAAAGCCACGGTCAGTTAACTTTCGTCTGGGCGAGGTCGCTTTGCCGTTCTATTCGACCGACAAAATAAATTCTACCATAAATGGGTAAAATAAGGTAATGAATGAAATGTTTGTACTATCGAAGTCATTAAAGGTTTATAACTATCTCAGTGCATATGGCATTGCTGATTAAGCACCACGTGGCTATTAGGATTATTGGGGAGCTAGAATGGACCGTCCTGCGCCGACATGACTGCATGATGACTTTTTTTTTTTTTTTTTTTTTATGTAGAACCTATGGAATAAAGCCTCATTCGCGGATATGACCGTTACGCAGCTGAAGGTAAGATTGGCAAGATCCCTCTAGCATTGTTAAGAAGATGGTTTTCAGCACTTACCTCTCCCGTTAACGACGATGCAGTCAGAGCCAATATGACCCTTTCAGAAGGCTTGACCAACTCGGATGTTCTAGTAGTCGACTAGCGGCAACACTTTAGCCGGGTAGAAACGCTCGCTTGCTACTTAGTCGAGAGAACGCCTAGAAGACGGAAATAAAGGCGCGAGACACCTTGACAGCCTCCAGGCCCTCTAATACTGTGAAGATTTGTTTTGAAAACACTTAATTGTTTTCATTCTTTACGCGTTTAAAAAGCTTATACACATCTGATTCTAATAAAATCTTACCTCACCGCTCTTTAACAATCGCTTTGAAGACAAGAAGAAAGAACAGGGTACAAGAAATCAAAGGAATCTAATCCAGCGCCGCTGGATAGCTTTGGACTTTGTGGCACTCGGGAGTTACAACATGATAGTGATGATGCCTATGGCTGAAGTCACTACCGCTGCCTAGATCACCTCAGCTGCAGCAGTACACTTAACCGTTGTGTACTGTAGGTGAGAATTTATTTAAGGTGAGTTTCCTTCAAGGCACAGGTCGAAGGTATCAACGATTTATTCACACACTCGGGAACAAAGGGCTTGGCTGATACCGTCGTTATCTGTGAAACTACGCAACGTATACGAGCCCATCGCGCCATCTCAAAACAAACGTGAATGCGGGTCGACTGATCCCGGAGGCACGTGCCGTACCATTTACTGCTAACTCGGTTCATTCTCCCGTTTGATACAAAATGTGGACGATCCGAAGGCCCGTGAAGATCGAACAAGTCACGTGTTGTCCGAGCGAACTATTCCATGCCTTGTTTCTATTGTGTAATGCGTGCATATACGCTCTGCCGCAGAGGCGATGGCGCATGGATGGAGGAACTATAGAAGGAAATAAGTTCCGGTGTCCTGTAAACATGTCACGTAAGCACGTGATGTAAGAGCGACGGGATGCAATTATGCAGGCTGACAAGCAAGCACTCAACTCGCGAGTCGCCATTCGCTACGGCAGTGGCGTTGAATACATCTGTTTTGCTGCATTCTAAACGTGACCTTGGACATATCTGGAATGTTTTCATACGTAGTCGTCGAGGGACAAGCGGAAAGATTATCAGCGTAAAAAAAAAAAAAAAAGAAAAGAAAAGAGGTAGGGGGGAAGAGCATGGAGCGTTTGCATGGCGTGCAAGGGCGGCGAACAGGATAGTGACACACTTGTTTTCCTCTTCAGAATGATTGGTTTCGGTCGAACGGTACACCCTGCTCGAAGTGTGCGTTCCGGTGTAACCCGCACGCGGATCAGCTCGGATTGTGTTGGATTCCTGAGTGTGTTGCGTCAGAAGTAAAATGACCAGACAATCCAAAGCCTCAGAATCTACGCACGCCGTCGTTTGTAGCTATAGTGTTAAAGGTCTAGGCAATATGTGGAGGAAATCGGCAACTTACTGCTCACTTGCACCCAGACCCACACTGTATTACAAAAGGAAAAGAGAAAAATGACGCACGCACGAGCGCCTCACGTCGTTGCCTGGACACGTCCCAGGTAATGTCTATATTTCGATCACCTAGTGTACAAAATTAAGGGCTTTCTTCCAGTAGGTTGTTGTTACCGCTCTTCGATTCTTGGTAATCATTTGCCCACTCTTGGAGATCGCTTTCATCGGGGACTGGCTTGCTCGTCGATGGCCCTGAGAAAACAACAAAAATTGCGCTTATTCTACAGCCTTGTCGGTGCGCTGCCTTCGTATAGAGGCACTTTGTGTCTCGTTTAATACAATGACAACAAGATACAAATACAGGACACGAAACGGTGTCGTTATTTAAGCTCCACTGTCACTCTTTCAAAGTTCATCGCTGAAGATGAGCAGGGAGAGGAGCCTTCTGCAGTGGTGTAAATTCACAGCGAGGACACTAAACTGGCCGCCGCGTTGCAGCGGTACAATGTGGTCTTATAACAGTGTGGACCTAAGAATAAAGCGTGCAATTTCGCCCCCCCCCCCAAAAAAAAAAAAAAAAGAAGGAAGAATAATTACACCGGTCTGGGAAACGAAGTCAATTAAAAGTAAAAGAGCATGAGCAGGCATGCGTGCTCCAGCTCTGGAGCAAATACCAACTGACTGGCTAGACCGCAAGAGTAAATTCATTTTGCGCCATTTCGCATTCTGTACATTCTTTTTTTCATGACTATTCAATCACGTGCGAATGCGTATCCGATTTTACTTTCTGCTTCTTTCGTTATGTATCTGAAATATAACGAAACTTGCGAACTTCTATTATTGCTATTTAAATTTCCAGTTTAAATACAGTACAGTGAACAAACAGATAGGATATTTCCGTTTTTTCGGGTAACTTTTTTTATCGCACTAAACCTTGAGCATGAGCGAGTAGGAAGACAGTGTCGCAGTTTTTTCACAATATACAGCCAAATTTATTGCCGTATTGCCGTATTAAGCCACAATGTATTCCCGCCGCAAATTTAATGTTTTTTGCACTGTGTGAATGTACTGCGTTAACGTGGATTTTCATTTCCAAATTGAGCACCAATTTCAAAAATGACTGTTCGCAATAATTTGCCGCCGTCAGTACTTCGTACGCAAGCCTTTTAACCGAGCACTCTTTGATAAAGCCGGGGCATAGAGTCCAGAAAGCTGTTGATGACCGTCTGTATAGTTCATTTCCTCTCACTTATCGCAGCTGGTCGAAATTCTCCGCAGCTGTGCTCGCTTTTTGTCCCTCACACGGCGGACGAATCATATATATAATTCAAATAATTTCCGCAGACTGACCTGTCCACTTCAGAAGGTCAAATGTCCTCTTCTGCCATTTTCTCACAAGCATAGAACAGTGCTTCGGCTCGCCGTTCTGTTTAAAATGATATCCAAAGCCCAGATTCTTTGACCCCTATTTAGGTACAATGTCCTAACGCTTTTCTGCTAAACTTCTTTGCCTATACTTTGAATTAGGCGAAGGAAGCCAACTTTACCAAAGGAGAATCAATCAAAT
Source organism: Amblyomma maculatum (assembly GCF_055883805.1). NCBI lineage: Eukaryota > Metazoa > Arthropoda > Arachnida > Ixodida > Ixodidae > Amblyomma > Amblyomma maculatum. The sequence continues at coordinate 247,695,304 of NC_139344.1, forward strand.
GTCGTAAGGTTGATGCCTCTATGGTTAAACGCGGGAACTTGATGACAAGGTCCAAACAAAGTGCGTTTGAGGCGAAATATACTGTGAATCCCGCAATTTTCCCTAGCAAGAACTTCGATTCGCCCAACAAAATCACTATTTTCGATACGACATCTATCCTCACTATGTATTCATTTGCATGTCATTCAGGAATCCCGACTATTTTCACAGGCGTGGAGGTATTGATCTGTGCTTCATTTGTTTTGCTCAGGACATGACTCTTGACCTCCCTTCACAACAGAGACAAACCTTCGTGAATGTTAATATAACAGTGAGTCGTGAGCTTTCTCGGCTCACGCGAACAATGTTTTTTCCGATGATTTCCTCTGTCGATCTGGCCTCTCCCGGCGAAGATTAGAAAAACCCTCCTCTGAGTCTTAATACCGTCAAAGCTTGCAAACTCTAAAGTTGTGGCTGTGGATAATTGCAGCTTGAGTTGGTGTGGTGACCCTACGACCTTCTCGTTGCTTATAAAATAGCGAGATAACGATAATTTAGAACAAGCGGAAATGAGTGCAATTGAAATAGCCCATGAAAGGACAAGGGTAAAAAGAAAAGTAGAACTACGCTGTTGTGCACCAGACAACTCCTGGAAGAATAAAAAATATTGCACCGACAATATTCAGAAATAGTAGAGTGGTAGTTTATTACTAGATTTTGTATGAATTTGTATGCATATTTTTAAAATATATCTTTTTGTTCACTACTGCATATCCTTGCATCCGACTCACACATCAAATGAAAATAAGAATGACGTGGTGGCGTTAATGGCTCTCGATCCTTTCATCGCACTTCGCAGACACGAACTTTTTTTTTTCTCTTTCTTCATTTTTTATTTTTTGCCAACTAAGCGACATGAGGGGGTCCAATAAAGCCCCTAAACTTTATCGCACTAAATGAACGTTCTTCAGTTGTCGACGGCAGTGTAAGGGGATGCGCTTCGAGTCGGATTTCGGCCATTTTTCTTTTCAAATGCCATTGTTTTTCTTTCTTCAGAGTCACTACGTAGTGTCACGACTGTGTATACTACGTAGTAACTACGTCACGACTGTGTATACTAATAAGACACTGTGCAGTGATGCCACCACTTTTACTCTGATCGTTGTGGGTTGTCTGAATTACCAGCTTGAGGTTATGCGGTTCTGTGCGTCACGACCCTACCGAGTAATCGATCAGTGACTTGTCGACACAACAGCGCCAACTATACTATATGCCGGGCTTTCCCCTGAGCGGGACCGTTAACTTCGTCACGCTAAAATTAAGTCATTTGCTTTAGATTCTCGTAAAACCGTTCTGATTGGCTATGTAGTTATTACAGCGCATTCTTCCTACAGGAGTGCCTTAAGCCAACGTCTACTGAGTGGAGCGGCAGACACCGTGACTACCGAGAACTTGACAAGGTCCGCGTAACTCAGCAGCCTACATTCACGACTACCGGATGGGCGATGAAGGGTTAGAAAATGAAACTGCATGTCCTTGCGTGTGTAACTAAAGTGGCGAGGGGGCACCTTGTGACTCGAATTAGATCTGCGATGAGGGTTTCATTAGCTGACCCACCACGGCTCATCCTTCAGTCGTGATGTAAGGATGCTGGGTTGCGTGGGCCTTGTCAATTTCACGATGGTGACGTAGACACGCACATAACTGCACTGAATGTTTGCCTCTTGCCTGCGCAGAATAAAGAACAGTGGGCAAGGCATAAACGAAGGGTAAAGCGGATACTTGCAAAAACGCCGAGGTGGTGGCACGGTAGCACATTTCACGCTGTTCTGGCAAACAAGCTCGTTTGCTAGTAAGAAAATAAAGTGAATCTGCAATGGAGCTTGAACCCTTTGCATTGAGGGACAATGTGAAACATCCCAACTGTATCCCCCTCTTTGCATTTCTCAGTGAGTGAGTGAGTGAGTGAGTGAGTGAGTGAGTGAGTGAGTGAGTGAGTGAGTGAGTGAGTGAGTGAGTGAGTAATGAGTGAGTGAGTGAGTGAGTGAGTGAGTGAGTGAGTGAACGAGCGAGTGAGTGAGTCAGTGAGTGAGTGAACGAGCGAGCGAGCGTGTGCGCGGTTCTTCCTAGTTCACTATAGTTCTGCCTTTGTATTGACAGCCTGTGAACCACTGCTAAGAATAAAGAAACAGTTCTGGTGTTATATCGTGTCTACGTATGCATATTTTGCCTCCTCCACTTGGTTCAGATCTTCTGCCACTCCTGCGCAGAAGTAGAATTCAATGCGGCTATTAGAACGGCCGTGACTATCATCGGCTCCTCCGGCAATGAAGCGACTGTCCTGCTTGCTCTCAGCTACTGGCTTCTGAGTCGCTGCAACAGTGCGTCGAAATTCGCGCAGCGCTTTCAGTGGACCGCAGACATCTCGCCCGCATCTTACCTTTCGCATGCTTAACTTCGAAGTTCGGCAAAAGACAAAAGAGGTCGGGAAACAACGAAGTGGTCAGATTTTCATATCAAATGGAAATCTTCAGGTGACACCCCCGGTTTAAAGGCACCTTTAATTCTCTTACTGAGTGTGAGCTCTGTGTGCGCGAAAAGAGAGCGACGCGACGAGGCGGCGCGGCGAAGGCAGCCGTTTTTCTCTCTCTAGCATCGTGGGCAAGCCCCATGCAAGCAGAGGCAACAGCAACGCGCGCAACAGTTTCGATGTCTGCGCCACTCCGAGGCTTCGTAAACACTCTCGTAACCGGCTCTCTGTACTTTCTTTCAGGTGTTTACGGTGCTGCCTCTTATGCAGGGCAAAAGAAATATTTTCCCTAGTGAAGCGGTGTAGCGAAAATGACAACTCACTCACGGAGGCTCATGGACTCACGAGGGAGGTACGCCATCGTGCTGTGTCAGAGCACGCCAGTTTAGTGAACACGGTCGTAAACTGTTAATTGGCCTTGTTGTGAGACTGTGAGAGTAAATTATGCAACTGATTATGCACCGCGAGAGATTTCGCTCCTAAAGCTGGAGCTCAGCGACACTGGGAGTCAACCACTCGTACCGCCTCGACTCACATATCGCCGTGGTGAGCTCGCTTGTGGCTTGCTCCAAATGTTTAGCCCTCCGTTACCGACAAGCAGATTGTTCCCTTTATTTTCAATTCTGCAGCCAGCTCACATATAATGAAAATTCTCTACGGCACAGACCAACACGACATGTTTGGTGAGGTGAAGGCCTCAACAAGTGGTTTGTCATCGGCTTGTTTACGGTTTGTATATCTGACAAACCGGAAACGGCCAGGCAGAGTATGACTGGGTAATCGCGAGTGCACTTCCGGGCGACGAGTGAAATTTTTTGTTTGAGCAGATACGAGCGACGAAGCCAGCGAAACGTGCAAAAGTTTCTGCGCGACGGCGCCGCTGGTCACTGGAGTTTTCGCGTACATGGAGCTCAGGCTTTACACTTAAGAAATATCCTCCTAAAACTGCAATGTCAAGATATTGCTTGCGAAAAGGAGTCGCTTTTAGTTTCGCGTAAGACATCGACTTGCTTTGAATGTGCCCCACAGGAGTGTAGCAGGAGCTCATACCAACGTCAGCTGGCGTATGCTTCAAGCAAAACAACGAAACCGTAGTTACACTTCGCACCTGGAGCAGCGCATATTGATCAACACGAGAAAGACTGAGATTTTGTTGGAAATCCCGGTTACTACTGGGCCGAGAACTATAATCGTTTTCATCAACTTACGCTTAGAAAAGGTTTCCTTAATTATATTCCATTTCTTTATTTTTTATGATCCTGGAGCCTGTGTAGTACTATTGTGCTAAAATTATAGGTTGAAAACGAGTAGCTACTGCCACGAATAGGCCTTCAGCTTTGTGCAGTAAATTCAGGTAAATGAAGGAGGGTGTCCTCTAGTTCAGAAAGTATGACATTTTCCCATTTTAATTCGGTATGCCTTAAACTCTAGTTCGTCACTGACTGACCAAAAAAAAGAAAAGAACAATTGTGTCTTGCGAGAAAGATTGTGCAAAAAGACGAATCCTCTGACCTGGTATCGGTGACATTGTGGAAGCACTGTCCGACGCAAACAATTCTGCCTTTGAATCTTTTTTGTCACCATCCTTGCCCTGGTCTTCACCTAAAGGCAAGACATGGTGGATTAAGTCGGGTGCAAAAATACTAGAGTCGAACTTAAATGCGAAACTAGGCGTAAATTAATGTCAAAATTAAATTAACTACAAATAAATAAGCAGGCACATCTCGAACGCTGGCTGTAAGGTGAAAGGGGTTAGGATCAATAACAACATTCGCAAAATTTTATATTACTTCGTTTTATCTCACCCACACCAAAACTCAAAACACAAGCCAACACAGTACATGATCCACCTCCACGCTCTCTACTTTTTTCTTCCAGGCTATATGCCTTAATGGCTGGTGGAGCAAAATTAACCGTTTTCTCAATTCGCGTGCAGCGCAAACTTTTGACGCAAAGTGTACATATGAGCCAATTTTTATAGTTATCGCCATATATAGTTTTTGGAAGCAAAGTACGTTCACACTGATTTAAACATGCCGTTAGGTGTGCCAACCTCAATAGTTGTCTCTTGTTGCTTGTTTTCACGAAAAACATATTTTTCTTTCATTAGCAAGGCCGACCGTGTGTCGCTCTCCTTCCTGTATTCACCATCACCTGCTCAATACCTGTGTTAGACAGGCAGTTTCAATTGCCGTTTAGTTAAATTAGAGTTAAGCTTTTCAACTGACGTTGAACTGAACGGCAGTCGACTGCAGTTACACGGAACATTTCGCGAAACTCAGTTGTGTCTCAGAATCACATTATCACGTCACGTGCAAACAGTTTTGACTGAAAAAAAAAGTGATTTCCTTTTCATTAACTTTATACAATATTTGCACACTTCATATTATTAAATTGCGCATTTTCTTTTCCGAGTACGTCACAATTGAACTCTGCACAGAGCCAAATCAATCCATTTGAGGCACGTATGGTTTCACTGCTTAATCGTCGTTTTTTTTTTTTTTTTTTTTTTTTTTTTTTTTTTTGTGCCGCTTCGCGCGCTTCTGGTCTGACACTTCTTTCAGTAATTAAAGTTGCAAGTTGGGACTAGCGCTAGCTATAGGACAACAACCTACCGCGTAATTAGATATTTCGCACGCGAGTTCCTGGTGGTGCCGTCAGCGATAAACTTTCTTATGTCATCCTCGCTTCTGGAGTCCTAGAAATGATGAGTGGGAGTTCTCATGGATCCTGATGCACTTCTGGCATTTATTTCAATAGTTGCCGTCTAGTTACAGCATCCTTAGCAATTACAATGGTACTGCACGCCTCCTCACAACGAGGCACCAACCGCCCAGATACCGCTACCAAAGTTCGATGCTCCCTGAGGTCTGTTTTCTTGCGCGCAGCCTGACTTTAGCTGAACGTCCTGTGTCACTGTGTCACCTCCTTAACCTAGATCCTTCCTACGAATTATGCCGGTCAATTGGCCACTTCGCCGCGATGCGACTTTGCTATGCCCCCTGTGGCTGCCTTTACGAATGCACTGCAGTGCTCGCAGAACGAGTTTTATGAAAACTTTGAGCATCCTTATACTGGTCCTTCCTTCAACATTAATGCCTCACACTGGCGACTGCAATAAGTCGGCTCGCCACTAGATCAGTTTCTTTAACAATGTTCTCGGACTTTACCTTTATCGATGAATGGCTACGCGACATCTGCTGTAGTTCTTGAGGTACACAGGTGTGGCCGTTTATTTACAGTTTGTGTCCTGGGTGTACATGCGCCCCTTTGCATTATCGCTGAATCCTTTTTCTTTTGACGCGCTCGTTTCTTTTTCATGTTTCCCATGTGTATACGGCAAAGAGCAGGACCCGAGGCCGGTCATGTTTCCTGCTTTTTCGTCCAGCCTGTCTCTTTCTCTATGAAATGGAGTTGTAGAATAAACTTCAAGTGTAAGCTTTGTCCCAAGCGTCGGGCAAGAGCGAGCTTTGACGAACAAATAAAGCTAGGAACATCGCCTTTAGAGGACGAAACGAGGGAAAAAAAATAAAAGAAAAAGCTTTCAATTTTCTTTTTACGCTGGAACGCCCATGACTTGGTTGCGACGGGTCGTACTTTCGCTTAGCAATATACTAAAGCCTTCTGTAATCACTGAAATAGCGAAAACAGTCTGCCTCTCTTCTGACGGATTCCATATTCGAATTAGCAGGGTCCGTATCCGCACTGCTGTGGAAAGACAGCTTTCTAATTCAACAAATGGTTTGAACGTCGCCAGTTATCTATAAGTTATAGATATAGGTTATATAGAAAAGGTATAGATATAGGTTATATAGATGCCTATAACGTTCCATACTCACGAAGTCATCCACTTAACGAGGTAATTCCTTTTTCCAATTATATCTCCTTGATGTATATATAAGCTGCCGCGCGCAAAACAATGCACTAGTGTAATTATAGCGGAAGATCACGTTCACATTGTCGTGCACAAAAGTTACGGGATGAGAATTCATGAAAAAAAAAAATACCATTTTCGTGTTGCACCGATAGTAACTAAGTTAGCTGGTGTTCCTTCAAAGAATCAATCTTTTTCCGCATACCGTCGACATTTGTCCGTGACTGGATATGTGTATGTTATATCGCTGGAGTTGAATAGTTATTTAAAGAAAGCTATTCATCTGTCTTTTGTGAAGCGTCCGGTGAAAGGCAAATACCGCTCTGAAACGATGTAACCTCGCATTTTCCCTTCACATTCAGTCAGAAAAAAAAAAATAAATGAATATCTACTAAGTCGCTTTCCTTAACTATTAAAATAAATTAAAATATCACGTGAGTGACCAGTGACCTCAGACGTAACTCCCGTGGACGAAAGTGTCACTACGAGGGCTTGATGCACGTTGTAAAACCGATGCGTCGACGTCACTGCTATTGGCGCCCACGCTTGCAAATAAGGTGCAGCCACGAGAGATCCCAAGACATCTCCCAGCTAACCGACTAGTGGTGACTGTGAACGGAATTGCGCCAGTGGCTCCGAGGCCAAAACTTGGTTGTGCCCTCATTCTTAACTCAAACGTACCTGTACTTTACCAAGCGCTTGACATCCCCATCTGCATAGTGCATTTTTGATTGGCGTCAAATCATTTTCTTTTTCGTGACCAGCACGTAGAAGAGCCTACCTTTTCGGCCGCTATGATCGTTCTGCGACAGGCGCAGACCATCCAGGACCCTCTCGAATGCGATGGCGATTAGCTGCTTGAGCCTGGTCAAGTCCTTGAGCGGCGCCAGCTCTTTGGGCACCGGCGGTAGTTCCTCGTCGGACTGGCTCGCGTGCAGCAGGTGGCAGATGGCCGCTTCCACCTTCTCTTCCCAGCCCTTGGGGTGAGCGAAAGAACCGAGGTGCGACGATAGTCACGACATAATTATAATTAGCTAGCTCGTCTAAGCGCACTGCTAGCATCCTATATTTCGAACATTTATTTCGCTTCGTGCCTTTTGTTTTGTGACCGTAACATTAAATGTACGTACATGCCTTCATTGAAGGGTTGATTATTTTGCTCGCTGCACAGGGCAACATTTTTGTCGTGATATGCAAAGCATGCATATCGTGATATGCACAGTGCATGTTAAAAAACCTTTAGGTGGTCGAAATTACCGGAGCCCTCCACTACGGTGTCTCTCATAGCCTTAGTTGCTTTAGGACGTTAAACCCACCAAAACCAAACCAAACCTTCATGTCCATTTTTATATCTTCGTATGCTTTGAATAAATGGTTTAGGTTGAAACTTTAAACTCTGAATGTACAATACTACTGGAACAGGGAAGATGATAATAAAAGTGCCGTTGCTTCTATAGCCTTTTTGTGTCATCTGTGTGAACGCTGTCTGAAGTGACCGTGTTGTACACTGTGTAGCAGCGTCGATCAACATAATCGATGAAAAATGGCTGTTATCGCAGGGGTTAAGATAAACTTCGTGAATATTTTCGCGTTCACGTAGGATTTCATGCAGCACCTCTTCGATTGCGCCTGCGTCATCACTACTTCATTTTGCGTCCTCTCTAGGACGACACTTCTAGTGGACTTTAATGAATGCCGAAGTAAGTGGTTAACGCAGTTGTGTACGAACGCTGACCAACTGTGGCTTAACAAGAGGGTGGCTGACCAGGATGATTTCTCTCTAAATGTTACCGACCCTATATATAAGGAGCACAAAGCATCCAGTTTCCCTAAAATCTCTTTCTACCCACTGCTACCCAGTGATTCCTAAAGTCCTTAAACTAACCTTTTCTGCAGTTATTACCTGCCTTTGTCAGCTAAACCAAGCGTCAAAGTCAGTGAACCGCATATGAATCGACTCCTCACCTTACTTCGCTCATCAGCAGACAAGCACTGCAAGCTTAACTGGCACTTATAACTTACTTATAACTTATATCTTTTTTTCCAATTTTACTCTGCGTGAGAGATCGGCACATTAAAATCGACCGCACGTTATCCTGCATAATATGTCTATCTAAAGAGGAGAAACTCTGGCTCTGGTGTATTCAAATACAACCTTACCTCAGTGATAGATGCTTCCAGATCGACGTGGAAGATGTCTTGTAAAATCTTATGGTCTTCAGAACTCATTTGCGTTTTAAGCTTCAGTAGCAGGATCAGCAGTTGGCTAGCCGAGCTGAGCTTGGACAGCATGCTTTGGTATTCATTTGTTATCTCTACTGCATGTTTGCCCAGGGATAAAAGCTGAAAAAAGAAACAGCGCTCACTAAACATATGCTACACAAAGGAGAAAATTTTCTGTTGGCCGTTGCTCCTCTTGACACCCTTGAAAGTAACGCTGCTACGCAGCTAAACGAGAGCCCGCGGGAGCGCAAAGCCTAGTGAGGCGTGTATATAAAAACTGAAGTGAAAACAACACCATCTCCTTTTTCAGGCATGTGGTACGACACACGATGAGAAAAACAATTCTCACCTCTCTCTGTGTAACTTCCAACAAGGAGTCAAAATTGTTCAGAGGCGTAGGAGTCTTGTCTTTTAGCTTTGTAAGAACACACTTCTGTACAACACGAAATTGAGCTGCTCTTTGGCTGAGTAGTTCTTCAACTTCTAGTGCTTCCTGCCTTATCTGCAAACACGAGTAAGAGCACGGCGTTAGACAATGGTCTCAGCAGACTATAGTCACAAAAACCATCATAAAGCATGTTTCGCTCTCACTAATTCTTCGCTCCAGGAATGCAAAAAAAAAAAAAAAAAAAAAAAAAAACAAGGGACACTTCAGCTCTGCTTTTAAGGATATGACGTGACAGCGGTAATAACCTCCATCTGTTCGGCTCCCGTTTTGCGGATCGTCGTTTTCGTAACTCGACTAATTACTAATCCCGTTATTTGTGCTTCTACTATCTAACGCATACTCGTTAGCACACAGTCGTAAGCTACCACGTTATGTGAATGACCACCTGACGTAGATATACAGCACCGATTTAACCAAGACCTATTGTCGTACCTGCCTTGCCAAGGGATAGCGTGTATTGTCTGGCTCGGAATAAAAGGGTCCCGTTGAGTTCGATTCCCATCTCATCTTCCAATCTAAAAGGAGCTATCCCAGTTGGTAGCTCCTGCCAACTCGATGTCACGTGGTATCGTGACGTCACACAACCCGCCAACCAATCGCTGCCCGGCCATGTCACCTGCCAACTACCACCTGCCAGAATCATGCCCGTGACGTTTCGTTCACAACACCGACAGCGGGTCCTTTGAAGGGATAGAAGTTTTTAATGCGAAAGCATTTCTTGCCTTATGAATGGCGTTTACACACGTCATCACCACAGCGTGTCCTCACGAGCTGTCCATCATCGACAAACAAAAATAAGTTAACCTTCTCCACGCCAGGACTCGAACCACCATTCCTCTGTCCGCAAGCCGTGCGCGCAAACCACTACACTAGGCCGATTGTTTCCTCTTTATTGTACTTTACGCCGACTTCCTGAGAATGATTTCGTGATTACACTTGTCTAGCGTGACGCTACGAGGCACTGATAGAAAGGACAGCAATGGAAATAAGGAAAAAAATGTAAAAAAAAGAGAAGAAAAATAAAAATGAAATAGAAAGGAAACAAAATTTACAAAATGGAATAAAATATCAATAAAAATAGCAAACAAATATGAAAAGACATAGAGAAGAAAAACACTGATGAAAAGTAAAGAAAGTAGAGTAAAAGTAACGTTGTAGACGTGAGAAAAGCAATGAAACGCAGAACGAGCTCATAACGAAACTAGGCACGGAACTCGCCATGCTTTCGCATTTCCGCACGTAAGGAAACTTAAGTGCACCGCTTTAAATTTTTTCTCACAGCGTATCTGTTTCATAAATATGCGTAAAGCATTAGTAAACACATGTATCACCGCGTGAAATTTGTCTACGCTCAGTAAATAACTTATAATTCCATTTGTTCTGCCACACAGTTTTGGTTTCAGGTTGCCCAGCCATCTCTGCGACGTCACAGGTGAGTATGAAATCCCTTGAGGCCCACAAAACCTGCAATATAATAGCTTGATCTTTGCCCAGTCGCTGTCATTCCGGCTTCTCGAGCAGCCTACAGTTTAAGTAAGCAGCGAAAATTTTGCACCTTTCGTATGTGTCACGTGATCTCATACTCGTTTGTGAAGTAGAAACTCTCGTCCGGCGACCTGAAACCGAAACTGAAACTGCAAAGTACAAAACATAATAAAAATTCTTTTTTGAGTGCTGGCGATTTCATGGGGTGATCCATGTGTATTGCTGCCATACGCATAATTACGAAGCAAAATTATACTTTGAAAAATTCTGTCTCCACCCCTTCGCGTTAAAAAAGTAAAGTGCAATTTTTTTTATGACACGCACATCCTCCATTATCCTCATCAAAGCGAGCTCAGACCTGGCCCATCGTGTCGGGTAACTGAATAAAATGATAATAAAAAAATCTCTGCAAGAAGCGCGAACAGCCAAAGCAAACAAACCTTGAAATAATCGTCGATGACGGAGAAATACTCTTGCAGCGGTAAACTTGAGCCGTAACTGCACTTGAGTGATTCGTCATTCGTGGAGCGCTTATAATACTGGTGCAACCTCCTCAAAAGTTCCAGCACAGGAATCCAGAGAGCCGCGAAGTTGTCGCTCTGTATCCTGTATTTCTCTGACCAAGGGAAAAAACAAAAACAAAACCCAAACGGAGACGTGATAGAGTAAAAATGTAGAAAGTTTTCATTATAAACTAAAGAAAAAAAAAATGCAGCGTCTTCTCCGCAGCTTGGTCACACTTACGAGATGATTTAGAAACCAAGATGCTAGCTTGAGGGCCGTGAAGAAACTGGATGCCGATAGTCTGAGAGGTAATATCACAGAAGAAATCTGAAAATGCGGATTTCTTCATGAAGGCACCGTTCCCCCGCGAAGTACGCCAGATCAAATGGCTTTTGTTCAGTTTCGGGGCGCACCAGCGACGCCTTCTGGTGACTAACCTGGAAAGAGCTCGTTGGACGGCACAGATGGTTTGTTGGTTTCGATGGTCAACTTGTGCTCGTACATTCTTTCAGCCACGCATGGACGCGCTACGAGCGCCAGCGGCAAATGCATGGACGCTTGCACCACCTGAGTTGCCCCTGGTGAAAGGTCGTTGGAAAACAAAAAATCTTTCATCAAAATCCTAATGAATTTCCTCAGTTCGGAGTGGTGTAGAAAACCAGCAGTGTCACAGCAAGCGTTAAAACTGGGCAAAAGCGGGCACCGGCTAAAAGCTTACCGAGCTGCGGCAGTATAGACCAACGACGCGAGGTTCTTACTAGGCATCGACCCTACTACAGAAGTATCTTCAGCCCAACCCTATCAGATAAATTAAGACAAGCCAAACTGGTGATCACGTGGCTACAAGTGGCAGGCTAAACGTGTCTAAAATGATCTACACCCCAGCTGTTCATAGAAATAAGGGGAATATATCAGCTCTGCCTAAAGGGTATGACGCAATACCAGCCTGTGGTTCTCTATAACCACACACTATTCATGAACTGTGTATGCCTCTTTACGTGAAAGCCCACACGACGCACATATAAACTCACGGTTAATCGTTAACGTACAGGTGTCTCCTAAATTGCTTATTTGGCCACGTATCTGGCTCGCAATACCCCAAGGGTCATGGGTTCCAATCCCGCATGGAGCTGGGATTTTCTCTGAGTGAAATAAACTACATTATCAAGTTATATCATTTTACCCATGCGATGATCTTTAATTCGCATTGCACGTCATGTTTCAATTACTTTAATTTCATGCGTGACGTCATGCTTCACGTGAGCGCTGTGGGGTTTTTGGAATTCCAGCGCTAATTCATGCGGCTGTGGCGCGTTATAACCGCGATTCTCTCTGTGGCCCTGTCAACCAATCAGGATTTTAGCTCACGCCAATGACGCCGACGCGTGCGTTTATGAAACACAGGATCCTTAACGCCACCGCTTTAAAATCTCCAATACAGGTATGGGACTGCAACGTGCATAAAATGTGGGCCCGTGCACTCACTCAATTCAGCATCGACTGTGAAGCCTGCATATTGAACTATATTGAACTATATTGAGGCGAGCGCATAAAATCATGGCGATTTTGACGTGGGGTATAGGCGGCTGTTGCTCACCGCAGTTTGGTAGACAATTACTCTGGGTAGTGAATTAAGCTGAGATATCGTGCAATCGGATAAAATACCGAAACGACGTCATAAGGCTTACTTTGATCTGAGCAACCATACAGAGGGTTAGTAATGAAGACGCAAATTTACAGCCGCACGAGGGCACTATATCTGTCCTCCCATCGCAACGCTTCGCTCCCATAGACAATTCATGGATCCGTGCGGTTGTTGCAAAGCGTAGCAATGGCTATCTGCTAGCTCCAACTTGGCAGGGCATTTCAGAGAGCACCGTGATGCTTTCGATTTCTCTCTCTGTACGGTTCGTGAATGCGACAACCTGAGGAGTGATACGATGTTGTGGCTGTGCAAGGAACTTCGCGGCGAGAAGCAGCGAGGAATTATCAAGGCATGTCTTAAACGTCGGGCTTTATGTGTTCTGGCCGTTGCGTAGATCAGCGGTGTTTCACGGCGTGATCGCTGCGGTGAAGGTGTGGTTGCCATTTTTTTAAGTGCTAGCCTCTCAATAGGAATGATCGTCCATGTCCTAATTATAGTGTCACTAGAGTTGTCTGCCTGCCAAGGTTTCCGTGCCAGTAGCACATTTACCAGGTTACAATTGCTGTCCTCATTTCTGCCTCCAAAATATTTTGCTTTGGGCAATGTCAGCCTTGAATGTGTTGCTTTTTTTCTTTCTTATTTATATCCTCGTGTTTTCTTGTGCTCTTTACATCATGTGTCTGCCTCCATCGCTGCAGTCTAACTGCAACAAATTAAAAGTAGCGGTTGCGATTTTATATCTTCCCCAACTTCTCTTGTAAAATTCTTCCACGTCTTGAAAGAGTGGAATTGAACAGAATAAGCATTTTATTGCTTGTAGTGCCCTTAAGTTTTATCCCTTTTGTTATCTTTGAGCTTATTATGGGTTATGGGTCGCTGTATCCGAAAACACTATGTGCTCTACCATTTGAGATGCTCGGCTTCCACACACATATATGCTCAAGCATTGTTACATGTTTTAGTTAATGAGTGTGCATTAGCAAAAACAATTACTTGCGTTATGTAATAACACAAGTCTCTTGTCTCGCAGTAATTCTCAGTGCAGTATGCCAGCGCCAGACACCATCATCCTACAGCTATGCTCCTTCCTTTTCCCAGCGTAGAATCGGAGGTGAAGGCATTTTTCTGTTGTCGATGTCACCTTTCCTGACATCCTGGAATAAACCTTGCTTTATTACTGCTGCGAACTGCTAAAGGCTTCGTCAGCGGCACGTGTGCCCGCCTCCGCTCTGCTCGTCGTTATCACCAAGCGTCACGGCAGCCTCTGCTTGCAGCTTTCCTTTCGTTCTCTTTTCCTTTGGCTTGATATAAAAACCCAAGCCACGCAATAAACCTGGTTCTTTCTGCCCCAGCCACCAGTCTCGTTGGGTTCTAGCGGGCTCTGCCGCCGACCCGTTGGCAGGCGTCCGCCAGCCGCTGGCGGTTTGTAACAATTACGAAGCACCGCATTGTACTGCATTGGATCACGCACTGAAAGAAGCTGCCTGATTCCGTGGTATGCCCGTAAGTGTTTTCATACAGCAAATACAGGGCTGTGCCTGACTCATAATGATTATGTGGAGAGCAGGACAGGCAGGCTATCGCTGAGTGTACTAGATAAAATTTTGTTGCATCTCACATTGGTCTGCACTTGTGTAACATGCGAAGGGTAGCTGCTTTGTTTTGGCTAGCACTATGCATTCACTTCAATGTTCATGAGATTAAGGGCCTTCCTACGGTAAAAAAATTATGTAAATTTACTGACAGCCTCTTTTAATTTAGTAAAGTAATGTATGTGCCATGTACACCGCCCAATTTTTTAACAATATCAAGTGTTGCTTGTCTACCTGCAACATGTAAAATGCCTCTCTCAGCTTTGCAGGTTCCTCATTCGTATAGAACTTTAACGCATGACGTATTAATGAATGGTCCCTTTACTATAATAACATGCTAGGATAAGAGGTTTGCTTGATTCCGTCAAAATTAACTAAAAATCACCGTCTTTTGCTGCGACAAATAGCCGACTCAAGCAGCATATTCAGCAGTGGTTGTTATTCATTTCGCTTCATTTGGGTAAGGGATCGGTCTAAAACTGGAAGTGCCAGCGAATTTATTTGGCAAGTTATTTTAGGGCAGACATGCGCCTCAAGAACTATTGCAATGCGTGTTGCTTATATGGCTTTAGATCGCAACTGACGTTGCGATTTTAGGTTATTTCTGACTGAATCAAGCAAGTAGCAGATTATTAGATAAACAGGGACCTCTATGCAGGACTTCTTGCGTTAAATTATAGCATGAATTGGCAAGAGATGTGGCGGAGGTAGGGGTTATATACGTTACATTTAGCGATGCGACACTTGAGGTCATTAAATATTTGGAAGGGTGTACATGGTACATGTTTGCTTGCCACATGTGATGTGTTTCATGTAAAATGTTGCTCAGGTATGCACGCAGGCTCACCATTTGCCACCATTTCACAAAACAGAAGTACTCCACAGCAGGGTTTGAGGATACGCTCTAATCACATTATGTTGTTAATTGACTTTTAATAATTTCCCTTTATTGCTTTTCATTTTACCGTTTTCATATGCGTTTTAGTTCCTGCATTCAAATGCCGCGTGTAAGTGATGTGAGATGCCATCGACGCTTATGAGGAGCAATGCCACTTTCCGCTCCCAATCTGCACCAAGCCACTTCGAATATCCCAATGTTGTTCTTGCTCTTTAGCTTTAACGCTGCTTGCATTTCGTAAACTCGCTCGGCCTCTTCGTCCATAGCTGCTGCAGAATGTCTTACTGCATTTCACTCGCTCTCAATGCATAACCCGAGGCGTCCGAATCGCGGAATGCAGCGGCCCGGTTCCTGGAGCATCGTCATTTTTCATACTTGGCGCCAGTATATAGCAGCAGACGACGACGCTTTTTTTTTTTTTTATGCCGTCTTTTTTTCCTTTTCTGTCAGAATGCATAACCGGATTGTGCGTTTACGTAACCTGACTCCGCCATGCTGCACACGTCACGTGTACGTCACAATTTAAACAAGATGGCGAATAGTCGAGGCCCCTGAACTTTCAGGAAAAAAAACGACGAGGCGCAGTGCGATCGTTACACAAACTGAAGAAATCGTAATAAGACCTTTTACCAGCGGTGCAATCACGCACGGACTGAGAAAACGATTTCTAAATCCCCAAAACTCACATGTAGGATTAGCTTTAATCTGACATTAGTAATTATGCGTCAGTTCCGCTCTAAAGGTCCAATGAAAAGAAACGATGACAATGGGGCGACAGGCTTTCGAGCTTTTCTAATGATATACAGTGTTCTGCAACTTTATCGGAACCGTCTTGGAAAATTTTCCCGCCTCGACAGGTTCCGATAAAGTCGCAGAACACGAAGTCAGACCCAGTTAAGCGCAGACGACAGTCTGCGTTCTTTACAGGCACTAAAGAAATCATATTCGTGCTTTTAATCTTCAAGTTTCATTTCGATTTCTCGTTGTCGCCTTTTGCTGGCCCTGTGCCTCATGTAGCGGGGTGCGCGAGTAATCAGCCGCCGGTGACGTAAGCAGCGCAGCAGACGAGCTCCAAGAGCAGTGCTGTTTCTATTCTCCCTCCGGGAGCACTCTTAGGCTGAAAAAAAAGCAACAGCAAGTATATAATTGTGCAATGCGGAATGCGCTGTCAACACCTGACGAATACAGGAAGCAGGTGCGTCTGGGGTCTGCCGGCTAGCAAGGACGATGCTTTCAAATGTGGCAATCGTTCCCTTAGATCGTTGCGTTACTATACGTGGCAACATAGTGACGCTATCTATGTAGCCGTGTCTGGCAATCGCCACCGAATAAATACGCTAAACGTGTCTCAACTCTTTGCATTCCACAGCCAAACAAATGTCCTCTATAGCATCCCAGTTGAAATTATGTGGCGGGGAGAACCTGCAAATGAGGTGTCGGCGAACGCACGCGAATAACTTTGCGCATTAACCTCGGTACCTTAGTCAGTCTGGGCAACCACTCAACTGAGACTTTTAGTTGTTGCAACCACTGCTGTGTGGAAAAACAAAAAGTGTGTTTCACTCACAGCATGCAAATCAAAGGCGTTACGCCAAGCGGTTACAATAAATCAGCTCGGTTTAACAGTAGCCACACTGTCTTTTTCCAAATAGTATTTTTCCTTTGAGTGCAAACTATTTCGAGTTCAAAGTTTCTGCAGCCCAGCTGCATTGTCAAGTTAACTTGATTTGGTTACAAAAGCAAATGATAACAAAAAGCGGACTACATCTTTTCTTCGCAAGCCAAAAGCACCTCAACTGACCAAGAAGTTTTCCGCGTGGCCGATCGTAAGCCCTAAGTATTTGAACCCAAGGAATTTTTTAATGAGTACATCGTTGATGCAACAGGAAAATAAATATGGCCTAACAGACCAGGTGTTGCACCATTGAGATTTTTTTTTTTTCAAACTGATGTTTAAGACAACTTGACCTCTGGGCTTTGCAGCCTCCTGAAACAATCAGTAAATTATCCACAAATAACCGGATGTTGACAGTTTTATCGATCGCAGATTTCTTTTTTTTTTTTTTCATTCGTGTAAATTAAGGAAAAGTACAATTTTTCGGGGGAACGCAGATGAAGAAAGTCAGGTTTTTCTTGAGAAATTCCCACTGTGTTCGGCAAAATTAGCTGTGGTTTCTTAGGCATGATTTTATCCACTTGTCATAAATGGCAGCAGACCAGCTAGTTTCGTCACAAGTTATGCATGAGGACCCTATTGAATTCCTTGACAAAGTCTAGAGAGACAAGGTGGATTTTTTTTTATCAATATATGTTTCTCCCATAAGCCCGCTGCGGTCGTAGGGTGCCCAAGGATGTGGGTTGAAATCCCGGCCACAGCGGCCGTGTTTCGATGGAGGCGAAAAGCTAGGCGCCCGTGTGCTGTGCGATGTCAGTGCAGGTTAAAGAACCCCAGGTGGTCGAAATTTCCGGAGTCCTCCACTACGGCGTCTCTCATATCCTGAGTCGCTTTGGGACGTTAAACCCCACAAACCATAGCAAACCAAACCAAACTTCTCCTATACGAATAACGCTATTCTGTGAATTGCTGTTACAAGCAGTCGTGGACAGGCCTTAGCGAACACCATGCTCAAATTAGTGTTATTATTTTCATAAGAACCTGAGATAAGATGTGCGATGATAAATTCAGGCAACTTGCAGCATGCGGATGTCAGCGAGATGAGCTGATGTAGTTTTCAGCTAATAATCGATTGGCTTTCTTAGGCATCACCACACTCTAGCAGTCGTTGGGAAGAGATAGTATTCTTGAAGAGACAAAATATTGCCATCAAAGTGTGAACTGTCGACTCGGCATAATGATGCTGAAACGCGTTTGAAATTTTTTCGGAGCCCGCAGATGATTTGACATTATACCTTGAATACCTTTCCTTTTATGCGATCTGGGATGCTGCTAGAAAGGGCCGAGGAAGCAAACGTTACAGCGACAAGTTCCTTCTGCTACCTCTAGGTTCGTCGGGCTCACAGAAAAGAGCAGCGCTAGCACGCAAACCTAAGCCTTCATAATATGTTACTAAGGTTAGCGTACAATGCACGGCCATGTATATAGGTTCCTCCGTGCTTAGAATAACGCTTGAAACGGGACGAATTTCCCTCAACGGATACTTAGGGGCATACCGGATGAATTTTGGTAGAGCGCCACCGCTTTGAGGTCGAGGGAACTTGGCAACATAGGAGATGCCTGCTTCACCGTAAATGCCATCTGGTGGTGATCCAGCAAACTGGTGAGTGTGAGATCACCGTTCAAGGCAACCAGCGGCCTGGCAACGTCCACCATGACACGAACATCGTGCAGAGGTGTGGGTGATTCAAGGTGAACCTGCAAGCAGTAGATACAAACGCGAAAGAGTTGAAGACAGCATCTCCTATGAAGGGTACATTTAGAATACTGAAGCTGTCCCCGCTTAATTGCGAGCGCGGTTTTATTTAGAACAAAGGCTTACTAGGATTTTTTTTTTTTTTTTTTTTTCATTTTACAAACCCGAGTTAGCTATCTGAAGGACTGTTATATCTTAGGGAGTCTTGAAGGAGATTCTCGTAAGTTATGCAAATTTTGCAGACATTTATACTAGCACATAGTCCTGCTGGACAGTAAGTTTTGTCACGAATACATCAATCAGAATTATGTGACAATATCCTGCCGTTCAGTGTCGTCATATCAACCAGTGAAGCCCACTGCAGGAAACTGGATTCTTCTAGTGACTTGTCCTGCGCTAGTCACGGCCATCGCCCTCTCTGCGAAAGAAACCTCGTCACTCCACCCAAGTTCTTGGCGTTCCGGACATTATTCATTTCCACATCCACTATAAGAGGAGAGCAGTTATCTCTTCTACGCAGTACTCGTGTTGCTAAAAATTCACTTTCCCGTTGGTTATCTAATCTATAACACTTCCTTCACTTACTGTGCTGCCGTCCGTTTAACCTTAAACTTCCTCAACAGGCGCCAGATTTGGCCTCAACAGCAGCAGTGCAGATTGGGTACGTTATCATATCTGGTTTTCTAGGAATGCCCCTAAGCTGCTATTAATCTGCCTAGAGTGCCTGCTGAATGCACTGCAGCCCCATCGTATTCACCAGGTATTTATAATTTCTTAAGGGTTTGAATCTCCGGCGCCTGTTTGGTCAAAGTGAACATACTCGTTCACTATTCCATCCTCACTACCCATCCATAATCTCGTACTTTCATCCCACTGCTGAGCGTTACCAGGGTCTACCCCATGTTATATGCAACAATCTTTTCGCCCCACTTTCTATAACTATACCTAATCATTGATACTTATACGCTATTTAAGTAACCCAGTTGGAAGCCATAACAGAAGTTTCCTTTTGAAGTCCTCCTCGTGTACCAAAATTTGCACTATATATGAAAAGGGGCTCAAGCGCTCAGTTTCACCAGTTCTGGACGGGAACGATTTCAGTGTGTAATAATAAAAAACTTTGGCGAGCGTAACAACAGTCTTCCTTTTCATGTCAGTACTTTAACGCATGAAAATGAAGCAAAACATGCCAGCCTCCCATGACGCGTCGAAAAAGTATGCTGATTCAGTAAATGTAGGTGCATTTAATTCATAAAGCCGCATCAGCAAGCGATACGCGTTGCGCTTCTGCGCACGTGTGCTTATTCCGGTAATAACACAGCTTTGGTGCGGTCATAATTTTTTCTTAGCCTGCAAGGCGTTCCGCCTAGCTCGCAGAACTCTTCCACCCCCTTGCTCGGGGCTCAGTCGAGAGCAAGCCGTTTTATTCAGACAGCTACAGACGGGCTCACTCCCCAGCCCGTCGCTGATGCACAGAATGTATCCCGAGACGCACCCGACAAACAAATGCAGAGTCTGCCGAGCGGAGACGGCCGGCTTCGCACACATTCTGTGGAATTGCAACAAGTACCAGGAAGAAGCTAAGTCTGGGAGTATCCCGCCGCATCTGGAAGCAGCCGCAGGGAGCGACAATCAAAAGGAACAACTCTGGGCCGTCCAGCAGGTCATCAAGGCGCTGGCCCGGCAGGGAACCAGCGAGCCGGCCACGGCGAGCGGGGACCCAGGCCGCGCGGCCGGTGCCCAGAGGACGACGTAGGCCCCGCCCCGTCCGGAGCGCGCGCGCGCGAGCGCGCGTTCTACTGCAGGCCCCAATTAAACGTTTTAACAATCCAACAATTAGCCTGCACATCATGCGCCAGCAACTATACACATCTCGTATTTATATAGTTCCTCGTAGTGTGTCACAATAACGCACGACTGAACAAAAGCGAGACAGAGGAAGCAAACAGTGAGGAAGAAGCGATAAGAAGTCGCATTCAATTCACTCTCGTCCACATGCCTTTCTCTATAGATCTACTGCGAAACAATGAATTGACTCTTCGCCCCGTACACTGCATATAGCTATGTTCAGAGGCTCGACGCGTACGCAGCCTGTCCTAGCGGCAGCCATCGGCGGGCGACAGATTCCATTCGATGGTCTCAGCTATGCATTTATACGCACTGGCAGCGCTTATACCTTGCGACTGAGACATTCAGCGCGCAATAAAAGGCACGTGGAGAAGCGCGCGACTGTCGTTTTCAGAAGCTTACAAAACGCAGTAGGCAGCGCGCGAAGCTATGCAAGCCGTGCTCACGTGTCTTTGGCGACGTTTTGCATACGCCATCCTCGAGCTATAACGCCTCTGTAAGAACAACGTGCGCGCGCTTGTGTACAACCCCCTGCCGCCCCCCGCCTGGAAAGTTTGCACAGCTAGAAGCGTTTCGCAAATTTCCCGTTGGCAATTGCGTCTGGGGGAAAATTCGCGATAGGCGCGTTCCAACGCGCCGCCACTGGTGCGAAATTCAGCGAACTCTGCGTGGCACACGGCACGTTTGACGGCAGAGGCATAAAGCGCACAGACAGGGGCAGTGCGTCGAGAGCAGCGTCGGCCGCGGGATTAAGCAAAAAAAGAGGGGGCCCACAGTGAGCGGATTCGAAGTAGCACTCTTTCGGAGTGCCGGCGCAGTGCATTGCGAAAGCCTAGTGGAGCGGAATGAAGCCGCTTGTGAGCAGCGGCACTCTATAACGGCGACGGAAACGCCGATTTCGCCGCCTTCCCATTCGCTTTCTTCTTCACCGCACCCGGGACAGAGTCAGACGGCATTTCTTTTAGGCAGACCGTTGCTCGCTTCAATTTATCTCCATTCTTTGTTGCCACTTGCATCTCTGCGAAACCTTTGTTGAAGCGCTCCTGAAAACCTCGCGGGGAGGTAGCGGATCAGAGTGACTGCGAACACCACGCGCGTTCGCGCCGTTTTGCTACAGCCGGCAAGAACTCCTTGTTCGCACAAGTCAAATGAGCGGAGAAAGGAACGTACCTACGAAAAGTGAAAATTTGACAAACCGCTTTTAGCTGTGGAAAGCGCCTCAATCGCTCATGAATCAGGACGACCGCCCCTTGTGCAACGGAAGGGGGTTTCGAAACCTGCATCCACATATTTCGTTCTGGACGCGTGCTGTATGCAAATGAGCTGTGTACATCACGCAGGAGTACACGCCACTTTTCGCAAGAGCAGCGCGGTCTTAAAAGCAGAATGAAATATTTCGAGAGTTCGAGTTTTGCCTTTTCTTCAACCGTGGAACAACACGCGGCGCCCGAACGCAGGGGTGAATTATGTCGGAGCTCTGCGAAATCGACGCAAGAACGTTTCTTAAGGGACAACCTACGGTCAAAGGAATCATGAAAAGCCCACCATGGACACTAACAAGAATCGCGTCAGTGTCTCTCACCTTTACTATAAGCGCTGGGATAAACGCATTGCCGTCCGCCGTTAGTGCAACGTTTTCTTCAGACTGGAACAGAACAGAAATAATAAGGAAATAGTTTTCTCCTGTTATTGCTTAAAAACTTTACAGGCATAATCAGATACACTCTGCCCTGTGGCACGGAGAGAATATGTAACAAGAAAAAAAAAAAAAAAAAAGAAGTGGTGCTCACGCAAGGAACCTCGGACATTGGACCAGCGAACACTTTGATCTTAAGGTCAGTCTCCGTCTTTTTGCGTCCGGGGAAAGCTGAAAGAGAAAATCAATTTCGTCCACTTAAGCGAGGCTAACAGAGCACAAACTTCACAGTTGTCGCTGGTGAACAAAATTTTTAATTACATAATACGCAAATATATGACCGTAGTTGTAATAGGAATAGTTGTAAGGTCAGATGCGGTGGCCAGATTTGAGACCAAGACTTTCGTCAATCGGTGCAATTGCTATTGCTTAGGAAACTAGCGAAAAAAATTTAGTTTGTCGCTCACTGATGCCACCAGATATTTGACCACCGACACTCAGAACACAAAAGTACACCTACAGAGACAACGCCCGGGGAAAAAATAAACAATAATAAAAAAAAATTGGAGTAAATGATATATTTCGCGTATTCGCGTCTTCGGTCTCCTTCCCGATCACAGCAGACTAAAAAAAAAAAAATAACAGAGAGAAGGAGAGACAGTGAGCAGAAACGTAGAAGGCAGATAAGTATGCTGACATGTATATAGGAACTGTCCTGCTTCCTTAATGCATTGTGTAGGGACATTTCTTGTGATAGAGGCTATCAGGAATCCAGAATACGAGACCTGACAAAATAAAACATAGGGGCGTGCATATCTTCAAGAACATTTATTGATTCCCCTGAGAAATGTCTGCATCCTGCCAAAGTGAATCGGGAACGTGCGGCGATTATCCATACATTTTTCAGCGGCTCAGTTGAAGCAGCAGACATGTCAGGGAACGGCAAAGGTGGGCTCACCCTCGCTGCAGGACTTAATGGAGCTCTCTAGCCTGCCGAGTTCTTGCTCCACTTCCCTGAGGGAATATTCGCGGCTCTCCGGCGGAGCAGCCACGCTCAGGCACGGGTCCGTTCCCAGGTAGCTGCAGCTCAGCTCACCCTGCTCCGTGAGCCTCACTATGGCCCCCTGCATGTTCCTGCAGATGAGACGAAGACAGTGCGCTCCTCTGAGGAACCCCTAGAAAAGCTGTTATCACCTTGCGTAATCACAACCATATCGTATGTATATTGTGGCCTACGAACAATTGCAACCGAAAATGTTCAATCCAGTTGAGCCTGCGGACAGCGGTCCAGCAGTGTGTGTAGTTGTGTCTCTTTCGCCGTCCTCGAAGAAGTGATCAGAAAAACACGAGTCTTCCTTGAAGCACCCGCGTTCATGCTTCCTCGACATTGCTCTTTAAAAGTTCTAACGCCTACAGTACCTCTATTCGAGAACTGGCACGCTGATATCACCCTCAATATACTGCACCTTGATGAACAGTAATGCTCTTTTGCTGCGGCCGAAATCGTCATACGCCAGTCTGGCCGTGAACAAGTCAAACGGTATTGGCCTGGAGGCAGCGTGAGATATTTGAGCCGGACTGTATTTTCAGGCCCCAGACTATTGGGTCCTTGTGGTCGAACTACGACTGTATCCCTCTCTTTTATACAAAACTTTGGGTTCAAAATTTATTCAAACGACACAAAGTTTATAAATGTTTAAAAATGGACACAGGTGTTTCACGCTTCTTGCTTCGGATGCACATTCATTGCTTCGAATAGACTCATATATGCTTTGCATCTTCGTAAATTTTCCGACAATTTCTAGAATCACAAAGTATTCTGCAAACATTTTAGCTCCGTAACCCAGGGTTTGACGGAATGCCGCCTGATCATATAGTGTCTTAGAAAACTGAGAACAAGGAACCCGTAGAGGTTCTGAAATGTAAATTAATGATTTGTTTATCATTGGTCAGTGACTCAAGAGTCGTTTTATTATTCTATTATAATTAGCTTCGGCCATTGTTGGTTCTTAAACTACAAGCCAGAACATATTCAGAAGGCTATAAATGTTGCTCCTTCAGGGACTGTGCTGCCATAACCACTAGTCCCTTAAAGAGCAACCATTACTCCCTCGAGAATGTGTAACTGCGAAGGCCCACCAGCCAGTCTGTCCCAAGCAGCATTTAAGGCAACAGTACCGAGGGCAGTGCCTTTGAACCAGTGCTCTCCTCATAGCAGGAGCGGCCAAACGCGCCGCCTTGTCTCCTCCAGCAGCGCTGCCATGCACACCTCTCACCAGGCGCGGTGGCCTCGCGCTTCACGCGGTGCAAAACAAACCGCGCGGGAAGCGCTGCACGCGGCGTCGGAAAACAAGCCCACGTGTTTGCGCTCGTTGAAGCGAGCGAGGCCATGTCGGCTCACGGTGCAGCGTTCGCAAGTACACGCATGTGGCTCTGCTTTCTATCGCCACTTGAGATGAAAGTGGTTCATCACTTCTGGGCTCTAGTTTTTTAACTCACGCCCAAAGCACCTCCTTGTTTTCACGCTTTCCTTGTCTCGCGCGCCTAGGTGCACTAAGTTGGTCCAGAGTTTTACAGCGCTCGGCGCCAAATATTTAATCTCCCGAAACTCAGGGCCAGTCTGCTTCCCCGAACACTGAGCAGCAAAAGCCGCCGACGGGAAACGCTCACCACGTTGCTTATCCTAAGTTCGTCGG
Source organism: Amblyomma maculatum (assembly GCF_055883805.1). NCBI lineage: Eukaryota > Metazoa > Arthropoda > Arachnida > Ixodida > Ixodidae > Amblyomma > Amblyomma maculatum. The sequence continues at coordinate 247,720,033 of NC_139344.1, forward strand.
CTGTGGGATTTTTAAGCATAAATTCTTCCTAGAACCCGAACCTAGAGGGCCTTGGGCGGTGCTTCAGAGAACCGTGAGCTCATATTGTGCCCATCATATACGACGCAAAAGTCTGTGCGAGCAGCCTCGCAATAAGCTCCTCTCTGCATGGGATTGTTAATGCCAATATATATAGCAAAGAACTGAAGGGGAACAGAGGAGCTCGTTATTATAGAATTTAAAGGAGTGAACAGTCTACGAGTCGAAGGCAAACGTTGGGGATATATATTCTTTTTTTGTTGTTGGTATTGACAAGTTAATCTTATGATGATTTTTAGGGATAAAGAATATAAAATAATAATAAAAAATAAAGAAAAACGACGCGCCGAATATATATATATATATATATATATATGTATATATATATATATATATATATATATATATATATATATATATATATATATATATATATATAGAGAGAGAGAGAGAGAGAGAGAGAGAGAGAGAGAGAGGGGTGCGAAATTCATAAGCGTTGGTGCGAGTCCTATAGGATGCGTTATATAGTGCAGAACATCGCAGTGAACTGTCGCCGTTCTTAGTCATTATTTTTTTTCTTCGTCGCTGGAGTTTACATTGTTCTCCACTGCCACAGAAATCACACGCTATGCTGAGTCGCTTTGTAGCCCGTGCCTTGGGAAGCCACGCCTATAAACGACGCCAGCTGCACCGGCACCGCCAGCGCCATAGCAGCTTCACACCTTCCCACTGCGCTAGGGAAGTCCATGTCAGGAACATACTTGACGAAATATAGTCATAAAGCATTCGACGTTAAATCGGATGTATACGTTTGGTTTGGTTTATCGGGTTTGACGTCCCAAAGTGACACAAGCTATGAGAGACGCCATATTGGAGGGCTCCCGGAAATTTCGAAAACCCGGGATTCTTTAACGTGCACTGACATCGCACAGCACAAATGCGCCTTGATTTTCGCCTCCACCCAAAAGCGGCCGCCGAGCCCGGGATATCGGATGTATGCCTCGTGCCAATCAATTGACTGAAATTAAGGGAGGGAAAAGTGGCGACAACCCGGCACAGGCGGGTGAAGACCTAATACAGGCGGTGATCCCAGGTCCCCTATACAGGCCAGGGCGAATATTTTTAACTGCAAAATTCCCGAGAAATCGGTAAAGGCTGTCCTTTGTAACCAGTTCGCTGTGTTCACTCGTGATTCTTAGTTTATTCCTTAATTCAACCGGTATGTCTAGTTTCTGCGTCTTTCTACTATATGTTCCTACATGCATACTATATGTTCGCTCGTCGTCCCAAACCACGGAAAAAGGTTAATAATTAAATAATACTTTCATTCGCATCCGTTCCTTCACCACAGCCTTCATTCTTGCCGCGAGAATATTTCGCCGTAAGCTTCGCGGCACTGCTGCCTAGAGGAAAAGAGCGCCTGCTTTCACGTTATCCAGCGTGCGATGATCGTGTTTAGCGGCTTAATTTGTCCCGTAAATCTACTTATTTGCCCGTTTTGCGTTCTCTATAAAGCATTTTTACGAGATTCGTAGAATTGCACATCTCTAAAAAATAATAATAAAAGAGAGACACAAAATTCACCTAAATGCGCGCAGCCTGCGTCTGCTCCACAAGCTTGGTGTTATTGCGGCAAAGCCAAATTAGGAAAGTAGGAATATGTACTCGGTGCGAGTGAGAATAAAATTAAAAGGCAAAGTTTCTCGCTTGCCTACTGTTCATTTGTACTCGGTCTTCTTTTTTGTAACTAACTATTATACCACGCCTTGGCAAGCCACCAATACGCTTTTGAAGTTGAACTTACCGCTGCTAGGCGCTTTTGTTGATAAAATGAATATCCTAATGTTCATAATTTTGCAGCAGCTTTGCGTATATATTGGCAAGCACAGAGACGTCAGATGCCACCAACTGCTGTCTCAAGCAAAGGCGCTGAAATAAAAAAACACTTTGCATCTTGAATACTGCTGCAGGATAGCGTCCACATAAATAAAAAAGGGGAGAAGTCTCTAAGCTTGCTGTGAATTAATGCGTCACTGCGCGACAAAGTAAATGCCCTTTGACCCACCTGTTTTGTGGTTGCTTCACACCAATCGCTTCAACTGTCCAAAGTTGCAGTTTCATATCGATCGGCGCCTATATCTTGGGCATAACCGACATTATGCACAAGTGCGAAATTACCCAGCAGCAGACAGCGCGCATCCCAAACTTAAAGAGTGCAATAGACCAGTGAACGCTCTCGGAAACGTCAACGAACTCTGCAATCGCTTTGAATTGCCCAGCTTGAAACTGTGCGTTCGAAGCTTTACGTCAATTTTTGTTTTCGTTAAGTTCAATGTACTGCTGCGCAGCGCGTTTACAAACTCGTAACGATGACTGGATCCACTTAAGTATGCGGTAGCACTAGTAATTCTAGATGCGGATGCCAATAACGCAAGATGGGTTGTGAAATTCGAGCTCTACGTGTAAAAAATGCGCTCACATCCCCCGTTCCCGTCGGATGCGTGGTCCTAGCAGCCATATCAAAAGAGGAAACATGGCTTGGAGCACGCATGCGCGGAAGGAGAGCTTAGAACGTACTGTATCGTCGTCCTGGCCAGAGCAATTGGAGCCGACGAGAGCTGGGCCGCCCACTTGAGAACGGTATCGTGGTAGACCAGCAGCGTGCTCCTCTGCGTCGACATGAGTAGCATCAGGCTGCCTTCGGTGGCTGCGTGCACAAAAGACAGGCGCCGCATTAAGCTCAACCATGCACTCGGCCTCAGTGAAGGACGCCGGGAACTCGGAAATGTCACGGCACCACTTCTGCACAAAGTGCCCTCGTTCGCAAGGTTTTCGCTCACTGAACAAGGATAGCTAAAATCAATGGCCGCGATGGGTCGACTAATGAGGAGAGTGCTTCTCTGACCTTTCCCGTCATAGGAGGGAAGGCACACCAGTACTTGATGCAGTGACATGTAAATCCGTGTGGTAACAAAACTTAGAAAAGTAACAACAAGTTTGATATGTAAACATCATACACCAAAATCGAGCAAAGGCGTAAAACCCGGGTCGTAAGTTAAATTCAGGCAAGGGTTTGCGTCGCAAAACGCGGAAGATGGAAATCTCTTTCTGCCGTCGCACGCCCTCGCCATCCCCTCGCACGCACCGCGAAGCAGCGGTGGCGTCCTTGCAGGGATTCGGCTAGGCTCCTCAGCAAAGCGTAAGCCCGACGATAATGGACCCTAAAAGCTCTGAAGTTTGCTCCTGAGTACAGCCCAACGTTAAGCGGACGCCGTCGTCGAACCAACGCGTCGAAAATACCAAAGGAACGCCAATGCGGCGATTTTAAACGAGCGAAAGTGCTTATTCACTATAAAGCTCTGGTCCAAGTTACCTGTGAGCCGACTGGAGACTGGTTTCTTATACAAACAGCAATTTTTCTCGCTCGCTTGTGAGAGGGCAGCCTGGAAGTCGTGAACTCAGGCAGTGAACTCAGCTTTACCAGTAAATACCATGAACAAGTTTCCAGATGAACCGTTCAAACTCATTGCTGCCGGAGACCCAAAGCAAAGCAAACATTCTGTGACACACACACACACACACACACACACACACACACACACACACACACACACACACACACACACACACACACACACACACACACACACACACACGCACACGCACACGCACACGCACACGCACACACACACACACACACACACACACACACATACATACATACATACATACATACATACATACATACATACATACATACATACATACATACATACATACATACATACATACATACATACATACATACATACATACATACATACAGACGTTAAACCCCACAAACCAAACCAAACATACATGACATCATTTTCTAATTGGCTGTTCGCTTGTAGCAACACCAAGGCTCCACTTACAACTTGGGTAGGGAAAGAAGCACGCCGCTGTGAAATCCAACATCTTCAAAAAATGAAGCTCACCGCTTGGCTTGAACGCGAAAAATGTGTGTTCACCTGCAAGAAAAAGAATGGAAATGAGACCGGGGTGCTCATATGGTTTCATTAGGGCTCGGTTCGTTACGCCCATGCATGCACGCTGTACTTACCTAAAACTAATATAAGTGTTGGGCAATTTGAAAAATTTGCCACTTTTATGTCGATTGCCTCTTCACCAATTGAAATAGACCAGTCAGCCTATGCAAGGGAGGACAATTAAGGTAGTACAAACAGTGAATGCGTACTTGTTTGTTATTTTGTGCACACTGGGATTTATGTGAGGCAACTTACGACTACGCGTTTTCCTTTCTGGAGACCATCGGCGTCGTCTGAGGGTTTCCTGGACGCTTCAGTAGCCACGGCCAATGTCTGGAATCTGGATAGAAACATAATCAAGTTCACATTATCTGTCATTTTTCTGTAGTGTGCATGTGAACGCGCGATCAATTCAGTGCATTAGCCTAGCCATGTTCTGCAACCGCGTATAGTTTCTACATTGCGTACGTTTTGAAAGCGGAGAGTAGGCAGAAGTTTCTATGGACCAGAAACGCTTTCAAGTTACATAAACCACTTTCCAGTCGCATTTAGTAATCGCCAGCATAAGCCATATCAGAAAGCAGAAAACGATCGACCGAAAGCCATGTTTATCAAGGAGCTGTATAGACGATGGGTCCAAATAACGGGAGTCATCAGCATGTACTAATACATGCACGCACACGCGCGAGCAAGGAGGAGGAGGAAGAAGATGAGGAGGAAAGGAAGGGAGGTTAACCGGTAAAGAAACTGGTTTGCTACCCTGCACTGGGAGAGAGGGGTAGGTGGGTATAAAAGTTGTGGGTGAGAGAGGGATGGGTGATGACAGTACAGTCACATCACAGACATGTCACATCACATCACGTCACAGTCATATCACGTAACGTAACAGCGATTAGACCTGTGCTTTTCATAAAGCGGAGCAGTGCCTGGGAGGCCTTCACCGCAGACAATCGCCGTGGCCAGGGACCTAGGATCTTAATTTCAGTTAGTGGGCGTCCATCTAGACGCCCCAGCGCACCAAAAAAGTAAGTGATGCTGTCATCAACAAGTAAAACGCGAAGAAAATAACCATGAAGTAAAAAAAAATACAAAATGAATTGTTGCTGGAGATGAAATACAGACTGACTTTTTTACAGATCCACGTAGAGGTCTTCGAGGCATACAGAAAAGAATATAATGTTGTGTTGCGTAGTCTTCTTCGACAATGGTTTTATCTATTGGTTGCCCGCGTTGCAACAACAATATTCGCGACTAATTTGCTGCTAATAGTACTTGTTCTGACGATGAAACCATTGTGATATTGCCAGAGGTCACCTAAAGCCAACAGGAGTAGTCTTCACCGCCTACTAATGAATTAAATTAATAAATAGGAATCAACTCTTGATCACAGCAGATACGCCATATATATATATATATATATATATATCCGAATATCGCGTCGTGGGTTCGGTTCCCGCCATCGGCACGTTGTTTTTTCTTCTACTTTGTGTTTAATTATCTTTCCCCTAAACAGATTACATTACTAATTTCTGTGATTATCTAAGCAAACATTAAAAAAAAGACATAAAAGTACCATCCCCAACGCTTTCCTTGGCCTCGCCGACTGTTGGCTTCTTTCCTTCATGTATTATAACGAGCACCCTCATTTCCCCTTAATATATATATATATATATATATATATATATATATATATATATATATATATATATATATATATATATATATATATATATATATATATATATAGTGGAGAAATATAGGAGAGGCCTTCGCCCTGCAGTGGGTATAGTCAGGCTGATGATGATGATGATGAACCTTACTGCAAATATATGTGCATTTGGAATGCTTTTCTTTTTTTTCCATTTACAGAAGAGAGAGAAGCTGATTAGAGCGAGAGATTACGGCCACCTGTATGCACTGACAGCTATTGCAGCCACCTTGGGTGTGCCATGTCAGCGACCAGCAGGGAGGCGCTGTCAGGGCAGGATATTGAATGCTTTCCTGGTGCAGACGTTTATTATCATTTCGTACGCCTTGTTCAGAACGCAGAAAATACTTTCGTTGTAAAACTGTCGTTAGGGAAAAAAATAATTCTTGGAAGCTCTACCACTATGATATTTGTCACTTATGCAAAGTGATTTAATTTTTTTGTAAAAAGCAATACCAACTTAATCAGCTTGTACAAAATGAACGAATGATAGCAACGCTTTTTGAGTTACGTTCGCGAAAAAAGTGCCAATTTCAATGTGTATTCTTTTAAGCATTGTCTTGCGCTGCGTACAATCTCAAGTCGAGTTGCTTGGTAAGACGCCAATTAAAACATCTAGTGTTAATCAGGATTTATATGACACGAAATATCAGCTATATATTCAAAAGCAACGAAACATATGCATTGCGCTTCATTCGAATGATTCAGTACCTCCGACGGTTGTCGGTAAACAGCGGCTGAAACGGCCGAGTTCACCTGACGGTGGTAGCGTGTACGCACCTAAAATTTTCCAGGTGAAAAGCCGTGTTTACGGTCACAAAGGAATCCGTTTTTGAGACGTACGCAAGAGGACCCGGCAGCAGAAATTCTGGCAGGTATCGCGTAAACGCAAAGTTCTCTTGCTCGAAAAACGTCAAAGAACCATCCACACCTTGCACGCACAGAAAGTCTTGACCTAAGGAGGGATAAGAGAAAGAAGACAAGGGAGTCACGCTGATGCCAGGTCAGACAGCGGTCAGACATGCGTTCCGCGCTCACTCGCCTTTGACGCCGCCGAAGGACCCCGCCACGCAGCAAAAAGAAGGAGCATTTAGGGAGTGTTCGTACATAAGGCCCAGCTTGTACTGTGTCCCGGGCTCCGCTTCACCGGCGTCACCTTGAATAGAAACGGAATCTCACTCGAATTGGTATCCACACGGGAAACGGCGAGACGCAAATGAAAGAAGCAGGGAAGTGCAATGTAAAGAGCAAGTTCGGCACCACGAATTCAAGGTAGAATCAACGTGATTTCGTAGTTTCGTGATGTGCTGCACAGGATGAAGAAGACTAGCAAAGAAATCTTCATCAGTGTCATGTTTTCACCCAGGGATCACCTGAGCTGCCCTTGCAACAACACCAACAGCTGTAGGAGCCTATAGGATAGTGTCCATGTTGTGCGTGATGTGAAACGCGCTTTTGCACCGAACAAGGCATGGGTTTAGCCTATGACGTGCCCCTAACATGTGGATTCGTTTACACGAAGGTCAGTCAAGACGGCTCCTTTGTGATCGTTTCGAACAGCATCCGCCATCTATGCGTTCATTGACGGGCAGTAACCCAGCCCTGCATCGCAGCGCGGCTGGTTTCCGGCCAGTTCTCAACTCGTGCGCAGTTGTAAGGCGATACGGACGATGCCCTGATAACCACACGAGGGAGGCTTCCGAGGCACCAGCGATAAGAAAGTTGGCTCCGCTTGCGTCAGCACACCGTCGATGGCGCTGTCAGAAACAGCTTCTGGTGACAAGGAGGGAGTTCAGTAAATAAAACCTGTGATGTTTATATTCGTACGATGGGAACACTATTTTACTATCACTGTCTATTCTGACGTCCCTTTCTCCTTCGCTTTTTGGCTCCCACACTTATAAAGATTTTTGCGGCTTAATGCAGTGCAGTTGACAGGCTGCGCTCGGGTGTATGTTCTGCCTGCACCAGTGTTTATCCTCCTGTTTTACTAGGGCTCTTCATGAACCAATTCGTCGGTTGCTGCACCTGCCTTCATATTCTTTTTTTTTTTTTACCTCTGTTCCTCTTTTCTCCATAGTAATTTTTCCTTTTTTCTTTTCTCTTACCAAATATTACCTTCTTCTTATCTTATTGGAAAATAATTGAGCCGGTCAGTCTTATATTATCATCTCTCCAATACTGCGCCAGCCCTCCTTATAGTATTTGCTATTCGTAGCAGCGCCACCGACGCTATCACTAGTAGCATGATGACATAGGGTGGTGAGTCTGTAGCATTCGGCTAAATCCAAGTATATGAGGGGAGGGGGGGGGGGGGGGGGGGTCGCTGTGATCGACGCGGACGTTCATCCCGTAAATTTTGTCATAGCGAGTGCAGTTTCACAGAGCCATCTCTGCTCGAGGAACGGGCAATAGAACATTCAAGTCGGCTCTCTGTGGATGGCTCTGCCGGCACCCCCCCCCCCCCCTTCCAACATTTTCCCTCTCCTGTCATCACCTGCGCTGCACCTTGCTCAGCAATACCGCCCTCCGCCAAATCCCGCTCTCTTTCGGTAGCGTACCGTCGTTTGGCGCCAGCTTCAGATTCACACCTTCCCGACCATTATATTTTACTACCACCTCGATCGATCTATGGAACATAGGAGCGCCCTTTGAAATAGGATGGTGGCAGTTTCCACCATGCTCGACTTTTTTCCCCTTATATTTCGAATGTTGTAAATTCGTCAACTGTTTCGTTATTTGAGCTACTGGATTTTAGTTTTAATTCTACAGTTCTAACCTTATGTCATTTTTCTGCTTTTCAGCTACCAAGTTTCCAATCGCTTTTTGCTAATTTGAACCACATATTCATTCACCCGACCACATGGTGCCTCGCGGTTTAATCGAATTTTGTTGAAACGCGCAGGTCGAAAGTTAGGTTAGCGCAAAAAAAAAAAAAAAAAAAAAAAGGATGTAAAGAGGGCCGGAAGTCAGTTGGTAGTGCAGGTAGAGGGAGACGGGGCTCTTACTCTCGCTGTCTCCTTGGTTCCGGCATCTCATAAGCGCTGCGATAAGCACTTCGCGCTAAACCAATTGCCTTTAATTCTCCCTTTAGTTCTAAAATAACTTTTTCTCTCACAACGCACAATAATAAAAAAAAAAAAACAAGCACTAATCCGGTCAGCGGGGAAATCTATATAGTAACGTGTGCGTGCCTACCTCTGTGTGTGTTTGCGCGTGAGAGAGAGGGAGAGATAGCAAGAGAAAGAGAGAGAGAGAGCCAGCGGGTGGCGTCGAAATCATCAGGGAGGTGCACGCGGTTGCCGTTGAAGTTTCACTTTGCAATAGCGGCTACTAACGTTTATCAACAGCCCTGGCAATCCAGATAGCACAGATTGTGAAAGTGTTCCTGCCTGAATATCAACATTTACATTGTGTGAGAAAACGCGCTAAAGCGAGACATGATGATGAATACCCCCACCTGTGAGGCTGTGCACGGAAATGTTTCGTGGATGCAAAACCGCAATGAAGAGTTTGTCAGATCCTCTGGAAGAAAACAGAGGGAGAGAAAAAAAAAAAACTGCGATTTCTCACTTTGCAATGCATGAATGAAGGTTCAATTCGCATTTTTACCCCTTACGTTGCAACGCTATTATAACAAATATTTTACTGCACACAAAAATATCGCTCCCTTAATGTGTCTGTGTGGAGTGTTCGTTTGTAGAGTTTTATTCAACAATCCCGCTCAACTCCTGATGAGAGACTTCGCAATAGGCTATAACCGCTGTTGATAAAAATTCTTTGAGGCTGGAAAACTTTACGGCGTATCCCCATTCAAGACGTCGTTCCATGCGAAAAAAAAAAAAAAAAAAAAAAACGCGATTTCTTGAATACATGGTCTAGAACATTCTCAAGGTTTAATGTGGGCTTAAAAACGATTTTAATATAGGACAGGAAAATGTTGCCAAAAACACGGGGTGGCGCTTCTTGCAAGAGATTTACTGAGTCAAGACCACTAGTTTGAGCAAGAATCGTTTGCTGGAGAAGTGAGGTTGAGGTTTGTGGGGTTTAACGTCCTAAATTAAATGAGGCTATGTATGAGAGGCGCCGTAGTGGAGGACTCTATAAGCTGATTCGACCACATGGAGTTCTTTAAAGTGCGCTGACATCGCACAGCAAACGGGTGCCTTGCTTTTCGCCTCCATCAAAAAGTTTTCACCAGTTCAGTGACGAGGCGAACGTCTCTAAATAGATACGCCATAACATAAATAAGGCGAATTCTCCGGACCGGATAAAATGAGCGAATATGCAGCCGTCGTTTATATTACATTCTGCCAAATCTGAATAAAACGACTAAATAGCTTAAAACCCTCTTATTCTGAGTAGCGCACTCCCAAATCACTCTCTTTACGTCCGACTATCCGCGTTATTCGTAGAATTGAATGTCTCCGGTATCTTGATTACTGCAAGAAGCGCGTTTAGAGGAGGCGACTAAAAAGAAAACGAAGAGGAGGTTTTGAAAGTGCAGTGAACGCGGTGTTTACGCGACGCGTTTTTCCTCTCAATTTACGAGGCATATTTTAAAGCCCGAAGATATATCGGCTCCCAGAAATATGCAAATGATCCCACAGAGTTCTCTAGCAGCTTGGTGTGTGCGTGTGCTATCGCATAAACCAAGTCAGTGTGTGTATGTTCCGTTGAAATAGTAGTGACAGCCCTCGATTGTCAAGTATCTCAGACCATTACTCCCTCTAGGCTTCTTGTGCAAGACAATTGTACTCTCAATTTTCGCTATGCAATCACTCCGCTGGCTGCTTGACGCAAAAAAAAGATGACTCATCATATAAAGAAACTCGACGAGCGCCCGCGCGTCTTACTTCATCGCCTCCGCCATTACAATAGTACAAAGAAGTAAAAATGTTTCGAGACCAAATGCGTCGGCGTTAGAAAGCAGAAAGAGCTGAGCTGGCTAAATTTGTTCGATGATTGTTGACCGCACACCATGCGCACACATTTTCCTGAATTTCATCGCTTGATGACCCTTCGTGCCTCCTACGTTCTGTCTAAGAAAACGACAACACAATGTGTCATTTCCAGTACGAACGAAACGCTGTATCTTGCTAATGAGTCATTCTAACAACAACAACAACAAAAAAGTCGTGCTTGCAACAGTAGCGAAGACAATAATCACTGCGGCCTTTTCTCCAAAATCGGCAGCATTCTGTCTTGCGTTGGCTTTGTGTTAACGCATCGACACTGCAAGACTTTTAACTGATATGGGGGCTAGTGTTCTTCCAGATAACAGTTCGCTTGCGAGAGACCGCACTACTCACGAAACGAACTGTCCGAGAAGAACCTGAAGGATGGCCTGGGTCATTTGAAACTCCAGCAACACGTGCTCGGGCCTGAAGCCTTCGAAGGTGCCGTCCTCCATTTGTGCGCACGTGGGTTGGAATACTCGCAGCACTCCCGCGTGGCTCCCCACCAGGACTTGTTCTGCGTGGAAAGCAGAGTGCAATGTGCAGTGCTGCACTAATTGCTTTCAAGACAATGATGTCGGTTGACAGTCGCTTATAGTTCGAGCTTACGCACTTTGAGAGAGGGCTGCCTATTTAATGCGCCCAGAAGCTTGGAGCAATTTATTCCTGGAAATAAGACGCGCACAAAATTCTGACGTAAAAACTATTATCACGCCCAGCTTGTTTTTTCGTGATCTGCGAGTTACTAACGACGGTGCGTTCTATTTTAGTATAGATTGCTATTGTGGCATGCCATCGTCGTCTCGGCGAACAAGAAGACGACAGCCTCAGCACGCCTGCCAAGCACGCGCAGTTTGTTCTACGTGGCTATACTGACTGAATGCCGGCGGTTCGCTGTCCCGTTGCCGCCTGGCACAGCGGGTCCTGCCAAAATATATTTGTGCAGACCCGATGACAAGTGTCTGTGGTTCATCCTGACACTATCTTGAACCGTGGACTAGCCATTTATTTATTCCTTACTTATATAGCGACATCTGCGCCAGCTTCAGTTGATTAATGCAATGAAAACTGGTTCTTGAATACGCACACACACACACAAAAATGAGGCCCTCAACAATGACTTCGCATTAGTTACAGTATTTCAGTTACAGTATATATATATATATATATATATATATATATATATATATGTGTATTGTCCAGCTTTACAACAATATATTTTGTCAATGACTGTCTTTTTCCAACGTTGGCGAAACGGTGTGGATCAACTCTAGAATAAAATTCAACATTTAAACAACACATCGACGCAAAACAACACGCAGCCTTCATTAAAACAGTAACGGAACCTCCCGCAAGACCAGACCCGCCATCCGCCACAGCTTCGATCAGCACTTTCAACTAGCACATGCAGCTCACACTCACCTTATCATGAGTATCGCAACTTCAACTTTACATAGCCAGTTGTGGTACGTACTACCAATGAATGAGTCACATGCAAAGTTTTCTAGCGAAATTTTAGCGCATTATCTCTACACCTCCCATGCACGAACCTCAAGGTCAATCAATGGATGGTGCAATTGCGACTTTGAACACTCGCGATGTGCATTGAACATCGTCGTCTTCATGAAGGTCCATCTGCGCCGCTATTTCGTTTAATCTAGGTAAATACGCCATATACGTAGGCCATCTCGCCAAAGACAGAGACCGCAGTCATACCAGACAGGCTGCCGAGACCATCGAACAGAGAAGCCAGACTAGTCCTTTGCCGAGAAGCTTACCAAGCGCGGAAGCGAGCCAAGATCAAGGCGGCAGCAGTGAAAGCGGCAGCGGCCGATGGCTATCGGCCGTGAAACTTGGTTCAAGGGTAGTTGAACCTCTACAATGTCTTGAGCTGCGCATGCAATGTATGGAAATATTACTTCAGATGTTTAACTGCAAAATTATGCTGAAGAAAAAATAGCATTACTGCACAAACACCGGAAAAAACTGTGAGACACAGTGAATGAAAATACTTGGCGACAACGTTTTATGAATTATTAATAATTTGAATATCATAAAAGCATCAGATTTTATAAAATTGTGTTATAGTTCGATTTTAGTACTAAAATAACGTTTAGAACGATGCATCTCTTAGTTCTTACTTTAGACTGTATTGTTTTTCATGCAACAAATAAAGTTGTTTACAATTTTTTAACAATTTTTTTAACAATAACGTAACGCTCTAATGAAACATGTAAGATTTTGCGACTTAGGCAATTTTACTATGATGCTAGCTTAAGGCTCGGCACTAGTCGGGCAATAGTTTTGTTTCGAAAATTGCTGGTTATATTTAAGGTGCCATGCCCGCGCTATTCTCTCCACCACGAGGTTTTCATGGTCATATTCGCGCTCTGTTTACACTTCTTCCTGCTTTTTAATTTACTGGTTCTACGCGCGATTACTTTTACTAGCAGCTGTCTCCATTCGAAGAGTACCGTGCGTCTTCTTTCAACAACCAATACTTAAAGGAAAGCACGCGCCTGACCTGGCTTCATAAGGCATGCACATGACCCTGTTGGTATCACACTCGGCCAGCGCAATGTGTTCGGTTTGGTTGACGGGACTTAACACGTCCCAAAGCGACTCATGCTGTGAGAGACGCCGTAGGGGAGAGCTCCGAAAATTTCGACCGCCAGGGGATCTTTAACGTGCATTGACATGGCACAGCACACGAGCGCCTTACTTTTTGCCCCCATCGAAAGTGGCCGCCGCGGCCGGGATTCGATCCCACATCCGTGGGTAAATCCGTTGACCACCCTAACCATTGGGCCACCGCGTAGAGGCCACCGCAATGCGTGTTTCGCTTGCAGGCATAAAGAATGAGCGATTAGAGCTAGAGACTGCGTCTGCTCTCAAGGAAGAGAATTCGAGACAGCAAAGGAGAATTTTTGTCGGCATAAATATAGTAGATCCCGTCCGCTCCAACAGTCTGGATAAAGTTAATTACGGCGCCTTTTGAGATTGCGTAATTTTCATGGCGGATGTAAGGAAAAAGAACACATCTTACAGTCGCCAACAGTTGGCCCCCTCGGACTAAGTGCGCGGTGAAAGACAAAACATTGTCTTTCAACAAGAACTTGCCACTGGCTGTGGCCTGTATACAAGACATTACAATGCTTAAGGTGTCGCGTTTTGCTCAGAACAACGACTTTAATACTACGTGTATAATACTGGTGAAAGCAGGACTTGAGCAAAGTCGAGGTATGAAATGTCTGGGTGGGCAAATAGTACCTTTTCGAAACCAAATCGAATACGAATAGTTCGTAGCTTTGCGACCGAATCGAACATTAACATGATTAGCCGCAACTTGCGCGAATATCAATCCAAAACAGACAAGCACTAGCAACGCAGCAATGACTGATGCAATTAATGCTGCAGCTGTCGAAACGCAATGCTTATCACCACTAGGGAGCAAGATGCACTGCTGAATAGCGCAAAGGAGACGCGAAGACAGACAGGAACAATAAGTGTAAGTGCTAACTCGCCACTAAGCATTATTGCGGAAAAACACGCAATTTATACAGAAACGCACATGCAAATGAAAACAGAAGGACGCGGTAAAAGATACGTCGCAAGCATCACGTGTCACTCATCGCATGAGAAAAATTAATGCACCAATTGCCGGTAAGAGCGTAAGGCGGAGGCCAAAAATCCCGTTCACAATCTACCATCACGACGGAGGGCTGGCTGGCACACGGATTCTGACAATTCGTTATGTGATAAGCCTCCACGGTTTCTCGGACAAGCTGTCTGACGAGTCTGAACCTAGGAAGACATAAAGATACTGCTGAAGTGGAGCGGTTCGGTGGAGGGGAAGCCACATACCGCCATCTTGTGGCGGGCAAAAAAAAATGCCGGCCGCCGCACGCTAGAAAACCGCACGTCGTCTCGCGCTCAGTACCGTGATTTTTTTCCATTGCAAAACGACGTCTTTGAAAACTCGAGCGCTTTCAAACGCTGATGCAACTATGTTTGTTGCATCAACGGTGAGTATGAGAGAGCTGTTGCATCAAAGGTGAGTACGAGAGAGCTGCTCTTGGAAGTTGGCGTGGTGTCCGTTTTGAGCGATAGCTTATACAGTTCGGTCATCGGCGTATTATTATTATTATTATTATTATTATTATTATCATTATTATTATTATTATTATTATTATTATTATTATTATTATTATTATTATTATTATTATTATTATTATTATTATTATTAGTAGTAGTAGTAGTAGTAGTAGTAGTAGTAGTAGTAGTAGTAGTAGTAGTAGTAGTAGTAGTAGTAGTAGTAGTAGTAGTAGTAGTAGTAGTAGTAGTAGTAGTAGTAGTAGTAGTAGCAGTAGTAGGGGTGTTAGTAGTAGTAGTAGTCGGCACCGCATGGCGGAAATAATCGGGGGCTGCGGAAAACATCTTATCATGGTAATTTGTGGTTCTAGAGATTGATGATTGATAAGTGAAGTGATAGGCGATGAAGAGGAAATGAAATCACTGCTTTAACTGATTATTTGATGAAATAAAGAAATGAAAAATGAAAACAACACTAGCAAACAGGGAGTTCAGAGGTGTCAAAATGCTCAGAATGAAAAGGCAATGCTTGATGATGATAACTAAGAAAATTTAGAGTGCGTAATTGATCAATTATAATTGAAATATTTAAAAAAATGAAAAATTGGGTGAAGTGTGTCAGTATGCTATAAGAGCGAAAAGCCTATGCTTGACAATGCTCATTAAAAACTTTTGCAGTGTGTAACTGCATGATCAAGTATTTAGGGAAAATGACTGAAAAAAAGAATAAAAATTGGAGAAAGAGCTGATTATTTAAAAAAAACAGTAAAATGACAAGCTAGCGCACGCAAGTACATCAAAACATGAATGGTGAAAAAGACCATAATCAAACGCACCATTTTCGCCCAAAAGCTTCAAACAAATGTTAAAAATTAGGAGTACACTTACACTTTGCCGTTAAGAATATGACGCGCGTTTCACGCACACGGACGATGGTTTTCACTTTTGCAATTTTGCAAGTTCTTGCTTTTTATTTATAATGTTTTTCAAAATATTTTCTGCTCTGAGTTTTAGTATCAGCAAACACTGCATTTCTATTCTAAGCAGTTCGACACCTTTGAACCCCTTCGTAATGTTTTTCATATTATAAATTATTTCAATTAATTAACCGGGCAATTACACTATTATTTTTTATTATTTAGCATCAAGTAATGGTTTTTCATTCCGAGCGATTTGACACCATTGAAACCACCTTTTCCTATTTTTATTTTACTCAATTAAATAACTCATCAATTACATACTCTAATTTTTTAATTGACATCATCAAGCATTGGTTTTTCATTCTGAGCATTTTTGACATCTAGTCACGAAAGCAATATGTATGAGCGTCATGAACGCGGTCACACCAATGCACAGCGTCACGGCGCTGCATCTAAAGTCCGCTGCACCCTTCTTCCTGTGCTGTCTGGTCGCGGCAGCATGTGCTATGAGCAGTCGAAGAGGGCCCTGCTTTTGAAACAGTCGTTGAATAAAACTACGGTGTGCCTTATCTTCCTACAATCGCAACAACAACAACTCCAAGTTCGTGCCAATGATGTGCAACTTTATTCGTTCAACGAATCGATACAAGGATGTGTTCGATTCAGTATTCAACTGTTCGAATATTTGCACACCGCTACTGAAATGAACTCTCTTGCTATATTTAAGTAGAATGGAACAAAGCATTTTCTTAAATTTCAAAAATTTAAAAATTTTGCAACAAAAAGTTTTAAAGGCAACAAATACTGTGAAAGTCGATGCGGTAAATGCATTAATTGTTCTTCATAAAATCATCTTAAAAGCCCCGCAGTTGAACCAAGGACACACTTTCGCTGAATTCACACAGCTTTAAAATCACTGAGTACACTGTATACTCAGTTATGCTTGTGCCAGTAAACAAATCAAACATTTGCGTCTTTTGAGCCATTAGTGGATAAAAGAAACGGAAGAGGCGACGCGCTTTTTTGCTTCTCCCAATATCACAATCGTAGTAAGGTCGACTTCCTAGCAAGCTGTCTCGTAGTGCAGGGAAGCTAGCAGTTACGAAGCCTAAGAATCCTCGTGCGGAATAACAGTGGAGAGTTAAGCGTTAAGCCCTCAACTGCGTTTCGTCTATTAGTCTTACTTTTAGAGCGTAGCACTTCTAGCCGCAATCACGCATTTCGCCGATGTCTGTCAGAAGTCACTCACGCCCTCTCTCTCTATGCGTGAAATTGAAGCGGAGAAAGAGAAGGTGGCGACGAAGTCAAGGGCGCGCGAGCGGCACGCGACTGCTCAGTCCGGAATCACACGCGCTTGTAGACACTGCCCGGTGACGGCCGCGGCGTTCGCAACTACGATACGCCACCTCACTTTCACTGGGTGCATCTGCAGCCATTCAACCTTCTCCTTATCTAAAATGCGTGAAGCGCGCGTAAAATCGTAAATTATAAATTGGTTTTACAGGAAAGGAAAGGCGCAATATCTATCACACTTTCCGTGGACACATTAACCGCGCTGTAAGGGAATAAGGGAAGGATGGAAGAGAGTGAAAGCGAGGAGAGAGAAAAAGGCGCCGTAGTGGAGGGCCACATAGTAATTTGGACCACCTGGAGATCTTTAACGTGCACTTACATCGCACAGCACACGGATGCCTCTCCATCTCGTCTCCATCGAAATGCAATCTCAGTACCGTAGCAGTCTGGGCGTGTTGGTTTTACAATTTACAATTTTAGATTCGCACTCTTACTTTTTTCCTTCCCTTAAGGCGCAGTTCAGGTGTCCATGGAGAAATGTGACGGATATTGCTATTTTCCTTTCCTATACACCTATTTACAATTTACAATTTTACGCTCGCTTCACGTGTTTTAGCTACGGAGGAGGCGGAGCTGCCACAGATGCACCCAGTGAGAGAGCGGGGTCTTGTCATATTTGTGGCCACTGCTGTACAGATCACAAAACTGTTCGTTCATCTGCACTGAAACGTAAAAAAAATAAAAATAATATACAGAGAGTGGAATCATATGCATGAGAACGTTTTATATCCAAGCAAACCTAAGCATAACAAATTGTAACATGAATAGAAAACTATAGAAGGGGTAAGCAGCGCTGCGCACCCGCTTCGCATTTGATTAACTACGCAAATCAGCTGTAATTTTTTATTACTTTTCACACATACAAAAGCATTATGCTCTTCTTCGAGTAACCACATTCTGGAAGAAACATTATATTGCTCGAGCGCCGACATCCTTAAATAATAGAACTATGATGCTACTCTAGTATCGCTGGTCCCTCACTGTGTTCGATAGGCTGCGGGGCACGCAGTACCGCAGAGGTCATGCCGAAACTGCGTGACGCCGGGCTCGTATTCAGGTTGGTTGGTTTGTGGGGTTTAACGTCCCAAATCGACTCAGGCTATGAGAGACGCCGTAGTGGAAGACTCCGGAAATTTCGACCACCTGGGGTTCTTTAACGTGCACTGACATCGCACAGCACACGGGCGCCTTGCTTTTCGCCTCCATTGAAAAGCGGCCGCCGGGGCCGGGATTCGATCCCGCGCCCTTGGGCGCAGTAGTCGAGCGCCGTAACCACTGCGCCATCCCGGCGGCGAGCTCGTGTTCAGTAACCGAAGGTAGAAGTTGGGGATAATGGCATTATATCTTCTGCGACACTCCAAAATAAAATGCGACTTGAAACACGAGATACAGGTGTCAAGCCCACTTCGCTTCGCGCGCTAATTGTGTGTACAGGCTACGCTCTCAGATTTGCTTAATTTGTAAATCCACTCGACACATCCATGGAATCAAAGAAAATACTTTTGGTTGCTAATTTCTAAGAAAATTGCCCATTGAAGAAGCAACTCAGAACTCACTCATGGCACTCTTAGTACATCACAGATAACCTGAAACCTTTTCTTGCAATGCAGCAGTATAAATATTTGCGAACTTATACTTTTTTTTGTTTACGTTAGCTCTGTTATACGAGTCTCAAAGTACTTATATTTACCGAAATCGATCTGCTTACATGGATGTCAGTGTCTGAAAAAGCTTAAGCCTTGCCTAGGTTCTGGCATCAAAAGTACCAGAACCTAGGTAAACTGGGACTGGGGCAGCGCGTTCCAGTTCTCTGTACCACCACTAACCTGATTTCGATGGGTCATTGGTGGCGTTGCCAATGCACAGGCAGGTAGCGTCAAATGTCTCTTCAGTCCCACAGGTCGCAGTCCACCAGTCACGCGCTTTAAACAGTGACATCTGAAGGTTCACTAAAACCTGGAAGTGAAATAAGCGATTCACGCCAGGCAAATAACCAGCTAGTATCTGCATTTGCGTGGCATCATCCAGCTTCTCATTGTTCAGAGCTGTTACGATTCAATGGAAAACCCAAGAGCCGTTGATTTGTTTTCTTTGGCATTCGTGAGTGGCGAGTCCATTAACAAAGAAAAATTTGTTTTATATTAGTGAAAGGCCATCTTTGTGAATTCTCCGTACTGCTAGCGGAACGTGAATCCGGTCATCAGGGCCCAGACAGTGCGGTTTAGAGCCAAACTGCTCGCTGGTTCCGCTTATCGCACCGGGATCAAAATCCTGACGAAAGTTTTCCGTTTTCAATAGCAAGAGCAAAACTTCGCACACATCAGCGGCTACGTGTAGGAACTAACCTCTCATTTATAGAAGCACTGAATCGAGTCATGTCAGCTTAAGCTCCGATATACATGAACAAATAATCATCTCCGAACGTTTGTGCAAAATGAGGCTACCAACAGACGCACGGCATACCTGAAAAACACGGGCGCATGTCGTTTTGCCGGTCGCCTAGGCAACGCGCCAACCTACGGTTCCAGGTGGCGCCACTGAGCGACCGGGCCTCCTCTCTTTCGCATGGACGGACTGGAGGAAGTGAAACACGCACGAGGTTACCGAGGTGACTTCGCCTCCGCTTCGCTTTCCATTGACGCGGTGGAGACGTATCGCGGGGGCGAAAAAGCGATCAGAGAGCATTTTAATCGAAGCACTAATATGTGTACTAATAGTATAAGCCTGTCATGCCGATCGTTTGTTTTGCCTTCTCAGTGCAGCAACAAGAACTGATTTAAACTTCAAACGATGTGCACACATGGAAATTTCAGGCAGTGGTAATTACCGGAAAACTGCGAAGAAGCAGACGAAACGACGGCTGCGAAAGAAGGAGCGCCATGCCTTTAGTTTACAAACTGGGAAGACGGATCACTGCTGGCAATAGGTAACATAACTTTTTAAGTTCTGAGGCTTAATAAGGTATTCGCGTCTGGTTAACGAGTGCTGTGGCCGTTTTTAATGCAGGTGCACTATATGCCTTCTTTTTCATTTCCTCGTGTCTGCAAATCCCTACGTGTACCTGCGTGCATTTTTCCGCGGATGAACACCCCACCTTAGCAATACAGCTCATCCGGAAAACGGTAAAGAGCTCCGATGTCTCTATCAGCATTCGTTTTATACATGGGTCAACAGTGTTAAAAGTCTTACGACTATCACCATTCGCTGTATGCATGGGTCATCCATGTTAAAAGCTTGAAGGGAGAAAACTAAGCAGCAAAAAATATAAAAATTAATACACCCGCGATAGACTACGTATGCGCTTCTGTAAAAGACCGAGACATTTTTTTTTTCTTTTTCTTTTTTCTTTTTTTTTTGCTGGACCCAGGTCAGGGCCGTCTCCCAAGCCAAGCTGCGCCGTATATAAAACAGGAGAAAGACATCGCAATAAGCCACAGCCGGGTTTCTGACCGAGCACATGGTAAAAGGATGTAAAGATATATGACACCACTTATTCGAACATAAATTATGGAAAAGGTGAAAGGAAGAACAAGGGATAATTACACTGCTTTAATGAGAAAATTACAGAATTGCCTTGATAGAATGCACGAGCTTCATTGAAAATTCTCGCATGAAGGCAAAATAAGGACTGTCAGCGTAGTCTTCACCCAAAAGCAATGAAGACGTTTTTGCAGTAGCTTAGATTAAGTTCGGACGTAACTGCATATTTACGGTGAGTGCTTAAAAAAATGTCAACTTAAAAAAAAAAAATCTATGACGCTCGCGTTTGAAAACTTGAAGGAAATGCGCGAGCAAGCGTCGTTTTGCTCTTATTTGTTCTTATTGACTCACAGAGACAATTTAGGCTTTCATAACTTTCATCTGTAGGCTACGTGTAGTGTTCTGTGAAAGATCAACCACCTGCCACGAATACAAAGTCCCGCTTAACCAAAGCCGCGCGAACGCGCTTACTTGGCCGAATATCGTGTCTGACCGTGGATAGCGTTGGGTTCGATTTCCGTCTCACCCCCTAATCTTAAAGTAGCTGTGCGAGTTGTCAGCTCCTGGCATGTCACTTGGTATCGTGACGTTACACAAACCCCTTGTTTATCAGTGCCCGGCCATGCCACCCGCCAACTACCACCTGCAAGGGCTTCACCTCACGCAGGTAGCGAAGGTTCTTCGCATTAAATTATTGATTTCAAAGTTCCTTCATAAGTTATAGTACAGCACAGTGCAATTTAAAAAAAAATTCAGAGAGCACTGGGGAATCTGCACTGCAGAAGTGCGAAAGGCTGAGCGTTGCTGGTGCACACGTTTTCTCTCATTATAATTATCAACTAAATGCACCGTCATTATCATTGTCAATGTCATCGTTGTCATTACCATTAATTGCAGCGTCATAGTCATTGCTACTATCATCCTTACGGTAGACAAGCCGAATTATGATCTCGGTTAAAGCGCTCGGTTAGTTAAAGCGCTCGGCTGGGGATTCGAGGGACGAAGGGTCGATTCCCGGTAGAGACAGGATTTTTATTTTTGATGACGTCATCAGGATGATTGACACGTGACACATCAGCACACAGATCTGAAGCACAGATGTCGCGCACAACTCCGGGATTTTGTTCCATGAGCCTAGGAAGGCTTTCAGCTTAAAAATAGGAGGATACTATAGGATCTGACAAGAATGAGATGTAGTCAGTAAAATATATGCACGAAAGCATCGTTACCAGGAAATACATTTGAAGTTGTACGGCAATCAATACTGAATCGCTGAAAACTAAAGAAACCAGAGACCTATTTCTGAAGATACTAACGATATAGACAGACGCATCCTGATTACGGGCATAGAGTAAGAAACTGAAACTCCTGAGTAGGAAACCAGCGGGTGAGGATTACCTTAGTCGCTGCAGATCTTCTGAGAGAAAGCGAATATATTGTACGGACAATGCTCGTGTACACAATAAGGACCAGAAACGTGTAAGAACTTTGACGATATTAATACGCATGGAAATTGGTGTCAGAGACCTGAAAAATGAAAGGTCCATTGACGCGCTGTACGCCGCACACCAGATATCACTATATATTTATGGTGAACTCAGCCATGGTCTTAACTTTGCAACCAAATAGGCCTTTTTCCAGCAAATACACTCAGCGATAGACAGCATTCATGCCTGCAGTCAGAAAAACCCGCACAATATATACGACAGGTATCGCCTTCATAGACAGAAAAGCAAATTGGATCCAGCAAAGAGATAAGCGGTAAGCAGGTTATGCATAAGACGTCGAGGAACTGTTTGCAGATATGCTCGACAATACACCAAGACTGCTCAACGACTTTAGTCTCAAGGAAGGAGTGAGAAAATACTAATCAAGAGCGTTGTCAGGTAGAAATACTACCTCTGCATACCAGTGCTTGCGTATGGGTCGATCAAACTAAGACGCGGAAAGGACAGCGCAGCGAACGTAGCAAAAAAAAAAAAATAAAAAATAAAATGTTGAGACAGAAAGAAAACAACCTGAAATATTGTATAGGGCACGTATACGAGCTCGTGCTACATTTAATGGGTTTAAGTAAACGGAATGGAAAGTGGCTTGGCTATATGCCAAGCCACTTTCCATTCCGTTAAAACTCATAAATTCAAAAAGTTTATGCGCGTTAAAGCGCATACACTCAGCTAAGGGCAGCGCTTGTGCATGGGCCTTTCCTTCCAACTTGGGAGCCAATCATCGGGAAAGATAAAATTAGGACGCTTCTACTGGGAGTGAGTGACAACCGCTGGCCGGAGAGTGACGCAGCCTCGACTGTTAGCAAAAGCATCGCAATAGTCCGTCTGCTCTTGGACTTCGAATTCATGGTGTGCGGTGTTTCCGCGCATTGTTGAATCTTTCGAAGTTGCAGGAATTTCGAGCACAATAAATATAACCGAAGATGACTTCATTTACGAGGGTGGCGAAGAGAAGGGCACCTAGCAGCGGCGATAGCGACAGAGGTGGAGAAATCTAATGGCATCTGTGGCTAGGCAACATATATAGCGTCAGACTATATGGTATAGTAAAGTCACCTACTCTGAATATTGGTGATTTTCACAACCTCGAGATGTAGCCTGATTTTATCCAACATGGCGGCGCTACGGAGGAATGTATAGCAGCTACATTTCCACTTTCTTTGTCCGCAGATTTTGGTCCATCCGTCCGTCTATACGTCTGTCCATATAGAGGCGATGAGGTGGTGAGATGCTCTAAGCTTCGCGAGGGAGGGCCCACCGGGCAGAGGTCAAGGTGTTGATGGCGTTGGCGTGGGGTGGTAGACAGAAGGTACAGGAGTGTATATAATGTCAAGAGGGAATGGTTGTACGAGAGGGATTGAGGGGATGGCAAGATATGCGTTTGGAAATGTCGATCTCCAAGGAGTGGCACGTCTGTCATCTAGGAATTAGTGTGATGGTAGGGGGGGGGGGGGGGAAGCTGGCTGAAGGTATGCACATGCACTCCCTAGTGAACCCCGGGTCGGGGGCTGCCTGTGCCCGAGGTATGGTACCTAGGGCTAAAGAGTTCGTACCTTCGTAGCCGGGATTACCATAGTGCGCCGACATTCAGATCATATATGCGCTTAGTATAGAGGCAGACTCAGATACTGCATAAAACATGCGTACTGATTTCATCTTAATAAGACTTGAAATTTCTCCAACCAACACTTTTATTTTATAAAACCCGACGTTTCGGAGCCGGCTCGGATTCGATCGCGTAGCTGAGCTCGATACGTTGCCAGCATCTGGTTGACTTTAACTACGATCATTGCTACGAACATTGCTACCAAAATTGCTACCAAAATTGCTACCAAAATTGCTACGAACATTGCTACGAACATTGCTACGAACATTACTACGAACATCGCTACGAACATTACCTCCAGCTAGGAATGGAATTTTGATATCGATAAATGAGAAACTAAGTGTTCGAATCGATAGCAACCGTGACGTTCAGTGTTTCTTGGCCGTTTTCATTACACTTTACGAAATATTTGAGGTATTTTTTGAACAGTTTTATAATCAGCCGTTTGTATTTCCAGCGCTTTCAAAACCATACCTGAAGTAATGCGTGACATCGAAGCGTCAGTTCGCACCAAGAGACACTGTGCCCCAGCGGCTTATTTTTTCCTGACTCTGTCCCCCAAAAGTGGAAATGTATGCCAGGTGTATGAGAAGATTGACCATTCTCGTGCCAGGCGCTGTAAGAGCCTTCAGAAGGTCAATGACTGCCATCGAATGTGTCCCGCGTAACACGGGTAGTTCATGCAAGGCCCGGATTGAGTGACTAGCATCGCCAAAAGTCTCATCTGATCGTTAACTTGCGCCAAGAAAAACCTAATGAGAGCTGTGCGGGTCAAATTAGCACAGTGGTGTTCAGAGCCTTGCGGTGTTCTTGCCACGGGTCAAGCTGGTTAATTAGGAAACCCTAAATACCTGACTCTTTCATTGCCAATGTGAGCGTAAATTTCCGTCCACAAAGGTTGTGTTCAAAGATAGATGAGTGGCATCACATCGCGTCACTTCTATGAATGTGGATTTATTGTCATTAATGTTTCTTATGGCTATTTGCAGCGCAGGAATTTTTTTTTTAATCCCACGTGACTGCACGCTACTGCGCAGAAAGTTTAATGCCCTCAGACGCGCTTTGACGAGAAATGCCTTTCCACGCATACTACGAATAGATACGCATTCGGTGATTGGGATGGATATTAGGCGGCTGCCATAACATCCTTTCCAACAGAGTAAATCTGTCAACAAAGAGTGTCACTGCGAGCGGCCGTTTGCGACAATTTTGCGAAAATAACCTCATTTCGCGGACGCCGATGTTTTGGTTTGTGTTTAGATTTCTTTAAAACGGAAGGATACTTCATTTTTCGCGAATAACCTTCTGGGCAGATAATGTCCCAGTTGTCTTTTTACGCTATGTATATTAGCATAAATGAGTAGCAACGCTCCCTGTTTTCTTTTCATCGTATAACTCTTTAGAGCACTTTTTTCGATCACCTGCTTCACGCTCACACCATTTCAGCTTGATAAAACAAAGTATTCAAATGGTTGATAACAACAGACACATCTTGCACCATCTTGTTTTCTTTTTTTTTTTTTTTCTAGTGTTCGCGGGAGAAGGCTTCCAAGCAGCATTGGACGGCTTCTCCTTGGTGGTAAAGACCTCAGGTGGATTCTGGTCGTTAGTAGCTTGGTTGGAGGCACTGGTGTGCTGAGTCGACTGAGTATGCTGAATGTCGAAAATATGAAAGCCGGCAGAAGGGTCGATGTTAACGTGGGTTGGGCCACCACGGACACCAGAGGCACCATGCCGAGAGACAGCATAGCTATAGGGAAGTTGGTTCACTAGATCGTCACTGGCATAGCACTGCCGCCCAGCGCAGTCGTCAAGGTCACACGGATACGCCGCTTCTTCCAAGGCCCAGCAACTTTATAAATTGAGACTAGTATGTAATCACAAAGAACAGGGTTCTCTGGGTAGAGTTTGAGGAAAGCCTTAAAAAGAAACCGGAGTGATTTTTCATTGTGGCTCACCGGCTTCTTGTTCCCTGCGTTGCTGTTCTGTTTGAACAACTCATCGTACGGGCTGTTGCCACAGCTTGCCTACCACAGCCTCACCTGTCGCCCAAGCGACTGTCTCGAGGCAGAGTCAAGAACCGAGTGCAGTGTAGGCTCTGTAGTTTCTACCACAGCGTCGTGTTCACATCTGCAGTAAAGCGACCACTCTTATAAGCCAGTCTTTACCGTATACCGAAACACCTCGTCGTTCTCCTCTTCACCTGGAACTATGACTGCAACTGCCGGTGACCTTGTCGAAAGCTCCCTGGACCGGGCAACACCTAAGATAAGGCTCAAGATGCTCTCCTGCTTGTCTAAACGACAAGCGAGTGACAAACAGGAGAGAACCTTGCGCCTTGCCTTAGGTGTCGCTCGGTCCAGGGAGCTTTCGATAAGGTCAGCGGCAGTTGCATAGTTCCAGGTGAAGACTGGAAAGCCTGTATTGCACTTGGTTCTCGACAGGTGAGGCTGACTATTTCGGCTGAGGCTGAAGACAGTGCCTGCACTGTGACCTGGACATACGACGAGGTCGCATTTCGGTGGTGACCACGACCCCTCCGACTAAGAATCGGACATTATACTTTCTGATCTAAAGATGACGGTCGCATGAAAGTATAGGCAGGGCGGAAGCGTAGGTCAGCCTGTGGGTTGAGGCAAAGAGAGGCATCATGGTGATGGCAGTGACCATGTCAAAGGCATTCGCTTGATATATAGGAAGCGTAGTGCGAAGCCACCGGTCACCGGTGTGACGATGCCAGAAACAGCAGTCATTGAGGCTGTGGGCGTCAGCATGACATTCCTGGCCGCGTACACTCCGCTTCCTGCGTCCAGGAACAGATCACTGGTAGCCTCAGCCATTGATTACAGCGGCATGCTTGTCGGTGGTATACCATCACACGGAAGCATGCCGATCGCTGGCGGGAAGGCCTCATGGTGGCGAGAGTTGTCACGGCACTAGCAGTGCCCCGGAAGCAGCTAGGTGTAGTACGACGCCACCGGTATCACAGTGCTAGCCATGACGTTCGTCGAGGTCACGGGCGTCAACACGGCGGTAGCGGCCGGTTCCCCTGCTCCCCCTCCGTGCAGCTCCAGGGCACCAGAAGACTAGCGGCGGCATAGCGGCGGCAGTCGATTCGGCGGTGTGCCGTCATAGGTCCGCATTCGAGCTGCGATCTGAAGATACAGGATTGGAGTGACAGTGCTCATGGTTATTTTGCCCCTAAGAGCAGGTGCTCGCTGCGCCACCCCGCACTGTCGTCGAGAAAGGAGCCAGATGGGTGGAAGGTGGACGTCTAGGCAGCGGCTGGCATTTCGGCGGCCGGCTGCATCCTAGACATCGAGGTCTTCTGCGAAGCCGTCGCTTGCTGTCTCAGGTTCGGCTACGTGATTCTGTATGGCTTGTGTTGTTGTGTTCTTGGGTAATGGCACATACCTACGAGAGGGATTGACCACACATGGCTCCCCACATGAAGCAAGGTAGATCAGCACCCAACAAGGGTCCCCAGACATGATCTAGCAACATTTCCAGTTATTAGAAGCTCATCGCATCTATATCCCTTCGCAGTTCGCCCCTGCCGTAAGATACGCTCCCCCATATGGAGTATTCTTGGAATTACGAAGAAAGTTGGAACGTCATCACCTGGCCTTAAATAAAGGACATTGGATTATCTGCATTTTAAGCATAACATCATATACATAAATGCACAGATGGCTCAGTTAATCCAACCAGTTCCGCGGGGTCTGTGGTAATGCCGGCCAAGTAAATTTTGATAAAGGCTAAGACGTCATATATTACTTCTTCTACTGGTGCTGAACTAGCTGCCCTACGCGCTGCAGTTGAATTCATTTGCCAAGAACATCCACATGACCGGATCATAGATTCTAAAGCAGCCCTTCCAGGCCTGCAAGCTGCACTACGCCCCGGGTCACATGAACAGTTCGTTGGAGAACCACGGTGCCATATCGAAAGGTCACGATATTATTTTTAGTGGCTGCCAGGACACGACGGTATCCATGGAAACCACCAGGCGGACGAGGCTTCCCGTTCTGCCCACAACGACGTAGTTCCAGTCAAAATCGCCACATCAAAGGTTGGCGCAGCATGTGCGTAGCACCGCCGCCTCAGGGCGCTGGACCCTGAACTGCGCCTTCGCCTTCCCCATAAGATATTATTATTTACTGTCTAACTTCATCAACAATGATCCTGATAAATTCTGGAAGCTTATGAAGGGAAAAAAATAAACAAATTTCGCAATTAACAGTGCATGGCAGGCCTATAACTGATGACAGAAGCTTTGCACAGCAATTTAATGAATATTTTGAAGTTTATTTTCAGTATCAAATGTTATTACTCTGTCTTCTGAAAAAAGGTATATTTGATGCCAGTTTTGTTTCTTATGCTGGTATTATCAATATGTTGGCCCTGACGGAATCCCAAACATCTTCCTAAAGCAATGTCCTGAACATGTTGCGAAATTTCTTGTAAAACTTTTTCTATTTCTCTTTTGTCGGGAGAGCTGCCGGGTGACTAGAGAGCGGCCCGAGTTGTTCCGGTATTAAAAAAAGGAGTCGAAAAATACTGTAAAATTATCGCCCCATTTCGTTAACATCTCAATGCTGCAAGCTCTTGGAGCACATTGTGGCAAACTACATCAAATAATGCTTGGATGAAAACAATGTGCTCACAGAGTTTCAGCATGGCTTCAGAAAGGTTTATTCCACTGTAACACAACTGGTATCAGTAATTAATAATTTTGCGTAATCCTTCGACAGTAATGGGCAAATAGTAGTAACGTTTTTAAATTTCACCAAAGCGTTTGATAAGGTTTCGCATGAGTAATTAATACTTAAACTCAAAATGATTGGCATACCTGACATTTTTGTAAACTGAATTGTTGCTTACCTTACTAATCGAACACAGTGCGTTAAAATTGGTGAATGTAGCTCGGCTACTCTTCCAGTCACGTCAGGGATTCCCCAAGGCAGTGTTCTGGGTCTCCTGCTCTTCCTGATATACATTAATGACATCGTGAATGTTGCGAGTCCCGGTGTGCAGATCAGACTGTTTGCTGATGACTGTAATTTGTATAATAATAATAATAATAATAATAATAATAATAATAATAATAATAATAATAATAATAATAATAATAATAATAATAATAATAATAATAATAATAATAATAATAATAATAATAATAATAATAATAATAATAATAATAATAATAACAATAATAATAATAATAATAATAATAATAATAATAATAATAATCTTTGTTTAGTATATTGAAAACAGGATAGAGAAACGGAAGCGCCGAAGCCACAAGTGGGCTTCTGCGGCGGCAACCGGCAGCCGCGGCAATGTACGCGCTACATCCGTATTCCGTCAGAGGCAAATAAATAAATAAATAAAATAAAGGGAAAAAAAGGATACATTTGGCACAACATATTATCAAAACTGCACTGATAACATCACTACATATTAAAGGTTCTCTAACGCTTGAGCAGCAACTCTCAGTGTTAACAGACTCCGTATGACCATATTGTCCTTCAAACAGATTTAAACAGCATATTGAAGTGGTGCAGTGAATGGGGGGAGGTTGACATGCGCTGACAAATCAGTATTCCTCCGTATGACTCGTAAAAAAAAGCCCCGCTTATTTTTTACTGCCTAGGTACTTCACCGCTGCGCGGTACTAACAGCTACAAATACTTGAGTTTTACCTTAACTTCTACTCTGTCCTGGAGCTTGCATATTGATACAATCTGCTCCTTTGCCTTCCACAACCTCTGTTTTCTGAGACACAAACTAAAAAACGCCCCTCCTTCCGTAAAATTACTCTCTTACTTCTCACTTATTAGACCTAAGCTAGAGTATGCACACATAGCATGGGATCCTCACATTAAGTCAAATATTAACCGCCTTGAAAAACACAGAGAAAGACAATTGGTTTATATTTATTAAAAGCGCTAGGTTTGAGTAGCCCTCTCAAGCAATGATAGAAAATTCTATTCCCACACTTGAATTCCGCAGAAGAAAGCTGAGGCTTGAATTCCTTCCTCTCCTGATTAGCAACAAGCTTGAAATAAACCTGTCCTCTTATATATTTCCTGCAATAATAACACGCCACACAATACATCATCATCCTGACTCACCCACACCCTATTATGCACATTTTGACACGTTTAAGTTTTCCTTTCTCCCTCGGACAATATCAGACTGGAACAATATTTTGGCTATACAGTGTAACTAAAGTTGTATATATTTGTATTACTTTTTTGTTTGTTATTGTTTGGATGCACCATTGCCCACTGCTTGGTCTAGAGTCTGCAGTATGTGATAAATAAATAAAATAAATAAATAATATAAATAAACGTACATGCCCCGATGACGCTGGCAGCCCGGAATATCGCGATGGTGGTCTGGTCAGCCGAGTCTGTAGAACTAAGCATGGTCTTCCCAGTCCTGTCAGGCGATGAGGTCCAGGTCCTCTAGGGGAGGGTCCACCGGACAGAGGGTTAAAATATGGATGGCTTTGGCATGGGGTTCAGGACAGACGGTACATGCAGGGATGTAATAGAAGGGATGATAATATGAAGAGGATAGAGAGGGTGGAAA
The DNA here is from genome assembly GCF_055883805.1 of Amblyomma maculatum. Lineage (NCBI taxonomy): Eukaryota > Metazoa > Arthropoda > Arachnida > Ixodida > Ixodidae > Amblyomma > Amblyomma maculatum. The sequence goes on from NC_139344.1 coordinate 247,750,304, forward strand.
TGTATGCGTTTGGAAACGTCTCCAAAGAGTGACGCGTCTGCGTTCTAAGAAAGATTGAGTGAGGGTAGGGGTGCTAGACATGCGCAAGCTTGCCCACTATTTATTTAAGATTTATGTACACTAAAAAAAATCACATTTGAACACTACACAAGAAAAATTAACAAAAAGTAAAAATGAGCGAATTTTTAAATACAAACACTGTCTAAATAAAAAATGTATAAAGAAACTCGACGTCAGCCCCTCCCCCCCACTCGCTCGCTCTCTCTCTCTCTCTCTCTCACACACACACACACACACACACACACACACACACACACACACACACACACACACACACACACACACACACACACACACACACACACACACACACACACACACACACACACACACACACACACACACACACACACACACACACACACACACACACACACACACACACACACACACACACACACACACACACACACACACACACACACACACACACACACACACACACACACACACACACACACACACACACACACACACACACACACACACACACACACACACACACACACACACACACACACACACACACACACACACACACACACACACACACACACACACACACACACACACACACACACACACACACACACACACACACACACACACACACACACACACACACACACACACACACACACACACACACACACACACACACACACACACACACACACACACACACACACACACACACACACACACACACACACACACACACACACACACACACACACACACACACACACACACACACACACACACACACACACACACACACACACACACACACACACACACACACACACACACACACACACACACACACACACACACACACACACACACACACACACACACACACACACACACACACACACACACACACACACACACCCGTACATCACGATGATTCCGCGGAGTCCCTGGAGAGTTTAGAAACTGTCGGATAGGCGCTCAGGATGAAAAATTTGACTTCCTTTCTTCACGCGTTCAGGCGAAGTGACTTTATTCGACACTTTCACAGAACTTTTTCTGGGGCAGACGACCGGCGACTATACGAACCATGACTGAACGGGAAATGTGTTCCGCAAGCCAACGAACGACCACATCGTGACGTGTACTCCGAACCAAATCTGTAATTTTGGTATATGTCTCGGCGTTCTATAAGCACTACGAAAAGAAACACTCCACTGTGCACTCGATGGCCGTTCTCCGTAGTAGAATATCGGGGACCGATGTTTTGGTTATTTAGATATAATATCTTTGCCTCAGTAATCGTGTACTATAGCGGACGAAAGTTAACGGCCCACACACACTCACAAAAAAAAAAAAGAAACTCTGCGCAAAGGGCGTACTGTCTTTTAGCGTGCTGTTGTAGCGCACAGCGACGCTATAAGGCTTTACACATAACGGTATGTCTTTGCCGTATAATGCCATCGCTACAGCCTCGGAAGGTATCATACACGCGTGATTCCGTTAGAATATCGCGCACTGACTTGGCCGCGAGGCAGGCGAACATTAAGCATTGCGGAGCACTGCGCGCCTCATTTATTTCACTTAAAATTCTGTGCTATGACAACGCGGGCGACCTGATTCTGATCGGTTGTAGCGGGATCTACCCTCTTGTAGAGCTCCTGCATTGTGCGTATATATATATTCGAGGAGGATTTCCTCTGGGTGCTGTGTGCGCAACGCGAGCTCCTCAAGCATCTGGCGCTCGCAATCAGGCGGTAAGAACTCGGCGCAGAAGCAATCTGTGAAGTCTGCCATCGACAGGAAGGCCGGCTGGCAGCGGCTCCATCGCGCCGCGCTCTCAACAAGTACTACGGGAATCACCTGCGCTAGTCCCACGTCGTCGGGGAACCCAGTGCCCTCTGTTAATCCTCGAAATATTGTAAGAACTCGTGGACTGACTTCACGTCTGTGTAGCCGGAAAAGGAGGGGACCTCTGCACTTATCCGCGGAAGCGAGACTGTCGTCGCAGCTGCGGCTTGGTTGGTGCTAGCCACCGAACCGAGTTTAAGGGTTAACACAGACAACATTGCGGTCATGTGTTGCATAAGAGCGGCTACGTCGGGAACCTGTGCGGTCTCTGCCGCGTCCCTTGCCTCACTCCCTGATGCACCGGCATCCGAAGGGGCGACCCTATCTGCCACGTCTTTCCTCGGCGGCATGCCTCACCGATGGTCGCTTAGAGTAACAAACTGGATTCCAAGGGAAGGAAAGCGTAGCAGGGGGGCGGCAGAAAGTTAGGTGGGCGGATGAGGTAAAGAAGTTCGCAGGGGTCAAGTGGATGCAGCTAGCACAGAACCGGGTTAAGTGAAGAAATATGGCAGAGGCCTTCGCCCTGCAGTGCGTATAGTCAGGCTGATGATGATGAGGATGATGATGCTTCCCTCAAACTGTGGCTAGCCGAAAGGAGCTAAACTGCTCGCGCGCAAATACTAGTCCGCGTCAGCAGGCTGGTCGCAAAGACTAATCGCGGTGACTTCCCTCACGTCTTTGTACAAGATATGCAAAAAAATTCAAACACAAACCGGCTGACGCTAAAAAACACGCACATAACCAAAAACAAAATTAAAACACTACAAACATCACTATACTACATTCCGTCTCATCTACACACACGATAACCCGAAACTCAAAATGGCATCGCGCCTATCACACAAAGGACGCCCGCCGTGAGCCTTGCCGTGCGCTGCATGTCGGCAGAGAAATCGTCCACATGGGTGCTAATTCAGCTCCAGTTGGGTGCCATTTTGTGGGCGATTCTTCTGCCCGAGAGAGACGCAAGACACACGCGCAGCCAGCCGTGAAATAAACGTCTTTATCTCACAGATCAGGCAGGTCCGTCAAGACAGGTCCGGAGACCAATGGGTCGTGGTCGGGAGCCAGCAGCAGGAGCACCCACACTCAAGACGATCCGGCCAGGAAGAGAGAAAGGTGACGCCGGCCGCTCCCCTTTATAGCTCCCGCGTAGGGACCGGTTATCCCGTCGACGGGAGAGCGAAAGGTAAGTGGGGCAGTACACAGGGGGTGCCGGCAAGCGACGCGCCCTTCAAATGTGGTTGGCGCGCTGCGCTGCCTCGTACGTTGAGCAGGGCCCCACATTTTATAAGAAAGGAAGGGCACAGTATCTGTCTTTGACCTTCAAGGTTTTTCAAGGTGACATTGCACCCCCCCCCCCCCCTCCAACTCAGGGCTGCCTCTCCGTTTAAGTCAGGTTTGGGGAAACGGAAGGCGCAGTATACACCTGGGGGAACTATTGTTCACCCAGGTGCATACTGCGTCTTCCTTTGGTGCCCACGATTAATCTTGGACACCCACACTTAATTAGGCCAAGGTCCTATGAACGGCAAAATCATTGTCACACGAAGACCTGCTATAAATAGCGTAGTGAAGGTTTCGCTTCCATTGTAAATTTGTTTATAAGAAAGAAACGATGCAGTATCTCAAAATCATTTGAATATGAAAACTGGCGCTACGCTGTAGGCTCGAACTATACCTCCCGTAGTGAAGCTTTCGCGCCAAAAATGCCGTGTGAAATTGGAAGTCGTAGTAAGAGCAGAAAATATGCAGCTGAACTCGAAGCTACGCCCCAAGCGTGGCCGATTAGGGGCACGGCGAGCATTCGACATGCAGTGAGCGGACGTGTAGGCGGGCGTCAGCTTCCCTGGAACGCCCCATCCGGCACATCGCGGAAGGGCTTCAGAGCCGGCAGCGCGCTCAGCGCACTTCCCCTATTCTAGCCATTGTACCGAAGGTTCGGTGGTTGCGTTAGCGTCGCCCATTTTGCCATAAATTTGGTTACGATCACATAAAAACCATAGTAGATGATAGTGGAGATTAAGGTCTCTACTCTATGGGGTGTGCCAGAGGATTGGGACGGAAGTAGTGCGATTTGTTTCGCGTAACAAGGAAGGAAGACATTTCTTATGGTGTATACATTAAAAGATGCCATTTTGTCGTTTCGTTTCGCCCCGCTGCGGTGGTTCAGTGCTTAGAGCGCTCGACCATACTGTGGCCAATGGTACCTGGTCGAATTCCGGGCGAAGAGGGCGCTTGTTGATGGAGGCGAAAAGCAAGGCGCCCATGTGCTGTGCGATATCAGTGCACGTAAAGAAATCCCAGGTGGGCTAAAATTCCTTAATACTTCATTAAGGTGTCTCTCCTATTGACTGAATCGCATAAATTGAAGAAATTGTTCATGTTTGAGTGCATAGAAGGCTTTTCCGCTGTCATGCCGATGGCCCCATTCTGCTTCCAGGACAAATTTAAAATGCAAAGGGGGGGGGGGGGGGGGGAGGGGGGTACAATTCTTACAACCCTAGTATGGCAATTCGTGAATTTATGCGAATTCTTGCATTGCCAGCCAGTGCATGCACCAGCGAAAATATGGTTAGTGGTCGGAGTCATTTAACGCGAATAAGGAACGTGTAGAAACTTCATAGCATCCATCCAGGAGTGCTTGCTGTGTAGGTTGTCCAATATTTCGCAGCGCCTGATGTTATCGTGTTTCCAGTTTACGTCTGGCACCAGAATGGCGCGTGAGCATCGCTTACGATCGAAGTCTACCACCTCTTGTCTGCGTTGATGGACAGTTTGCTTTACAAGCCAAACATGCGCTGCGCCAGGAGGTTGTTCTTGTCTATAGGTAGCGGAGAAGTGAAGTTGTATACGCTTTCTACACAAAGTTGAGTGCGCTCGATAGCGGTATACGCATATAGATTAGCCATGGTAATTTTTCTCTGGGATTTGGAAATGGATTTCATGTCTGCTGTTTTCTCTTCTTGCAGTAATGTCCAGGCGCAGCAGCATTAGTTGATACATTTCACTACACATTCTCGGGTTTCCATAGCTGAAGGTAGCAAGGAGCCTTCTGTGACCTCATGTCCCGGAGTAGTGCTACTGCGTATTGTCATGAGTACGACTGGTATTTCACTGGCATTAAAGTTTTGGTCGAGATCTCTTTTACAGTTCCCGCCGTAATCCGAAGGGTTATCGATTAGCTTTAGAGTTGCAGAAGTATAGGCGTCGGCAAGGATGTCGAATAACTTGCATCTCTCCATAGGAAGGCGTTGAGGGCCTTTCTGAGCTTATGTGGCTGCTCTCTTCGGGACTTCCGTGAATATATCAGGAAATTTGACTGCCAATATGCTAGAATCGTTTCATGAGCCAAATGTTTTGAGCTACGCCCGTAAGCATAGCCTTGTGCCTTCTACGTGAGGTACGATATTTCGATTTTTGAGGCGTTGCTTTTTCCGCCGCCATTTTAGAGTTCGGCTGGCGTCTAGGAGATGTAGCTAGACTGTGTCCGGATGTTCGCAGTGTGCGTGTGAATTTTTCCCCCGTCTGGTGTCGATGACTAGCCTTCGGGACCACGTTTCGAAGTTTTCAAATTTTAGGGTTAGGGTGTGGGTATCCGCAGCGCGGAACAGCGTCCAATAATTAGTGCGAGCTTGCCGCCAGCGTGTGCATTGCTTGTTAGAGGCGAGGCTATTGTGGAGTAGGTAATATTTGATTTCTACGGTTACCTCCGTATATTGCCACTGTGTCAGGTGGTGCGTGGTTATCTTTTCATTCCTGCAGCCTGTACCCATTACACGAAGACCGAGTTTTTAGAACTAAAATTATAAAGAAGTTTTTAGTGCGAAAGCAACTTACTACTCCCATTTTGATCCTTTCGCGTAGCCACGGTCGGTAGGCACGTGATGGCTATGACGTCATACCAGCTGCGAGAGATGGGCTACCAAGTCGAGTTGTCGGTTGGCGGCGGTCGGTAGGCACGGCGCACTGCAGCCGGAGCCGCGCTGCTACCGATTGGAGGCGCTGGTGTCACCTCTTCTTTTAAAGTAGAGAGAAAGAGGAGTAATGGACGCTTTGAACAGTGAAGAATCTTTGTCGACGTATTCACGCAGCAGTCAGGAAAGTTGGAATGCAACAAGATGGCAATGACGCGTTCAGGAAACAGAAGAGGACGGCAAAACGGCTTGAAAAGGAGCGCGGTGGTCGTGCCGCTCGACAAGTAAAGTATAACGAGACCCGGAGGAAACGGCGTGCAGAGAGACGTCGCAAGATCGAGCTGTACGTTTGAAAAATAGATGGGAAGCGTCACTTGTGAAGGCATAGGCTTGAAGGACCCTTCAATGTGTATCATGTGTTAATCGTACGGTCAACAATTGTTAACATACGCCTAGAACTGGTGTAGTCTTTAAAAATACTTAGGTGTAACCCTATCTCACGATTTGTCTTGGAGAACACATGTCACTAACATTATTTCCTCAGTAACAAAATCTTAGGTTTTCGTAAACGAAATCTGCAGAATGCCCCGGCACATGTAAGGCTACTAGCATATAAGTCAATTGTTAGGCCGAAACTCGAATACGCATCGCCCATCTGGAATCCGCTTCAAGCATATCTCTCCAACGCGTTAGAATCAGTTCAAAATCGCGCTGTAAGATTTATTCCTGCATCATACTCGTATAACATCAGCGTTTCCTGTCTAAAAGCAGAATCCGGTTTATCAACACTTCTATGTCGGCGTCGCATTTTCAGCCTTTCATTGTATCACAAGCTCTTATTTTCATCCCTTAATCAAGCACCCTACATCAGAGCAGCAACACGCATATCTTATCGAACCAGCCATCCGCTTCAAGTTGCGCGCCCGCGCGCCCGAACCACCACCTTCACTGCTTCATTCTTCTTCCGAACCGCCACAGACTGGAACCGCCACTAAATCGCTGCTACTACTTTATCTCACCATTTTTGTCAATAATTACTTACCATTATACTTACTCTTTGTATAAGAACCCACCCCTTATGTAATGCCCCTACGGGGGACTTTTAAGGTAATAAACTGAACTGAACTGATCATGGTACACAATTGGCTACACTACGATCTGAACTATAGCGTAGCCATGCCATTATTGCTTTCGGAACCTACCGGGATTAACTAAAGCTAAGCCCCGCCTAATTTTTATGCATTGATCATTTACCGTTCATACTTTGACCCTCGGTATTATGCCTCCCTTCCGTTCAAATATATCTCCTAATAAGACCATATGCGTGGTACTTTCTGTTACAAATGAGCAGATATTTCATTAAAGAAATGCTAAAAAAATTGTCACTTGGACCCCAAACGGACTAGATTTATCAAAAAAACAGAAAACGACAATTCTCGCCTATAAAAGTACAGTCGACGAAAAAAAAAAATAAAATAAACGTTACGTCTTGAAATAAGGAAAAAAAATATGGCTCCAATTTTCATAACATGAAATCTGTCTTTACCCAGAATGGCTCTGCCATGCTAAGTGTGGCCGCGAAGTGCATACATAAATTCCGGCTCCTGACAACCTATCAATCGATTCCTATAGAATCCAAGCACCACAGTGGACTGTCAGTTTCGATTACATTTTATCGAGCCCGAAGGCGAAGAACCTTGATGCTGAGAAATACCACGAAGTACTAAAAAGTGAGTTAATTTGGCGTTCCAATCGCTGCGTGGTCAATGACATGATCGCAATGTATATTATACTCACGCAATAAAACAAACAAATCAAAGCAGGTGAATAGATTTTTATTGCATTTCACTGCTTTCAAAAAAAATTTACGCTTTTGGCCGAATATCCGACGTGCCGAATAGTTTGTTAGATTTTGTATACTGGCTTCCAACCAGGTTACTGCCAATAAACTAAAATCGCTCTGCCTCAATTTTTCATTGCACCTTTGGTTAGTTACTTCTGTTTAGCTTTACGCATTCCCCGGCTGCTGGCATGAGAGTTGGAACGTCCCCGTTTTTTCCTCCCCTTCTTTGGGGCGCTGCTTTGGGAGGACACACTGGTGGAATAGTGACGGCGCTTTGCTCCGTGCTTCCGCCCGCCGGACCGCCTTGAGGATCGAGAACGGGACCTGCGACGCCTCATCATCCCAGATCGCTTTCCTGCCCGACTGTCGCGGGATGAACTGGATCCCGATCGGCGATGGGAACGGGAGCGCCCCCTCCTGCCACCGCTGCTTCGCGATCTTTTGTGGCTTCTCGCCGAGTGTCGTCTGGCTTCAGCAGGTGACCGGGACATGCTGCGTGATCGACGGCGCCTCCCACTTCGCCGTCCACTCTTGACGGTTGTAGCTGAAGAGGGACCTGAAAAGGTGCTTGGAGAATGCGCCTTTCGACGCACAGTGTTGGCCTTTCCTTCAGGGGGCGACAGCTCTGACTGGTTGTTGTCTGGTGAGTCCGCTGCCTTTTTTGTCAAACGGCCCTTGGCAACAAGGCCTGCCATCTTCAGTGGTGACTTGCGTTTAGGCTCAGCAGTTGTTTCCTTGGTAGTTTTCTTCGGTCGACCCAGTGTAAGCATGTCAACGGATGTCTTTCCTGCATCAGCCGGCGAGTCGATCCCGACGGGGGCTGTCTTGGCCGCATTGCGTGCTCGCCTTTGCTTGGGCTCCCTGGTGTCGCTTGCCGCCGTGCTCCGACTCGGCTTCTCGGCTTTCTGTGAACTTTCGCGGGCGTCACTGTCCATGCTGTCGCCAGGTGAGCCTCGACCGATGAAGTAAGCTCCAAAAGGTCTGTCTGGTCGAAGCCTAGGCCAGTCAGGTCTCAATGTCTGCTCAGCAGTGCCCGTAAAGCCTCTGACTCGAGTGCGTCTCAGAGGGGCCTGCCAACGGATGACAGCCGTTGCCGCTGGAGGTCTTTACGGCGAGCCCCAGGCTCCTCAGTCATGCCGGGCCGCTCCCTCGTTGATGCATACCGGGGATTGGCAAATCTCTTGGCCAGCCGACGCCAGACGCCGGGGAAGAGGGGCGAACCGGTAAACGCCCGGCCGAGCGTTCCAGATGATGTCGGGCAGGGTTCTGCTGCGCGTGGCAGCACGCGGGAGTCGCTGCCTTCCTCGTGCTCTTCGTCTTCTTCAAGCCCTCGTGCTAGGCCTCTGCAAATGGCATATTACCGAAACAATCAGAATGCTCGGATCACCATGTTTAACCAAGCGCATTCCACACCCCGAAATAAACTACTAATGCTGAATGGAAACGCCATGTGTCGACAGTCCCCCGAAAAAAAAAAAATTAGGGAAAAATTTCTTTTCGCCTGCTGATTTTAGAAAAAAGTTGCCTTGGATGAGACCCAGTATAAAGAACGCAAATGCAGCTTGTGCGCTTTGGCGTACAGTCTTTTGTATCTCCAATGCATCCTGGCCAATCCTTTACCGTGAGTATGAGCCATACGATTGATGATATCATCATTATCATCATCATCATCGTCTTCTTCTTTTTCTTACGCCACTTATGCGAGAAGCTACCGGCTACCTGTACAAAACATGTTCTTTCCCTATTGACCTAAATGTCATTTCACGAGTTCTTTTTGTCATTTAATTATCCACTGAGTGCACTATTCATTTCATCCAGCTCTATGCTGCGTTTGCTGCTTGTTTATTTGATAGGCTCTTCTATTGAACGAAATAACTGATATTCCTTCTGGTTATCCCGATACGTCTAACACGGTAGCGTTATTGTTGCTAAAAGCGTTTCTCACGTGAGGTATATAGGCATCAAAAGTTTTATTCTATCCACAGTTATTTAAAGTTTCAATAATGCCCTGATTTGTATTTTTAGCTAACAAACTCTGTGCATCTTGGTTAGTGTGATGGCTTGTACTTACACAACAATTGTTGTGAACTTTATTGTTGAACAATAAATAGCGAACGACATATAGATTTATTTTCAATGGTATTAAGTTTTCGCTTATCTTGATTCGAAAAAGGAGCGGTGGGGAGCCCAAATTTCCACGGGCTCCATGAAAGTCCGGAAAAAACGTTAATGAAGATCTGCAAAGGCTTTGGAGGGTGGCGGTCACCAGCCACCTTCCCCCACCTTCACCCCCACCCCCCTCCCTTAGGACCGCCATTGGGTACAGTGCACCAATATGCTGGTTAATTGTACGAAAGCGGTTTAAACGGCAATTTTTGCTTCGAAGCTCTCGAGAAACCTAGCTGAAAGTATAAGGAACGCCCCGCGAGAAATTGTAAATGCTTTTTAGGCAGCAACTTTCGTTTGAAAGAGATGAAAAAGACGTTGAAAGAATTATTTTTGGTCGCGCAATTTTCTATTAAAAGCGTGAAAACGCAGACTAAGAGGAAACGCAACCTAATGAATAACAGGTGCGACTTTCGCGTTGTGTGTGCGTGTGCGTTGTGTGTGTTCGCTTGGATTACTATATAGCGTAATCCTTTACTCAATCATATACAAATACCAAGGAGAAGAAACACAACACGCCGCTACCGGGATTCGAACTCATGACTTCCGAATTTCGCCTGGGGTGCCCTCACCATTCAGCTGAAGGGACGGATGTACAGCCTTCTACTTGTTTGGGTATTAATGTTGCTTGTAACCGAACCTTTGAGAGTACTCACCAGCGCCACCTTCTTTCATAGCGGCGGTCGTGGAACGTTCCTTATTCTTCCAAGAAAAATAATTCTTCTGGCTAGTAAGTGGTAAGTGCATGACGTAGATCACAGAGTGTTGGCCACACTCACGGTGCCGAAACACGGACCACACAGCTGGGCATTTTCTTCATCAAAAACTGAACAAGCCTGCATCTACAAAGAGACAAGCGAAACGGCCATTGGGAAAGTGACCACGCAAAACAAATGTAGCAATGCCCCGAATCCCGCATGAACAAATATGCCCCAGAAGACACGCTGCACCACACATATTTCGGTTACGTTGGGGTTAAACTCTGTGAGCGAGCAGTTCTGGCATCGCTACAGGGTGTCGCGAGTGAGTAGCACAGCCCAATCGAATCTCCAAACAGACTCGTAAGTGGTCCGGTAGCGATTACGACGCTCTGCGGCCCATTGGACGCGACGCATTGGCGAACGGCGATTTCACGTTACAACACGTAACACTATAGCTCGCCTATATAGTATCGACTGTATGGTCCTCAATAAAATTGTGTCAGGGCAGATGGACTGAACATAGCTATATGAAAGGCAACTGTAGATTTGGCGTTAATGAGTATGAAGAGAAATTTATTAAACAAGAAAAATTTTACAAGGGACTGTCACCCCTCGTGGAAACTAAATATACGACTACCTTCTCCAATCAGCAACACGTGGAATCCAGGCGAGTGTCACTACCATTCCCGGTTCTGTGTGAAATGCATGGAGAAGCATTAACGCACCTCACACACTCGCACCGCTCACATCACACCATTAATGCACACAGACACTGCTCACAGAAGTGAAATGGGTGCTGCGACGCCGCATACCAGGCATACATGTTCGACGCAGGACTGTCCGAATAGGCGCGTCCGCGTGCGTTGGGGCTGTGGAAACATGGCCCGCTGGGGACGTCCTATTGCAGTGATGCGACACCTCTCTGTCGCCATAAAACCAACGCTCCGACACTGAGTAACAGGCGAATAAACACATCACTCGGTCTTGTGCGGGCATTCAGCCTTGTTGAGAACATGCGACAAGACTCCAAAACGTCCTTGAAACATGGCAGTCAAACATTGCTGAGGGCAACGGTAGCTGCTCCTGGCCATGCGGGGCTGGGAAACAAACTGCGAGGGCTCGTTTGCCACCGGCGTTTGTACTTGCTGTGCAGGCCGTCATTGCACCCGCCGCCACTTCGGTGGTGGACGACGGCTGTTGCGACGCACGTCTCATGTCCCCCACTTTCTTTCACTCTCTTCTACTCTTTCTACACGAGGCAGTCAACAGGTTCGTGACCATTCTTTCATTCTTCCTACAGTCGCAACAATAACAACATTGCATACATTTTAGTTCCCCGTTACGGACACTTGCTCCGTAGAAAAGAGCGGTACGAGCTCTTGGAAATTTATCATATCGTAACAGCACTGCAGACCGGTTTCTTAATCATAATCTACTTAAATAGTGCAAGCCTATAAGTAAAAATAGTAGTATATATCACGACACTTATGAATGAAAATAAAGAGAAATTTAGAAGTTAACTTAGGAGTTCACAGTTTCATGTTCCTAAATCCCGCACAAATTACGGGCCCCAAATGCTTACGCATTTAATTCCAATGGTTTTTAAGCTGTTACCTACAACTTCTCTCTTTTTTTTTTTTTTTTTTTTTTTTTTAGTGGTAATGTAAGAATTACGTACCCCCGCAGACAAAAGTGGTATATTCCACGCACTGCGAGAAAACTGCCCGCCGGATTTTTCCGACAGACAAGCAGTTATTTCTGAGATATGCATTACGTACCCTCCTTGATATACTGTCCATCTAGTCCAAGCAATTATGTGAGGCCTATCTTTTATACGGAAAAAATGCAATCATTGCGATTCGCGTAGAGTATACCACTTTTGTCCGCGACTGTACATAACATGATTCATATATTCCTGCCAGTTTTTGTCTGAGCCCCTTGTCATGCGAGGTGTTCAGTTTCCGCCTGAAACACGTGGACTCAGCGATCACTTTCTTTTCGCGGTGACACTGAGGTGCACACCAGGTCGTTCCAATTAGGCAGGAAACATGGCATATGGATTTCTTTTTTTTTTCTTTTTGTGGCGCGATAATGCCAGTCTTCAAGATATTTGAGTGGCATTGTCAGTCAGTTTATCAGGTGGAAACACTTCACTCCGGATATATGGGACGCTCTGAAGGTTCAGTGGCATTCTCTTCTATGAAAGCTGGGAAAGACAGGTGTACGCGCCGCACGTCGGCTCTTAACGATGTCTTGCGCCGAATGTGCATTGTGAATGAGGGCGACACCCTAACCTTCGCAATGAAAGAATATCTGCAGATTCTTCGCCTCCGGTACGACCGCATCCTGAAGGAAGGATCACGGCCATCCAGTATTGCCGCGATCCTGCGTTTGCCTTCTTGATGTAGACAAAAAATAATGAATGTAAAATGGTCGGCGCGTGTATGTGGCGGTGAAAACAGGAAGGTTGAACATGTGGGAGATAGGGTAGGGGACCAAGGTAGAAACCTGTCATCAAGTAGAACAGAAACAAGGGGAGGAGGCTGGGGGCTAGAGCCATGGGCCTTGAGAAACACTGCCCCTAAGTTGAAAAAAATTGATTAAGAATATTCGAAAAACGTAAGAGAGAGCGAGAGAAAAAAGCAAGCAAAAAAGGAAAAGGGCTAAAGAAGCACAATTCAGAAAAAAGACTAACGCGGACACTATATTTACAAAGCGCACGCTGCATTTAAATTACACTTCAGGCTCGCCCCTGAGCGTGGGTCACCCAACCACAGATCCCGCAATAATTGTAGTAATTCATAATTTAATAATTTAGAAAAACTCCTCAATAACAAAATCACAATTTGGTTACCAGCAACACAGTGCTAAACAAACTAGGCGACGCTGCTGGCTAGAAAATTCTTGATGTTACACTAGAATACCCACTAAAAGGTGCCAAGTAAGCAGGTACTCATAGTGCTCGCTGTACCGCTCCAGAATGGGTCGGTGATATTCGTTTTCCATTCCGGCTTGAACTTTACGCAAGGCTGTTATTTTCGATTCAGAAAACGAGGTTGACCTAATCAATATATACCTTGTGCAATTTCAGCTTAAAAGTGTGAAAACGCAGCCGAAAAGGGAACGCAACCTAATGAATAACAGGTGTGACTTTCATGGTGTGTTTGTGTAAATATGGGGCTTGTTAGATACAAATCTTACAAAAGCCAGCAGAATTAAAGCAATGGGTATTTCTGCTGTTGACGGATTACTGTAGTGCAACATTTACTCAGTACAACACACACACACACACACACACACACACACACACACACACACACACACACACACACACACACACACACACACACACACACACACACACACACACACACACACACACACACACACACACACACACACACACACACGCACGCACGCACGCACGCACGCACGCACGCACGCACGCACGCACGCACGCACGCACGCACGCACGCACGCACGCACGCACGCACGCACATACATACATACATACATACATACATACATACATACATACATACATACATACATACATACATACGTACGTACATACGTACATACGTACGTACGTACGTAGATATGCCCCCGCCGTGGTAGTGCAATGTTTAGGGCGCTCAACTCCAGGGATGCGGGATCGAACCCGGCAGTGGCGGCCGCTTTTCGGTGGAGGCGAAAAGCTAGGCGTTCGTGTGCTGTGCAATTTCAGGGCATGTTAAGAACCCCAGGAGGACGAAATTTCCTGAGCCCTCCACTACGTCGTCTCTCATAGTCTGAGTCGCTTTGGGATGTTAAACCGCGAAAACCGAACCAAGTAGAAGAAAAACAACACGCCGATGGCGAGATTAAAACTCACAATCTCCGAATTTCGCGTCTGGGGCTCTTACCATTTAGCTGCAGCAACGGCTGTTCACTCTTCTACTTGTTTGGGTATTAATGTTGCTTATAACCGAAACTTTGAGAGTACTTACCACCGCCACCCTCATTCATAACGGCGGATATCGAACGTCCTTTATTGCCGCGAGTGTCACGTGAGATGCGATCGACAGGGAGAGCGACAGCTGTGAGAACCCTAGCTCTTAGTCTCGTGACGTCGCACAACTTGCCGACCAATCAGTGGACGCGTCTACGTCACCGTCGTGATTTTTCACTCACAACGGCGACGCCGACGACGTCGCGGGTTTTATGGGGAACGCGGTCTCCAACGATGTCGCCTTAAAAAAAATTATTACGAATGATGGGGGTGCACTCAGAAAAACAGTGTTGGGGAAATCCCCTTAGTGTGTAGGAAAGTCACTGGATATCGGCAACTCGCGTTTTCTCTCGCTTACTAAAGGGCGCCTGCACGTTTAGTGCACCCACTCGCTGATTCGGGAGCTTAAAAACACTGAGGCAGCACTTTCAACTGCCTCAGAAGAAGACTTATTGTGTCAGAAAGATGGCGAAATATCAGCGCCACGAGCAGAGTTCGCGAATAAAGAAAAACATGCCATTTGAAGTAGGTCAAAGTGAGCTTGTTTCATGCTGAGTTCAGTCACTTCAGCATAGCATAAATAGCATAACTAAAGTAAGCTTATCAAAGTTTTCATATTTAGCTTCACAGCACAGTTCAGTTCAGTCGTGTCCGACTCTTTGTGACCCTATGGACCATGTCACGTCACGCTTTCCGGTCTTCACAGCACAAGGTGATATCAGAGTGGCCTTCGACATAAAAGGTGAATTCAGTTTATAAAATATCTGAATCAGCATCTTACTTTGTGTATGAAATTAGAAAATACTCTTTTGTTACAGCGTTAAGTTTTTTTTGTTTTTGGTGGGGGGTTAACGCCTTAAAGCGAATCAGGCTGTGACAGACGATGTAGTGGAGGGCTCTGGGAATTTTGGCCACGTGGGGTTCTTTAACGTGCGCTGACATCGCACAGCACACGGGCGCCTTGATCGAAAAGCGGCCGCCGAGGCCGGCGTTCGACCCCGCATCTTTGCAATTACAGTAGTCGAGCGCCCTAACCACTGCGCCTTCTGGCGGGGCAACAGCTTAAGTTGGCTTTCCTGCAAAACACTAATAAGTGGTGACAATGTATGTGGCATCAAAGCGGGAATCCAGTCAATGTTATATAAAAAAACAGAGATACATCTAAAAAAAGCCAACTTGAGCTTTCAAAAGTTATTTTTTTTTTTTTCCACGTCCAATAGACCCATTTCAAAACTCTAAGTCAGCTTTCATCGCAGAAACTTTCTTTATTACGGCAGCACAGACAGTCTAAGGGGCAAAAGTTGAGTGCAGTATTGAACACTTTTATATCTTGCCTTACCTCCGGTACGATCTTCGCCAGCTACTCCTTCACAACTACAACCCAGGGAGGGTGAATGGGTACCCGCTTGGAATGGCTTGTGATGGCAGTAAAATACAGCAGAGTGTGGGGAATGGGCACATCACTATAGACGTATCCAGTGCTGCATTGAATTTCTGCCCCTTGGAGCAGGTTTGGCCACCATGGTGAAGGCATCTGCACTGTGCACATATGACTTCTAAAGAAATTTGGACACGGACTACTTCTCGAAGCGCTATGCCGATTCAGAAAACTTAAAAACTGCGCTCACCTTATATTTTGGTGGCCTTCAATTTTGCAATACTATTTTTTCGAGCCCTACACCTGAAAATAAAATGCTCATTTTAGTTCATTACTAGTCTTTTCATTGCACTCTATAATTTAAATGTTTGCCTTGGCATAAAATCAGACTACAGAGACTGCAGTGAAGTATTTGTAGTACCTCTCAAAGCGCTGAAAAGAAATATCTGAAATTTAAAACACCTGGTAATATACGCCCCGTGCACTGCTAACAGGGGCGCCACTGAAAGCCACCCAGCGGCCGGTTTCAAAAGTGCTTCCAGGACGCTGCTCACGAGTCACTGCGAGAATTGCCGACGTTCATGGCGGCGATTTTTGTTTTTCCAGCTCCTGCTGGTTCTTTTTTTCTTTTTTTTTTCACAGTGACCTGAAGCGCAAAATTAGGGTAACCTTTTGTGTAGAAGTGAAAACATTGTTGATGATGCTGCAGCCATCTGACAGAACATAATGCGTACATGCGCCAGGTGCCTCCTACAATCAAGCGCAAAATGACCAGTTGCAATGCTGAGCCCTGTGGGTGTATGCTGCATCTACTGATCGATTACTCCAACAGAATATTTGCTGTTTTCGTTTTCTTTTTCATTTGCCACGCCTTTGCTTTGCAAGCTCTCTTCATATCTCCTCATGGTAATGCGCCTTGACCCAATATATGAGACATTATGCGCCACCCGCCATTACATCATGCCAGCACCGTTCTCTTATATATTGCTACATCGGCCAAATTCGCAGGACTTTTATGGTCGCACGTCGCAGAAAATCCGGCACCGTCATTACTGTGGTTGGCTATGAACAAAAAATTACGACGGAAAATTCAGGAGCAGTTTGAAATGTTCAGATTGGTGCCAAATTTTTCAAGGAAGTTCTGATTCAAAAAGAAGATAATTAAGCATAAATGAAAACTGAGTCAACTTTGAGTGGGGGTGGAAGTCCAACCCACGACTTCCGTGTTGCGAGACAGACACATGCTCATATATTGCGAAGGCTCGCTGGTTCAAACTGAATAAAGCTGAACCTACTTAATTCCCAATACGAATGGGGTCCGACAATGCGACTGCATTGTGATGTTAATAGGGGGATGCTTAAATAAGCACCACACTGTTTAAGGCATCCTCCGTGACGATGGACTGGATTGCGGCGATGACCCGTTTCATATCCTGTGCAGTCGGAAATGGGTGAAATACGATAAGCGAGCACTTACAACCTTCGATAAATTCTAAGCCTGTTAAAGCTTATGAGCTCAGGTAAAAGAACAAAATATTTAGAGATGCGGCTCTTAACAAGCACTGCTTACAGGCCATTAAATGCATGTATGTGAGCTTGGAGCACCGTGTATAGTTCATTAAATTTTGTACCTAATGCTCATCATATCAGTCTTTACTTGCACTCAGGACAAATGGAATAACTTGAAAAATTAAGCGCAACAAAAATATTTAATACATAACTAAATAAATTAACTATTACAGGTTTACGCAATAACCAACATACGTTTCCTGTACCTAAATGTGAATGGTAATGATCGTCATAAAATTTGCGACGACGTGCCGAAAATGCTGCAAGGAAGGCCAGAGCAGGAATATGGAATTCCAAACGGCTTGTTAACGTGAAGTGAACTTAAACAGTACACTCTCTGTCATATTGCTTGCCGAGCTGGGACAAGCAAATACTACCTCCAGAGCGTTTTTTTATAGCTTTCGAACATTTATCCAAGGAAAACCTATTGCTGGAGATGCCCCATAGTTTGTGTCACAATGCATTGCCAATAGATGCTGTTTACGAAACGATGCAAACGTCGCGGGAAAACGAATTCATGGCACAATGACGTAGAAACAACGGCTAACAGACAACACGGCCGGCTCCGCTCCTGGATTTACTTATCAATTCTGCACACCAGCAGCGTGCCCGTCACTTTGCACGGGGCTTATAGGTATGGACACACTCGGCATGCTCAATTATTTGTTTACATACACATCTGTACGACGGTCTTCTGATAAAATGAATTTCCTAGTTAAAGTTCAATCCACTGTGTTCGAAAATTTTCAAATATCCCTTTTTCGAATCTTTTAAGGTTTAAATAACTGGTTAAGATTTAAATAACAATCATATTCAATTCCTATATGAAATTTTGAATATTTGCAAACCTCTAATTTTTTTGTACATTTAAACAATACGCTAAAAGCCAAAGTGTCTAGCCAAACACCTAGATCTTTTGCAGATAACCAAGCACGAGCATAGCATCATAAGCACATTAAAAGGGAAGCCATGCCTCCAACCCAAATTCCCGACCAGCTCAAGGTAGGCGAAAATTAGCCTTCGTCGCACACAAAAGAAAAGTGCAGGAGGTACATAACCAAAAGGTCTGCCCTTCCTAACTGGTGAGCCCAGTGCATGCTTGAGCACAGCAACAACTTGCCATCAACTGCTGGAACGCAAGACATTATAAACAATGCTTGCAACACGCACGAGCGTCATACAGTGTACATAAGCTTTTCTAGCCTTTCTACATTTCCAACTTGCATAAAGTTTCATCTATTCAATATGCTTAAAATGTAACACTGCCACCACCTTACTGCCTTCCCAACTGGGGTCCTCTAGCTTACGCAACAAGCAGTGCACATGCGAATGCAGCAAAAGGACAAGCATGACAGATACAAACAACCCTTCATTGCCAGTGAAAACACTTCAACACTCCAGATCACACTTGTAATCATGGCACGAATTTCTATGTTTATAAAGTGTATCTATAAGCCTCATGCATCCAAGTGATGGAAGCTGACCTCCCAACCACACAAAGCACAAATAAAACGGTATTATCACTGCATAAAAACCACAATTTATTTGTTCAAACTCAGATCGATGAGTCCATAGCTACATAATTTACTAGACAATGAAAAATTTTCATACAAAATTCATCCGGGATGCAAGTTCATCCATCAGGGCAACACCGGAGAGCTCTGCTCAAGACAAAGTACCGTGGAGTGTCCAGCCTATACCATCACGTGGCGCCCACATATATTAAGATTTTTTCTTTTCACATTGTTGTGAGCAACCTAGCACCAGGATCCTCACAAAGAACTAGAGCTGACAGATGTCACCGCTTGAATCCAAAGGCAGATGGGAATCTTCTGCTACTACTACTTAAATTTGTATGTGCACGTGTAAACAAGATACCTACGATAGCTACGTTCACATTAATGTTCTTTATTTTCAGCGGCATGAACATATGCGACAAAACCATTTTTCTACCTGTGGCCTTCGAGTGATAAGGTCCACAGAAAACATCACAAACTGAGCCTGCAATCAAACTCCCTCCAGCTAAGCCTTATCCCGTTTTCAAATAAAAGAGCAGATCTTAGACTACAACACTACGGACACGACACCAACTGATGAATGTGCAAAGATGCACTTGTTTGTAAAAAACGAGCCTGTTTTCCAGTCCAAGCATCATCTTAAGTATAATACGTACTTGAAAAAAAAAAACAAAAAAAAAAAAACAGTCATACGCTATCACAGCATGTCAACAGAATTGTCACGCAAGCGTTGAGGACCTGCATAAGGAGCACAAGAAGAGCCACTTGGCAAAAGAAACGGAGTCATGTTTCAGTATTTGTTCATGTGCTCTCCAGTCGTTTTGAGCAAAAGAAAGCTAGCAAGAACTTGCATACATCTAAAAATATGCTACAGTTACCTAGGCTCTTTGAAGACTTCACATTCACAGAATATGCTGACCTGTACGAGTAATCCAGCCTGTGGGTGCAACTGTAGCACTGTGTTGCACAACTAAGATTTCCAATCCAGTGAAATAATTGCATCAAGGCATTTTTCTTCGGTCTTCAAACAACTCATTATTGCAAGCTAATCAACCAGTGCAGCATAAGAATGTTACGTCACCACACCACCACACATACATTACTTGCATTATCAGCCACAACTGTTCTACTGACCTTCTTTAGCTTTTCTACACACACATATATATATTATTTTTTTGTTCTCCTTAAAAAGAAGTGCAAAACTGTTAATGGCTTCTCTTAACTTTCTGTTGCATCACCAGTTACCCACAGCAATTAGTCTAAAGTGCACCACAAAAGGGGCAGTTCAGTTGTCAAAGAACAGTGAGCAAGGTCAGAAATGCCAGGAGCCTATCCAAAGATGAAAAAAAAAAAGAAAAAAATATATATATATAAATGGGAAGGGGGCGCAGAAATGATACAAAGCCAAGCCTCACAGGTTTGGTTCACCACTGCATTTTCCCACACTTATAAACTTGGCTCAGTATTCCAAACCTCTCTGATGCTTAGAAACATTACCGAGATACATTATGGATGCAAAAGCACCCGTGACAAAACAGTTTTCAAGTCATTCGTTTCATGTTTGCTGCCAGCTACAACACTTGGCATGCTGTTCTGTGCTAAAGCTAGGTTATCAACTAATTCCCACCTACGCACACTGTTACCAGACGCCATTCAAAAGTCAGCACCAATTGAATTGAACCATGTTCAGGACACCCTTGCAAAGCAACTCACTGCCACTTACCACGCGAGATGAGCATGAATTTACTCAATTTTTTTCCACTCACTCTCAAACATTGTGTATCAACTCAGTAGGAAAAACTTGGCATACTATCTCAATTATGCTAAACCAAGTTCAATCACATAAGGCTTACACGCACACATGTCGCTATGAGCAGAGGCTTACCAGTCTGCAAATGTGACATGCTCAATATAGTATACAAAAGGCAGTGCATGAGCGGCCCATGGCGTTTTTTAATGTCTGCAATGCAGAAATGCCACAAGTTTACAGATGAAAAAAAAAAAAAAATGTAATAAACATGAGTGAAGCCCACTGACATAAATAAAAACTGCTTGTAGACATTTTCTCTTTTTTTCCTCAGTCTGCAAGGCCATTAAGTGCAGCTCACTGCATCGGCAGGCCTGTCGTAACCCCAGTGCCTTAAATCAGTTTCACAACCAGCTTAGCTACCAAGAAAAGCAGTAAACACAGCAAAAGAAGTGCCTAGCAGCCACCAGTAATATTACACACAAGAACACTGCATCATAGTTGAAGCAATCAGATACAGCTCTAGTCAAGAAAGAGAAGACTGTGCTTGCAACACAGCTTCTGTCACCCTGGAACAACTTCACAAAATGCAACATTGCTAAAATACATCATAACATCCGGAAATCTCTAAATAAACTTTCTGCCAACTTTCTGGCATCAACTCATTAGTACAGTAGAACCATGCTGCAGTATCAAGCCTATAACTTATTATGTCTGTGCAAGAACATAGCATTCAACCATGTGTAATGACGGTACAACATGGAGGTATTTAAACCATTCATCAGCAATACTGGAAAAATACTTCCAGGTGTTTCTACAAACTAACTTCAGCTGACACCTCTCCCTGTTCAATGATGCGGTTAATCACCTGAAAGGTGTCCAGAGAATGAATGGAAATTCTTATTAAAGGTTCAAACTCAAGCTGCTGATTCACACACAGAATTTTTTTTTTTTTTGTAGCTTCAGCAATAACCAACTCAAGATTGAACAAGAAAATTAGGAAAGCTGTATACTGTGCACATGTACATGATGCACTATGCTCGTTATATTGTTTCAGTAAATTTTCAGCTTTCTGCAGGAAACTATCTTGGTACTAGCAGTCTCCACGCAAAACACGTAAAACACGCAAATGCACGGGGCTCAATCGTTAACAAAACCAGAATTTCAGACAAGGGACTGTACAATAATGATGTCATCACTATAAAAGAGCTCACCACAGCAATGTTCTACTACAAAATCATTGTACCCTGTCTTTAAATAAAATGGCCCCAATTTCTGTCACATACACAGAGGCACCTCCAAATAAAAAATAATAATAATAAAGACCAGATGGCTGGTAGTGAGAGAACAGCACCCTACACATCAGCTGTGAATTCAGGCTTCCCAAGAGTTTATCAGTATGCAAGACGTCGGCAAAGCACAATAGGTCAGGCACTGGAAAATATCGTAAAGCACAGGCAAAGGAAACGGAGAGGTAGTGCAAATTACAGATGTGGTAAAACTGGGAGGACACCGATTCAAGAAGAAAAAGCCTGTTGTGTGACTGGCTGCTCTCGTATGCCTATTAAGAATCAAAACATTCAAGTCACACTCTACATGACTAAGATCAACAAGAACACAACAAATACTAGGTACTTATATGAAATGTACAAAATGGTACAGGGCACCACAACGACAATGACATCTTGAGGACTGAGCTTGGCAAGTGATGGGGGACAAAAGAGAACCTCTGTGAAATGACATGCTGAATATCTAAAAGGGCTAAAATAACATACAATCAGCAGCCACGCACACACGTACAAAATAAAAGGACAAAAATCAACTAATGCCTGCCTAAACAGCAGCAACGATACATGATTACTTCGAATAGCTGCCAGAGGCTCAGTCACAACCCACAGGCGTCACATAAAACTCTGGTGTAAAAGGAATGTTTGTTAAATATATACGTGTGCATGTGCATTTACATACTAATAGAGCATTCAGCCATTATATGTGCAAGCAAACATAAACAAGCAAAGACAATAATGGGAACACTCATGAGCCATTATTCCCATTAACATCTCTTTTTGCAAAAACTGCCTCAGGGCATGTCATTTTGAAATAAAGTATAAAACAAAATGCAGCATCACTTCCTACCCAGAGGAGTATGCTAGTATCAGGTAGTTATTCCTGGGGCTGCCCAATACACGTTGTGAGTGTGACGTTCGTTGTGTTCGGAATGAACTGAGCACACGCTAGCTCACATTAATCGGCCTCCAAGTAGGAGAGGGGCAACAACAGTCAGGCCATCATGGCTGCCCTTAGCCAAAGGGCCTCACTTGCGCTTTGCCTTGTCCGCCTTACGCTGAAGCTTTTCTCGGGCACGCAATTCCTTCTCTTGGGCCTTGCGCTCCTTGTCCAGCTGGGAACGAAGCTCCTTGATCTTCTTTTTCAGCAAAGACCGGTCACTCGTTGACACCACCCCCAACTCCTGAAATCCACAAAGGTTGACTTGTTCACCTCATAAAAGCAACAGCAAGTCATTTATAGAGCATGCAAGTGCATACAACATGCAAGGACCCATGCTCTTAAGGGGGGACACGGGTCTTGAAGGCGAAAAAATCGCCCAAAAATCAATTTTTAGAAAACTGAAGTATTAGAATCTACAACTATTATTCTCTGATTCCACCAAGTTTCTCACCTCTCGTGTCAATATTTGAGGCGTAATATCAATTTATAACAAGTCGGCTGGCTCATTTCAAGCTGATGTTTTCACTAAAATAGCGCATTTTCAAAAAAGTATAGCTTCCGTTCCACGGCCGCGCTCACGGCGATCTTGGTCTCTTTCGAAAGAGTGGCTTTTCACCTTCAAATTTTGCGCTCCTGCGCGTCGTTTCGCTCATTGGTTCGATACAAACAAAGAAAAGAAAAAAAGCCACAGCACACGTTCCTATTCGTTGCTTCGGTGCATGTGACAAAAAGGGACCCTGTGATTGGCCGTTCGCGTCTCGCGTCGTCTGCTGCGCGCGTCAGGGCAGTCGGAGCCGTGCCCTTAGACGCCATCTTGCCTAGTGCTGTCAGCCTCGAACGCCTCGGAGATCTCGCAGCGATGTCTACGCCAACGAGAAAGTTTGCGATGCGTCATAAATACGGCAAAAAAAGGAAAAAGTCGTCGATCGGCAATGCTAAGAAAGGTGCTTTGGTGTTGCGAGACGCCGAAAACGAGCAGATTCCTGCGTCCAGTGACCGTGTCGACGAACCTACGGATCAGCTAGGCCTAGCGGGCCCGTCAAGCGAGCACACTTCAGACGTCGTCAGCCGCGTTCGTCACGATACAACGCTTCTGACGCCTTCCGATCTGGCAAGTGAAAAGAGAAAAGCCGACGCCAAACTGCAGGAGTTGGATTCAACGCCAGCAACGAAACGTAAGACAGACTTTGCCGCCAGCGATGCCGCAATCTGCCCGCTTGATGAGACGAGCTTCGCCGTGATTTGCATCGAGTCGATCAACAGCCTTCTTGACGGTGCAAAGTGTAAAACGTGTGGAGGGAGTGTTAAAATCGGCCGAGGTGATCGCGAATACGGCCTCGCTGTCAAGCTTTTCTTGACATGTGTCAACTGCGGCGACAAGGCATCGGCGTGGAGTTCGCCGCGTGTGGACGGAAAGCAAAGTGTAAATCCTTTCGCTGTGAACATTCTGGCTGCGCGCGCGATGCAAAGTACCGGCAACCGGCGGACTGCATTCAATGACATCTTTGCCGCGATGAATATTTCCCATCGTGGACTGCACACGAAAACGTGGCAGAGCTACGTAAAAGAAAAGCTGACGCCTGCCGCGACGCGTGCAGCCGAGAAAGTGACCGTTGAATGCGCGGAGTCAGTCCGGAAGCTGTACGATGAACTGAACGTTGACAATCCTGGCAACGTAGCCGTGTCCTACGATGGGACTTGGATGACTCGTGGGCATTCTTCCCACATCGGAGTCGGCACTGTCATCGAGCTTTTTACGGGGCTTGTCCTAGACTACGTTGTCCTGAGCAATTTTTGCGCAGGTTGTGAGCGGGGACCGAAAGTGGACGACCCCACGTACCAAGAATGGAGAGCAAGCCACGTCTGCCAGAAAAATACTAATAAAAAGGCTGGTGAGATGGAAGTAGAAGCAGCCCTAATCCTATTTAGAAGATCGCTCCAGAAGCACAACCTCAGATATACAACGGTGCTGTCAGACGGCGACAGCCGGTCCTTCCTCGCCCTGAAAGATGACCAAGTGTATGGCTACGTTGAGGTCACCAAAGAAGATTGCATTAACCATGTTCAAAAGCGGATGGGGACAGCTCTCCGCAATCTGCTGTCAAAACAAAAAGGGTCAGGCTCGGAACCACTTGGTGGTAAAGGCAGACTAACTGGTGCTCTAGTCAACAAGCTAAGTTCTTACTATGGCTGGGCACTCAAGTCCCACAGTGGCAACATAGAAGAAATGGCAAAAGCGGTGATGGCTACCTATTATCATGTGACATCAAATGATCAGGAGTCGGATCACAGCCTTTGCCCAACAGGTTCAAGTTCCTGGTGCCGGCAAAATGCTGCCAGTGCCAAAGGAGAGCCAGCCCCAAGGCACCGCTACAGCCTTCCTAGTCATGTATGCAAGGCATTGCGACCAATTTATGAGCGCCTCTCTGACAAGAAGCTCCTTGAGCGATGTGCAAGGGGAAAAACCCAAAATAATAATGAGAGCCTGCACTCTCTCATATGGGCACTGGCACCAAAAGAAAGGCACGCATCCCTCTTCAGTGTTGAGGCCGCAGTTGCAGAAGCAGTCTTGAAGTTTAATATAGGGTACCAAAGGACCTCGGTAGGAATTTTGAACGAGCTGTGTTTGAATCCTGGCCAGAGAAGTGTGCGGCGTATGGTAGAAAAGGACAAGCTTCGGTCCGTTGCATCTACAAGCAAGCGCGCATCGGCAGAAAATTTGCAGCGTGCTCTGAAAAAGCGCCACAAAGGTGGTAGTGCTCAAAATGACTGTGCCCCTGGGGCATATTAACAATGTCTGGTAGTTGACATGTACATATTTTTTACTTTTAGTGATTAAAAATGACTTCCGTTTGTTTTTCTCATTTTCTCAAGATGTGAATTTTGGTCTCCTGTCAAGTTGGTGAATGCGATATCTCAACACCCATTGCAGATACAGCAATGATTTTTGTTTCAGCATTAAGCCAAATATGTGGAGCACACAATGTTGCAAGCAGATTTCTTAATTATTGCTTTAAAATTTTTTAAAATGGCACTTTTTGTGACCACTGTGTTTCCATGTTATGACTACTAAACTTCAATTTGCAATAAAATGAAAAATAATCATTAAATCAAAAATCTGCTTGCAACATTGTGTTCCTTATTCATTCTAGTATATAGCTATATGCTAATAAGAAGTTTTTGTGAAGTGGTTTTTTTCCTATTGTTTTCACAGCAAGTGCACCATTGTTCTTAATTATCTCAATGCCTAATTGGTTCAGAGAAAAACTAATTACCGTATTTACTCGCATAATCCTCGCACTTTTTTTCGCAGAAAATCGGTGCGAAGTTAGGGGGTGCGATAATTACGCGGGGAAAATTTTTGAACAATGCTTTGGAGTGCTGAAAGCAAATGTAAACAGGCTGTGAACCGGGGTTCTCAAGCCAGCTATTGTAAATTTAACCAAAACTTCAATTGCAAGCAGGACTTACGTTTGTAATAAAACCACAGAAACGACAAACACTAGCTGCAGAAACACTTTATTTGCGAAGGCTGGCCGCCCGCAACATCACCATCACTCAGAGTCCGCGGAGTCCACGTCGACATTGCCATCGCTATCGCTGGTCGCTGCTTCGTCGGCTTCCTCAGCTTCACCCTCTTCATCTTCGTCCCACACCAAGTGGTCTTCTGTCGCGTCCAGGGCGTTGGAAATGCCAGTTTTCTTGAAACTCTTCACGACCACGTCAGCGCCAATCATGCTCCATGCATCTGCTACCCAGCTGCACAGCAGCTCCACAGATGGCCTCTTTATCTTGCCACCCGGCGTAAGAGCGTGTTGGCCTTCAGCCATCCATTCTGCATACAGCCTCCGAATGTTATCTTTGAACGGCTTGTTCAAAGACACGTCCAGAGGCTGCAGCATCGATGTGAGGCCACCTGGTATTACTGCGATGTCCGTACGCAATTCCGTCAACTTCGCGCGAACAGAGTCCATGAGGTGACCGCGGAAGCTATCAAGAACGAGAAGCGACGGACAAAGAAGTGCTCCCGGTCGCCGTGCCCACACCGTCTTCAACCAGTCGATCATCAATTCTGCCGTCATCCAACCTTTCTCTTGCACCCGCACGTGTATTCCGGAGGGCAGCTTTCCTTTTGGCAGGGTTTTCCGCTTAAAAATCACATATAGTGGCAGCTTCCGCCCGTCCGCAGTCACGCCTAGCATGACCGTGCATCAATGTTTTTCGGCACCAGTCGTCCTTATGTGCACAAACCGCGCACTTGTCTGCTCCACTGTAGTGCTGCTCGGCATATCAAAATTGAGGGGCGTTTGGTCCGCGTTTCCGATCTGGGAGAGCAAGAAGTTTATTTCCTGCCGAATTCGTATCACGAAGCGATGGAAGTCCACAATCTTGTCTTCATAGGCTGCAGGTAGCCGCTGGCAAAGCGTCGTCCGCCTCCTGAGCGAAAGTCCATTGCGCCGCATGAACCGCGTGGCCCACCCGTTACTTGCCCGGAAATCTTGCGCCGAGATGCCTTCTTTCCTTGCAATTACGCGCGCCTGGTTCCGCATCAGCTCTATTGACACGGCGCAACCATCCGCCCGTAGAGCCTTAATGTAGTCCAGGAGTGCAGTTTCAACCCCAGGAAACTTTCCCGTCTTCGGACCACGGAAGGCACGCCGAGTCTTGCTGGTTGCCTTGAGCTTGTCGTGCTGCCGTCTCCAGTAGCGGACACAAAACTCGTTGACTCCGAAGTGTCTGCTGGCAGCGCGGTTGCCGTGCTCCAAAGCGTACTCGACAGCTTTTAGCTTAAAGGCAGCGGTGTAGCTTGCGTATCGCTCCATGGCGAAGCGGCACCGAGAGCACGGTGACAAAAGTAGCACGCACTGAGCGAGGCCTACGAAAGTCTTCGCAAAATGGCAGAACTATGCGCGGAACTCGGGAGAACGTGCGGCGGTACCAGCGGAACAAAACTGACGAAACACCTTGACGTTTCCTTCTCGAGGCGCTCGGAGTGGTCGGAGCTGGTGATGATGATCGTCGGTTGGGTCGGGTAGCGCCTCCTGGTAGCGCACGCACCTAACGGGGCCAGCTAGTTTCAGTAGCACTAGAAAGATGGCGCTCGCTACGCGTAGTCGACTGCCGCGGTGCAACATGTCGACTCTCGCGGCAGTGATGTTGGGGATGCGATGATTATGCGAGGAAAAAAAAAAATTCCAATTTTCGATAGGCAATGTGGGGGGTGCGAGCATTATGCGAGTAAATACGGTATATTTTTGGAATCAGCACCAGGAACTGCACACGTGTGCCAAGTTTCATCACTTTAGTTCAAAAATTAAAGAAAATGGATTTAAGACCAGTGTCCCCCCTTAAATGAACTGCTCAGTCATGACATTTTGTAATTCATGAAAACTCCAAACGGCCTTCTATATGTCAGCTAGCATAACAGACTGTCCACAAGTTGCACACACTAGTACTGCTGTGGCCTATGAGACTACACTGGGGTCAACCACCATCACCGTTTTGTACTACTACCATCACTAGACTCAGAGACCTTTAACTATCTTTATATTTCCAGTTTCATCTGCACCTAGGGTGTACCACTATCACAACCATTTCTTCAATCTTGGTTAAGATGAAGGCTATGAAATTGCAATTTTGAATATGAATCAAATATGTTTGTTATTCAGATCACATTTTTACTTCTTTTTTTACTTGAGTTCTTGTAGCGTTACTAGACACATAATTTCGTTGTGAATCGCTAGTTGCCATGCCACGTCACATTGGGATTGCACTTTGCAATTGCTGCAAACGTAGTTTGCCAACATATGCAGCTTTGGCCCAGCGACCGTGAGGCTGTTGGCCTGATTTTCAAGCTGGAAGAGGCTGTGCAGAACAGCATCAAAGCAACCATGAAGCAGACCAAGATTTACAAATATTTCAGTAGTAAATAAATGTAAGAAAGTTGTGAGGTGTGGTCAGTGTGTGGTGGTTCACCAAGAAAATGCAATATGTAAATGAAAGCTACAATAACGATTTTTGCGACAGGATATAGCCTTCTGTTTTGCGTATCACCCTTATGATGCCAACGTCAAAATTAGGTCCGGTTAGGAAATATAAATGTGATACCCTGCTTATAAGGGACCTCTCATATAAGAGACAAAAACTGCTCCCTAGTGCATGTCCCTGATGTGTATGTGTGATGTGTAACGTAGCACTGAGGATGGCTTCTGAAGTAGCGACGCATATAATTCCGCAGTGACTAGATATTATGACTGTAAACATACTCCAATCGAAGTGCAGGAGGATCGGCTATTCTCGGCAGAAAAATAATCGCTTCTTCGTCAATTCTTTAGCACCTACTTAGTTCATTTTGCACTGTTCTGTGCACTTCGGAAATGCAGAAAGGTAGCTCACATTGGTTGCTCCTTTGAAGTGTAATGCAAACCTACAGTTTACTCGCCCCGAGTAGAAAATGCTGCCGCAGACATCCCGCACGTATTCGGCGGCCCTACGTATTTTAGCGGCTCGTGCTCACATGTAAGTCAGGGATTGTGCATCAATTATATTTTTTTATACATATTAAAGCTGAAAGGTATACGTCGTCGACGTGGTGTAGAGTCAGCTTTGCGTTTCAAGAATGTTTTTGCTCGGCCGCCGACAGTCAGCAGACTGGCTTTGTCAGTGCCTCAAGGCCTGTCACATTGAGAAGACATCTGGTTTTTGGTCGTGTCAGTGTCGTCATGTTGTGCACCACCCATACCCAACATACCTTGAGCCGAGCACTGTCCAGCTGAAGCAGAGTCTCACCGCCGACGCCCTGGGCAGCAAAGGTGGCCACGTGCGCCTCCAGGCCCAGCACCACCAGCCACTGGCCTACTTGGGACACACTCCAGCGGTCCACAGGACCACTCTGCCAGTGATGTGGCCGCACTTCCTCACGCCGACCACTGGACTCCCCCTGGTTGCTGCTGCTGCTCGACCGCAAACTGCTGCTGCTGCCACACTCCCCTGCAGTTCACAAGGAACTTTTATTCCTGCATGCTAGGTCACAGTTTAACATGCTGTGACCTGTGCTGTGTTCTAAGTAAAATAATTTTGAATTCCATCAAGTGCCAAAATAGAACATAGTAGTTGCATTATACTGCTCGAGCAACGGAAAAAAACTACAACATCATGCAACATTAGCCCAACACTTGACATATTAATCAAATTCATAATCTCATGCCCAATAAACGTCTACAAAATTTTGAGCTGTTTGCAGCACGGTCGAAGCTACGATTGACCCATATCAATTAAAGCCCCTCAATAAACTAAAAGTAGCGCCATCTCCTCTCTCCTCCTCCGGCGGCGCCGCTCCTCCTCTCGCATTTCGACCGTGGCTCCACCTACGGGGTGCGCGACTAGCGCGCGCTCTCCGGAGCAGGAGCCCTTCACAGCCGTCTCGATCAGCGCCGCGCGCGCGCCGATCGAGGCGGCCGTGCGCCAGGTCTCACCAGAGCCTTGCATTTTGTCGCAATGTGTTCAGGTTAAAATATTACTCACTACTGAAACATAATTACGGAATGTTGACAGGGATTTCCCGCCAGAATAGTTTCAGCTGTGAGTGTCATACACCACATATACGCGATTTAGGCGTTGGTTCAACTCGCCGTCATCTCCGTGTGTCCGTAGTTCGTCACATTTGGCCACTCAGCGGCATGCTTTATAAAATTTGTAACTAGGCGGCGGACAGGAACAATTTTGGAACAGTCTGTGTATGGTTTCTTCGCAGTGTTGACTGGATTGCGAGCTGCTGGTAAACTTGAGAAGTGTGGCAGCAGCTGTCTTCCATGTATTTTCAACTTCAGCTGCAGATCAAATTAACTATAGGCGGCGGAAGCTGCAGTCTGTGTGGAGTCTTTGCAGCTTTGACTGACTTGTGAGCTACCGGTAAACTTGGGGAGGGAGGTAGCAGTTATATTTTTTTATATTTGGCGTTGAGACGGTGCCGTGTTCAGCTGCCATGGTGTGTCACCATACGTACACGATTTTGGCGTCGATTTAACTCGCCTTCACCTCCTTGAGTCCGTCAGCCGTTGACAAAAGTGCGCAACATGCTTGAAAAAAAAATTAACTAGGCTGCGGAAGCTGCAGTCTGTATGGTTTCTTTGCAGGTTGGACTGAATTGTAAGCTATCGCGAAACTTGAGAAGCGTGGTAGCAGCTTTTTTTTTTATATATTTTGCGCTGAAACGGTTCCGTTTTCAACTGTCAGTGCGTGACACCATTTGTACGCGATGTCTGCGTTGGTTGAACTCGCCTTCACCACCGTGCTTCTATCAGCCGCCGGCCAAAGAGCGCAACATGCTTGAAAAAAAAAAATTAAATAGCCAGCGGGAACGATTTAGTAGCAGTCCGCGTGGCAGCAAAACACACGGCGATATGTGCCGCGCGCGCGCCGCCCGCCCCGCTGGAAAGGAGGAAGCTGCACGCCCAGCAAAAAAAAAAGCGCGCGCGCGCACGTGACGACGCTCGGCCAATGAGAGGGTCGAACGACGAAGGAGAGCGCAGGAGAGGAGGCGGGCGGCAAACATCACATGTTGGCGCTACTTTTAGTTTATTGAGGGGCTTTAATATCAATAAGGATGGGGGGCACTACATAACAGTCTTCCTATGTGCTAGGCCAACCCAGTTACTTTGACAGGTCACTACACCTATGCAATAAAAGGTGTATACTAGTGTTCAACAGATGGCCTGCAGGCAATACAACCAACTCGGTCAATGACCCGTTGACAAATGGCAGTGCATCACTACCTTACAGCAGCCCTCCGCAGAGCTTTGCCTGTGTGGGCTTTGGCTGTTGATTTCAGCAGTGACTGGAACGCTCAGTGTATTTACCGACCTGAGCTATGTTTTCAACAGCAGTGTTTTTGATTGAAGAATGTACCTTCAGACTCTACCTTCCACAGCGCTGCAAACAGCTAGTGAGACACAGTATAGAAAGGAAAGAAATCCTGAGCAGTGTTTATTTTTCTGTTCATCCCGTGTCATCTGCTTTCCAGCACCTCCACAGTAAACTCCCTTAAGGCAAGGGAAACACGAAAGGATCTTGTGTAACTGTTCAACTTACCAGAAATTCAGTTAACAAATATTACGCTGTATGAGTATATAGAGGCCCATTCAGTATAACGCTGATTCTATGTCCAATGCGACTGGCCCAGTGAGGTAGTGCTCCCAGGTTCGAACTCCAGACGAGGTCATATTATTTCTCTTCCAACTATAAAATTTTTGTGGAAAGCTTTTCTTTGTAGCCGGGTGGCTGTGCTTGAGTGGATGCTAATGAGTAATTATTCCCTTAGCATAAATTTTGTGGAGAAACAATACTGCCTTTGGCTGCTTCATTTCTATTTACTCTTTTTTTTTTTTTCTTTTTTAAATCTTTAACAGTTTTCCTAAGTTTTCAATGTAAAAATGTTTCAGAATTTTGAATTTCAATATAGTGCATATTTCAGAATAACTTATTTTATTTTCCTTCTATTGTCTAGGAGCACCAGTATTACGAATTTGGCTAAAATTTACAACACCACAGCTTGCAACTCTCGCGTGAAATGGAAACCCCCGTTTCGGTGTGTATGGTCTGTGGGCTGCAGCTATCATCATCAGCCTACCTAGTGCCAGCTCCCAGTGCCCGCTCCTAGTGCCAGCTCCCAGCGCCACCACAAAGCTGTGGTTTATTATGCAGTAGCAGCCGGCCTAGCTGTCTGCCTTTTTTTTTTTTCTTTGTTGCGTGTCGTTCGCTGGTCAATCGTTCGCGCATTCGTGCGTATGGGAAGGTTTTTTTTCTTTTTGCTGCGGATTATGTTACTACAAAGTTTGTGCAAGATCTGATCTGACGATGATTGCAGCCAGCGAAGGCGCCAAAAAGATTGGAAAGCATCTTTCACTGCAAGTGATCAGCGCTGTAAAAAAGCAAATCGGCCTCTGCAGGCAGCTAGCATTGCCACATTGACCGCCGCGATCATTTTGAAAGGTCGAGACAAGATTTTAAAACTTCAGTAAGCACTGAAGATAAGGTCATATCGAACTCTGATGTGTTTTTTTGAGCAAGGACAAAGCCCGTACTTTTATTGATCGGTGCAATCACATACCCAATGAAGTGCTGCGCAAAGTGGATGGTGTGTGTGCTGTAGTGGTGCAGTGTAGTGTGTGGTCGTGTTTGATGCACGCGGCAGAAGAAAATAGCTCATTTCTTCAAATAAATCAGCTTTGAAGTTTGTGCAACATTTGCATTTGAGATTTTGCTTGTCTACACATGTGCATATTGCCAAGGTATGTCATTTTCATGCCCAGGTTTGACCACTGGCTTTTAACCGCAGATTTTTCATTACAACAGTATTTCAAATCTAACAATTTTTTGCGGTTCCGCGTGATTCATTATAATGAGATTTGACTGTACTGCTAATTCTTTATAAAAACAATGTCTTCAGTTTATCCCCTGCTTTCTACAGGCAATCCTTGCAGATCCTTGGCCGTGTGCCTGTAGTCTGGCCTCTGGAGACAATGCACCCGCTTTTCTTCCGTAAACGCTAGCTGCCAGGTATGCACAGTGGTGGCAATGCTGCAAGTGGGCTTCGAAAAGTCATTTGATCAAGTCGTACACCAAATACTTTTTTCCATCCTAGAGCATGTGAACGTTCGGGGTGTCCTATATTCGAATACACATTGCTACAAGGTAGATCTTGATTGCTATACCTCTGGGAGTAGTCTTATCAGGCCCTTCACCAAAACATACTTTTAGACGCATTCTCTGTTCACTGTGACGACCGTGGCTCATTTGAAACGATAGAGTGCGTTCATTCGTAAATGCCGAACTCGATTATGTGCCTTTAATAGAGCAGACGTTTTATCTCTTGCTTCTTTTCCAAAAAAAAAAAAACCCCTCATAATAGTCACTCTTCTTGCGTCCAATGCTTTAGACACTTTATCTTCTCTTGCCCCATACCCAACTGAGGTCATCCACAAGGTAGTAATAAATTCAACACATTAGTACAAACCAAATGCCCAGCACTAAAAAAAATACCTATCAGCTTTTCAGCAATAAACACAAGTATATATACTAAAATGTCTAAACCAACTGTCCACTGTCCATTTTATGGACTGTACCAGTGGACAACCTTAGGAGAAATAGTATTAGCAGTTACACCTTGACTTAAACTACGTTGAAACTGCCAGTTTAAGTTGGCTCCTGAAAAAGTTTGAAAGATATAAAAGAAAGGCAGCCCCTTCGTTCCACTCATGCCACTCGGGAGCGTCCAATGAGTGGGCGTACCCAGCAAACCCCAACGACGTTACATGGGAGGTTTGCATCCTATGGGAGGTGTGCGCGGGGGAAACGTGTCGCCTTAATCGGCTGCGAGCGGTAGCCAGGAGCACTTTTTAAAAATTACTTGTAAATTCTTGGCTGCATGCAAAGATTTCAAATTTCACTCGAATACTCATAAAGACAACCTCTATGGATTTCTTCCACTAGAATATTGGAGAAAGTACCGTTTCAGGGGCCCTTTAACACGAATGTCAGCAATGTGAGCCTGAAAGAATGCAGGATGGTTTTACAATCTCAAGCAGCTGTAGCAGCATAATACCCTGCTCTCTGGAAAATGATGAAATGGAATAGTAAATCTCGAACAAACTGCTAAAGG
The DNA here is from genome assembly GCF_055883805.1 of Amblyomma maculatum. NCBI lineage: Eukaryota > Metazoa > Arthropoda > Arachnida > Ixodida > Ixodidae > Amblyomma > Amblyomma maculatum. The sequence continues at coordinate 247,784,908 of NC_139344.1, forward strand.
GGACTACAAGCCATGAGAAGACATATTTTTCAGTGCAGAAGCTGTAGAGCTAATCGATTAAGACATGAATTGGAATGCATAAAAAAACGTTTCGGATGCACCTCTTGACGAAAGATGAGAGACTGAGCTCGGGTATCATCCGTATACCACAGTGCAAGCTGCTGACAAGGCGTAGTTGTGAATGCTCTGATAACACAGTTCTTGTTCCTTAATGGAACAAGTGGGTCGGGAAAGGTCCGTTATTATTTTGTGTGTTTTTACATCCTATAACAAAAACCATAGCCTAAATAATTCACTGTAAGCCCAAAGATATGTTGTTTTATTAGGCCCCAAGTGCTGTTATTACTAGCAAGCAATGAGGTTTAGGTGATCAATTTGCTTTTCCCGAAACTGCTGCAATCCATAGTGCGAGGAGTGTGGAGAGAGGGTATTAAACGTAAGCACTGTTTTCTCTATTAAAAAGCCGTTTTGGGTCAAATCTGTCTACAAGATATCTTTGAAATGACAGTTGATCCACCTACCCCTAAATCCTTTTTGCTGTGGTGAGACCAGCTGTGAGCAGTGTAAAGAAGGCTTTGTACTTCACTGAGGACCAGCTCCCTATACCATTAGCATTATGTTAACTCTTGCCCCTCTCTTTGAAAGCCTTGGAGATAATTAGTAGCCAACCTGCCACTCCATCTTGGTTAGATATTGCTGGAATTTCGCTGAGGCCACTGGGGGATTTCTGTTTCATACTGTTTTCCATGCGTGTGGTGAATCTGCTTCATGCTTTACTGGACATGCATTTCTCAGGGTTTGTTCACTGCCTATTTACAAGCACCAATTCAAAGACTTCATGCCAACTGGGTTTTCAATGCACAAGCATTTTTAAAATTTGACTGTAAATTAAGAGAGGACAATAAAATTCTGTCTGTCTGATCACCGCCAGGCCCAGCCGCCTGAGCCTGGTTGCAGTGATGTGGGACCACGTGGGAGACGGACGTGGCCATCTTAGATAATGCGTGCAAGTAACACTGTCCCCACTGTGCCCTAAAAATTTGACTGTAAATTAAGAGAGGACAATAAAATTCTGTCTGTCTGATCACCGCCAGGCCCAGCCGCCTGAGCCTGGTTGCAGTGATGTGGGACCACGTGGGAAACGGACGTGGCCATCTTAGATAATGCGTGCAAGTAACACTGTCCCCACTGTGCCCTACAAATCCTAACGATCTATAAATGATTCATCAAAAAGCCTGAGGCAGCAACCAAAATTCAGTACTACCAAGAGAATAAAGCTGAGAATGAAATGGAAACCGGTCCAGCAAGCTGGCCACCGACATGCTGCTGCCTCTCATCATAGTCCACCCTTCAATACCCATGGAGTCACGTACACGAAGCCTCTTATGTTTCTCCTCGCGGGTCCGGAAGCCAGGTCCTCTTTCATCTTCTATCTATCCCTGTCACTCACACTCTGGATATTATCTCGTTGAGGCCCTCTCCATCATTCATGCAATTCGGTTTCCATTCTCTCCCACCTGTGCCTCAGTATGTTACCTACACTGATTCCCAGGCGGCTATCCGTGCCATTCAATCTAAAAACCTCACATCTCATCTATTAATGGAGCTCAATGCTGCACTTGTTTCGCTGCAGCCCTGCCCCGTCTTCCTCCGATGAATACCTGGACACTCGGGGATTGACGGCAATGAGTTGGCTAACCAGCTTGCCCGTAAAACTTGTAACCGGGCACCGTTCATCCCCTGGCCTAGGTCCTTGCAGGGCAGGTAGAGACTGTCTCTTCGCACCACCATCAGAGAATATTACAGTGCTGCCCGCCTAGACTGCAAAGCTCTACCCCAACCCTCATCCTAATATCTCCGTACGGAAGGCTCACATCCTTCAGCAGATACAGCTGAATACACCCATAACCCCTGCACGGCTATATCTGTACAAATTCCGCCGTGACCCTCCATGTCCCAACTGTCCTGTCCCTTATGCCAAACTTTCCCACTGTCTATTTTCCTGCCCGGTTGCATTGCAATCGGGTTTCAGTCCCCCCCCCCCGATACTATCTGGACCTGGCTGGACAGGCTTGGTGCTGAGGGTGAAGAACAGTGCCTGCTCATTCAACAGGCCATCGATGTATTAGGCGCCTAAGCGTTGCGCTTCAATAAAGTCTTACTACTGGTCGGTGTAACCTTAAGAGATAGGAAGCGTGCAGAGTGAGTCCAAGAAATAACTCAAGTTAATGACATTTCAGTGAAAATCAAGAAGAAATGGGCATGGGCAGGACATGCAGTGCGAAGAGAGGAAAGCTGATGGTCGCTTAGGGTAACAAATTGGATTCCAAGGAAAGGAAAGCGTAGCAGGGGGCGGTAGAAAATTAGGTGGGCGGATGAGTTTAAGAAGTTCGCAGGGGTCAAGTGGATGCAGCTAGTACAGGACTGGGCTCATTGGAGAAATATGGGAGAGGCCTTCGCCCTGCAGTGGGTATAGTCTGGCTGCTGCTGATGATGATTACTACTACAGTGAAATCTCGTTACTACGAACACCACATTAACGAACTTTTCAAATTAACGAATTTTTTAAGAATCCCCGGCAGATTTGCCATGTTTTCAATGTAAAACTATTTCAGAATTACGAATTTCAAAATAGCATATATTTCAGAATAACGAACGTATTTTATTTCTTGTTCTATAATTTTGGAACATCAGTATTACGAATTTGGCTAAAATTAACAGCACCGCAGCTTGCAACTCTCGCGTGAAACGAAACAGAAACCGCCGTTTCTGTGTGTATGGTCCGTGGGCTGTAGCTATCATCATCAGGGCATCAAGGACCAGCTCCTAGCGCCACCATGAAGCTATGGTTTATTACGCAGTAGCCAGCAGGCCTAGCTGCCTGCGTTTTTTTTCTTCCTGTGTTGTGTGCCGTACGCGACTCGGTCGTTCATGCGTTCGCGCGTGCGGGACGGTATATATATATTTTTTTGCCGCTGATTATCTCATTGCAAAGTTTGTGCGAGATTGGCGATGATATTAGCCAGCGAGGTGCCAAGAAGATATGAACGCAGCTGCTTTCACTGCAAGAAATCGACGCAGGGAAAAAGCGATTTGGCCTCTACAGACAGCTAGCATTGCCCCATCGACTGCCGCGATCATTATGTAAGACCGAGACAAGATTTTCAAAGCTCAGGAAGCATTGAAGATGGGGTCATAAAAAACTCCAATGTTTTTTTTTTTTTGCACATGGACAAAGTTTGTACTTTCATCGCTCGGTGCAATCACGCACGCGATGAGGTGTTCCAGAAAGCGGAAGGTGTATGTGCTGTAGTGGTGTAATGTAGTGCGCGGTCGTGTTTGCTGCACGCGGCAGAAGAAAATAATGGATTTCTTCAAATAAATCAGCTTTGGAGTTAGTGCAACCTTTTCACTTGAGGTTTTGCTTGTCTACACACGTGCCTACTACCAAGGTACGTCATTTTCATACCTAGGTTTGACCACTGGCTTATAATCGCTGATTTTTCATTACAACGATATTTCAAAATAACGAATGATTTTTAGCGGTCCCGCGGGATTCGTTATATCGAGATTTGACTGTACTACTACCCTACTACTACTAATACTACTAGGGACAAGATGTTAACAATAAAGTGCAGTGTCAGTAGCAAAAAGCTACTGAGGAGTAGCTAGAAACTCGAGCAATTTTTTTTCTTTTAGTGGTTTTTTTTTTCTGGATGACTGACACACGACTGAAAACTGTAATTTTCCTTATTTTTTACAACCGCTTTCCTCCACTTCAATGTTACCAACAGGCATGATAAGAAAACAACACACAGACTAGGCCTTCTTTACAGAGCAGACCTCCACATGGCAGCCTTACAGGCATGACAATACCACTAGAACACACAGATGTTCAACAGCTGTGTGTTCGGCAATGGCAAATGAAAATAAGGCAGATGTAGTTGAACTCACGGGGCAAGCTGCCATCGATCTTCTTATGAGTGAGTAGGGTAACTTTTTGAGCATGAGGCGGTGGAGTAGGGATAGGTGAGAGGCTCTGCTGGGAGTCTGTCGGTGATGAGAGTGAGGAGACTCGTCTTCCAGGAGGGCTGTCCAAGGAGCCCAGGGACCCAGAGCTCTCTGTGTGCCCTACGATGGGCAGGCACATGCATACACAAAGCATCAGCTATAGCTCAAACATCAGCAACTGCCGTACAGCTCATGTGCCATAGTCCAATATTAACAAAGTGTAAAACATCAGGCTAGTTGGCGATGACGTAGCAAAATGGAAAGATAAAGGCCGGAACAAAAAAATCACAATACAGTCCCATATTGTCGTTTCTCTGTATTGTCTTTGGACCTGTCTACCTTGATATGACTAAAGCAAACAGATGCTTACCTGTGTTCACACCACAATAAAACAGAAATGTTCTTGTTGGAACTAAACATTCAAAAGACACAATCTCTTTATGAAAAGCGAATGCGAAGAATGGAGAATTGTAATCTGAATAATCATTTTACCGTGATAGCTGTGAACAGTGATGTGGCCTGGACCCACTGCTATCTAGGTCACATTGCTACTGCCAGCACTATGTCCTGTGCAGCTCTCTATGCCGTGCATGTCCAAACATTCAAGCTGCCAGCCTCCAGCACAAACTCTCTGCCTGTTTAAACAAAGAATAAGCCCCACAGCAAGATCATCGAGCCATACGCCATCATTCTTCATATACACATACATTAAATGTCTCCAATTATTGAATTGTTTCCGTTTCAATGATGAATAAAAAGCATGGAATGGATGTTACGCAATAAAAGCAAGAAATAAAGACACATGTCCAAACAGTACAGTGTCAGCTCCTTTCAGTGTCCAAACAGCACAGTGTCAGTGTCTTTCCTAATGCCATCATGGGTGAAATAGCTGGAAAAATCACTGTGAGTACTAACCCCTATTTTGCCACTGAAGGACAGCTGGCTTGAAGTCATCACCCAGCTGTTGAGACAGAGGGCGTGTTGGTGACGAGTCAGATGCATTGCTAGTGTCAGACATATGAGATGAGCTGTGAATTAGAAGAAAAAGAGAGAGAATTTTGGTTATTGATGGCCAAATATATTTACTTCTAGAAATGGTATTTGAGAAAAATCACGTAACGCGGCTAGTTGGTTTTTTTATTGCACTGGTACTAGAGGTAGGCAACCTCTTGAGGTTTCAACCTAACCTTATGAGGTTGCCCACAAATCAAACCAGCCATTTTGTCACCTGCACAATTGTAGCCTTCAACGGTGAATAAAGTAAGGATTCTTAGAGCTACACTTACAGCTACACAATATTGATAATCCCGATATAGTGTTGAATGAAGGCAGGCAACTTTGAGGTTTCAACTTTGCGTCATGAGGCTGCCCACCCCTGAATCGTACTCAGAGCATGACAAGACATGGACAACAGAAGGAAGATCAAACCAACACTGAACATACGCAGCACTCTGTTTGCCCGTCGTCCTTTCATGCTTGTCTCTTACCTCTATTAGAGGTATGCAAGGTTCGCGCAAAATATTTGGCCTAAAATTCAAGCAAAATTACAGGATTTCAAGGGTACAAAAGGGCAATAACTAAGGAGGAAAAGAAGTCTTTTTTTAGACTACACAGGCTAAGAATTCTTTGACTTCCCTCTCCATGTCTACCGTTGCTGCTCCCTTTTCAGTGGTTATTCAGTCGAAACAGTTAGTTCTGTGGCTTTGTAGCGAAAGTTTGTCATCGTAAATCTCAGCACCTTCAGAGAGACTAGCGTTTGACAACATGAACTGGTGGGCGAGTTGATCTGACATATCTAGTGAAGCAACGCAACGACACAAGGCCAGGGGAAGAAAGGGACAAACACAGTGCTGTGTTTGTCCCTTTCTTCCACTGGCCTTGTGCTGTTGCGCTGCTTTACTAGATATAGCATTTGACTTCCACAAAAATCTGAGCATTTTTCTTTTCTTTTTTTCACGCAAGTACTTTTTTTTTTTTTTTTTTGCTGGTGTGCCTGCTGACATTCTAGTCCCTATCGCATACAGGCTTTCTGAACAATCCTTTTACAACACGCATAATATTTCAATACCATAGCTGCTTTCGAATGTCACCGACCTGGAGATATGCTTGGTAACTGAAGGTGTAGAACACAGAAAGGAAACCAGTAAAACAGATGGAGGACAAGGGCAAAGAAGGCACACACACTACACCGCTGGACTTACAACTGATTTATTCCGATGAAGAAAAGCACATTTTAAAAGAATTCCCTGCATGCACCCTACAGACAACACACTCTGCACACCACATGATGAAATGGAATTTATGATGACAAAAACTTGCACTCCCTTTTCGGTGATAATCACAGATGGATCCCCGATGCAATTCTGCTTATTCTTTTTGATCAGGAATGCTTGTAGTAGCTCATGTTCACATTAAGATTTACCCCGACTGATAATGCTAGCAGTGTGAAAACGAGGAGAACATTTGTGGCAGTCTTTTACATTTAAGGCTAAATTTAAATTGCTTCCTGTACCAGTGCTTAAAGTTGTTTGGTGTTGCCTCAGATGCTCACTTAAGCATCCTCTGGTCTGGCCGATGTAGACCTTTCCGCATGACAATGGGATTGAATAAACCACGCCCACTGCGCATGCAGTGAACATAGTCTGGTGTTTAGTTTTACAAACACCAGTTTTCCGCTGGTCTCTAGAGATTTATGCACATAAACCTAACAGTTCGCAGGGAGCAGGAAATACCATAGCGACACCAAACTTCTGAGCCACTTTTTCCAGCCTATGCGAAGTCTTGTGTAAGTAAGGGACGACTTCAATCTTTCTTCTTTTTACTTCAGCCGGGCTTGCAGCCTTTGAAGATAACTTCAATTTTTCTCCCAAGGATTCCCCCAATGCCAGCAAAACCGAGGGTGGAAACCCAGAACATCTTAGTCGTTCAACCTGCTCTGCTAGACTTTGCTGCATCAGAAGAGGGCAACTCCTTTTTAAGGCATTCAAGAAACACAAGTTTGCAATGCTGCACTTCATTAATTTAGAATGGGCAGATTCATACAGCAAAAGCGCCTTTTTATATCTGGGCGCATATTTCCAGCACACATGTCAGTTGGGTAAAAAAAATCAATTCTAAATCAAGAAATCTTCTAAGAAACGAGGTTCCTTCTGACAAGACCATTAGGCACTTCTGCCGTGTGAATCGGCCCATTCTGAGTTAGTGAAGTGCAGCATTGCAAACTTGTGTTTCTTGAATGCCTTAAAAAGGAGTTGCCCTCATGTGATGCAGCGTCTGGCAGAGCCAGTTGAACGGCTAAGATGTTCTGGGTTTCCACCCTCGGTTTTGCTGGCGTTGGGGGAAAAACTGAAGTTATCTTCAAAGGCTGCAAGCCCAGTGGAAGTATAAAGAAGAAAGATAGAAGTCGTCCCTTACTTCCACAAGACTTTGCATAGGCTGGAAGATGTGGCTCAGATGTTTAGTGTCACTATGGTATTTCCTGCTCCCTGAAAATTGTTAGGTTTGTGTGCCCAAATCTACAGAGACCAGCGGAAAACTGGTGTTTGTAAAACTAAACACTAGACTATGTTCACTACATGCGCAGTGGGCGTGGTTTACTCAATCCCATTGTCATGCAGAAAGGTCTATATCGGCCAGACCAGAAGATGCTTAAGTGAGCGTCTGAGGCAACACTGAACTACTTTGAGCACTGGCCCAGGAAGCAATTTAGCCTTACATGACACTGCTAGCATTTTCAGTCGGAGGAAATCTAAATGTGAGCTACTAGAAGCATTCCTGATCAAAAAGAATAAGCAGAACAGCGTCAGTGACCTGTCTGTGTTTATCACCGAAAAGGAGTGTAAATTTTTATCATAAATACCATTTCATCATGTGATGTGCAGAGTGCATTGTCGGTAGGGTGTGTGCACAGAAAATTCTTTTAAAATGTGCTTTTCTTCATTGGAATAAATCAGTTGTAAGTCCACTGGTGTGGTGTGTGTGCTTTCTTGGCTATTGTCCTGCGTCTGTTTTCGCTGGTTTCCTTTCTATACAATATGAACCAACTAACCCAGCAGTTTATTCTCCTGAACTGAAGGTAACTTTGCATACCCATTCACGGTTACATATAGCATACTTGGTTGGCCAAACCCACTTATAACAATACTGAAGTGCCATGAAAATATCATTGTTATAACCAATAATTGTTATAACCGGAAACATGAGAAACTTGAGAAATTTTATTAAAGAGGAAGTAGCTTACACTTTTCACTTATTTACAGGCAAAAATATGTAATCAATCAGCTTAAATTTAATTTCACTGCTTCACGCCAGTATTGTTGACATCTCTCTGCAGGGCGTCCAGCAGCTGCACAAAGCTGAGTGAATAATTTTTAGCACAAATGATGTCCCGCAGGGACTTTGTCATTCTAAGGACTTCATGATGTGGTTTCGCTGGCATGGTCGCAGCGCTTGCGAGTTTCTTGGTTTTTTTTTTTTTTTCCTTCTATGTATACACTTAGTGACCAAATGTAATTGTTACAAACAATAATGTACTGTTACAGCAAAAGCGAAAAGGACGCTCAGTTGTGGATGTGTCTGGAAGCGACCGGAAAGCCTGATGTTGCAAGGAGATATATCACATAGCAACATGGAATGTAAGATCTATGACGCAAGGTAAACTAGATGTCGTCAAGCGAGAAATGGACAGATTGAACATTGATATCTAGAGTATCAGCGAGCTCAAGTGGACCGGAATGGGAGAATTTAATTACGGCGACCATTATGTCTTTTATTTTGGGCACGAATCCAGGAGAAGGAATGGGGTTGCTCTCATAGTAAACAGAAGAATGGGCAAAGCAGTGCTAGGGTACAACCCCAAAAATGACCGAATGATTTCACTTCGAATCCAAGGTCACCCTTTCAACATAACAGTTATCCAAGTCTATGCACCAACCACTACTGCTGAAGAAGCTGACGTTGAGAGATTTTATGCGGACCTGCAATGCCTTTTAGACCGCACTCCATCATCGGACGTACTTTTTCTCATAGGAGACTGGAATGCTAAGGTGGGGAGTGAAGAAATATCCGGAATTGCAGGCAAGTTCGGTCTTGGTGAGCCAAATGAAGCTGAGCAGAGGCTAGTAGAGTTTTGTCAACAAAACAACCTGACCATAGCGAACACTCATTTTCAACAGCACAAGAGGCGCCTGTACACATGGACTTCCCCGGACGGTCTGTACAGGAATCAGATTGATTATATTCTTTGCCGGACAGATGGAGAAGCGCTATACAAGCAGTAAAAACAAGGCCTGGGGCCGATTGTGGCACCGATCATCAGCTTCTTGTTGCCAAATTTAAGCTTCGATTGAGGAAAACGCAGAAAACTAGAAGGCCTTTCAGGTATGATCTCGATCAAATTCCATCAGAATATGCTGTGGAAGTGAGGAATCGATTTCAAGAATTAGATCTAGAAGACAGAGAGCCCGAAGAGATGTGGACTGATGTTCGTGATATAATACAAGAAGTTGCTATTAAGGTAGTTCCAAAGCAAAAGAAATGCAAGAAAGCAAACTGGTTATCTGAAGAGGCTTTGCAAATAGCTGAGGAAAGGAGGATGGCAAAAATTATGGGGGAAAGAGAAAGATACAAGGTTCTCAATGCGGATTTTCAGAAAATAGCAAGAAGACATAAGAATGCTTTCCTGAACATACAGTGCCAAGCAGTTGAGGACAACAGCCGATTGAGGAACACAAGAGCTCTGTATAAGACAATCAAAGATATCAAAGGAAGCTTCTGTGCTAAGATGGGCATGATAAAGGACGAACGAGGCAGGGACCTCACTGAAGCCTCAGAGATAAAGAAGAGGTGGCAGGAATACACAGAACTGTACAAGAAGGACCCGGATGTGCAAACCCAACATAAGACGGTTGCGATTACTGATCTCGAGCCGGGCATCCTGAAGAGTGAAGTTGAATGGGCCTTAGCCAGCCTTGCTAAGAACAAAGCTAGCAGAATTGATGGCGTCAGTTTACATCCCCATCCCAAAGAAAGGCAGTGCCAAAGATTGTTCCAACTACCGCACGATCGCGCTTATTTCGCATGCTAGCAAGGCGATGTTGAATATCCTCCAAGGTAGGCTGCAGCAGTATGTGGATCGGGAGCTTCCGGACATGCAAACTGGGTTTCACAAGGGCAGAGGAACTAGAGACCAGATTGCCAACCTTTGCTGGATCATGGAAAAAGCAAGAGAGGTCCAGAAACTCATCTACTTCTGTTTTATTGATTAAGCGAAAGTGTTTGACTGCGTAGATCACAGCAGATTGTGGCAAGCTCTCCAAAAGATGGGAGTTCCGATTCACCTCATCTGTCTCCTCAGGAACCTGTATGAAGGGCAAGAGGCCACAGTCAGAACTGGGCATGGTCTTACTGATTGGTTTCCGATTGAGAAAGGAGTGACACAAGGCTGCATACTGTCGCCTTCCTATTTAACCTATATGCTGAGTGCATCATGAGGACGGCCGGTCCGGACGAGTCTTCAGCTGGAGTGAAGATTGCTGGGAAACGTATCAACAACCTTAGATATGCGGATTATACCACTTTAATGGCAGAAAGTGAAGTGGAACTCAAGAGACTTCTGATGCACGTACAAGAAGGGAGTGAGAAGTTTGGGTTTAAAGTGAACATTAAAAAGACAAAGATCATGGCGTCTTGCCCTATCAAGTGCTGGAGCATCAAGGGACAAGAAGTGGAAGCTGTGACAGATTTTCTCTTCTTGGGCTCCAAGATTACCCCGGAAGGAATAAAATTAGGAGCAGCCATGAAATTAGGAGACGCCTGCTTCTGGGAAAGAGAGCCATGGCTAGCCTTGACCGCCTAGTAAAGAGCAGAGACATAACACTGCCAACCAAGATCCGTATAACTCGTGCTATGGTCTTTCCAGTTGTGATGTATGGATGCAAGAGTTGGACTGTGAAGAAGGCTGACCGCCGAAGAATTGACGCGTTTGAATTGTGGTGCTGGCGAAGACTCTTGAGAGTTCCTTGGACGGCCAGAAGACCAACTCAGTCGATATTGTCGACCATAAACCCTGACTGCTCATTGGAGGGTCAAATTCTAAAGTTAAAGCTCAGCTACTTTGGTCATCTGATGAGAAGAGAGAAGTCGCTGGAGAAAGATTTGATGCTGGGAAAGGTTGAGGGTCACCGGAGAAGGGGTAGGCAGCGAAGGCGATGGTTAGATGGCATCCTCAAGGCGCTGCAGATGAAGTTATATGATGTTAGGAATAGTGAGAGACCGGAAAGCATGGTGTGATATAGCCCATAGGGTCACGAAGAGTCGCACCCGACTGAACGACTGAAATGAACTGAACTGAACAGCACTGTTATATGCGGGTTATTTTACCATAGAACACATGGCAAAGTTGATGGTGCTAAGGCTGTCCATTGTTATATCCGATATATTGTTCAAAGCAGTATTGTTACAAGTGCGTTTCACCGTACTTACACAGTAATAACATCAAGCGTTGTTTGGCAACTTTCGTATGTTTCCGCCACAACAGTAGTTGCAAGCCCTGTGCAGTGCCATTATAACTGTCAAGGGATGCTTGCAATCAATCACTTAACAGAAGCATAGCATCCAACACATACACATTACTCTGATACCTATGGCCTACCTCTCAGCTCACTTTCCTCCCCACAAAGTGATCACAATTTGCCTCTTCCCTGGCGCATGGATGTGACCCATGTTTGCGAGCTATCACACCGCATCCCCAGAGAGGGAGGAAACCCTACAAGTTAAAATGTCGTTCATAAGCAAAGTTTGATTAAAATTCAAAGCTTAATTTATTATCAGGTGTCTTTTAAAAAAACGGGTCTGCTTAAGATAGGGCAGCCAGCCAACGCAGTGAAAAATGCCCCCTTAAACACGACTGTCTGTTACATCCACGTCTCTTATGACAAGTTTCAACTGCAATATTATTGTGTGTCGGTATAAAGCACAGAGGGCAAAATTCGCGTTTTTAATTGGGACCGTTCGATTATTCGAACAATATTTTGCACCCAGCTCAGTACAAAAGAAACCAGTTGCAAATGTGCATAAGGCACTGCACAACTCATATTAGATAAATCCCAGCCAGCAAGGACACAAACCTGTGAACTGATGTCTCTGACCCTGTACTGTTGATAGATGTGTTGAGATCCTGCTGCTCATCAGGAGACTGGAAAACAAATAGAACACCAGTCACACAAGGAGAAAAGCAGAAAGAGAGTACAGTAGAACCTCGTTGATACGTTCCCGGTTCGTATGATTTCCCAGTTCATACGATCAAAATCGAGAGCAAGAAAAAATGCCCCATAGAGTTACATGTATTTGTTTCCCGGTTTATACGTTCCCGGATTACACGATTTCCTGGTAAATATGTTCAGACTTTAGCGAAACAATATGTTTTGCGACGAAAAGAAGAAAACGAGTTAGCTGAGAGCAGGCACACGCAACTTGAATGAGCATGGCGTAAATCGCCGCCGCGGCGGTTTTTCCGCAGTGCTCCACTCGGCGCGGTCGCATGTGAACGGCGCTGCCCCATCTACTCCTCCCGTCCCTCCGATTCCTAGCAGAGTTAGTACGTTCACTGTATGCAGCGCTCGCGATATCGCTTGGTTTCCGCCAATCAAGCGAGCACCACTCTGGTTGCTTTTATAGCCGGTAAACAGCGCCACAAGCTCTGGTTGCGTAATCGGGACGCACAAGCCTGTCAAAATTTTTATCTCCTAATCTACCGCAGGTTTGACTATGCAGCTTTGTTTTGGCCGACGCGGGTTTATTTTGATGATTGCCTACTTTTAAAGCTACCAGACACTATCATCATCAGTTCCCACCATCCTGCGGTCGGATGAATAGCTACAGATTCTCATTTCCACCTTCTTCCTGCGTCGTTTGCTGGCTGCCATGGCGTCTCGTAAGCGTAAGCCGTTGTCCTTGAAGGAGAAGTTGAACATCTTGGCAGTCGTCGACGCAAATCCGAAAAAGAAGCGAATCGACATTGTAAATGACCTCGGACTGCCAGCATCTGTCAACACGATCGTGTCGAAGCGGAAGGAGATCGAAGGCAATGCGTTGGTGTTCGCGCAGGGACAAAACAGGCCTGTGGAGCCAGGCATGGGGAGCTGGAAGAAGCACTTCTGAAGTGGTTCAAACAAGTGAGGGCATCCGGTGTCAACTTTGACGGAAGTATTCTTCGCGAGAAAGCAATGGAAATTGCAGATGTGCTTGAGATTGATGACTTCACCACCTCGAATGGCTGGATTAGCCACTTTCGTGCTCGGCATGCCATTGCGTAGCGGCAAGTGAACGGCAAAGCTGCAAGCGTCAATCCAGCTGATATCGAAAACTAGATTTCATTGCTGCCCGGAATTTTAAATGCACACGATCCACGAGACGTGTACAACGGCGATGAACTGGGACTGTTCTTCAAGGTACAAACGAACAAAATGCTGCGCCTGAAAGGTGACGATTGTCACAGCGGCAAAGTGAGCAAAGACTGCGTGACGGTCCTTTTATGCTGCAATGAAGATGGGAGCGATATGCTGAAGCCTTGGGTAATTGGGAAAGCCGAGAACCCGCGCTGTTTGCGCAATATCGCACATTTGCCTTGTGTTTATAAAAATAACACAAAGGCGTGGATGACGCAGCATTTTTGAAGTGTTCCTTCGGTACCTCGACGGACGACTCGGATCGAGAGGACGGAACGGGCTGCTGTTTCTAGACAATTGTGCAGCCCACCCGAAGGACACTTCTTTTCTTCGAAACGTCCGCGTCAATTTTCTTCCAATCAACACAACGAGTCATCTACAACCCTTAGACGCTGGGATTATAAAAAAACGTGAAACACTTGTATAGAAAGTGCACTGTGCGACGATTCCAGGCTCGTGTCTCACAACAGCAGGACCCGGGGAAGTTGTCGTTGCTAGACGCAATGCACTACTTGACCAGTTCATGGGAAAGCGTTACGAGCGAAACGGTGTGTAACTGTTTTCGCAAGTGCGGTTTTCGGCGCGTGCCAGGGGCCGAGGAGACCCAGGAGCCCAGCGACGACTATGCAGAGATCGACGAAGAGTTTCGGTCAACCGGTGCTGATGGCTTGTTTGCAGAGTTTGTTGCTGTCGACGACAACATGCTGACCTGTGAGCCGCAAAGCGTAGCTGAAATTGTGGCCGAGGTACGAGGCGGCGAAGAGCGTCTGATAGCGACCAAGACGACGAAGAGGACATCCCGACTACGTTCGCCCAGGCCGCCGCTGGACTAGATGCGCTGCGGAGTTTTTTCCATGATAAAGAGAACAGCGCTGCAGATAAAAACATGCGTGAGCTAAGCTAGAAAAGCAGCTCTACCTTTCTAATGGTCACACCCTTCATCAGCGAACGCTGGTCGACTACTTTAAGCAGTGAAAATGGAAATAAATGCCCTTGCACATCGTTCTCGAGTCTTGATTTTCGGAAATCAAGGTGAGTTTCGATTATACGTTTTTCCGGATAATACATTTTTTTCTCGCATTAAAAAAAAAAACGTATCAACGAGGCTTTACTGTACTACCTCTAACTTCAAAACAGAAAAAGATGCAATTAACCAGCAGATACTGCCCCTATTGAAAACTGTGCCGTGATCAACTGCTGTGATATGAACATGAACTAGACACTTTCGCCATTAGTCTGCGTACCCACAACGTTTCCAGCTAATTTGAGTAAACAATTACTAGATACAAAAATTTCTGAAACATGGTGGTAGGCATTACATAGTTTTGGTTTCGACTGAGTGGACTGGGTTGCGGCTGTGCGATGTGTGCGTACGGTATTTACACGCGCATAACCCGCGGCAAAATTTGAAAAACGTATCATTTAGAAAAAGTGCGGGGGATCGGCTTTGCGGCAGTGCGCGGGCTCCCAGTGTAATCCGCCATCCCCATAGTCATCGATGCTTGTCAAGCCGATAAAGAGCCAACAAAATTCACAGCCAAATCCACATCTTGAGTGCAGAGTCTGTTTTATTCTTCACGCCATTGGTCCCGCTTTGTTCAGCCAGTGGATGAACAGTGGCCTAGTCAGTGAATGTATCCGAGTAATCTGGGAACGAAGACGAGGCGCCTTGCTGGCACGCCGGTCGATGCTCGTGCTGGATTCCTTCCGAGGCCACTGCACTGATGCAGTGAAGGCTAGCCTTGCTGAGACCAGCACCGACCTCGTTGTGATACCTGGCGGCATGACGTCCATGCTACAGCCACTCGATGTGTGCCTGAACCAAGGAGGTTATATAAAACTTCTAGAGTGGCGGTCCCCCATGGACCCAAAAGCGAGCGGGTGAAGCCGGCTGAGCCAGTGGCGGCCATGTTGCAAGGGGCAAAAAGCACGCAGCACCGGCCAGCGCAAGCGCATCGCGTGCGTTTTGCAAGCCCTTGCGCGCATGTGCATTTGAGAAAATCTCAGTGAAATCATCTTGTCGCCAAAATACATTTTTGACTGCCAATTTCTTGCTTCATACGCCTTACATTGTGATAAGAATGGATGTAATCGGGGCCAAGCTATTATAATGTTCTCCACATTTTGTCAGTGCTTCTTGGAATAAAAAAACGTTCCTGCACTATTAAATAGAGCTGCGGTGCACATAACACATCCGTAAACTGAGTTTAAAAACTAAGAGCACATCAATTGATGAACACTGTTTCGGGATGAGAATTTAAATCTGCATTGCGGCACATATGCGTCGCTGATAACATGAAAATTTTCTTTCCAAATGAGCGGCATTCGTTGCCTGCATTACCAGCGCTGAAGGAACTAAATCTGTTACTTTAATGACATTAATAGTATTTGAAAACTATATTAACACTGCGACTTCTAGAGCTAGTGCAACATCCTTTAAACTCTTTTGGGTAGCACCGTGAGAAAAAATGACAGCCTTTTAATGAAAAATGTTTCAAGCTGCAAAAGTGTTAATGATGCTACAGAAATTATGAAGTGCAGGAAAGAAACGAATGATCGTATCTTCAGATGTTTCTGCCAATAGCTAACTGAGGGAACGCACCAAGCGTCAGATGGTGGTTTCTTTCAGGCGGTCAAAAAAAAAAAAAAGTACCGGGAGCGATTTTCACTTTTTACGTGTTGTGAATCCGTAAACATTGAGGCATGTATCATGCGCTTATTTTAACCAAGTGAGACTCATTTTAGTTCGCTTTTACATCGTTTTGCGTAGTTTAGCGTTAGATTTTGAATTCGACTCGTAGAGACCTTTTGGAACGATATATGACGATGTTGTAGCCTAAAGTTCAATTGTTAATGAAATCACCTAATTAAAGCTCATTAGTCAATACCTATAGTATAGTGCAATATCTCGTTCTTGATGCAAGCTATTCAACGATATATGACTCGATGCTGTAGCGTAAAGTTGAATTTAATACAAAGAACTAATTGATGATAATTAATTAAAACTTATATTATGTCTAATGCAATTAAACTTGACATAGGCTATTCAACGACATAAGACTTGAGGCTCTTATGCTCGACATAGTCAACACAGCACATTTATACACACTGTATAAATGTGCTGTGCTGCAGGTTCCAATAACGCTGCGCATTAATATATACATTATTTTTTTTCAAAACTTTTCCGCTGAAGTTTCATCTCATGCGATCAAAAGAGCGTGAAGATATCCAGACGAGTGCAAAGTAGCGTAGAGCCACAGATGGGACGTTATATATAGAACGGTCCCTCGGCAATACCTCCTTCTTGCCCGGCGATACCTCCTTCGTTGTGACATCTGATGTATCAGAAAAAAAAAAAGGAATGAAAGGAAAATAATAAAAAATGACTTACAGCCAGGTCAGTGCTAGTTTGCTTCTTGAGAGCCGACACAGAAGGGGGCTGTCGGTTCGCAAGGCTGCCCTTGGCAGCCAGCTCAGCCTTAGCTTTGGCAGCAGTGGAATCCAGAAGTTCAGTATGGGGCACCGCTCGGTCAAATGCATCGCCCGCGCCACGCCGCTCCACTGTTGATCTCCGGTGATCCCCAGAAACTTCATCAGGACTCAGTTCACATCGCAGGCAATCATCACTGTCCAGCTCTGCATTAATTCAGACAGCAAAATCATCAAAAAAATTCTATTACTCTTGCAGCCAGATACCTTAAAAGGACACTGAGAAATGTGCTCCACGAAATACATCAAGGTTTGAAAAACAAGCAGCTCCAATACATACTTAGTAAAGTTGCCATCGACACCTTCCCTAACACTTTTGGAGGATTAATAAAAGAGAATGTTTGAAAAGATGCACATACTCCAAAAGAATATCAGCCCTAATCACAAAATGGTAGTGGCCACACCTTATGTACACTCCTCTTCAACACACAGTTTCAAGAAGGTGGGAACCAAGTATATGCTAATGTTATAGTTCCAGCCGAATGGGAGCTGGACAAGATTTGTGCCACCATAAGCAATAACTGAGATCAAGCAGGGGACACCTGTGTGAACTGCAAGTACAGTGCAGCACAGGGACAAAATGAAATGCCAAAAAGAGAGGCATCACACCCACATTTTCTGTGGACACGCACACAGAGGGAGGGTGGGACATTGCGTGAACAACCACCTCGGAGAACTGAGGCCTTTGCTGTGGAACACATGTCTTCAAACCTCAGTCTGCACCCATAGTGGCAGCTTAGTGGATAGGCTGCTCGACTGCTGAACCCAAAGATGGGTTCGATCGCTGCTACAGTGGTGCCTTTTCATGCTTGTTAATGAACCCGAGGTGGTCGTCAAAATTTAAGGAGCCCTCCGCTACGATGCCCCCATAGCCCGAGTAGCTTTGGGACGTTAAACCCCATAAAAACCAAACCAAACCTTAGTTTGCAGTGCTGTGGCTTTTGCTGCGTTTTATGTTTTTTCGTGAGTGTTGAAATTTGCATGCCAGCAAAGTCAAACAGTTTGCTAATTGATCAAGCACATGAAGAAGAGTGACACTGCATGCGTGAACAAGACATCCAGAATGTGAAGGGGCTCTTTTGGTAACCATCCTTTAAAGCAGCCTTTCATTTTCTTTTTTTTTTTTCCTCCAAGTTAAGGTGCTGTGGATTGGAGCAGGAAGGCTACAGCGAAACCTCGATATAGTTAAATAGTAAAAAATCATAAAATAGTTCAATTAGCGAAAATCAGTAATGCCAAATTTTTTCACAAACTCAATTTAGCCAATGGATGCAACTAGGAAAGACCGTTTGCAATGTTTTAGAACTCTTTCAAAGTTGCTCACAGCTATTCCGGCCGCGAAAAACCAAACACCACATTCCAGTTTAGCTCAATTAACAGAGAAGCAATTCACTAAAATTAGCTAAATAACTTTTGTTTGCTTATATGTAAGGTTATATGTGGAGGCTATCAACACTGACAGCAAGCGAAGTTTCAAAATTTCCTGAACTGGCAGAGTGAGTTGAAATACTAGAGGTAAAATCATGCTATTGAAAACTTGTTAATTGCTAATTGATAAATTGGCATCATTTGAACATCTAATGTAGCAAATGCAGACCCAATATATCTATCTTATGTAGAAGATGATGTAGCATTAGTGACAATGCCACGCACAGTGACACCATTTTATAATATGTAACACTTAAATGTCAACGTAACAAGTTTTCAAAAGCATATTTTTTAAATTATTTAACCATCATTCAGATTCAGAAAACTAAAAATCTGGGCTTGCCTTGCATACTGACAGCCTTCAATTTTGCAATATGTTTTTTAGCTCTAGAACCAAAAATTAAAAAGTTACCCGGTTTGAAGTTTAGTAAACTGTTTATATGTTATTTGAACTCTATCGTATCATGTACATAATGTCTACCAAACTGTACAGTGAACGAGCACAAACCACTTCAATGCACCTCCCAGTTTTTAAATTAAGAACCTGTAAAGATTTTTAAAAAATAACGTATATCAGGTGCCTTAGCTAATTCTAGACAAAACAAAAATATACCGAGGCAAGTTAGGTGGAGGTAACTTCAACCATGCTAGTAACAGCAGCATGTAATTACCAAAAATATTTGTATTCCTTATACTTATTAATTAGACAAGCTAAAGAATTTACTCTTTAGCCACTGCATCTTCAGCCAAAAATCTAGTGCTAAACTGTAAAGCGTCCCAAACAATGTCATTCATCAGTTTTTATTTTCATGTGTGCCATAGACACACATACACATAATTATATATATTATATATATACAGTTAAACCTGGTTATGACGAAAATGTAAAATGTTCACGATTTTTTGTTATATCCAGGTTTTCGTTACATGCAGTTTTCACGTGAAGACCCAAAAGGACAAGGTAGAACGAAAACCAGATTAAGAATTGATGCAAGGGAAACCGCCTTGACAGTAAATCAGAATTATTCTAAGTCATAGAAGCGGTGAAATGTTTCGCGATCGCGCTGATAGCGCGGTGCGACTGTGGTGGCTGCCTCCACCTCCTCTGCGGCTCGCACGACGCGTCTACAAGGGAGCGGGGAAATGAGGTGGAGGAGGAATCAGTCCGGGGGAGAGCGCGCGCCTTGGCGCTGCCGCCGCGCTTGCCCACCCCCATTGCCTCAGGAAACAGACTCTGCTTTGCGGCGCCGGCGCGCTTCGCCGTCCCCGCAACAGACGCACTGCGCTCGGGCCTGCGAGCAACCGCGTGGTCATTTTTGTCGACTTTTAAACATGAACTATTGTAGTGCCATGTTCCAACAGCAAAAGCAGCGGAGAGTGCTGCGTCTGCCAAGGAGATGCAGCGCCGACGCTGAAATGCGAAGCGCGGTATCAACTGCGGTCGCTCGTTGCTATGGTAGGCGTTCCTCTCACTTCAGTTCGTGTTTTATCGTCCTTAAACTTGCGGGGTTGTGCCAAATTTCCAGTGACTCGGCACTAGCTAGGAGACAGCCGGCGTCGCGAGTTCGTTATATCAAGGTCAACCGCCGCGACATGTTCGTTACATGGAGTTTTCAAATACATGCGCTTCAATGGGGGCGGTGTTGAGGAATTGAAAAACTTTGTAATAAATACAGTCAAACCTCGTTATAACGAAGTCTCATTTTGCGCGGAAATTCGTTCGTTATATCCGATATTCGTTGTAAAAGTACACACAAATTCCTACAAAAAAAGTTCTGTTCATAAACCCAAGTAAAGGCTACCCTAAAATGGAAAGCACAGAGCTGAAAAAAAAAGCTTTTTTTTTTTCTTTAAAGCGTGGTATAAGCATGCGAAACTTTACCTTTCATTTTGCACTGCCAAGCAAAAATGAGCACACAAATCGGGATTTAGGCCACGCAGAACTGATTTATTTAAAAAACGACGTAATCTTCATTTGGCGGCACTTCACACTATTCGATAGAATAAATTTCTCAACGAAATCGACACTGTGCAACGCTTTCCCAATGTCAGCTGATTTGGCCACAGGTAGGTTCTCAAGGTACCTTCTCAATTTCCTCGCCATATCGGCGGCCTCGGTGCTGCTGAGAGCTAGCTCTTCGCCTTCTTCTTCACTCTCATCGCTGCTCGTAGCATCATCGGTAAGAAGCAGCTGATCGACAATTTCTTGGTCGGTCAATTCGGGCGCAACAGCCAAGTTGTCATCGGCAGCAATAAAGTCCTCGAACGTAACATTCGGAACCGCCAGTTGAAGCCATGTCGTCTCGTCGAAATTGTCCGCTTCACCTTCAGAATCGTGGGCGTTGTTGGGCTCAGTCTCGCTGGTGGATGGGGCTAGGCCAGCATCGACAAAGCAATTTCTTATTGTTGACTGTGCCACTTCGTTCCATGCACCGTACAGCATGTCCAGAGTAGTTTTGAGGTTTATGGACATTGATATGCCCCTGTCTATGTCATATACGAGCTGCGTAACCAATCGCTTTCGGTAGCAGCATTTTAGTGAACGAATGATGCCCCTGTCTAATGGCTGCAGCACTGAGGTCGAGTTTGGCGGCGAAAAAACTAGGCGGACCGCTTCAAGTGGTACAGACACCTTATGGGCAGAGCAGTTGTCCAATATAAGGAGCACTTTCCTGCGCTGCTCTGCCATGTCTTTGTCGAAGGCCTTCAGCCATGCTTCAAAGAGTGACGACGTCATCCACGCCTTTTTGTTCGAGCGATAGTCCGCTTGGACATTCCAGGCGTTGCGCAGGCACCTGGGGCGAGCAGATTTACCAACAACAGTTAGCCGCCTTTTATCTGACCCATCCATGTCGACACAAACAACGGTGACGCGGTCTTTGCTTTTCTTACCTCCTCGGCACAGTTCGTCCTTCGCAACGAGTGACCTTTCCGGGAGCAGCTTAAAAAAAAGCGCAGTCTCGTCCACGTTGTAGACATCGCGCATCTCGTAGCCATCCAGTTTGTTACGTTTCTCCACCGAGAAGTGGGACAGCTGACGCGGCCACCGCATAGCAACAGGCAGAACCGCGAGCGGATCGGCCATTTCGACGCCGTTCAGCGGCCGCGCAACGCTTCCTCCCGCCGACGAGTCTCAGCGTGTTCCTGCCTCGCGCCAAATGTGTGTGCGTGCGTGTGTGTGCAAAAGCTGGCCAGGCCTGGAGCTGTCTGCAGGAGGTGGAGGAGATGAGGTCGGAACACCTGCGATTGAGTCATTCGTCGTGAACCAACATGTTTGGCTCTCCCTTTCCTGTGAGGGTTTACCCTTTCCCTGTGAACGGGAAAACCTATAAAAAGCAGCGGCCGACTCCGCTGGGACAGAGACTACTTTGACGCGCCGTTGGCACGACGCTAGACACCAGCTGTGTGAGAGTGTCTGTAATCTCTCCGGGTCAGCTTCACTGCCCGTTTCTTCAAGATGTTGCAGTAAAGGTTGTTTCGTTAAAAGACGCCTCGTCTTTGCTGGCACCTTTGATGCCGTCCGCCGTCCACGGAGCCGCAAGGCCAACGCTACCAAGGGGCCGCGCGCCGAACCTAACAACTGGTGGCAGCGGTACGCTACCCCGGCACTCGCGACCCAAACGTAACAATTGGTGAACAGCGGTGGGATGACGATGACCAAGCCGTAACCGTGGTCGGAGGAGCCAGGCGATACCATCGTCCAACGTGAACAGCGGAGGTACGAGGACGACCAAGCAGTGACCGTGGTCGGTGAAACGAGCCAGGCCTGCCCGAGGTGCAACATCTGGTGGGAAGAGCGGAGATGTCCGAGGCGTGACTCGTGAATCAATTAGCAGCTCAGCGGAAAGACGGAAGCAGTGCAACGAGCCCTGTGTGATGACTGGTTGCCTGCAGCGGAACGACTGCGTTGGATTCTTGGCTGCGAGGTTTGGTGAGTGCGGGACTTTCTTCTACTGAGTTTTGCCAGGCTTTTGTTAAGTAGAGAACAGAGCTGGTAATTGTGTTGTCGTTGTTGCTGGGTTAAGTGCAGCAAGGCAATAGTGGGCAGTAGAGAAGGCAGCACTCGGAACAGGCATGAATTTGGATTTGAAGTCGTTGCGCAAACCGAAATTGCTGGAGCTTGCGGAGGAGTTGGGTCTGAATTTGTCAGGCAAACTCAAAAAACCAGAAGTGTTAAAGGCTATTCTTGCGTTGGAAGCTGAAGATGACGAGCTTTTGGAATGCCTTGAGATCATTGACGAACGTCACGAGGAAGAGGAACGTGAACGTAGGGAACGTCGCGAGGAGAGGGAAAAGCAGTCTGCCCGCGTAATGAAACTAATACAGCTGGAGGCGTCAGCACATGGAATGAGCGCGGAAAAGCTTTGCAATGCCATTAACAATGCCATGCGGTGTAACGGTTCAATACCGCGAGATGGTCTACCACCGTTCCTCATCGCCGAGGATATGGCAGATTATTTGGCAGACTTTGAGAATATCTGCAGAAGTAAACGCTTCGAGCGAGATAGTTGGGCGCAGAAGTTGGTAGCTCTTCTTTCCGCTGAAGCGTCGGAAGAAATCAAGCGATTGGTTGGCGACCGCTTGAAAAATTACGATGAACTAAAAGAGTCATTGCTGATACGATATCAGATAACGCCTCAGGATCTTCGGAAGAGATATGAGAGCGAGAAACATTGTAACGAGGCATACTTTGATTTGGCCTACCAGTTGAAAGCCGCTGTAAGCGAATGGCTAGACAGTGCGGAAGTTCCGGAGCAAATCGAACTTGCACCGGAGTGTGAGAAACAGCTTGGGGAAGCGGCCGAGCAATGTGACCGCAGTAGCGAGCCGACCGAGCCTCGAACAGAAGAGTATCCTGTTACCTTGGTCGAGCCACTAGCTGAGACGGTTAGCACAGGCTTAATCGGCGAGAAGTCCGAAGTGACGCCGTTAAGCGAGGTGAACTGCATGCCGACCCAAGTAGCTGTAGGAGATACAGTTCCATCAAATGAGTGTGGGGAACTGGTAGTAACTGAACCGCCTCTCGAGTCGAAAGCAGAAGCTTGTGCAGAGCGCGACGGAGATGGAAATCAGCTAGGAAATGAGAAAATTTCGGTTTCCGAAATCAGCTGTGTCGTAGAGCAGGGCACGCAGAAAAACGAAGTGCCGATCAACGAAACTGAGCAGCCCGCGAGTTGTGATCAGCCAGGGCAGACCGATGAGGTGTGCGCGTACGCTGTAGAGAGCGAGACTTGCGAAGGCGGCAGCGAGCGACCAGAGCAGAGTCAGAATTGTTCGTGCCCCGATACCACGCTAGGTTGTGTTCATGAGAAAAGCAACCCCAGTGCGAACGCGGACGTGCCACTTATGGCCCTCACGCAGTCCGAAGCGCCCCAGCTGTCGAAGGAGCCTGATCGTGCGCCGGTTAGCTCTGAGCGAGGCGACGCACTGAGTGGCGACGAGCCGCCAGAGCAAATGCCTAGGCGTACTGACGCGACTGACGTCAGCCGTTGGTTTCGTTCGGACTTGACTGAAAGTGAGTCCTGCGCTGCTGGCCGCGATGTAGACGCGGCGCCGCACTTTGACCACTTTGACGACACCGGTGTCCTACTAGCTCCGGTTACCGCTAGCTTGCCAGAGCTCGCGCCGAAAGAAAGTGGGACTAGAGTATTCAAGTTCTGCCACCGAAAAACGCGGAAGGGCAGGCACGAGAAAGATTGCTGCCATCGTAAGCAGAGCAAACTCAAACGGTTTCAAAAAGGAAGCAGAAGGCTAGTATTCCAGCGCTGCCGACGAAAAGCGCGAAAGGGCAGGCGCGAGAAAGAATGCTGCCATCGTAAGGAGAGCAAACTCCAAAGATTGCGAAAAGAAAGCGCAAAGCATGTGTTTCAGTGCTGCCGCAGAAAAAAACGGAAAGGCAGGCGCGAGAAACAATGGAGCAAATTGAAGCTATCGCGAAAGAGAAAGCGACTACCCCAAAGGCACAAATGCGCCCGTGCCGAGAAATCGCGTGACTGGTGTGCCACACGTAAGGCGAGGGATAGGTTGTTCAGAAAAGTGAGTGATTCATCCTCATGTGTTTCTTTGCACAGAAACAGGAAGGTACGGTTGTTCCGGGAAACGGACAGCCGAAGCTTTAGTGAAAAGGGTGATCTCAACGGTAACACCGATGGCTAAAGTCGGAGCCCATGACGTGAGAAGAAGCCTGTATTCACTAGTTGGTGTTTTTCTTCCTGGCATAGGATTTTGAACAGATTGCATTGTATTATTTTTGTTAGCAGTGCTGTTTTGAAAATGCGATTTTCAAATTTGTGGACGCGTTCCAAGTGCTGCTGAGCTGCCCTTTAATGTAGATGGGGGCATAGGAGGGAAATAGTCTGGCAAAACTTGGTGAAGTTTGTGCCGTGCTTGCTGGCTGACCAGTTGGAGTTTTTAGCGTGGTTGTGATGCTGTAGGTTGTCAGAAATCTCTCCTGAAGACAAGTTGCAGAGTGCCTTGGAAACCCGGACTTGCCAAGGAATTCTTCAGGCTGACTGGCTCAAGAGAAACAGAGTCAGATGATCCCGGCTAGCAGCAACATCCCGATCCCTCCGGACAGCGGATGCAGTCCCCTGCCCTTCGGGATCTCCCTCCCCCGGCGGGGCAGTCTGTTACGTTTCTCCACCGAGAAGTGGGACAGCTGAGGCGGCCACCGCATAGCAACAGGCAGAACCGCGAGCGGATCGGCCATTTCGACGCCGTTCAGCGGCCGCGCAACGCTTCCTCCCGCCGACGAGTCTCAGCGTGTTCCTGCCTCGCGCCAAATGTGTGTGCGTGCGTGTGTGTGCAAAAGCTGGCCAGGCCTGGAGCTGTCTGCAGGAGGTGGAGGAGATGAGGTCGGAACACCTGCGATTGAGTCATTCGTCGTGAACCAACATGTTTGGCTCTCCCTTTCCTGTGAGGGTTTACCCTTTCCCTGTGAACGGGAAAACCTATAAAAAGCAGCGGCCGACTCCGCTGGGACAGAGACTACTTTGACGCGCCGTTGGCACGACGCTAGACACCAGCTGTGTGAGAGTGTCTGTAATCTCTCCGGGTCAGCTTCACTGCCCGTTTCTTCCTGATGTTACAGTAAAGGTTGTTTCGTTAAAAGACGCCTCGTCTTTGCTGGCACCTTTGATGCCGTCCGCCGTCCACGGAGCCGCAAGGCCAACGCTACCAAGGGGCCGCGCGCCGAACCTAACAACTGGTGGCAGCGGTACGCTACCCCGGCACTCGCGACCCAAACGTAACAAGTTGCATGCGGAAGCTTTCTGCCCACTTCTCGCAGTTCTCTACATCGACGGTTGCTTCTTCGCCCGACAAGGTGTGGCAAACAATCTGGTGGCGGTCTTTAAATTGCTGCAGCCAGCCACTGCTTGCATAGACGTCATCGTGGCCTAAGACGCAAGTGAGCCTTCTTGCCTTCATTTGAAGCACGGCACCAGACACAGGCAGGTTGCGCGCTCTAACGTCCTTGAACCACGCGAACAAGGCATCTTCAACATCCTGGTGATGACAATACCTGACGCGCTTCCTGTCATTCTTAACGGCGCCTGCAGAGTGCACGTTTTCTATCTTCTGCCTTGACCTCAGTATGGTTGACAGAGTGCTAGGCGCAACGCCGAAGTCTGCTGCATTCTCTTTCTTCTTGCGCCCGCTGTCGACCGCCCTGAATATTTTTACCTTTGTTTCAAGAGAAAATGCTTTGCGTTTCGGCGCCGCCATGCTGCAAGACGACGGCACGACCTCGAGGAAAGTGAGCACACACGCGGGTCGGCAAAAAGTAGGGGCAGGGGCACGCGGGCGGTGGTTCGATCACGTGCAGGTCACCTGCCAGGCAGCCGTTGATGCTAGATACACTCGCGGTCCCTAGATGGCGTGGCGTGCGAAAGCGCGGGTGATTCAAACACATTTTAGGTGGAGGTGACGCGGGCGGTGTTTCGATCACGTGCCGGTCACATGCCAGGCAGCCATTGATGCTAGATTCATTCGCGGTCCCTAGATGGTGTGGCGTGCGAAAGCGCGGGTGATTCAAACACATTTTAGGTGGAGGCGATTGATAAAACCGAAATTTAGCGTTTTGAAATTTATTTATTTTTGGCTTCTTTGCGAATTTTGAGTCGTGTGAATACGAAATATGCTTCGTTATAACCGATTTAGTGTCAAATTTTCAGTTTTTCCTTTCGTTATACAGATAGAACTCCCATAGAAATAAAGCACAGCCAACCAAACTTTGCTTTTACTTCATTATATTCGATAATTCGCTGTATCCGTGTTTGTTATAACGAGGTTCGACTGTATTGAGGAATTCGCCACATGGAGGTTTAACTGTATATCTTTTTTTTTGGGGGGGGGGGGGGGGGGGGGGGGGGGGGGGGGGGGGAAGGGGTTGAAAAGAAAGCGTGCGAAATATGAAAACCTCCCATGTGACAATCAATACTCTCAAATGTGCAGTTTGTGAACGCAGGCATCTTCAATGGTGCCGCAAATGTAACAGGGCAAATAAAATGGCAAAAATGACAGGGAGAAAGCAATGAAATAGGTGCCGGCAGCAAAAATTGAAAGTGTGACCGGGCCACATTGATTGCAAAAGGCAGCAGGGATTACTGCGAACGAAAAAAGGGAAGAGCAAGAATACGATAAGAAAGAGTCAGAGCCATCGCAATGGCTTCTCCACTAGGCAATGCTATGGGGCGAATCATCTGGAAACGAGGGAAGCAATAACAACTGGCTATTGCCATCCCAGTATCGGATGTGCTGCTAATCTATTTCACGCTAAAAACAATACAAGTGTGAACTGAATTCTGTGAGAATTAAAGCACAGGTCTTCAGATCTTAAGCAAATAAATGGTAATGTACACTGTTATGAGGTGAAAGTGTCATTAAATGACTTTGAAGGATGGAGGGAGGACACAACACAGGCAGCCATTGGCATGCTGCAGTTTTATTTTCCTATGTCTCATCAACTAGCCTACACATACACCCTCCCAAGTTAATTTAACAGTTACAGTTTTCAAAATGATACAGTAAGAATCATAAGTTTTCCCAGATATGCTTTATTGTGAAAGCAATACTATGCCAGGTCTAACCACTCGTCGCTGTGTGTCGTGTCCGTGGTCTCTCATAAAAAAAAACAGCCTGCCATGACGTTTGAATTCATGTTAGCCCTATGCCACGGGCAGGAGCTGCCCACTCGGGTCGCTCCTTTCATACGGGAGGGTGATATCAGAATCAGCCTGCCAGAACCGTTTGCATTCTCATTATCCCGACACGTAGGCACGTAGGGGAACAATGTAGCAGGTAAAAGCTTCCGCTGCTGCTTTCGCAATTCAACTAGGGTTAACCAGAGCTAAAACACAACTAATGTTTTTTCCCACATTTTGTAAAAAAGAAAGAAGAGTAGAATGAAGTTTCACCATATCTAGGTTCAACTGTACTTTATTGTAGTGGAAATTTCGTTCCTGAAAAGTGCATAAATGCAATCCAGCTTCTTGAAACAACTATTGCAACAAATAACAATAACAAAAAGATTAAAAAAAGAACAAACAAATAACAATTTTGTTCTTTTTTTAATCTTTTTGCAGTTAAAATTGCAGGCTGGTTGCTTTCATGTCCACAAAATTATTGAGGGTGACAGTG
Source organism: Amblyomma maculatum (assembly GCF_055883805.1). Classification (NCBI taxonomy): domain Eukaryota; kingdom Metazoa; phylum Arthropoda; class Arachnida; order Ixodida; family Ixodidae; genus Amblyomma; species Amblyomma maculatum. The sequence continues at coordinate 247,812,921 of NC_139344.1, forward strand.
GTGCCACGACACCTTGGTGCGAGATTACGAAATCTATCAATAGCGATCAAGTTTGCTGTCACGTAGCAGCAGCACAGCTGTTTAGAGTTCGACTGTGATTCACGATTTCAAAGGCTCTCGATTGAATGGCCGTGGCTTTGTGATAAGTATAAGAGCTATACAGTGAAAGCTCGTTAATTCGAACCTTGATAGTTCGAATTTTTTTGATAATTCGAACTACACTACCTGGTCCGGCCAAGCTCCATAGAAATCTGTGTACAAAAAAGCCTGTTAATTCGAACGAGAGTTGATAATTCGAACTACGTACCGCTGCGTCAGGGCGGTTTAGCGCACACAGCGCGGCCAAAAAAAAACACATCTACCAGGGCAATTCCATGAAACTCGTGCCTTAATCAGTCGTTACTAGAACCTATATTAACGGGAACCAACTTCAAGCTGGTTCTGGTAATGTTGATCACAAAGACGTTTGTGGGACATTCTATGGCGATCCATTTACCTCCCTGTGTCGAGCAGCGCGAAAACAGACAAGCACAAGAGACGAAGCAAAAATATGAACGCATTGCTGTGTTCACCAGTTTCCTTCATATCTTTTGCTTCTCTGCGTTCGATACAGGATGCTTAATTAGCCCGCCAAAACGTTTCAGCGCCTTGTTCACAACTCCTGGGCTTTCATCGGCTGCTGCGACTGCAATCATGTTAGCTTCAAATGGACAGTCAGTCTGCACACTCTTCATAGATGTTGTACAGGGCGCAGTAAAGTGAAATAGGAGTACCTGAAAACTCAAGCCTCTGGTGTTACCACATTCGCAGTACTCCGGCAGCCGATTTGGTGCGGCATGTAAGACTGGCTGTCTATGCCGCGAAAGAGCGGCATAGTTAGAGGCTACACATGTCCAAAACGGGGTTAGAAATTAAACCAGGTAAAGCTTTAGGCAAAACCATAGAAGAGTGGGTAAAGCCTAAATGGCGCGGTGGCGGTTGGCGGCCTCGGCGGCGGCTGCTTGCTCTCTTCAGCGCAACCTCTGAAACTCGCAACTAAATGGTCGTTAATCCGAACCCTGTTAATTCGGAAATACAGATAAGTACCAGGCCGTGGAAAGTCAGCGGCCTGGTACTTCCACGGCACTTCCGTCCCGCCCAATTCTCCCACGCGGGAGCAAAAGGAGGAAAGAAAAAGATGGGAGGAGGACTTCTCCCTCGCGCCTAGATTTTCCCCTCGCACTGACGGCGCCGCCGACTCCGCTGCGTGGCTTGCTTCGTCCTCGCGTGAACCGCTGCAACCGTTACGACTCCACTCGTTTTGAATTAGAACCGTCGTCTGCGTCGGTTGTCTGCGTAGCCTAGCGCTCTGAATTCTCTGCGTGTTGGCTTATCAACCAAAGTCGCGATTTTTCGTCGCGGTTTTTTTACTCTGTGAATCTCATTCCTGCTGGCTCTTCGCCCCTTCATGAGACGAGAGACTTGTCTGCGTGCAGCTCCAGTTCCATGGACCCATTGTGCTGATTGTGCTGGCCATTACAGTCGGCAATATCCGCTGTGATTCGTGTTGTTGAACTTGTTACCTTCATGTGCTGTGGAGAGAAGTATGTGCGTTTCGAAGAAGACGGTTCTACCAGGAAGGATAGCGTAAATTTTTAATCATGCATTTTGGTTATGTATAGCACAGTGACATGTGATTACCTGCATCAAATACCAACCACTAGGAAACTCAAACGCAGGTATTTGCTCCATGTTTCTAATCAACTGTACACATGCTGACAGAAGCAGTGCCGGCAAACTGGATTCTTTTGTAGTGATAAAGCAAGCATGCAAGATTACAATATTAGCACAGAACACTACTGTAAACTTTTGGCTATGTAAAGTGCGTGTGCGTGTGTGTGTGATACCTCGTCGCATCTTTTCGTTTTCTGTTTCACGTGCAGTTAATAAAAATGGGAAACGATATCTGCTGTTCTCTGTGCTATTTCTTGCTGCGGTCGGATACGCTTGCTCGCGAGCGTCTGCGTCCTCGAGAGCGCTATGCTTGTGATTTTTCTTTCCATCACACTGTTCCTGCCGCAAGCTGCTTGAAGCAACCTACCGACACCACCTTCAGCGCACCGTTTTTTTGGACCGCTCCACTATACGGCCTCCCCCATCAAGTCCATTTTTTACACGCCCCCTCCTGCTAGTTTGGCGCTAGGGTCTGTAATTCGTGGCCGCTGGGAGGTATAGGGAGTTTCACACCCCTGTAAGTACTGTCGGCGCGGTTCCAGCCAACGCCCTTGAACGACTATGATTTAGGACGGGTGCTACAAGTTACCAAAGAAAAACATTTTATTTTTTTTTTGAGAGTCATCCATCCTTCTCTCCATTAGTCGCCAACAAAAACATGTGGATCATGATGCTGGTGCGTTTGCTGCTATCTCGCGCTCCAATCATTGAGTAGCATGAGCAGAGGGCACCCACCTTGCCCATGGCTGGCACTTCGCTAAGTGTGCTCTTCCTCCCCCCCCCCCCCCTTTGCTAGAGATAACATCAAAAGGTAAACACACACCGCGATTTTATCCCTAGGCACCATCTTGGCGCACTGCCAAGAAATGCGTTGTGGACCATGAGGGCGTGAATAGACAGATGCACTAACGACTGATGCCTTTATTTTTTTTTCTTCAAATTCTTATATAAAAATCGGTGGTAGGTGGGTTCATTACGCGAGTGGGTTCGTTGCACGAGTAAATATCGTAATGAAAAGTTCGGATTAACAAGCTTTTACTATATTTCTAACAAAACTGCTCAAACAATTGGAAACAGAAGGGTCACCAACCAGAAAGAGGAACAGCAGGAGGTGGTGGCCTCCTCTTTTTCATCTGAGGTGTAAGAAGCTTCATTGTATTGTCGTAGGGCAGTTGTACAGGAACACCAGCCGCCTTCTGGGTTTCTGTGAGGCAGTTCTCAAGTAGGATGACCTGCATGTTTTGAGAAATTGGGAAGAATGATATCCCAATCCCTGCCAAAATGTCACATTACTGACCACCTGACGAATTGACTACTAGCAGTAAGATTACTACTGACTGACTATTAAATGCATCTCTACTACAGAAGTACAGTAGAACCTCGTTGGTATGTTACCGGTTCATACTATTCACGCTCAAAATCGCGGGCAGTAAAACATCTCCCACATAAATGCTAATCTACACTTTTATGCAGTGAAAGTCTCAATTCTAAATGCCTTTGTACCTCATTCAAAAGTTAAAATTTTCAAAATTTGGCAGCTCGGATCATACGTTTTCTGGACAATATGTCTTTTTTTTCCTCTCATTTAAAAGAAGACGTATTAATGAGGTTTTACTGAATTCTTGGTTCAGTTTTTCTACTTAAATCCACACCTTCCCCACACAGTGGACAGTGATCTGCCATGAAAAGACCACCAGCTAATGAAGCATATATTCTTACTTTAATATAAGTAGGTCAGCAATAAATGTGCTCCTTTCAAACACAAAAAAGAAAACCCACATTCTTCTGACTGATGTCTCAAGATCACTGAATCAGCACTGCCACAAAATAGTACAAAGACATTGCACACTACAGTTGTAGCCATATCCATAAAGATCAAGATTCAAATTTGCATGAAACAGCAAGCCGTGTACTGCTGTTCCATAAAAGCCAGACTATTAACACGAAATCGCCAGGTTCCGTAGAGCAGAGTGCATCATGTAGTGGAATTGCCACTAAGCATTCATGACACATACAAGGCCTGGAAAGCGAGCTAGTAACTTACAAGACATACCGCCGTATTCACAAACACGCCTTCACTCGAACTTCTACTCCAAGCAGCCCTCGAGGCCTGTTTTTCGTTTCAGAAAGCAATCTCCACTCGAATCGCTCCTTCAGCGGCGAAGAAAACTTGAGTTTCCTCGAGAATCTCGAGTCTGCGACGACACTGCCTTGGCCGCTCCTCGACCGCCACTCCACTTGTAAACATGGCCGACATCGCATCGCTCGCTCGCTGTGTGGAATTCATTCTACCGGTATACCAAACTTTTCACGAAAGAAGATACGACAAGGATGCACCGAACCTTTCTTTAAAGCATCAGCTGAAAGTGACAATGACCCGGGATGTCTGGCACGCTATCGTTTTACGAATGCGGCCATGGCTAACCTCCGTCCATCTCTGCCGCTCACGCCGAACATGGATAACCGTGATCAGCCACCGACGTTTGTGCTGTTTGATCTTCGCATCATCGCATTGCGCTTGTGTGGCGCGGGAGCATTCCAAGTCGTCACTGAATAAATGGATAACCTTTTCGGAGCCCACCGAGTGCAGAGTTGAGGCGCGATTTGACTGTAAAATGGTGAGCTCGCCCGCGGCCGGAGTCGAGCAGCGGCGGCGCATTCTCCGTGGCTCGCCTCGCGCGCTTCCGCAGACGCCGCCGAACTTGTGGGGGAACAACGTGTTGTGCGCAGTAAGCTGGCGAGCACCGGAAGCGCGGTGGGACTCTGCGGACATCTGTGCTGCACCCCGCGCATCAATGGCTTGCATGTCCCCCAAGGGTACGTAGTAAGTCTTCGGATGCGGGCGCTGTCGAGGGAGCAGGTTGGTGTGCTCGTCCTACGGAGAGATATTCGCGGATGAAGAAGAGCATGGCTTTTCAAGCACGTTTTCAATTAGGACTCCCTACTTGTTTGGAAACCACACGCGGCATTTTCTTCTGGAGAGTCGAATTGAGTGTGCATGAGCTGCAATGCGCTGCAAAGCAGCACGCATGTTCAGCAGTTTAGCTCGCCTCCGAGCAGGCCAGAGCCATGCCCGTAGGAGTTCGCGGCTTGTACTTTTTTTTTCCTGCAATATATTTTGACGTCTGTCAAAGCCCCACAATAAAAAAAGTCTGTCAAATCCTGGTAATAAAAAAAGTCTGTCAAAGCCTGGCAATAAAAAAAAAGGCAAAGCGGCAAAGGCAGAGCGTAGACCTCACACCAAAAAATAAACCGAAGTATTCACACCATTTCTCGAAGCCTACGTCACTAGCAGCGACTGTTGCCAGATGCAAAAACATTTTCGGCCATTTTTCACAGCGGTCCTTTTCATCCAGCTCACAAAACAAGTTACACTATGCTGTTAACGTCGAACTCGCTTGCGAAAGTTGTTTAGAAGACTTGACATGAAAAACTGAGCATGTTACACAGTTCAGCACGCAGTTTTCGGGCCAAAAGTTCATCTTAATCTCGTCCCTATATGCCACTTGCGCTGCGCCGAGTGGAGGAGGTATTCTCGAGGAGAACTTGTCGGAGGAAACGCCGAGGGGCGTTCATGAATCCGAATCGGCCATGGAGTGGAGTAGCGGCTGTATTCTCCGCTCCAAGGAGTGGAGGTGGAGCATCGAGTCGAGGCGCGTTTGTGAATACGGGCGATACAGTCACCGACCGTTTTTTCGAACTTGGCGGGACCTAGGAAATGGTCCGAATAATCGAACAGTCCGAAAAATCCGTGAACTGGAAAAAAAATCACTTTTCCGCGAAAAATCAACTTACAAATTACGAACTTCACTGATCCCCATGTGTAAGGCCGCGGTGGCCCTTTTTTTAATGTTTCGGCGCGCGCGCCGCAGAAAACGGCGATGGAAGGTTCCCCGAGCTACGAGAAATCGACGCGACCGATTGCGTCATCTCTGCCACCGAGCTGCGCCTCCTCGCCCTCGTCGCCATGCACAGAGTCAAGCGTGCATTCCCCCGCACGGTCCCGGCCCCCCCTCCTCGCTTCGCGCGGGAGGGCTGCGCGTGTTAACCATGTTTGTTCGAGAAAGTTCGAGGCCTCTCCAGAAGGCCAGGGGGGGAAGGCATAGCTTTGGCAGCGCTAAGCTGTTTTCCGTTCCTCCTCCGCATCTAGAAGATTCGGCGCTGGCTATTTAAGAGCGCGCCGCGCAGTCACCGACGGTTCTGGTTCTTGTGCTAAGGCTAGCCGTTGATGGAGATAGCGTAGCAGGCAGGCCCCGACTGAGAAGTCGTTAAAAAGAGCGATGCGCTCGTTTTGCTGTTAGTGTTTAGCTCAGTCTCTTTTGTAAACTGTGTCGCCTCTCTGTCTCGTGTGAATAAGTTTTCTGTACCCTGTGCCTTGCGTTCTTGTTATATAAAGTTAATGTTCGTTTTGTTACTACAAGTTCGTTGGCCTTCGTCTCAGTGTGTTTGCGTGTGAACTGCACGTCGCCTGCCGAATCGAGGAGCACCTAGCTTGGAGAGGTGCGGAAGATTTAAAGAAGAAGAGACAAGAACCTTGTGTGATTTTTACTGGCGCAGTCGACAGGATGATTCGGCAACTGCAGCACTCCGCAAGCCCAGCCCGTTACTCGAGCCGTCGCAACGTTATCAGCGCTCACCGAAGTCTGCCGGCCGTTCAAGGTGGAAGAGCTTCGTCGTGTGCAAGGACCTAGGGACCCCAAGAGGAGACGGTCAGAGGCAGCGGCGAATAGGAGTGCCCACCAGCGAGGAGCGGCGCGGCAAGGAGCGAGCAACCGTTGCTGAGGTGCCAAGATCTCCCGGTCGTTCGGGGTAGGAGCTTCGTCGACGCGTGCAAGGACCCAGGGACCCCCAGCGGTGACGGTCAGAGGCAGCGACGATCGGAAGTGCCCCGCAGCGAGGAGCGACGCGGCGAGAAGGGCGCAACCGTTGCTCAGGTGAGCGGGATTTCTTGCGTCCGTTGGTGTGCGTGGCTCAGGCATTAGGAGCGGGAGGTGCGCGGTGTCGACGTGTAGTTAGTTTGGTTAGCAAACATGAACACCAGAAATTCAGTGTTTTCCGGATGGACCAGAGTGTCCGTAAGAGTCCCCATAGCCTCACTGAGACGGAAGAATTGCGTAACAAAGACGAATAGTAAGGACCTAGCGAAGCGTCGAGAGACAGAGGCGAAAGCAGAGACGGAATTAGAAATTAGAAGGATGGAGATGGAGATGGAAATGAGAAAGATAGAAGCCGAGATGGAAAAGAGAAAGATAGAAGCCGAGATGGAGAAGAGAAAGATAGAAGCCGAGATTGAAATGAGAAAAATGGAGGCAGAATTGAGAAAGTACGAACTGGAAACTCAAAAAGCGATAGCCGAAGCTCTAAATGTGCCAGCAGAGGTCCAGTTATTAGAAATAAGACAAATGCCCTTCGGACGCAAAATCGAAACAAATATTAAAGCAGAAGAAACTAAAAAGAGCGTTTCGAAAGAGCGGCCCCGAATAGTACTCGAAAGGAGCGCGTCAGCTGACGAAGAGGCCTTGCCGGCCGACACTGCCGCGAACACTACGCCGGCAGAGGCAACCTTCGCCGGAACGAGCGATGCTGTCGGCGTGCGCAGTGCGCTGCCGGCCAGCGAAGTAAACAACGCCAAAACATCGGCTGTAGTCTTCCCAACAGAAGCGCCCGCGTGCGATCAGATTACCGAAGGCGTCAGCGTTCAGCCAGGTGCACCGGAAGGCGCGCGGCAGCAGACGACCGAACTGAAACTCGCTGTAGATGAGGTAATCGAAGAACGTAAAGCTGCAGCGTGTTTACAAACTGATCCTGACGCGTTGAATGTAGCAAATGCGGCTGAAACAGCGGCACCGGGCGCGAGCGCTTACCAAGAACAGGGCGCCACAGTTGATTCAGTGAGAGCGGACGCGAGCGATGGGATAGGCGAGATCCGCGATCATGCGTTGACCGCAACAGATGCTGTTTGTAGGGCAGAAGTCCCAGCAGCTGTCGCGAACATCAAAGTCAACGCCGCAACAGCCGCGGAATTGGCCGCCGCTACCACTTGTGATCACGAGATGCTCATTAAAGCGACGAGTCTACCATTCGGAGGCGAGTGTTTTGCAGGCTGCATTGTTGCAGACCTACACGAGCCGCATGATGCCGCGCCCCTCCCTAGTTCTAACGAGTGTCGAGATGAAATAAATTCTCCACTTGTGCCTGAGCAGCGACGCGCCGGCGGGCGTGAGCGGTCCTGCTCGCCTGTGCATGAAAGTGTGTGCGATCGCGAGCACGGAGTGACAAGCGAAGCGCGCGAAGAACACCTGCCGGACTTGACCGCATATAATGTGTGTGGACCCCCAGGATCTGGGACCTATCGTGAACGTTTAGCATGCTGTGCAGTGACTGTGCGCGAGAGAAGTGCTTTTGAACTTTGTGCTTGTGAACTTTGTGCGCCAGGAACTGCGACTGGCTTTGAACATCATGCAGGCCGCGAAGCGACTATGAACAGAAAGTGTGCGTGTCGATTGTGTTATAGCAGAAGGAAAGCCGCGGCCTTTAGTGTGTATTCGGTTTGGCTGGGCAAAAAAGCCCAGCAATCCTCTTATGGTGGGGCGTGTAAGGCCGCGGTGGCCCTTTTTTTAATGTTTCGGCGCGCGCGCCGCAGAAAACGGCGATGGAAGGTTCCCCGAGCTACGAGAAATCGACGCGACCGATTGCGTCATCTCTGCCACCGAGCTGCGCCTCCTCGCCCTCGTCGCCATGCACAGAGTCAAGCGTGCATTCCCCCGCACGGTCCCGGCCCCCCCTCCTCGCTTCGCGCGGGAGGGCTGCGCGTGTTAACCATGTTTGTTCGAGAAAGTTCGAGGCCTCTCCAGAAGGCCAGGGGGGGAAGGCATAGCTTTGGCAGCGCTAAGCTGTTTTCCGTTCCTCCTCCGCATCTAGAAGATTCGGCGCTGGCTATTTAAGAGCGCGCCGCGCAGTCACCGACGGTTCTGGTTCTTGTGCTAAGGCTAGCCGTTGATGGAGATAGCGTAGCAGGCAGGCCCCGACTGAGAAGTCGTTAAAAAGAGCGATGCGCTCGTTTTGCTGTTAGTGTTTAGCTCAGTCTCTTTTGTAAACTGTGTCGCCTCTCTGTCTCGTGTGAATAAGTTTTCTGTACCCTGTGCCTTGCGTTCTTGTTATATAAAGTTAATGTTCGTTTTGTTACTACAAGTTCGTTGGCCTTCGTCTCAGTGTGTTTGCGTGTGAACTGCACGTCGCCTGCCGAATCGAGGAGCACCTAGCTTGGAGAGGTGCGGAAGATTTAAAGAAGAAGAGACAAGAACCTTGTGTGATTTTTACTCCATGCTTCGTTTATATGTCGATAACAGGGAGTTGTAGCATAACGCGATCTGCTACTGTGATTGGCTTCTGCGCGCCGCCCATGCGCACGCGCTCGCATGATTCGATATGGCGGGCATGGCCGCCAGTACGCTCGCGCTGGCTGGTGCAAACGCGGCAGGTGTGTGCGCCGCCGGGAAGCACGCAACTCGCTCAAGGCGGTTACCGTGTGTGCAGTGGTGCCCCACAGAAGCAACTCATGCTAAGCTGTAACCGCCATAACCTTCCAGTTAGAATAGCTTAACCAGTCATGCTTTTGTCATGTCCATGCCACCTCACGCTAACTGCGATGCAGTCGATCGTGCAAGCGAAGCAATAACATTAATTTTCCATGGTTAACGACGATAGCCAAGACCGCGAGATGGAATTCACGGCAAAAAAGCGAGCGGAAGGAGAGCCTCCATGAATCACGAATGCAGCAGAGCTTCCCCCCCCTCCCAATTTCCTCACGGGTGGCGACAGCAGAGCGAACTGCGATGGACGGTGCTCATTTTCCATTTTCAATCCGATTGCATGCTCTTTGCAGGCTGCTGCGATGAAAATGTCGAGCATTCGCTTACTGCTACTGCCTCAAATGGCAATGATGAACAAAGAACCCAAGCTAGTCCGTCCAAATGACTGTTTCACCTAGCTTTCACGGCTGCGCAGAACAGGTCGTTTGCAAAAACGACACCCACTCGCGTCTAAGTGGTGCTGGAAAAACGAGCCCTCGGCCAAAAAACACAACCTCCACAGTACTGCTTGCGCCAAATTTGATTCAAAAAATCTAACTTTTGGACACCATAGGGTCTGAAATATTGCTCTAAAAAATGTACACACTCCTATGGGCTGCGTGATGGTTCCTGAATGAAGTCCGAAATATTGCGCAAGTCCGAATTATTGGAGTCCGAAAAATCGGTCGGCTACTGCATTAAAAATTTCTGTTTTCGTGCCTCATATTGGCCCGTGGTATCAGGCTTTTGCTTTCATGGCATCGTATAGCACACATGCTGTCAACAGCGGAGTGCTAACACTCGTTTGCCAGTACCGCAGCGGAGATGGCTGGGTGATTGCCTGGCCCAACAGAAGACCACCAGTACATCTCCCTTTCCGCTCTCTCTCCTGTTTTCTATCCGCAGCAGGAGAGCAAGCAGGGGAAAAAAAAAGGTAAGCAACTGAACCAGGTCGGCTATTGATATTTGTGGGCAGAGCATGAATTTTCATATTTTTCTCACTTCTCCCTGTGTATTATGAGTTGAGAGAAAACACAAAGGGCGTCTTTGATTGCCAATATCTCTGGTGCTACATATGCTAGATAAAAAAATTTGCAGGAGGTTGATAGGCTATTCAATACTTATCATCATTTAGGTTTTTCTTACCCTTAATGGACCCCTTTCAGTGACTCTTCAATGGTAAAACGTTTGCACCGCTGGCAAACTGCAATAGTTTACGGTTGTTATTCACAAATGGACAAAGAGGAAAACTCCGCTGAATAAGTATTCGCAGTAAAGCGTCATTCTATGGCTCTCTTTGGGTCTGTTAACACTCATATGCACACTGACATCACCCAGTACACGGGCGCCTCGCTTTCCGCCTCCATCGAAAAGCTGCTGCAGCAGCTGGGATTCGATCCCATATGTTGGGTTCAGTAGTCAAGCGCCGTAACCGCTGAACCACCGGGCAGGGTCCAACTCCAAAAAGACACGTACAGTAAAAGTTTATTACTTCAAACTTCGAAAGAGTAAAAACATACAAATTATCTAAAGTTTGAATTATCGAACAACAGAGAAAAAATCAGTCGGAGTTAAACTCCGCTTGCTTAAAACCGATTAAGACATGCGAAGGCACTGTTCGGCATGGTTCTGCTTGACAGCTTGGCATTGAGAAACTGGCATGGCGATGTCAATGCACGCAATATTTTGTTTCCTTTCCTATATGCCAGTTTGCAATTTACGCAGAGCTTGCAAAGTGCCCGTGTACTGTGCAGTGCCAGTGCACGTTTAAAAACCCTAGGTCAAGTTTTCACAGCCCTCCACTATGGCGTTTCTCATAGCCCGAGTCACTTTGGGATGTTAAACCTTACAAACTAAACTAACTAAATTAAAAGACTTTAGTTCATTTGCTTCACCTCAGTGGACACCTACATGAAGTAGACACGCAAGTGTTAGACGATTTTGTTAGGCTCTGTACCTCCAGAGTGGTGCTTTCGCACTAAAGAGTGACAAGAACTGTGACAATCATGAAAAATTTATTTCATGAAATAAACGATCGCTGCTTTGAAAATGAGCACACCGCAGCAATGACTATTTTTCACATTTCCATAAATCCTTTACGGTATGCAGACTTCTGGGAGCGACGAAGCAAAACAGGTCTATAATGATAAGGGCTCCCACAACATCCTTCACAGTGCAACGTAATAGACATGGAAGTCCTTCAATGAACTTTCACAAGGGTATGCTTTTTTTGTCATCCTTAAAGGGATGCAAAGGACAAATTGATGTTTGTCAATATCAGTTGATTGCTGCACTATAAAAGCATTTTAACTGAAAACAGAGTTTCCACAATCTAGAAAGAACCCGGATATGAAACTGAAGGTGTCATCAACACAGAGTGGTCTTGCAAGTAGTGCGTGCTCCAATACAGATGTTTGAATGTGGATCCCAGTGGCCAGGTTACATCTCCACTGACTTAAAAATGGCTGATCCAAAAGTCTTTTTTGGTGTAGATGTCAAGTTTTAATTGAGCTCAAGGAAAAGCTTGGAATGCAATTTTTTCCAGCAACAAGTGCACCTTTTGCTGCTGGAAAAATATCAATCTACCCAGCGCTCATACTTGTCCGCATCATTCTCTGTCCTCATTATTTCAAGTGCTTTCAAAATGTCATTCATGCACCAACTAGCCCATTCCTCCACCCTTCTACATCCAGAATGATAGACAACATTGAATTTTTTTAGAACAACAATTGGATGGAGTTGCCTTTGCTTCCCCCCTCTAAAGCCTGCCCACACACAACGGGCATGGCTGTTGAAGTTGTCACAAAGAAGGGTGGGGGGCAGGCAGGCAGAAAAGGCATACCCTGTCTTTAAGGGCCTTGACCAGAGCATTGTATTCATGGTCCTTCTCGTGCAGTTGGTGCAGGTGGTATTCCTCACGCTGACGTGCCTCGTGGGCGCGCTGCTGCAGGTCTCGCAGCAAGCGCTTGGCACGTGCGTACTTGGCCTCAAGGGCGGCCAGGCGCTCACGCAGCTCGTGTGCTGCCTGGCGCTGCTGGGCTACTTCCAGGCGCAATGCCTGGCCGGTGGCCTCCGCCTCCTGCAGCCGGCCCTGGGCCCCCTCCAGCAAGCGGCCCAGGTCCCTCCGTTCGCCTTCAGCCAGCGACAGCCGCTCGCGAACTGAGCGCGCCTCGGCCTCTGCCACGGCCAAGCGGTACCTGTTCACATACCACATGCATCAGAGAGGAAGAGGCCCCGCCTGTATTCTGCACACTGCGACAGATGTGACGGAAGTGCAGATCACAGGTGCAAACTTTACAAAGGATGACATTGGGCATGTGGTGAATCCGAAATCCGCCACAGCTAGGCCACGGAGCTGCTAGCAGAACGTAGCCGGTCGACTTCAGTCAGCTACGGCTGGCAATAGGCATTTTATGCAGTTTGTGTCATCATAAAGACATACAGTGTAATCCACTTATAATGATACTAAATATAACGATATATCGCTTATAACAATCAAACTCTTGGCATTTATCAGTTTTCCCATTGCTCCTATGCAAAAATAAATTCTATATAAAGATCATTTATCGCCGGAATATCAGATACGACAATAACTTTCTGGCTACCCGGAAGATTTCTTTTACCGCAAAAATTGGTCTGAATTTCTGGTAAAAAATGTTGCTTAAAACTCGACATAAGGGCTGCAAACGAACCAGCATGGCTAAATCCGCGACGGGCCAATCACTGCCTGTCCCACGACTGAAGCCGCGCAAAGAACACGGTTGTATTGCTATCGCCATCCCCTGACTGTGCGTCTGTGGAAGATGGCAATGACCAAGAATATGGCGATAGCTTTCAAGGTGCAACAGCAAATTCATCAAGATTTCCGCCAGGGTTTCAAGGCTGGAAGCTTGAAGAAATAACATGGGCATTCACACTCTACTATTTGAACGAGCATCAAGGCTGGGGATGTCTTGCAGCTCATCCAGTCGGTGATCCGTTTCATGCACGCAAGGACTGCCACTAGTATACTTGCTACTGGTAGCGATGCTCACACGTCAAGCTTCAGCTGCTGCTCAAGTGAGCGCAAATTTTAGACTTAAGCCTGCTTAAGTTATTTTATGGCTATTTATGCATCCTGTAACAAAGTGCTCAGCGCTCTTTACGATGATTTGCACTGTTCCACCCGATTCACTCATCGCTGGTAAGTAGGCAAGCCTACATGCATGGGAGAATATGTGGGTGTTCTTTTTTTTTGCCGGTCCAGATATAACAATAACGAGTTACATAAAAATCGGATCGTTATAAATGGACTGCACTATACCTGCAAATAGGGCATAGCATGCAGTGTAAGCAGTAGTACAATTTCTTCTTCTTCTTCTGTCAAAGTTGCGTTTACAACTAAGCGTAGCATGTAGTATAAGCACAGTTTTTTTCGTGTGCCAAAGCCACCTTTACAACCAAGCATAGTATGCTGTATAAGCAGCCACACAGTTTTTTTTTTTTTTCTTTTGTCAAAGCCATCTTTACACACACACTATTCTGCATGCAAGTAAATGACAATAATTTGAAGTGAATCTCTAATTACATAGTTACTACATAGCTCAACCATTAAATAGTGATAAGCCATTACAGAGCTAACAGTTATGTACTGCAAGGCATCTGTAAAGCAGGCATTCCAGATGCCAAGGAAATGCAGTAAAAACACAGAAAGCTATGTGGTACCATATCACATTTGGGCACATCAGCCTGCAACAGCTATAATCACCTCCCTCAAATTCTAGCACAAACGTCTTCAAACACTCCTGCACTCATTCGACAGGTTCCGAAATTTATCATAGTACATATATAACTTAAAAACTCCTTTTTCATTTTCTTTGTATGAGCATAACTGACACCAAAGCTTTCAATATAGCATCGAATGAGCCATCTGCTACAATCAGATCTTATTAAATAAACACTTATACTATAACAAATTACCATATTAAATGCAGTAAAGATTCGGTTTGCTTAGTCCATGCTTTATGTCAATGGGAGTTCTACTTCAGTAATAAAAAAGAGAACGCAACAACTGATCTGGCATTCAGCCATAGCAAAGCAGCTTATTGCATTCGTATGGTCAAAGAAAAGTAAACGAAGAGAAAAACAGATCATCGAGAACAAATACACCCTTCAAACGGCTTGAACTGCCCACTACATAAGATTGTTTGAATCACCCCCACTGGTTGCACACTGACACTACTACCTAGAGGAATCAAAAGAAACTGTCACCCCAGCAGAGGCCAAATGACACATGACAGAAAATACTTCCACATCCTGTTATTCAAAACAGCAGCCTCGCGTGAGCTGCAAGCAGAAACTTTATGTGTCAAAACACGAGTGCAACGCGACAGTTACAGCTTAAACTGATGCGCTGATATGATGGGATAGAAATCTACACTGTTCACATCTGTTGCTCACCGAGAACACCTTAGAAATAACAGTGCCAGGAACCATGCAGCCAGCAGTCAAATGCACCTTGGCTAAGCCAGCAATCTCATAAATTGTTACAACAGCCTGCTCAGAATTAAAAATGCCATCCCCAGCACCAAAAGTAGCTGGGATGCAAGCAGCTCCTGTGTTGCACCAGCTTTACAGAACAGTTCATACTTTCTAATGCCCTGAAATATCATGAAACCAGGGCCATATCATTATTTAAATAATCTGGATTATGCATATGGCCTTGATTATGTCATGTGTTGAATGCTGAGCTCACTTCTGCTGCATCACTGCAGGATGGAAGGCAAGGTCTCACATATTCACAACAACATCCAGATCCAAGGATGGTGCACACCTGTAACTTTACGTTCTCCATGTTTGAGCATCATTTTGTCAGGCTTGATGGAAGATGTGCTAGCACAAATTTAAATGCCTCCTTCCAAGATAAATACCAGATGTAATGAATATATTTTGCCTTAAAGTTTTGATTTGTTATGAAGAGGTCTACACTTCTTCTGAAAAGTGGAATAGACACAAAAGGCGCCGAATCTCTGTTAATTTAGCGGAATTGCAAAATTGGGCAAGGAGGAATCCATGTGTGTAAATAGGCCACTGATGATTGTTCAAACCTATGAAGTGGACTACTTGGATGACTCTTTTGCAAGTGGCATTCATTGAATGAAAAAAGAAGAAAAAATACTTCATGTTGTTTCAAACAACCAATCAAATAACAGCAAGCATTTATAGTAGTTTGTTCCTACATATGTCATGCCTTTTGAGCTACAAGCTATGAGTCCCATTTACTTTTACAAATGCTCTGCCCAATTTTTATAAACAGAAACCAAAAGGTACTGACTGTGTTTCTTTGAAGCGCAGTCGTATGTTATCAGGGTCAGCGTCAGGTGAGAGGGAGTCACTGCTGTCGTTTGAAAGCTCAAAGCTGGCACCAGGGGCTAGTTCATCCACTTCGTCATCAGGAGTCGAAGCAAGGGAGTCCAGCCCACCGCCAGGCACCGCCTCCTGGGCTGTACCTTTGAGCCGGGCCTCCCGTTCCCTGTCTGCCTGAATTGACTGGTAGATAAGCTGCGCTATCTCACTGTTGGTAGAGTCCCGCTCACGCCCTATCAGGAACCTGCACACAAAGACCATTTCAATGAAACAAGAGCTCGTTTGCCCTCACCCTATGCCTCGCAACCCGTAATATGACCATAGACTTTTAAACAAAAGAATGTTCATGTTAACAACCAGCTAAATAAACAGCAACTCTTAGAAACCCAGAAAGCAAGCTTTCATTTCCTACAAGACAGTAGAGGAAAATGAGTCGGTACAAAGAACTCTTGAGTGTGACCCTACCACCCAAGTTTTCCCACGGAATGAGAAGTTCAAAAGTGTGACAGCTCCTCTGTAAAGCCCGAAATATCATGCACATCTGAAATAGTAGAGTCCAAAAGATTTATCGGCTACTTTAGATGACGCCACAATATTTTGAATTTCTTAGATGTGCACTAAAACTTCAGCAGACAAGGAATACACCCCTGTGCCATAACAGCTTTGAGCGTGGAAACTGAAATGGCTGCTACTTTATCTAAGAATGTCCTATTAGTTATTACTGTCTGATGGGCGAGATATGTATTAGTTTTCAGTACATCACGTTTGCCAATGTACAATCGTCATCGCACTTGCTACTCATGGTTTCCAGCATCTGACTACACAAAAACGGATGCACGCACAGATCGAAAAAATCTTCGTAAGAATTTCATACACCATTTCTAACAAAATCCACTGTGGAATCGATTGCACTAGACAGCAAGCTTTCCATTCTACTGAAAAAAATTGGATACCCAAAATCCAGTGTTCGGTCGGTCCCTTTAAGGGCAATTCCTAAATTTTTACAATCTCCTTGGATTTTACTGAAACTTGCACGGTATGTTCTGGCCAGTTTTCTCGTAATTTGTGCTCAATTTTGCAGCAGTTCGTTTTTTGTTTTTTGTTTTTTGCAGTGCAAATGAATATTAATTTCCCATTTCATGGCCACAATCGTGGAGATTTCGATATGCAAACTTGAGTGCGTGACATCACTGGATACATAGCCGTCTACATTCACCCTGTGTTTGCTACAGGAAAAAACTTAGCTTGCTTTTGGTCATTTCAGGCAGTGACCCCAGCTGTGACTTTTAAGTCCCCAACTTAGCCAATCCACAAGCACACGACAGGTTTTGCAGCCATACCCCAGACATTATAGGCTAGTATGTCAAGACATCACAGATTGGCTGAAACCTACTTTCGGATTCAATTACCTGAAGTTCACATTTTTAGAATACTCCTGCTTGTATCTTTAACCCTTTCTTTGTTACGAACATACAAGTACGTTTTCGCGCTTCCCCCCCACGGTGTCACCGACGTACCAGTACATTCTCTACCATGCATTCAAAACTTCGCGCCTGAGTGCAAAGCTGGTGCACTTGGACAGGCTGCACCATCTGTCAAATCTTTCTACAAGTTCGTATTTTCGCCCCGCATTGTGTTAGTACGTATACACTGAAGGGTAGGGCGCGACCGTGCCCACCCCCACCACCTTCTTTGCTGGGGGCCGCGCTCGCTCCGCGCGCACTACTCTATCGCGCTAAGCGATCATGCGGGCCACGCGTTTCGCGGCCCGTGCGTGCGGTTACAGGTTAAAGGGTTGTTCTGCCATATGCCGCAGGTTTTCAGGTTTTTATTTTTATTCTGTTGGCATGTCTGCTACGACGCGCCACGTTCAGGGGCTCGCGCCATTGCCTCTCCAATAGGTAGACATATGACTCGATCGCTGCTTTTGCTGTCTCTTGCCGCGCCCTTGCTTGCCGCTAGCAGCAGCAAAGGAGGTTGTTTTAGCCTCTTTCCATCTCTCTCTGTCATCTTTATTTCACAATGTGCCTTTTATCTCTGTTGTGCAGGCTACCAAAAGTGCGCCCTCCGTGCGCGGTTACTTTCGGATGGCTGACCCCGCAGGACCTTCGACTGTGGATTGGAGCGATGGATCTTTTGATTATAAATACGAGTCGAGCTTGGATTTGATCTCTCAAGAAGTATCGATCAGTTTTTTTCTTATATTATCCTCCTTTATCTATTTATAATCACGCTGATAATTAACAACGCCTGCAGAACACTGAAATGTGCATATTCTATTGACTATGTTATTTGTATAGCAATCATAATAAAAAATAAATCGCCATGCTCGTTTCTTGATATGCTCTTTCCCTGAAACCAAGCCGACCAACATTGGGGGTGAGTCACGGCCAGAAACGCCCGACAGCGAAAGGGTTAAAAGCATTTTTTTTTGTACCAGAGAGAGGGAACTCCAAGAAATGCGATAGTATTATGAACTTGAAATGTTAAAAAAAATCCCGAGCTATCTTTTTAAGGCTGAGGAGTGATTCCAGACTGCTGTTGGGCTATTCATGTCGGAAAACGTAGCGTGAAACTCAATTTATCAGGCAAAATAACTGGACTACCATTCACACATCGGCTTATATTCATTGAAGGCTTGGTTTGGTTTGTGGGGTTTAACGTCCCAAAGCGACTCAGGCTATGAGAGATGCCTCCGTGGAGGGCTCCCAAAATTTGGACAACCTGGGGTTCATTAACGTGCACTGACATCGCACAGCACACGGGCACCTAGCTTGTCACGGCCGCCAAAAAGCGGACGCCGAGGCCAGAATTCAATCCCGCATCCTTGGACACAGTAGCCGAGCGCCCTAACCACTGCGTTACCGCGGCGTGGTTTATTCATTGAAGGCACAAGCAATTTCATAAAAAAAAGAGGTGCAACCAATAGCATCCAGAAATGATGACACTAAACCTCATGGTAACCAATCTGTCATTGAGATGAAGGACAAAAAAAAACTATTTAACTTTTATTCTGCAAAAAACAAATTCAGAAACAGGCTGAGTAATAATTTTTTATTTCTCAAACCAGCAACCTGCACAGTGAATACCTATGAAACGAATCCTCAAGATAGAAACATCACAGCTGCTTTCATCATGAATGAAGACAGTGCACACTCACCGAACAAGACCAGATGTGTTTCGCAAAACTGAAGCTGCATAGGCCTGTGTCACACCAACCAGAGATTTTCCGTCCACTTCAATTATCTGGTCATTGACACGAATTCTGTAAAATGTAAGTTGTGCATTGCAGGCCTACATTAGTAGACCACCATGGTCACAATAACAAAAAAAAAAAAAACGTAGCCATGCACAACTTTTTTTTTTTTTTTTAAGTCACGATAAGCTGACCTTAGCTATGCGATGTGATAATAACATACTACAACAGTATACATGCAGACTATATAGTATACATAAAAACTGTTTACTTATGAAACAGCTTATGACGCAATCACATGCCACTTAGTTCAACTGCAGTTACAGGACCATGTAACAAAGATGTTGGTCTGCTTCAAGCAAGCGCTTAAATATGCGCACTAATAGTTGGCGACATAACGGCCAAACATTTACTGAAGTAAATAAACAAAAGGTGTGGTAACACATCATTAATGACCACCAATATCCTTCAATAGAGCAAGAAGATGCTTTGCAAGAAGAGCCGTAGAAATAGCAAAATTTTTGGTGCAAAGCGAACTCATATCCAAGAAAATATCTTTCAAATACAGTAAAACGCATTAATTTGGCCTTCAAATGACCAGGAGAAATGTTCAAATTATCAAACAGCCCTAAAAAACTGTCACAAACCATTTGCATCCCAGCAACTTTATTTAATGAACACCTGGAACATGGTCGTCGATACACTTAAGACGAAAGCTAAGTGACGGCGACAATTTTTCACGGTTTTAAGCCCTTCGTTCTGCGCGCACTGTCGGGGGTGTATGGGAGTTATCCTGAAATTGTGCCTCCGTGACCCTCTTCACAGTGAGACGCAGTAGAAGGGGTGCCACTCTACAAACGGCTCCTCGCGGTTTGAGGATGCTTCACTATACAAACTGTCGACATTGCGGCGAAGTGTCCTCAAAACACAATGGTTCAGCGTACCCGAAGAGCGAAGGAAGCACGTGGATTCAAGCGAGAGTTATATGAGTAGGCTTAAGAACGGAGAGATGGCATCCCAAAACAAAACTAAAAGGCCAGTGACACACACTTCTGTGTCTGAAACGCGCAGCTGGCTAATGCTCACGGCTCATGGCATCAGCAGGATGGCGCGAATTTAAGAGAAGCACTGAAACTATGCTGCTAAGACATTATTTCGACATTGGGAACTTCCGATTCGTAAACGCGCCTGTTCCAATGAGAGCAGGCACGTGAAGCATGCTCGCGTGAGGCACAGTAAGATGGATATAATATTAATGAAAGATGTCAGTAGGGATTTAACGGTGAGGCAAGGCACTGATAAAATGCAACAAGACAGCTTGCAAAAACCACAAAAGCAGCAACCTGAACAGCAATGTTACCATCCCCTTCACACCGCCTCACGACAGTTGAAGACAACAGTATTAGCTGTGGAATGACGCCTGAAATGCAATGTTCACAACATCTAGCCAGCTCAGCCTCCATATATCTGTTTCCTATGATAAGCATCAACCATGCTGTTATACTGCCCTGATGCATGTGCCGCACTGTATGCAGTGCTGCTATTCAGGCTGGCTTCAAACCAGACGCTTTTGTCAAACCTTTTTCTTGACCGCTATGGCCTAAACTGCATAGTTTTCAGGTCCTGGCCAAAAATTGAGAACAATCTAAATTGCTGCCCCGAAAACAGCTGCATGAACGTATATGGGCTGCAGTTTTGTCCCTTTACACTGTCGGCATAAGCAGGCCACAACTTAGCCCCTGCGCGCGCGTGCACCATGGCTAGACACACCATCACACTGCGTGGTGCTGCACTTAGTTTTTCGATCTGCAAGCGCACAGCAGCAGCTCTTGATGGCTGTCACTGCATTGTCACGCGAGTTTTTTGCCCCGTGCTTGCGGGCGCTTCTATACGAGGAAAGAACTAAGTCACGTGATAAGTGCAAGCTATTGCTGTTTGGAAATGTCTCGACGTTTACCTACTAATTTAGGTCAACTAGCAATTCATAATTTCTGAACATTGAGCTCGACAACCGCACGTTCACTATTTGAACTATTCACAAATAGTTTGAATATTGAATGTGCAGCCCGAACTACTTTAATGAATAGCCAATACTATACAATTTTTTTACATTTCGAAATGTTAGTTCACGATAACAGTCCTGCATACTACAGAAACTGCTTTTTTTTTTCTTTTGCCCACATTTCCTGCTACCAGTCTCTTAGTGCACAGCTGCCCATACATGATGATGAAATAAATGAACAGTCTTTCCATACCTGTTGTCCTTGTATGCAGCACCGTTCTCCGTGATAGTCTTCACGAAAATGCCCAGCTTCTCTAGCCCAGCATCAGCCCCAACTCCCATGCCAATGATGCTGAGGCCCAGCCCTTCAGGTCCTGCAAAACAAAGAAAGCGTCGGCATGGCTACAGAGGCCTTTAATCATTTCACATGCCAAAACAGTTATCACGAATCCAAAATAATACTCAGCATAAATGAAAAAGGAATAAAACGACCCAGTCTACAATGCACCCACTGCACAGAAGCTTTCAATGTCTCAACGTCATTCAGTTCAAATCAAACTGAACGTGCACACCTATACTTCAGCAAAGGAGATAAACTCAAAAATGCAAAAGATAAATCTACCAACTTCATGTATTTGAACTTAAACTGAACCAAAATACCAAGTGCTATTAGATAGAGAGAAAAGTACCTCAAGGTCGCATTTGAGCAATTTTTTCCTGAGAATACATATGTTCCTTGTAATGAAAGACTTTCAATGCAGTAACACAAGACCTCATGCTATGATTAAAAACCTCATGCTATGATTAAATACAATGTGGGGGAAAATGTATACAGTATGATACAAACTGCCTAATTCTGAAAAAGAAATTCATACTGAATGAGGCAGAAACACATTTATTTAATATTTCACTTCGTAATAATATTGACTACCATTTCTTGGCCCAAGGTCTGAACACCTCCTTTTATACTGAACCCCGAATTCTGCTCGAGTTTTCATGTCTCAAATGCAGAAAGTGAAGATAAATAAAAACATCACTTTTGCATCAGTACTGGATGCTTCATCCCTTGCATTTATGCCCTACGGGGAAAATTACCACATTTTCGAGCTACGCCCCAAAGACCCAACCTACTCGTGTGTAAGCGCTTCAGATGTTTTGCCCCGAGGCATTACAAAGAAGCTGCCGCATCTGTCGTATTTATGCCACATCTATGCAAGGCAACGGAAAGACTCAGAATGTTCCTCTACAAACTGACAAAACGGCAATGCCTGCCCCTCCCACATGATGCATAAGTTCTAGAGCTATACGTTAAGAGGCCAATTACAAAAACAAAACAACTGTTAAAATCACTTGAATTGACAAATTTTTACCATTCCTCAAGAATTACACAATGCATTATATGACAGATACACAGATATTCTTAAAACATCTACCACTGTGTCACAATGCTACTCCAAGGCATCACCCATAACGACCATCGTTAAAAGGCCACTGTCCAGGGCATGACTATTTAAGCAAAGGATCCCAATGGTTCGATCAGGCACCGGAGCTGGTCTGTGCAAAATGCTACAGCGATACACGCGCCACAAAGCAGCAAAAATACAATCAAAGCTCTCTCATCCTCCCCTTTGGGAAACGAGCTTCCCCGTTATCTACGCTGGCCCATTGGGCCACTAGGCTGACATCAGAAGGCAACCATATCCATTGGTCCGTCTCTCTGACCAAAGGGTGAAGGATGGACGTACATGACTAATTGTGCGCGCCGCTTGCTGAGCGCTAATTGTATGCGCCGCTTGCTGCGCGCTTTTCCCTCTCCACGACCGGACTGAATGCAATGAATGCATTGGCGCGCACTCTCTTGCCCGTTTCGTTTTCACACACGCAGAGCGCCACGCCCCACCTCCCTCCAAATGCAGAGGAGGAAGGGGAATTTGTCTTGCGGAGGCTAGACGACAGGGCAAGAGAGTGAAAAACCTTTGCGAGGGAATGGGAGGAGAGAAACAAGACAGAATCGTGTGATTGAGGTGGCTGTAACTGCGTTATTAATTACTCTTTTCAAAAATATTTTTTCGGCCTTGCGTTCTGGGGGCGAAGCCTCACAGTCACGAGGGAAGAAAATATTTTCGACCAGAGGGTAGACAGTGGCCTTTTAATGCAATCACTGTGAATCCGTCCTGGTCACGTGCTTCACAAAAAAAGTGCTTTCAACACACGAGGAGATGCCAATTCAGAGATATGCAAACTTCGAGATTTAATTCTCCTCTCACATAATCATCAGGGCCAACAAATGACGTCTATTCAATATCACATTTTGCTAAAAAAAGAAAAGAAAGTAAGCTCAGAACAAGAAATTTACTCCAAACCATACACACAATTAAGGCCAGCAGTTCATAAAGGTATAACTGCTACCCTCAACAGCTAAAGTACAGTCAGCATTTCTGCATATGAACTGCACAAAAAGCAACAAAAAACAGCATACAAGTACCTTTCACAAGTTCAACAGGAAATACATCCATCTTTTCAATTCTCTTTTCAAGTTCGTATTCCGCTGATGCCGAAACTGGGTCAACTTCATCATTGCGTCGATCATAATCATCAACCGAATGTGTGCTAAATACCTGAAAATAATGTATCCAAAAAGCCAATGTCACTTAAAAAGCAGTAAACCAAATGACACTCAACTTCTAACACTGCACTAGAAGAAATCCCAATTGTTTTTTTTTCATACAGTTGTTTAAACGTCAATGAACTACATAAAACTGTTCATTCTAGAACAACCAGTTTCATAATAAACAGTGTCACAAAGGGAACCAACATATTCAGCTGCTGAGAACACACCGTGTGTTGCCAGCGTCAATTATACTTATTAAAATGTTGTTTCTTCAAATTCTGAATATACTACGCTAAATCCCAAGACACTACTTGTGTTTTTATTCCTCACAAATAAAGTTTGCAAGATTTGAACAAAATTCCTGCCATGCTTGGAAACCATGCTCCACCAACAAGTAAAGTCTCTCTAATTCAATTAATTAAAAAATCCTAATAATTTAAACTAGAAGCACGATCCCGACCGATGCTCGTGTATATCTACGGCGTCAGACAATCGTTAATTCAAACACGGGTCAGCTCGCACCGGTTAATTCAGACGGGCATCGCGTCAAGGTACGACCTGCACATCTAGCAATGACCAAAATAAACTTCCTCGAACCTCCATGCATGTTATGGCAAATAAGACGACGATCAGAAGTTCATTTTTGAAATGTCGTGCAGTATCGGACGCTGCTCGGCGCATCACTATTATTTCATTTTTATTTTGGGTTGGCGTCGCTCTGTTCCTCGCATGCATTGACATGCTCATTCCAGTACGCTGAAACTGTACACGGGTAACATGCAATTTCACCCAATTTCAGGCTTCACCGAGATGTTTCACTACATTGGGGTGAAGCATCCTCAAAATGTGACTGGGCTATTTTTAGAAGTTCCACTGTTACTTCATTGCGCCGCACAAAAGGTGTTTGAGGCCTTGACACTTTTGGAGCGCTTAACTTCAACATTCCCAACTGTGTGCATGAAGCAAGGCACTTGATGAAACGAGGAAAAACTGTCACTTGGGTTTCACCTCAAACACAGACAACCATCACACAGGTGTTCACCACATAAAGCTATTGTAATGCAAACGGTTTCGGCAGTTTCTTCAGTTCGTTCAATACTTCCAGTTCATTTGAAGGTTTTTTCGGGTTCTATGAAGGCCAACTTAACAAGAGTCTAGTATTCAAAGCATGCAAAGTTATGCATAAACTGTAAAAGATCCAAACTTGTAAGACTGTGGTAAAGGCGTTTCAATAGAGCGAAAGCTGATTGGATTGAATTTGGAGAGAAAGCTGATTGAATGTCGATTATGCAAAGTGCATCAACATGCAATCACCTTTTTGCTTGAAAATGAATAGTTCTAGAGTGTACACATGATTGTGAACAAATTACAGACCTCATACAATCCCTACCAGTGTACCCAACAAAAAAATTGAGCTCTAAGCTCATTATGATTCTGTTCATGCATGCAAAAGACAGGGTTGGCTTAAAGTAGACTTCTTGTAAGAGAAAAAAGGGGCAGTGGAAGGTGAACAGAAGTTTGAACAAACTGAACTAAAACTTGATGCCCAGACAGACCTCAGATGGTTGGTTATCACTGTTACAGTGACCCCCATTCAAAAAATGTGTGGGCAAGAACAGATTCGCTACTCACATTAAAAAAATTCCCATTCTACAAGGTGAACGAGTTAAGCCATTTCACTGCAATAAATCTGTCGAGTTGTTTCACACACACTACTGCTTTGTGACTAGCTCATCAACTTTACTAGTTCTAGGCAGTTTGAATAAAGCATTTGACCATCAAAGAGACCGCATGTTTTATCTCAAATGCGGCCCGTCTGCGAGACTGATATTCTTTGGGCACATAAGCAACACTTCGGCAATAAGTTCAGCCACTGGTTTGAAGGTTCTCAAGATCCTTTGCTTCGCAGGGGGAAAAAAAAAAATGAAACAAGGTTTCCACAGTAATTTGCATGCAAAAGGAAGGCTTGCTAAAATAAATTCTTGCCACACTTGCATAAAAAGAACAACATCACATATAGCGAAAGCATCAATTCTGCCTTTTTTTACTTTTTTATTCATTCAAAGAAGTTTTAAGAGATGAATGTGTTAAAAACATATTAGTAATGCACATCTCTGAGCACTTTAGGCATGCTTGTCTTACATCATCATATCAGTCTGAAGTAGAGCTAGTAGAACAGTCAATATTGAAGAGAACAGCATGCAGAGACAGGTCCAGTCTCTACAAGCTGTTTTCTGTAATGTTTATAACATCATGAACAATATTAACTTACCACCTAACATTACCAAAAAGAAGAAAGCATGAGTCAGTTCAAGCTTAGCTTATGCAAAAATGTTTCCACCAGAAAAAAAAAAAAAATCAAGATGCTGCCTCTACCATCAGCTGGCACAAGTTTAGTCCCGCAGAAATATGAGACTTCCAATTAATCCTGTTTACGCAGTTGGCTGGTAACCCACAAATTCTAGGGGATAAATTTGACTACAGTCCACCCCTGCTCAGAAGGTACCTTTATCGGTTCTGTGCTGAACTTGACACGTGCAGAGCGTGGTTGGAATGGCACTGGATACGGTTCCTCTTCGTCATCGCTCCCTAGGCCAGGCCGCTCAGTAAAGAAGTGGCCGTCTGGCAGCACATGATAGGAGACACCTTCCTCCTCGACCACCACTACGCTCGGTGGCCGGCTCTCCTCCTCGGCCACAGTTGGTGATGGTGTACGAAGCACAAGCAGCCGCCGCACCTCCTGGGCCTCTTCGTCGCTGAGAATCTCTTGCTGCCGACTGAGAGGAACCCAAACTGGCTGTTCAAGATTTCATTGCCAACTGTGGCAACTACATGCTACGAGCACACATCTAACCTAGGACTAGTTAAGGCTGCTTTGACGGCTTTGCTAGCATAACTACAAATGCACTAAACCCAATATGTACCCCTAAAAGGAAAGGTGATGTGATGCAGCACACACATTTGGCATGGACGTTATTGTAGGCTAGTTGGTGCATTTCTTAAAGTATGTTTTAAGCGTGGAACAACGGGAAAAAAAGAACAGGAAGAGCCTTGTCTAGTCTATTCTGGTCACTGTGTCCCGTTGTTCCACGCTTAAAACATACTTTAAGAAACATCTGGTGTGCTATGCTACTAAAGCTAGCATGCACAGTTGCATTGGTTATGCTCATAACAAAAAGACTGTTTGCAATCAGTTAAAAGTAGACAAACCAAGAAGTCGGTTAGATCGCCTCCGCCTAAGAGAGCGCAGTAACAAACACCTAGCTGCCTTAAAGTAAGTATTTTGCTGTGACAATGTGTGAGTACTACCATTTCTAACGTTCGTAATTACATTTTCGTTCTAACCTCTAATGTGGCCTCAGGTGTATGAATAATATAATACTTTTGTGCACACACTACTCACAAAGCTTCCACAGCACTGTAAGCTAAAAGTAAAAAGGGGAATAGCTCTCCAAAGATTTTTACAGTGTGTGCATCGGCTTGAACCTAGCATTTCTTTTCCTTACCTTGAGCTAAGTAGTTTGTCCGCTTCCTCCTGTGTCATAAACTCTACACCACTGCCATCTACTTGGGCATCCAAATTGATATCTCCAAATGGATCCCCCTGCAAGAACAATTACAAAAAAAAAAGTACCAAACACATATATACATTACAGAAATTTGCTATTCAAAACATGCATATGCCTAATGCAAATTACATCTAGTGTCACAGCAGAGCAAGCAAATATGCACACAGTAACCTTCAAACTAGTGTTTAAACATACTTTATGAAACTGAAACTTACTTTGTATGATCGAGAATTTATGACCGCTTCAACATTGAATAATTCATGCTCTCGTGTCTCAAGTTCAGCCAAAGTTTCACCGGCAGCATGCTTTAAGCCACTATTGTTGCTGTTGCTGTACTTGTCATGGCAGACATTATCCTGAAACACAAAAAAAGAAAGAAAAAGCTGATCAGCACATGTAAGAACAGAACGAATACGAGCTTAAATGCAGAGAAGCCACAAGAATATGCTAAACGCAAATAATTTTTAGCATGCTTGGCCCGTAATGACATTCAGTCAGGTCACAGTCAGAGCAGGCAGGCCACTATACAGACATATGGCCACACCGACATTTCTACTCACTATTCTACAGTCAGTGACTCAAGCGGCCATGGCCCTATCAAATGCCAATTTCAACTACACAAGCTGTAGCAGCTCGGTACCTGTTGTAGAAGCATAGTTGACCTCCCTGATGCTGCAGCCAGTGTGTAAAGGAGTACACTGTTCGAAGGAGGCTCGCTGATTCCATTATGGCCAACATAGTCTTGTTGAGGCCAATGTGGTACATCTTCCATTTCAACTGGTGGACCTAAACAGCAAGCAAGGCATTTTATTGCACAGACACCAGAACGCTTCAATTTGCAAAAAAAAAAAGATCAGTAGAAGTCAGCCGCTTAAGCACAAACATTTTCAAACAAAGTAATATCTGGTTAGGTAATAGGAGAATAAACTAGTCGGGCTACTTCAGCCGCAGTGATCCTGGACTGTCTCTCCAACTCCCCATTCACCCTACTGCACCCCTATAGACACCAAGTGAAGCGGACAAAAGCCTGTAGGCTGGAAAGGCCTTTTTCAGCCTACACTTCACTTTGTGGCAGAACCACAGAAAGCTGCTCGCAAATATAATCTGCTAAAGAAAGTACATTTGGTAAGAATGTAAAAACACATTTTGCCCTGACAATTTAAAACACCACTTTTTGATATGCTCATTATCTACCATACCAAGGCACCAACAAGACAACATAAAGCAGAATTGAGATCTGTGTAGATTAATTTCCAAATCAAATATATCTTGAATTGAAATTCACCCAATATTTACATGCCAGTGTTCCCCATGAGCTATAAAATGAAACTGGGGACTTCAAGCTAATTTTGCCTAGCTGGGACTGACAAATGCTAGTACGCAGGGTTTAGTTAAGTACACAGTACACGGATCAGTACAAACTAGATTACTAGGCAAAGCAAGCATAGCAGGGGACTGCAGGAAGTTAAGTAGGTGGATGAGGTTAGGAAATCTGTGGGGATCAGTTGAATTCAGCTGGCAAAGGAGTGGGTTATGTGGAGGGATATGGGAGATGCCTTTGCCCTGCTGTGGGTAGAGTGGCTGATGATGATGATGGGTTAGTCATCCAAGCCCCATGTATTTCACTTACCAAGTGGGGCTCGGGTAAAAATATTGGCATGCAGGTGTTTCACCTTCATCAATATGCCATTAATTCAGCCAAGAATTAAAATAAAAGTTTCACACACCTTAGCCATGAAGACCTCCTATTTCCCTAAATGAACTTCAAACAAACTGATACAATCACAGTGAACCTTTTAAAATGTACACTTCAGCAAAGCAACTTACATTTAAAAAACAACATTCTTCTCTAAAAGCCAGCCACTAACTTTGCATTATTCACTTACAGTACATTGGCCACAAAAGTTTGCAGTGCACAAGAGCATGAAAAAAAAAAAATTCTTTTTGGCTTCGTCCTGCAAACCAATCGCCTGAAATGTTAGAAACCATGAGGAGACGCTTGTATCCGGCAGGCGAGTGGGTTGTAAGGCAGCACTGCAATAATTTTGTTCCCAAACACACTTACACAGCCTGTAAACTTTTGCCACTGACTATGCAAACCTTATCTTTCTCTGTAGTGGGCTGCAAGCACCAAGCATTGACCACAAAAGCTAGGACAATATCACTGGACTGGGGTTATTCATATGATGAGATTTCAGGGAACATTACTCTTGCAAAGCAACATCCCCCCCCCCCCCCCCCCCCCCAGTGTAATCTTTACTAGTAAATAAAGCAATGCAGTTTAAAAACACACAGTGCCTGTGAACTGGAAATAGCGCGGATTCCAACACACTGACCGCACATGAAAAAGTATTTATGAGTTAGTCCATTTCTGCAGCCCTTCAGTTGTCCAACAGAAGGGCACCAGCAATGAAGCATACAAAATAAAGTGCACGATGCTTTTGCTGCATAAAAAGACGCATACACCAGAATTCTTTAAACAACAAGCAAATCAAATAAATAATGAAGCAGTTTATAGTTTTTACACCAAAATGAAGCAGCAGCTTTCAAGCTAGACAATTCTTCAGATGCAACACAATGGCTAGCTACCACACTCATATTTGGCTAAAGGTGACAATAATTGAACCATCTGTACTCAGTGTCCGCAAAGAAGCCTCCAGGTAGGAAAATATTACATTCTAGCTGCTACTGTGTTGTATGCGAGAATGCTATACAGGACAGCCAATAAAGGACTTACAGGAGTCATGCTTGGATGTTGCATGGTGGAGCACCGGGGGTTTGGAAGGCAAGGGTGGCTTGCTGTTGTTAACTCGAGCATATATACTGCCCAGCTGCTGTTTGGCACTGTCAGTTCCTTCTGAAGGTCCCCAGCTCTTTTCGTCTTCTGTAGATTCACCGGGGGGGTCAGTACAGAGTGGGCTATCTTCTTTTAAGTGCACTGTGCTATGCTCCAGCTGCGGGGTGCATAAGGGCACAGAGTTTTTTGGTGGGAGCGCGTCCAATCGCTCATTTGCATGGTCTACATTACGCGATTCCCCAGAGTCCAATGAACAACTAGAACTACTTTGAGCAGATGAGAGGGTCGGATGTGCTTCTTCTTCAGCCATAGGCAGACCATGTGGAGGAGGGACCGGAGGCATGGCTTCTTCTGGCGGCCGAGGCAACTCCCCCCCCTGCAAGAGGCCGTCCTCTGATGACCGCCTCAGTGACTCGACCCGTGGTGGTGCGGAGGGCTTCTTGTGCTGTGGCACCTTGACAGGAGGCTCCCCTGGCTTTGTAACCCCGTTGGAGATGGCAGAACTGGGCCCATTTCTGGCAGGGTCACTGAGTGTCTCAGTGCTGCCTCCTTTGGCACTGTCCCCATTGACCAGGCTCTGGGAATTCTCATCAGCTGACCCCTCTTCGTTCCATTTGGGGAATGACGTGGCAGGAGTGGCCGAGGATGGGGAGCTGGCCGGTGAGCTAGCCACACTTCCTTTGCGCCCTGACACAGGTTGGGGCTTTTTGGATGCCTCCTGCAACCGCTCAAACATGGCGCGCGCATTGTAAAACCGTGCAACATGACTGTCACTCCGTGTTAATGTTGGCGGCCCCGACGGTCTTGCTGCGTCGGCTGTATTAGGCTCTAGGGGGGACGTGCGTGCGAGCGATTCATTGGAGGCAGTTTTGCAATCATCACGAGCTTGAAACATGTTGGCAATTGAGCTAACTTTGGAACCTGTCTTGGTGCCTGTTGGTGCCACACGTCGCCGCTCTGCCCCATCTTGCGTCTGGTTCGTTCGGGATTCAAACGTTGACCGCAGACTTGAGATAAAGGGCTTTGCTGGAGACGTAGGGGATGATGATGTAGGAGGGGGTTCATCAAGCCATCCCGTACGGGAGCGTGATGCGGCCAGAACTTCCGAGCGTCGGACTTCAGCCATGTTGCAGCCAAGGAAGGGTGGCACCAGTGAAATAGATGGCTCTCTCAGCCATCACGTACCCTGCAAAGGCCATATGCAGTGCTTTTATGCAAGATCGAGACTAAACAAAACTCAGCAACAGAAACTAAACGGGCAGTGTTAAAATGAAAACGTGCATCAGCAATACACCTCCAAGTACAGCAAAGGCCTTGTTTACAGTGTTCACAGCATCAGGAGAATGAAATTACAAGCAGACGTGCCAAGAACGACTTGAAACAGTGGCATTAATCACATGGCTTCTGGCATTAACCACATGGACAACTGCTAAAGAACACAAACGAACAGCCTGCCAGAAACCGTGCACCTTATGTACAAATCAGCCTAGGTTAAATTCAACAATGTATTTAAAATCTGAACTGTAAAAAATTGTCAATTACATAGACCTATACTCATGCACTGTACAAATAATCGTGCAATATCAGCACGCAGCAAAAGGCCCAGTTTGCCATCGTCTCTGCCCGCAGAAATTAACTGTACAGGTCAGTGTGCGAACTCGGCTTACAGAGAGGTAATACATTACATTCAGAAAAATGTATGCATGTACAACTAGTCATCTTTGTTGAGTTGGTTGTGCCTCAATTTGGCACGTTTTAAGCACATCCAGTTCAAACGTACTGCTCCTGTCCAATGCACACTGCACAACAAAGAACATCTCTAATTTACCCACCTGCAAGTCTCCACAGTTTGAATTATACAACACTAAACTTTTTAGGCTCAAATTACCAGCATTAAAATGCCCGGACTACTGCAAATCCAACATCCGTGAACTACATAAACAATCCTGAGGTTTGGTTACCCATTGTGCTACTGAAGGACTGGGTAAACTATCAATAATAAGCAATATGAAATAAAAATGCTACTGCTGTTGGAAAGACAACAGCAAACAACTATTGCTAACACCATACAAAAATAGACAATCACAAGAACAGAACTCTAAAAGCCTGTTCAGTGCCCTTTTTTGGGAAAGGTGTGCACGAATATATTACCACACTAAGGAAGGTTCAGCATAATCATTTAGCAACAGGCTTGGCCCCACTACCAGCAATGAGACTAGAAACATCAGCAATATACAATTTCAACTCAGAAATTAAAGACTGCAATAAGTGTCATGTGTATGTCAAGTTCAAGTGATACTGCATGGTTGTTTGGTCTGTTTTCCACGTAAACACTGCCGACTTTAGCTGGCTGCAAGCTTTTATTCTCTCTGGGCGTGCTGTTACTTTTTTTCAAGACCGATACTAAAACATCAAATAAGTCTGGCTAAGTC
Source organism: Amblyomma maculatum (assembly GCF_055883805.1). Taxonomy (NCBI): domain Eukaryota; kingdom Metazoa; phylum Arthropoda; class Arachnida; order Ixodida; family Ixodidae; genus Amblyomma; species Amblyomma maculatum. The sequence continues at coordinate 247,845,157 of NC_139344.1, forward strand.
ATCTGTAATACAGTACACAAAACGGAATATGTAGCAAACTATCATAATATGGTCATGTTTTAAAGAGCTTAAAAATTAAAATATAAAGACTTGAAGGCGAAAAGTAGCAAGACAGTAAGTCCCGATTTCTAAGTTCCTAGGTAGGCAACACAAGAATCTTTTGACATTTCACACAAAAGCTAAGCCAACATGGCTCAAAACATAAATAACAGCAGTTGCTGGACGGGCCAACGACTTTACGGCCGGGCAGAAAATCGATTTAACTTTACTTCGTGCGAACAGCTCAAAATTCCAGTAGCAAGCCCCAAGACAGTGACAGCAGGCAGACATTAGAGGCCAAAACCCGACGTCTTGCACGCGCGTGACATTAAAATACCGCCGCTATTAGAAACAAAATGCATTAAAGTTCATTGACGGGTTCAATGCACACACGGCACACACTACTCCCATAGCTCCCTCGTAAGCACGAGCACAAACAGTTCTGGAACGTGAAAACATCGCAAGCAAGTAGGGCTGCAGGAAGCAGCTATGAGAAAAAGATGCCCTATTTTACCACGGAAACAACAGCGCGAGCTAGATAATTAAGAAAAAAAAAAAAAGATTCCCCACTGTCAAAACAAGTGAGCCGATTCTGAAACTGCACTCAAAGCGGAACCACGCATGCGGACCACGAGTCCAGCAGACATATCGTGCCGGTATTCAGCATGTTTTACAGAATAACATTAACCGAAGCATGAGGACGAGGGAAAGGCTTTGCACACTCAACAGTTCCAAATATATAGGCACGTAAATCCACGGTTCAAGGCTGCCTGAAACCCACGCGACAGGCTGCAGTGAAACGCTAAACGCACGACAACGCGATCGTTCGCACCACACACGACGCCTGCCTTGTTTTTTCTCCGGAACTAAAATAGAATGCACGTAACGCTGCTGCAGCACAACCCGTTGGTCCTACCGTAAAGTTGCTGAACGGAGTACGCTCCGTAGACTTTGCTCGAAAGCGTGACCGGGAAGGCCAGCGCATAAATAATCCTGCCGATGAGATAAGAAGCATAAAAAGAAACTGCCCTCATAAACGCAACAGCACCAGCAGCTGAGTCATGGATATCCGTTTAAAAATCAAGCGCGGTGAGCGTAGCAAGTTATCCCTGCACCGCTTAATGCAATGTAGTAACCAAAATAAACATCGACCTGAACGATGAAGTGTACTACTACATACACCAGCGATCGCGAGGAGCGACTCCAGTATCAAGTGGGCGTCTGCAGTCTCTTGGCAGTGTGGCTAGGCTAAAGATGAATAATATCGAGCAGGAGTCACATAACAGCACAGAGCACTGGCGCAACACCTCCACTTGGTTTAACGATTGCTCTGCTAGCAACTGCAGATGCCTCCTCCCCCGGCACACTTCTTTGTCGTTGACACACAGCTTCCGGACGTGCCGCGTCCGTAAGTTGATAAGCAAACCGTTACGCGCCGGCATATAACACTCAGGACCGTAATTTACACTCCAATAAATCCTCACAATGCTTAAAACAGAGGGAGCGAAGAAAATCATGTACCATTTAGCCGTTGCTTGCAAAATGAGAACCCGCCGATAACGCACGGCGCTGGCCCGCCGCCATGTTTTGGAGCGTTTAAGACGAAGGCGAGGAGGACGAAGCAAGCAAGGGTCTTCGCCCTCCAGCGGCAGAAATCGAAAGCACTGTTGACCTGCGTTGGAGTCACGGGATCCCCAAAGGCTCCAAACCATGTGCGACAATACACAAAAACAAAGGATCAGCGTCGGCAGCAGCGCTACTTCGACGAGTGCTTAGCGCTCTGGCGACCGCCGCCACACTGTTGAGCCGCAAGGGGGAGGGGGGACGAAAAGAAACGGGATCGCTATCGGAAGATCTTTAGAGGGGGGGCCTTACAACGAACAGGAACAATGGCGCGGGCGGCCTTAGACGTGACTATTCACGTGACGTTTGTTTCCTTTTTTTTATCGTCTGCGTTAAGCAAGCTTTATTTTGGTGCCAAAGCTTTCAGTCTTTTACACACTGCAAACCCTCTCAGGGAGCCAGCCACCACTTGCACATTTCGCCACTCAATAGTTCACTTTACGAAAGCTCGAAACATAGCTTTTCCTATCTTGATACAAATTCAGTAGGGGACAACATATTTTGAGGCACGCAGGATCGAGCGCAACAAAAATTTATTTCTTAGCTGAAATTCAGATCATTTCATTGAAAAGAGGAAGCAGGAAGGGGTATGCGTTACGTTTTCCATTCGCTGGGACGGTTACCAAGTGACCGGGCAGGGATTTTCTTTTCCTTTTCTTTTTTTTTTTTTTTTTTCGGAGACCCGGCACCACGTAATACCTAGTCCAGGACAGTATACATGTCACGCTCGTCACTGACGAGTTTACCTCATATGATTAACTAATATCATTAGGATGTCTCTAAAGTAATTATAAAGTTCACTAAATGTCTAAACAAGACTAAGGCATTGAGCCTTCGACTTTAACAAAATATACACATCTGTTCTCTAAAAGTCACCCTTTGATGGAGGCGAAATGCAAAAACGCCCACGTTCAGAGTCTTCAGCGCTCGCTAAAGAAAAACTTCAAAGGTGCATTCAGCTTTGGCATATGCCCGCATGGTTGAAATTTGTTCCGATCGAGTTCTACGTCGCGACTAATTGTATCGGGGTTCTAGAGAACACATATTTCTCAGCGGGAAATTATTCCTCTATTTTTTAACTGTTATCGACTCATTATTTCGTACAAAACCTTATTTACGGGGCGGTGACGAAAATGTTCGGTGTAAGTGGCATTCAAAAAAAAAAAAAAAAAAGAAACGGACGTATACAGCAACTTTATTTTCCGGCTGCAACGATCTGAACAAAGCGATTCAATCTGAACCAGGGGCGTAGCTAGGGGGAGGGCTTAAGGAGATTCAGCCCCCCCCCCCCCCCCCCCCCCCGTAAGTGAAAGTTTTTCGCACTGTCATACACCACAGACCAAAACAACCAACAGAGCCGGAAATCAATCTGGACTTTGTCTCCAGTATGTCATTTTCACGCTCAAAAAGAGATTTCGGCGGGAATGAAAAAAGCGAAAGGTGCATTTAGCTTTCTGAAATCGTTCATCGGACCATACAAAGGAGACGAGCCATACTATCAGACAAGCTGGCAAAGCACGCAGAGATGGAATGCGTGGAGAAAAAAAATAATAATAACTAGGAGGGAGCGTGACGCCACATGCGCAGCCTCCACAGGCCAAACTCGATCTTCTCACGCCGCGCTGTCGTCTCCATCTCGGGCCTCTTGTTCGCACTGAATCTCGGGTGTTTTTTTTAGCCGCTATGTATGCTCCGTTGGAAAGTCTGTCGAAGTGGTCTGCTGAGAGTCCTCGTCTGTTCGTAACAATACAGTTCGTTAAGAGTGCAGATACTGCATTATAATCAAAGTTATAGGCACACTGGAGAAAGTGCAGGCAACTATTTCATCTGCGGGTCCGACAGGAAGATTACGTATTCGAACTAATGTTAATTATATGGCTGGAAAACTGGCTATGATGAATTTTCAGTGCTGCATTTGCTGAATTAAACAAATGATTTTCGTCTGAAACAATACACGCGCATGATACTCGATGGAACGAAAGCCCCGTACGGTACTATTCTTCCGTGCAACCTTTGCACCCCGGCAAGGAGAATTTATGGCGCAGTTGAGAGGTGACAGGTTGGTGATAGGTATCTTGATACGGAGGAGGCTGAGCAGCAACGTCAGCCCCCTTCGAAAAAAAATTCCGGCAGACACGTACGTACGCTACTCCTAGACCAAGCAGGCATGCTCGTGTACGGCTCCGTTAAAGCGGCGGGACTTTATGTCGGGTAGTGTTTCACACAATGTAGTAGATTACGACTATTCTGCGCCCTGGAGCATATATCCCTGCGGCCACCACAGCGGATAGATATTGTTAAGGACGAGGAAGAAGAGCTAGGGCCGAGGCGCGGGCAGGAGCGCTCGCGCTGGGCCCGCCGCGATTTATTAAATCATCTCACAGTCATGGGCCACCTCTGTGTTCTCTGCGTTCATCGGCTTGCCGCCCCGTCACAATATTTATTTTTGCGTTCTCTGGAATCAAACGTATCCGATTATGCAGCCCATGGTCAGCACAGTCAGCACGTCTTGGTTGACGAGCTCGTTAATTTCTCTTCGCGCATCTCTTCAGTTGCTGAAATACGCCAGCATTTCCCGTCTCACACGCCACGTGCACTACAGGAATATAATTCTGCGGTGCACGAGGCATAAGTGAGTTCCGCTCACGCGATAAGACAGAAACACCGTTGCAGTACTTATGCATTTATGTATGGGTCTTTGAAATCACGACGGCTCTTCAGCAAAGTGTTTCTCAAATTCTTGCGTTGTAGTAGAGTCAGTTTTTTTTTTTTAATTTGTTTTTTCTAGAAAGTTCTACGACAATCGGTTGAGGCGCTTTTAATAAAGAGATCGGATAAAAAACGTTGTCATCCTCCGTATAAAGGTGCCTCAACGGTGCTAGTAGAAACTATCGTGCTATCGGACTATTAGAATAACGGCGGGGAATTTGCGGTGACCAAGGAAAACCTGCAGTAACAGCACATGGCACGCAAGCGAAGAGATCTCGCAACACGTATATACTATATACTTACATGAGCTTTGTTCGCAATCAAGATCTCACGACGTCGTGCGGAACGCGGATGTCCATGCACTGAAAATTTGTTGAATTTATGAGGGCTACACAACGCTGTAAAACAAATGTTAATGTTCTTCTCACAGCAGAGGTTTTTTTTTTTTATTTATTTATTTATTTATTTATTTATTTATTTATTTATTTATTTTTGGCTGTCTTTCCCGTACTATGTTATTAGGGCAACAGTGGCATGCTACAATGTGGCTGGAGAACGGGTTGCCCGCTCTTCTTTCCTTTCACCCTGCCTTCTTTCTTCATTTCCTTTACCATGGCTCTTCCTCCATTTCACTCTTTTCTAATGGATATTTCAAATGAAAACAAAGGAGAGATGAGGTCTATTAAATGTGAAAAAAAAAAAAAAAAAAAAACGATTATGCCGGCCTTCCAAGGGAGCGAAATGCGGTGTGCTCGCCCGCAGGAGTGGATTTATGAGCGGCTTTTGGATGCAGGAGTTTGGGAAAGGGCAACGTAAGAAAAATGCGCATTTTTCGAAGGGAAAAAAATGAAACACAATGCCACTTATCAGCAGAAAATCAGCAAATTTATAGCGCTTAAGAACTAGGAGCGGAGAAGGGCCTAATTGTGACCACTGCATAAACCTGCCGGTGATTGAGGGACACTCCTGGTGCTTCTATCTACTCCCACTCAATCCGCTCGCCTTCTTTTGTGTTCCCCTCCCGTAGTTTCCGCCTTGCACCATGCTCCTGGTCTGTCTCCCCGTTCGTGGCTTTCCGTTAGTGACGGCGGGCTTTCCTCTCTCTCTCTAAGCCGCTTCCATCGTTCCGCGCTCCCCAGCTTCGCACTCTTGCCGTTCCACTGCCACGCTTCCTTCAGGGCTTCTCGTTCACGTCCTAACGAGCGTCATACTCTATCCTCACGCCGCATTTCGGCTTCTGTTTCGTTATCTCCGCGCTTCCCGAAAGGGAAATTTGTCTTTTATCTACGCCTCGAGTCTCATGCATATACCTCTATACCGAATGCTACATCTAGGATATTGACAGCGCCGTCTCTCTTTCGAGGCGCCGCCTTACCATTCGTTTATGTCAGCTCTATAATAAAGCACAATGAAATCTAAACTCTGCCATGGTAGATAACCCGGTTGTGTTTTCATTTTCAACTTATTTTGTCAGCTATAGCGTAGTGCACGAACATGAAAACTGCTGTGAAACACCGTTCCAGCTGAGAACTATTCACAGTGCATGTAAGGTTACATCGTGTCATCTATACGATAATAAACAACCAAACGAGCTCGCAAAGCATATAGCAGACGACAATTAAGCAGTCGAACCGTACCGCAGCCGCGCTTTGGCTCAGGGTCACACACTGCATCCACGACAAAGAAGGAATTGAATTACATTGCTATTACATTCCTAAAAGCCATGCGAATGTAGTTAAATTACATTACAGATTACTGCTCCAACAAGTTAATGGCATTACGTTACAATTAGTTCAGAAGAGTAATGCAATTACTCTTTAATTACTTTCTGGTCCTCATGCATTTATACAAAAAAACCAAGTAAACCAGTAAACAAAACAATCTCTCTGCAGACGCGACACACACATTATTTAGTCTGCCCTTCGAATTCCACTTCAGACAACTATTCCCTTCTTATCATCTCTAGCAAGCGCCGTTACAGAGATAAACAACGGCAACAAAATAATGAAAACAAAAACATGTTCGAATTTTTGTTGCTTCATTGTGCTCAAAACGTACTGAACGAGCAGCGAACCCAGCGTCCTGCTGACCACGAGGCGTCTCCAAAGCTCCGCGAAGCAAGTAGTTTATAGCTTCAGTTGTCCAAGAAATCGTTGACAATCCCCCTCCCTCCCTCCCTCCCTCCCTCCCTCCCTCCCTCCACACACACACACACACACACACACACACACACACACACACACACACACACACACACACACACACACACACACACACACACACACACACACACACACACACACACACACACACACACACCTCCCAGTGGCAGCCAGTGTAACCAGGCCGTCCTTAGCCGACATTTAGTGCCACTGCATGCTCCTGATTGGTTTCAAACTCCATCTTGTGCCACCTGCATCTTCGGTGCCGCGGCCACTCGGCGCTTTACATTTTGCTGCTAGGGAAATTCTTCCGACTACACATAATGATGCTCGCAGTAAGTGACCCGACTACAAAGGAGGCAGGCGGACTCAGACTCCCAATCATGCTCAGTTCTTCGACGATCCTTTATGCTGGCCCGGGATTGCCGCATGTCGTTCATGCATTCTAGGCGACATAACAGGCGCAAAAAGTCTAGCCTACACAAGCAGCACCTGTGCATTTTAAAAAAAGTATTTACGAAAAGAACTAAGTACTCCTGCTGCAAAATTACTGCCCTAAAGTAATTCGTTACATTACCAAATTACCGGACCAGCAATTATATTAAAATTGCCGGGAAAGTAATTAAATAACAGTAATTTACTGGCAGTCCTTCAATTACTGCCATGTCTGCATGAGAGCAGCGCAGTTACCCAAGATGGGTCGACGGCTGCCCTGGCATCTCCAACCTGTTTTAGGCGCTGGCATGACTGTAAGGAATCAGCCTGGATGTGGATGCATTAACATGTCGCCTTGTTTGCGTTCCATATCTGTGTGGTTGGTAGAAAAAAAAAATATTCCCTTATACTCCTAATATTCGTCCCTCGTGTAGGGGAGTGAATTTTACATACACACACACACACACATATATACATATATATATATATATATATATATATATATATATATATATATATATATATATATAAGAAACACAAAGAACGGGAGTAAATAAAACCTACTAATCTGTGTGCTCTTGAGTACATGCCACTTCCACTAAGACGTCTGTTTCTATTTTTAACAGTGTACAGGGTAGTTCACTTTTAGTTTGAACACACGGTCGCTGTCTTCAAAGCGCCATTGCGTCCGACACGGCCCCGTATTCAGAGTTTGCGACGTTATCGCAGTGTCGCTATCTCACGTGACCTCGAGTCATCTGATTGGTCGAAACTCCGGAACCGGAAGAGGTGGCAACATCATGTTCCGGCGTTGCCACCAATCAGATGACTCGAGGTCGGGAGATAGCGACACTTACGATAACGAAGCAAACTCGGAATACGGGCCCATGGAGGCGGTCATGCGCATAGACTGCACACCAACTTCAATGCGCGGCCGCGTCAGACGCAACGGCGCTTTGAAGAGAGCAGTCGTGTTTAAACTAAGAGTGGACGACCCTGTACCTCACCTTGACACAATTTTCAGCATAATGAGGTACAGAAGAAATGCTTTGCGCGAGCAAGCTGCGTATCGTGTTGTGTGAAGCATAAATTTGAGAAATGCACTGAATGAACTTTCTTCGAGGTGATAGGAAGAAAAAAGAAAACGCCGAAATCATGTGACGCTATCGCGCTTTGCCAACTCGCGTAAGAATCTGAGCCATCTAAGAGCGCGCGTGTAGCCATGTTTGCAAGTGTTCACCACGGCGTTTAGCAATGTACACGACGCTTTCAATATCCCGTCGGAGGTAGATACTCAAGTTTTGCTGGTCCCGAAAAACTCTAAGCACGGTGCCAGCAGGTGGCAGCTGTGTGTTTCATGCGTCATATATGACGCACGAAACACGCAGCTGCCACCTTATAAGACGAAGACAGCAGCGCACGCACAAGGCTCACAGCTGACTCTACCGGCCGAAAAGGAGCAGACTCGCTTTATCGAGCGGAATTTCGGCGGTTCGTGAAGGCACGACAGTACCGCGACCAAAGGGCGTCGGCGCGCTTTCAGCGACATGTGTGCCATTCACATTGGATATGGTCGCAACGAGCCTTCGCTCGATGCAAGAAAATTCAACAACTGGTACAAGAGACGCGCAGCTGTGTCTAATAATAATAATAATAAATAATAATAATAATAATAATAATAATAATAATAATAATAATAATAATAATAATAATAATAATAATAATAATAATAATAATAATAATAATAATAATAATTGGTTCACAGGAAGGGAAAAGCGCAGTATCTGTCACACTTGCTATGTGGACATCTGAACCGCGCCGTAAGGGAAGGGATGAAGGGGGAAGTGAAAGTGGAAAGACAGAAAGGGGAGCCGTAGTGGAGGGCTACGGAGTAATTTCGACCACCTGGGGATCTTTAACGTGCGCTGACATCGCACAGCACACGGACGCCACTTCGTTTCGCCTCCATCGAAACGCAGCCGCCGTGGTCGGGTTCGAACCCGGGAACTCCGGGCAGTAGTCGGGCGTCTTACCACTGCACCACCCAGGCGGGGAAGCAGCTGTGTCTCTTGAGAGCAAAAACTTGCCAGCAGACTGCATCTACCAAAAACTTTTAGAGGGCACTTTGGACCACTAAAGTGCGATGAGGCGAAAGCCATTATAGCGCGGTGGATAGAAGCCCTCCACTACGGTACCTCTATCTCTCTCTCTCTTCTTTCACTCCCACCTTCCTCCCTTCCTTTACGGCGTGGTACATGTGTCCGCGGAAAATTACGAGATATACTGCGCCTTTCTTATCCTGTAAAACGATTTAAAATGCCGCTGATGCCTGCTGTACTAACGCCTCCTAGTCATCTGGGTGTGCTTCTGTTGGCTGTGCGGTGCAGCGTTCGAGGAAGGACCAAATGAAAGGCGCCGCACAGACGTCTGGATCGGACGCCCGGCGGGGTCAGCTTCGTCTATGCACGAATGGCCTGGTGACGTCATGATCAGTCGTGACGGTACATGGCGCGTCCCTTGTCGAACACAAGCAGCATTCCATTGAACGCATCAAAGCTCACCGGCGTTCTATAATTCGTTTACGGGAAATTAAAGGCGCAGTATCTGTCACTCGCGGAATCCCGTTGTCCTCACGGTAGACATGGATGAACGTTTCACGATCCGGGGCGTGGCGCAGTTGATAAAGCGCTCGGCTGAGGATCCAAGGGATGGAGATTCGATTCGCGGTGGAGACAAAGTTTATTTATTTATTTTCAACTATCTTCCTCGAAAGTGCGACACCCTCTGCCGGCAGCTCCTGCTGACAACGATGAGACATTAAAGGCTTTCGCCTTAATATTCGAGCCAGCACCGACTGCAGAGCGCACGACTCCGTCCCGTCGTTTTCACAGATACGGCTACTCAAATGTTCAGGGTGCACGAACATGAAGAAGAAAACGGTGACAGCACCATGAAGATCAAAAGCGTCACCTTTATTCCTGATCTGCTGAAGATCTCCGCTGAGGTCCTGACCAATTGACGAATCCGAAAACAAGCAGCGGGATAATAATGTGGACTACCTATAAGGACTGGCATCCTCCTTGAGCCAAACTATATCTCTGTATGGAACGACGACCAGGGCAACTAGTTGGGAGAGCATTTCGTCGAGATAATGTCCGTTATGTCCCTCATATTCGCTTGTCGGCTTGTATCTTCTGAGCACGACGAACGGAAAGATATTCTCAATGGTATACATGGTTTCGGAACCATGCAGGCTTCGCAACTCCAGAGCCAATGTTCGCTTGAAGACCTTCTCACAGCCAAATATATTCCAGAAGGTAAGTAGAATGCAAAAGGCCATTGAACCCAATCTCCGGGCGGGACTCGGTGAGGATGAATTATTAGCCTTCATATTCCATCCTGAACGAGCCAAATTCAAGACAGAGAAGTTGAGTACCGGCGTAGTGCGCTGCTACCCCACAAGGCTTAGGACGTGACCGGGTGCATGAATAGAGTGACCGTGTACTTGCCAGGCAAAAGGTCACCGGTGAAACGTTACCAAGGCAGCGCCCAGCTGTTTAGGGAACATCAGCACTAAGCCGCTAAACCGCTTGGGGTGAGTGGCTTGCTAAGCTGGCATGTAGCTGTGGCTTTGAGCGCGCCGAGAGGTGAACTGCACAAATGGTGTTTACTATGTCGTCGCAAATTTCCAGAGCTCCCTGGAAAGCGCCCAGAATAAAGACGAAGTCGGCAAAACGACCTAGAACAAGGCCAGCAACTCTTTTAACCTCGCAATTAAAAGAGAGATTGACTCATTCCGCTATGATGTTCGCCACAAGGCGTGAGTTTGGTGTAGTGTAGCCTGCCGCATCCTTTGTGAACTTCAAGGCTCAGCTCGACTAGAAATGCTTGTTCAGAAAGAGCTCCAAACTGAAAAGGAACCAAAAGCTGAATGACATCACTGACTTCGGCGCCAGGAACTCTGCTAATTGCACGCTCACTGTCACCGGCATTTAGATCATATCGGGTCTCCTGGTAATGGGCCCCCAGTACGATGTGTTCTTCCTCAAGGTCGGGATCCTCAACGTGCGCGAAGCCCTCGGCAAGAAGATCTAGAAGAACGCAGAGATCACCAACGTCAAAATCGATAGTCTCCTATACGATAAAGAAGACGACTCTTAGTAGTCTCTGGACGACCTGAATGCGCCGCATAACAGTAGACCAACAATGACTTCGGGCCAAGAGCAGATTTACTCGCGTGCCAACGTTTTTCATAACAGGCCTTCATTGTACAAGTTACCCTGTTTCAAGGAGTTTGTAACAACCATCGTTAAGTCCAGTAACGGAAGAACAAGATTACCCTTCCGTCTTTTTTAGTTGGAAAGCGGCTGCCAACGACAGGTACCACTGGAAGATGAAGTTCAGCAAGCTTCCTGGCCCCAGCACCATCAAGGTGGCGAAAAAATACCTCGCGGACATGCTGCGGTAGTAGGGTAGTCATCAAGAGCATAGCATCGATCCCACCTTCAGTGACATGATTGCTCTGATCGAGGAACGGCAACGCCGTTGCGCAAAGGACCTGCCCGAGCTCTACCTGCACAGCGAGGATAAAAATAACGTGACCTACCACCACTTCTTGAATAAGGCACTCATCACGTTCAGCACCGAGGTGCTCTTCCAGTTCAACACCAAGGTGCTCAACCCTGTTCAGCAGCAAGGAACTTATCCTGTTCAGTGACAGGAGCTCGCCCTGTCAGCAACAAGGAGCTCCTCCTGTTCAGCAGCATGGAGTTAAACCTGTTCAGCAACACGGATGTCATTTTGTTCAGCAACAAGGAGCTCAATAACATGGACTACAAGCGTTCATCTCAGTTCAGCCGAAGGCTCTAAGTATGGATAGCGTGAGGTGGTGTGCCATACTCGACAAATGCAATAGCGGGATTTCTCAACTGGCCAAACCTGTTGTTCACTGAGGTCTCGCTGATGCCAGCCATTGTAAGCCTGCGCAAAAACGCATTCGGAAGCGACATAATTGTTGCCAGAAGTCCATTTCGGTACTCGACCCAAAGTCGCCAAGAGCGCGCTATTAGACCTCGATACATCTCGGCATGCCTCGCGATCCTCGATCCTCGCTCTTGCCGTCGTAGGTGCAGCGCTCCGACGACAACCAGCGAATCAAGCCCGAATTAAACGTTCCGGTGTCCCTGATAGTGCTCGTTTATGGCCTGTGAATGTTTATCATGCAAACGCTTATACTTGTGTTTATCCATACTTATGCGTGCATAACCCTGAAATCGTTGGTGCCAGAAAAAATTCTCACGAAATGGTTTTGAGCGTAACTCGGCAGCTGTAGCAACAAATATAACGCTGACTTCCCTGCAGACGCGCGAACGTAGAGCAGCGTGTCTTGTACCGCCAGCTGCCAGCTTTCGGGCTCCAGCTGTGACTTTGCTCGTGATAGCAGTTGACGTAATCAGTAAGCATGCACGTCACATGAACCTGCGATATTTTATGTGCGGTTCTTGGGTATCCTACGCGGATGCCACGAGAATTGTTATTTGACCTTTTCAGCTGTTTTCAATGGAATATATAATAAATGACGGCACCTAGGTATTCAATAATACAGTTAGTTGTTGGGCTAGTTGATATTCTATATTTAAGGACATAGTTATCGGCGCAAAGGCACGTGGCCAAAGGAAAGAAGAAGGAAGACTAGGGACGAACACAGCGCTGTGTTCGTCCCTATATTCAACAAAAAACGCGCAAAATGCCTCTCATATTGTTCATCAAAGGCTTCTGTTGTCGTTGGATACGGTAGAGATAAGTCCAACTTCCTGGAACACAGTTTTTGTTTTATTGTGAGGTGACTGTGTAATATTGCAAAGATAAAATATTCAATGAAATATTAATAATATTGATAACAGCAGTCTCACCTGCCAAAGCGGCGTATAAAAAATAAAGCGTTGCAAAATATTTCTGTTTCTCCCGCTCCTGCCTCGAGTAAAGGCTGCAACTAATGGACTGCGTTTATGCATGCAGCGGCATCTCGCAATGAAACGCCGTGAATTTCATTTTCCTCACCTGGCGGAACGCACACTGAAAGTTTTATCACTACCACTTTCTTTCAGTTTGCTATAGGCGCTTGTTCTCTCGTATGGACCTGACAAAAGTAGAGAGCCACGGCAAACAAATGAAGCTGGACTTTCATAACGGCAATTCTATGCCTCAAATTCAACCTAACGGCCGGTCTTAGAAAACGCAGCTTTAACGTCAAATGTTTCAGGTGAGTTTCTGGCTAGATTGCGCTGAAATTATTGTGGCAAGAAGACTACTCATTCTAGATAAGCGCACAAACAGTGAGCATTTATTGGTTTATTTATTTGTTTGCAACGCACCGGTTGCTTGCAGATCAAGCAAAACGACCGAAATTTGGTGCCTTTTATGCATCTTCTTGTGTTCACTCAAGACGGTATTTTTTATTGTTCAATAACTGAAACTATATTTACAAGCAACCCTTGACTAACAGCCCCTGGACAATTTGTTGGGGTATGCGTGTTCCTTCTAGCACGCTTTCTAAGGACTCAAGAGACGTTCACTGTGTTTACTCATTTGCTGATAGTTTTTAGTTGAACGATGGCTCCAGCAACCGTGGAGAACCTGCATAACCACACATGGACTGCATTGTCGCTCCCATCCGTTTCGAAAAGCTGTCGCCGTACCTTCGGCTCAAGTGCTGGGAGTTGTCGGAAATGTCGGGGAAATGGCAGGAAAAATGGAGACCGTAATTGATCGTTAAGTGTTAGGTAATGAATTGGTGGTTAATACGAAAGTCATTACTGATTGATTAATTACTGACAATTAAAAATAATTAATAAATAAACTCAGAAAAGGTTAAGAATAAAAGTAATAATGAAAAACAAAATTATAAAAACAAAATCATTAAAAAGGGCTTAGTCACCGCGCCGTAGTCCGTCGTAGCTAAAAAATTGAAAGTAGCGAGTCGTAGTGTCGTATTCCGTCAAAACTAACGAAAAAATGAAAGTGACTAATCATTGTGGCGTAGCCCGTCGTAGTCTGTCGTAGCTAAAAGTAGATGAAGCGAGTTAACGCACGCTATCGTGTTTGCTCTTATTGCGAAGCTTAAGCGTCGATCGAATTTTTTTGTTCGTTTGAATTTTATTTTCAGTGTCCCGAAAATCTTATACAAAGACTCCATTTTACTCCTCTTCCCTCCACCAATTCACTGTTCTCTATATTCTGGGTTGCCTGAACATGGTGCCTATGTATGGGTTTGTAAAATGTCGGTTTCGCCGTACACAATAATAATAATAATAATAATAATAATAATAATAATAATAATAATAATAATAATAATAATAATAATAATAATAATAATAATAATAATAATTATTATTATTATTATTATAATTATAATTATTATTATTATTATTATTATTATTATTATTATTATTATTATTATTATTATTATTATTATTATTATTATTATTATTATTATTATTATTATTATTATTATTATTATTATTATTATTATTATTATTGTGTACGGCGAAACCGACATTTTAAGAATATATTTTACGTGCTGCACACAGAGAACTTGCGTGTAACGACATGGCTTCGGAAAAGGGAAGTTTTTGTGTTAATTATTAACTACTGCCTTGATGACGTGCCGGAAAGAAGTGAGTATTGCTTGACTGTAAATATGCAACATTGTTTGGGGATGAGCGGACATTGAAGAAACAATTTATTTGATTTCCCACAGTACATAATGTCCTACAGCGTTTTCATAAGTCGAAAAGCATCTAGAAATGTTATTTCTCATCGGACTACACAGCACATATACCGACATACCGACGAAATTACATTTCGGCCAAAAGATTCTTTATCTTCAGAAAGAACAACGCAATCAAAGGGACTTCGTATCGGAGTTGCACACTCTTTCTTGGTGGCATATTCAGCCTTGCCACTCTTCTTAGTGGTTGTTGCTTTGAAATGATGTACAATCTTTGTCAAAAGTTTAGAGCCTAAGGGGTTTACTCCCGAGCCCCACCGTCATGCGTGTTCCAAATCTCCCGAAGGAAAGAGGATATTTGTCCTACCCTCTCCGCTGGGAAGGACTTCCACGAGTGTTGAAGGAGTGCCACTACACGACTGAGAAGCAGACCCTCTGTGCTCTAAACGTTTGACAAAGACTGGGCACAGAACATTGTTTCGGTGTATCAAATACCGTGTTTAAAAGAGGGAAATGCGGCGATGGCGTATTGCTCTTGCAGTGGTCAGCGCAGCAGATCTGTTCGCGCCGCCGCGGGACCGAAATGCAGTCGCGGCCATACTGATTTGGCCTTCAAGATAAGAGGGAGCTCACAAACTGGCAGACAACTGCTTTTCGGCTAAGTGGAAGCTTCCGTGCTCCGCTCTAAAAGCCGTTATGTCGGGATGAAGCCTCTGGCAATAAGTGGCAGCTGGCAGGTGACATGGTCGGACGCTGATTATTCGATGGTTTGTGCGACTTAACGAGACCACGTTACGTTACAAATTTGGGAAGAGTTGCCAACTCGAGTTGCTCACTGGAGGTGGGAAGGTGGAATAAGAATTAGGCCCGCTATACTCCTAGGCTATGCAGGCACGTTTATACGACTTAGCTATAGCGAGTGGTATACGCTACGCTATCATATCACACCTTTAAAGGCGGGGCTTAAGTGTCTCTGTGATGTCCCCATTATAGGGCTCTTTTCGGGGTGGAGAGCAGGAATCACACACGAAATAGGGCCATGCAGTAGCAGATTTAATCAGAGCTGGATGCCACCGCTCCCCCGTAGGTCTTGAGGCTGCGTCTGGACGCCACTGCGGTGATCCGATGCTTGAGCTGGGAGATGATGACCATAGCTGCAGACAGCGCTGATGATGACGGTTTACATGGCGAGCTCAAATACGGCGCCGGCAGGACAAGCGAGCCATCTTCATATTTTCAAGCACAAACGTCCCTCAGGGAGGCCCGGCTGGGTCGACCTCCTTAGCGCGTCTCTCGTTCCTCTCTGCCCCGCCCTCCTTCTGCGGCTTTCCTTAATTGTCACCTCGGGTCCTTTCTTCCCGTTCTCAGAACTGTCGCCATCCTCGCAACAGCTTCCGTGTAGCCGTTCATAGCCTCCTAGTATAAAGGAGGCTATGAGCCGTTATTAGCACGTCATCCCCGCATTTCAGCGTGTCGTTCAGCGACCCTTCTTCGCATCCGGTTTTCGGATAAAAGGCGACACGAGCAGGCAAAATTGTGGAGAGGTCGGTAGCTCCCGGCTCACCGCACAACCCGGACCCCAAGTTCCCGCACAGGTAGTTAGCCATCACATTCGCTCAGCATAGTTTTTTTTTTTTTTTCGAAGTCTGTGCACCGCCACATCAATTCTTGTGTCCACACGTCGTTGATCTTGAGCTGTATGCGCACTGCCACGAAAGTACATAACAATGAGTCCAACCGCATCACCGCCCGCACGAGAAGTCCACATTCCACACACAACAGCGAGGTCATCCAGCTCCCTAACATCTGTTGACAATCAACTGGCGACTATTTTACAATGAACAAAAATGCCTGTACATTTTCTTCCCTTTAGCAAAGCATTGCAGCGGATACACATTCTAAAAAAGGTCTGAAAATGGTATCATACAGGTTGATATACATAAGATTAAACGGAGTTCATACCATTCGTACAAGTAAAACTAAACACATGAGTACAAGAATAAAGCTTAGACAACTGAACAGTGTTCAGAAAAGGGTATCATACTATGTTTTGTATACATGGATGAAACTTGAGTAGCAGGCTCACAGCGTTATTAATGAAGACCCAGGATTGTACATACCCACATATTGGAATGCGCAATCAGCTCACGGCCTGGCTCTGTCGGCAGTGCAGAATTTTCGTCACTGTTCTCTTCCAGTGCCTGCGACCCTGTGGCCTGTGAATTATCTACGTCACCCTCAGCAGTGCTGCTAGGTTGATTATCACCGTCTACAGCATTTTGCGGCGGTAAATGTTCAGCATGTGTCAGAATGCCGTGAGCGATTTCGAGGTCTATAGAGCTGGTCGCCGCAGGTAGGATTGAGCCATTGCAGTCATTGCAACTGTTCTGAGCCGGTGTGCTCCGTGTGCAAACTTCGATTCTGTCCTGCACTGAATCACTTTGAGGGACCCTTTCTTGGTAGCGCTTCAGTCTGTTCGCCTGCACGGTGAAAGTCGGATGCCTAACACGAAATGTTGCGGGGCATAGTTTTTCCACGATGCGGTAGGGGCCCTTCCATTTTGCCGCCAGTTTATGTGACAGCCCCCTTTCAACGTGCTCAACTTTGAGCAAGACCCGATCTCCTGCCGTGAGCTCTGCTTCCGCGGCTTTAATGTCATGTCTCGCTTTCCGGACCGTGGAGGCGAAGCCAAAGCTTTCTTCGCCACCTCGTGAGACAGCTGCAGTCGCAACGCCAGTTCTGCCCGATAATCGTCCGTGACAGAGCACAATTGGGAGTATGCACGCTCACTGAGCGTGCACACCCCAAGGAACAGTCCGTTCCAAAAAAAAAAAAAAAAAAAAAAACAAAAAAAAAAACGAGTAGGTCGCCCCTCTGACTGCGGGTCGGAAGGGGCTAAAGAAGAGCAACGGGGGTTTCGGTGAGTAGATCCGCTGTAGATGGGAAGATAAAGACATTACAGAACAAGGGAACAGCTATCTTTGGAGATCCTCTTACAGTAGTACAGTACTCGGAGGAAACTAGTCCGATAGTAATGTGCCGCATAAACGGAGGTGAAGCTGAAATGATAGTTTACACGGGCTCTCGCATTTCGCCCATTTCTGAGCTCGTAACTGCACCGTGAGAAAAGTGACCAGTTCGGCCACACGCGAGGCATGCCCTACGTGAACAACGCAGCCCATATGAAGTACTCTATGACTGAGGTGCAGTGAGCAACGTCTCAATGTTCTCTAATCGTTGTTTCCTCTATCTCTTTGCGAGACAAGCTCTCTTCTCTGTCGACAACTGTTACCCCAGACATGCCGCCGCTGATGAGTTCGTTCGCTTCCTCGTTGACAGCGCAGGCGACCGCATCGTCAAACGTCGACGGATCACGTGACATGACAAACAGGCGCACACTGTCCCTCAGCCCATTCACAAATTACGATCTCATTGATCATGCAGCAATTCTTCCTTTATTTTGTTTTCCTCGTCCTTTTCGTCAAGTAAGTCGGCCATTGTTGCCTGCGCTAGCTTCTGTACTCGCGTCGCGAAGGATTGGACGTCTTAGCTAGGCATCTGTCGGGCACCCATAGACCGCTGGATGCGCAATCTCAACGGCTCTCTGTCAAACCTCGTGATCATAACCTATCTGAACTTGGAAAATGTCGCCTCGCTGGTCGCTGCATCATGCCACACAAACTCTTTGGCGACGCCTGCCATCTTTCACTTACAGAGATACAGCAAAGCGATGCTGACAACTTGCTCTACGGTATTCAGAAATTCGCGAACAGGCCCGGTACCATCAAACAGGGATCAAACGGCTAAACGCTAGTACACTCTACCCATTCGCCATGACCTGATCTTTAGCTTTTGCGTTCATTTCAATGCCAGTTTATTTAGCCAGTCGACCGAATGCTGTATATCCTCCCTACTCTCCGTGGCAAAGGGATCTGATTAAGAGCAATACCAGACCCAAAAATACCGCTGCCACCATTGTGATATGTCCCGGTTATATGGATCTTTTCGGGGTAGAGAGAAGGAATCAGACACAAAATAGGGCAGTAACAGATTTAATCAGAGCTGGATGCCCCCGCTCACCCGACGGTCTTGAGGCTGCGTCTGGACGCCGCTGCGGTGATCCGGTGCTTGAGATGGGAGATGATGACCATAGCTGCAGACAGCGCTGATGATGACAGTTTACACAGCGAGCTCAAATACGGCGCCGGCAGGACTGTCGTCCCTCGGGAGGCGAGGCTGGGTCGACCTCCTTTAGGGCGTCTCTCGTTCCTCTGTGCCCCGCCCTCCTTCTGCGGCTTTCCTTGTCACCTCGGGTCTTTTCTTCCCGTTCTCAGCACCGTCGCCATCCTCGCAACAGCATCCGCGTAGCCGTCCATAGCCTCCTAGTATAAAGGATGCTATGAGCCGTCATTATACTTCGTCTCGCAAGATGTTTGCAGCACTGCGAAAGGCAAAGGCATCCCGGTCCAATCAGGATCACGCGCACTACAATAGGCAATTGTGCTCCTATGCGCCTTTCGCCCCCCCCCCCCCCCCCTTCCCCCAAATCCCCAAATTGGCCGGGGTCTGGTATAGTGCGCAGGGGCGAGAAGCACTAGGAGCACAATTGCAAGGGCGCCTCTGCCTTTCGCAGTGCTGCAGGTATCTTGTGAGACAAAGTATAGCACGTCGTCCCCGCATTTCAAGGTGTGGTTCAGTGACCCTTCTTCGCATCCGATTTTCGGACAAAAGGTGCACAGCAGGCAAAATTGGAGAGAGGTCGGTGGCTCCCGGCTCACCACGCAACCCAGATCCCAAGTACCAGCACAGGCAGTTAGCCATCACATCTCCAATAATTTTTAGTGTTATTATTACCATCCGTTCGGCAGACATCTGCATCAGACTGGGGAGAGCAACTTAGGCTGTATGTCATTTAGAAATTTTGCCTCCATTACTAGTACACAACTATAGTGCATGCACTTGTCCACGGTGTGAGAGAGATAAGAAATCCCAGTATTCAGCTTCTGTTCTCTCTGTTGAAAAAAAAAAAAAAAACGCCATGAGAAATTTTTTACACAAGATGCTGCCATCCATTACACTCTGTCATCTCGTCATCGGGTGACCTCTCCGGACGGCAAAGCTTCTTTCTTTCAAATTACTTTTTTTTTTTCAAACAACTTCCATAAAACATTTTGGACTATCGTTCAATATTATCTATGCTGCTCGTCGCGTTTTGCGTAACCAGCGCAGGTTTGAGGTACGCAAATCCCATACGAGATTTGGTCGTTCGAAACGCAGTGCATACGTTCTTGAATGTTTTAATGTACTTCCAGATGTAGAATTGGCAGTCAGTTCACCGAATGCATTTTCAAAAATTCAAACCTTAGACACTGAAATTATACCTGTAAGCTTTGCTCCGGTAATGATCCCGAAAGGGATTGACAATATTTCAAAATAAATTAATAAACAAAACATCTGCCTGTCAAGATTCTACAATTCCTTTCTATTCCCTGGTGAGTTGTAAGAGAATGATCTGCTCATTAGTTTGGTAAGGCTTTGTAAGTGTATAATATCCTATTATGACCTCGCAAGATATTTTGCAGCAAATGAGTACCTGTGTACATTTTTTAAATGCATAGCCAATGTAACAGTAAGTTTTCAGTGTTGCCGAGACTAGTCATTCAAGCCCACCCTTGGACATCACCCAAAATTTCGTACCCTTATGCGATAGTATAAGAGTCCCATTAGTACGAAATTCCAGCAGTGTCATACACATCTTCTGGCAGATGGCAAGAGCGACCTGTCAAGAAAAGACCTTTTTCAAGTAGCGCTACTGCGCATGCGCGAAGCCTCCTCGGCCGCCATTTTCCCAAGATTCCACGGGAAACTTTGGGAGGACTTCGCTGCACATGCTTTTCCAGGAAACGACGTCCCTCGCTTCATCGACGCGACGAACTGCTGCACAATAATTACGTGCAGTGCTAGCATCTTCTAGGCCTTCGGAAGGGACACATTGTATTGTCCCCGCCTCCTTCAGCTTGCCTCAACAGAGAAAACACGACCAGATTCGCCAGCTTCACGTTGTCATTGTCATGGTTTAAACGTTTAACAGGGGATGAGGGGGGGGGGGAGGAATTACTGAGTCAAGATATGTTCACAGATGACCCAGGCGTCTCTGCACAGGCTAGGCGAGACCAGTCCTGCACTCAACTACTATTTGCAAAATAAGCCAACCCAGTACTAGGAAATAATAATCATCATCATCATCATAATCAGCCTGATTATACCCACTGCAGGGCGAAGGCCTCTCCCATATTTCTCCACTTAACCCGGTTCTGTGCTAGCTGCATCCACTTGACCCCTGCGAACTTCTTAATCTCATCCGCCCACCTAACTTTCTGCCGCCCCCTGCTACGCTTTCCTTCCCTTGGAATCCAGTTTGTTACCCTCAGCGACCATCGGTTATCCTCTCTTCGCACTACATGTCCTGCCCATGTCCATTTCTTCTTCTTAATTTCCACTAGAATTTCGGTAACTTGGGTCAGAGAAATAACTAGGAAAAAATTTCTGCACAAATTCTCGGTAACCATGTCCCGCCAATCGTACTGCCCCTGGCGGCCGCATGAGGGGTGCGCTACTGAACAACGGCCCATTATCTGCGATATATCCGCGCTTAGTGGGTGGCAAAATGGAGAGAGAGAAATGTCCCTCTCCTGTCGGTGAGAAGAGGGAGAGACAGAAGGGGCTGCCATGGGATTCAGGAATAACCCTGTCGCTTGCCAAGGCTGGTGGACGGAAGATCCAGGTTTGGCCCGCCACCTGCCACGGATAGCTAGTGGTCAAGTGGAGGGAAGTCAATTACCTTATCTTGCAGAGAAAGCAGAGACCAAATGACGGAAAATGAAAGGTTTTGATTATTTTAGAAGGTACTGTTACGACCGTGCATCATCCGCACTTGCGCGCTCTATTGTTCGCCTGTGGGCATGGATAAGTGCTGTGGATATGTGGTGTTGGTACAATGGCTCTAAGTGAGCCTGTTTAAAGGAATCCTGTTTTGTAAGCCTGTTTTGCTTTGTGGACACCCTGCAAATGCCAAATTGACCCTGTCAAGAAAACGTCTAGAAAAACACAAAGAAATGTCCCCCTGCAGGAAATAGCCGGAAGTGCTTTGGTTCAATTGTTCACCCTTCCCGTCGAGAAGCCTTATCGTCCAGTGAGGAATGCCTATTGTCCAAAGGAGGCGACAGAGTGACACGTCCGCTGACGTGCAGGACAAGAAAGGAGCATGACGCATACGGCCATTAAATGATTTCCCGGGAATGCAGGAAAGATTTGCAATTGTCGAAAACGGACAATGCTGGGAGCGCATGCGGCGCGCACGTGCACTTGGGTTTCTGAGAAGTAAATCCACTTGCCGGAACCAGCCTATCGGTTCTTGGCTGAAGAATAGAAATGTACCTCCTCGCCGTTCCCAAGCTTTTCCGGCTCAACGAAACAATGCCGGGCCAGTCAATGCTTCAGACCATCAGTGCAGTGATGTGTTCGATTGGATGCCGATATCTGAGGGGCGTGCCCTGGATTTGGTTGGTCAGCATCTTCAGAGAGGGGCTGGACATAGGGGGTTTTAAGGACGCTGCAGAGCACGAAATGTCGCTCTGAGCCCTGGGTAAACGGCTCATCCAAGACGCTTCTCGCTATGAACTCTTTGCGCTTGCCATTTTGTTAATATACCCTTCTTTTTCATGTAAATAATCATGTAAATAAGTTTTCTCAAAGTGCCATTAAACCTGCTTGTATATATTTTACCAACTTCGAAGATTCAATCCTTCTTCAACCCCGAGTCTCTGCACGCTACCAAGTGAAGGCCGGGTCGACTTAACCCCAGCGTCACGACAACTGGTGACCAGCGTTGGGATCTGGATCTACAAGCTACAACATCTGGTGATTCGAGGTGGATCAGAATCTACAAGCCACAACATCTGGTGATCGGAGGTGGCATCTCAAGCAACAAGCAGGAGCAACAATCGGCCAACAAGAGGGCAGCTCGGAACATCGATCGCATGTGTGGGTGAGTGCTTGGCTTTTCTTCTGATGTGGACCAGCTTCTAGAACAGGGTTAGATTTTAGAACTGGTAAAGAGTGTGGAAACGCCTTTAGGTTTGGTAGTTTGCACAGTTGTTTTGGAAGTAGCCGACACTCGGAGCGATCATGGACCTACAAAAGCTGCAGAAACCGGACCTGTTGCTGTTGTGTGAGGAATTGGGAATTGATACAAGTGGCTTGGCACGAAAACCCTTGATTTTAAAGGCAATCACTGATTTGGGAGCCGATGATGAGGAGCTCAGTGAAGCATGGAACCTCATCGCCCAAAAAAAGGAGGAGCAGCTCAGACAGCAGAAAGAGCGGGAAAAAGAGGAAAAGAGGCGTGAGCGTGAACTTGAGAGGGAAAAAGAGGAAAGGGAGCGCGAACGTGAGAGGGAAAAAGAGGAAAAGAAGCTAGACATTGAGCTCCGGAAATTAGAACTAGAGTTGAGCAAGAGGTCGGGCGATTGTCCCCAGCTAGCGGTACCTCGTCTCAACAAGGAGGCAGATTTCAAGATGTCAAAGTACATGCAGCCATATGTGATATCAGGGGATATCGGTCTGTATCTGGCTAACTTTGAGCGAACCTGCGAAAAACTGTCCTTCCAGCGAGACACTTGGTCTCAGAGATTATTGACGGTTCTGCCCTGCGAGGCAGCGGAGGTTGTCGCGCGGCTAAGCAAGGAGGACGCGGACAACTACGAGAAGGTCAAAGCTTGCCTTCTGAGAAAGTATAGGCTTAGCGCCGAGGCGTTCAGACAACGTTTTCGGAAAGCTACTAAGTCCAGGGACGAGAGTTACCCTGAATTCCTGTATAATTTAAGAGTCAATTTGGGCGAGTGGCTAAAGAGCACTGATTCCTACAGTGATAGGGACGCTGTAGTCGAGCGAATTCTTTTGGAGCAGTTTTATAACTGCCTCCCAGAAAAAGAAAGAAATTGGTTACAGGACCGAGGCGACATTAAGTCGGCAACTGAAGCTGCCGAACTTATTGAGGAGTATGCTTCGCGCCGACAATTCAGCAACCCAGCAGTGGATAGGCCCCGCAATCCCAAGTTGAGTGTGAATAACCGTCAGGAAAGGCACTTTGCTAGAGTTGGAAACGAAGAAATGAAGGTTTCTTCAGGCAAATTCCCTAGAAAGGACGGCAGTGAGAAAAGTGGGGAAGTGACCAACGCGCAGAACACAAAGAATAAGCTTGAGGCTAGGAAGCCGCTCACATGCTTTAGGTGTAATGAGCAGGGTCACATTGCCGTCAAGTGCCGGAAAGAAAAGATTGCTTTCTCGTATGTCAGTGACTGCGATGAAAATATGCAGCTTTTAGAACCCTACCTGCATGACCTAGTAGTCAACGGGAAGCCTTGCAAGGTACTGCGCGATTCGGCCGCAACGATGGATGTTGTCCATCCGGCGTATGTGTCGCCTTCCGACTATACAGGACAGTGTGCATGGATCCGCCAGGTAGTGGAGGAACAGAATGTGTGCTTGCCAATCGCGAACGTGGTCATCGAGGGCCCTTTCGGCAAGTTAACAACCGAGGCTGCCGTTTCAGGAAAGCTTCCTAAGTGCTATCCGTATTTGTTCTCCAACAAATCGGACATGCTACTGCGAAAGAGGGGCATCCTTTTCGGAGACAGAGTTGTGCAAGCCTTAACACGTTCAAAGGCGCGAGAACTAGCTACACTGCTCATTCCAGAAGAATCCACAGCGGAAGAAACGGCAGTTAAAACAGTGGTCGATGCGGAAGATAGCGGGTCAGAAAACTTTGAGAGCGAGGCATCTCAGATAAGTCAACTTGAAAGTGAGCTTGATGAGACGCGGAATGAGGACGTTCTTGAGAGTAACCTCTTGCCGCCAGTGTCTAGTAATCTCACGAGACTTTTGAGTGGAACCCGAGAGGACTTAGCTATGGAGCAAGCCAATGATCCCAAGATACAGGAGATAAGGGAGCGCCACCGCGCCACTAAGACAGCAAAGAATATTTCTTTTGAGATGAGAAAGGGAGTGCTGTATCGCTTATTCAAGGATAAGCGCGGAGTAGAGCGGGACCAATTAGTCGTTCCCCAAAGGTACCGCGGAGACTTACTGCGACTTTCACATGGCAGCTCGTGGTCATGTCACCTTGGAATAAAGAAAACAAAGCAGAGGCTGTTGCAAGAATACTATTGGCCTGGATGTTTTAAGGACACGGAAAATTTTGTACGGTCATGCGACACGTGCCAGCGGGTTGGAAAGGCGCAAGATAAGTGGAAAGCTCCGATGGTGTTAGTACCAATCATTACCGAGCCGTTTCACCGGTTAGTAATAGATGTAGTTGGGCCACTTCCTGTGACAGAGTCAGGGTACCGTTATATCCTCACTATGTTATGCCCAGCCACAAAGTTTCCAGAGGCTGTTCCGCTGCGCGAGGTGACGTCCGAGAGTGTAGTGGATTCGCTGCTGTCAGTGTTTGCACGAGTTGGATTCCCTTCCGAGGTCCAAAGTGATCAGGGTAGCGTTTTCACGAGTGTCCTCACCACCTCATTTCTCGAGCGATGCGGCATTAAGGTAGTGCATAGCTCGATCCATCATCCGCAGAGCAACAGCGTAGAAAGATGGCACTCTGTTCTCAAACGAGTCTTGAGGGGACTGTGCTATGAAAACAAGCGCGAATGGGATACCTGCCTGCCTGCAGCGCTTTTCGCTTTGCGGTCAGTGCCGCACGAATCCACTGGATTTAGCCCAGCCGAGTTGGTGTACGGAAGGTCACTGCGCTCACCTTTGCGAATGGTGCGCGAAGCCTGGGAGGGGCGCGGAGAAGACCCAACAGTAGTAGAATTCATTCTGAACCTCTTGAATCGCTTACATAACACTAAGGAACTCGTTGAGGCCAGCATGAAGTCAGCCCAGGCTCGTTCCAAAGTGTACTATGATAAGTCAGCCCGTCAAAGGACGTTTTGTATCGGGGACCAGGTGATGTTGCTGAGAAGTTCAAGGCAGAATAAGCTCGAAGTACAGTGGGAAGGACCGGCTGAAGTCGTTGCAAAGCTTTCTAACACTAACTACGCAGTGAAAATTCCCGGTAGGCGTAAAGAAGTGCGCATTTATCATTGCAATCTTATGAAGCCTTATGTGCAGAGGGAAACCATGGTAAATCTAACGTTGAACCTTCCCGAGGAGATGGGGGATAACTTGATTTGCCTCAGCGGAAAAGGAAGCAACGCTCAGGAGCTTCTCAAAAAGACAGAGCAGAGAGGAGAACTAAAGAAATCCCAGCTGTCCGATCTGGGCGAGATAATAACAGAGTTTGAGGCCTGCTTCGTGGACAGGCCAGGCAGGACTGATTTGACTGAGCACGATATTGAGCTGACTTCAGACGTGCCAGTGCGATCAAGGTGCTACCGATTTTCTCCAAGGCAAATAGAAATTCTGGATAGGGAAGTAACTCGCATGCTGGAATTAGGAGTAATAAAACCCTCGGAAAGCGATTATGCTTCGCCTATGATCTTAGTAGAAGCTCCAGGTAAAGACCCTAGGCCTGTGGTAGACTACCGAAAGCTAAATTCTCTCACCAGGGATCAAGTGTATCCTATTCCGAATATTGAGGAGAGAGTAGAACAGGTCAGTAGAGCGGCATATGTGACTACGCTGGACCTTACTCGAGGATACTGGCAAGTACCGCTCACTGAACGCGCCAGCAGATACGCGGCTTTCGTCACTCCGACGGGCAGCTACCAGCCAACAATGATGAGTTTCGGGCTCAAAAATGCTCCATTTTGTTTTTCCCGACTCATGGATAGGGTTTTAAAGGGGTGTGAAACATTAGCGGTGCCTTATTTAGATGACATTGCGGTTTTTTCCGACTCATGGGCGGACCATATGGTACATCTAAGAGCTGTACTGAGCCTTTTGCGTCAAGCTGGACTAACCGTAAAGGCCGAGAAATGTTGCCTGGCAAGGGCGACCGTGGACTACTTGGGTCACAATGTAGGTCAAGGTTTCAGGAAACCCAGCGAGATTAAGATTTCTGCGGTAGCAGACTACCCGCGGCCGAGCACGAAGACGGAAATTCGAGCATTCCTGGGTCTGACTGGGTACTACAATCACTACATCCCAAACTATTCAGCTTTGGCTAGCCCTCTGACCGACGCTCTCCGCAAGACAGAACCGACAAATGTAGTCTGGGACGAACAAAAGGAAGCCTCCTTCGTAAACCTGAAGGCTGTGCTGATTAGCCGTCCGGTATTGCGAGCTCCAGACTATGGCCGAGAATTCACGGTCCAGTGTGATGCCAGTGATCGAGGGCTAGGTGCTGTTCTCTGCCAGAGAGATGACGACGGTAATGAGCACCCCGTGCTCTACCTGAGCAGAAAACTGAGTTCTAGAGAGAGGGCTTATTGCGCGTCAGAGAAAGAGTGCGCTTGCATTGTATGGGCCATTCAAAAATTGCAGTGCTATCTTGGAGGGGCCAAATTCACCGTAGAGACGGACCATTGTCCCCTGGCTTGGCTGCAAACTGCGACATCGAAGAACAGTCGCCTTCTTAGGTGGAGCTTGATTTTACAGCAGTACAATTTTGAAATAAGATACAAAAAGGGGAAGTTAAATGGGAATGCGGACGCGCTTAGCCGCTCTTTCTAAGCGGTCCGAGGTGTTCCTCACCATGTATCCAAATTGATAATCAGTTTTTTTTTTTTTTCTCGTGCACTTGTACATGTGTGACTATGTAAAGCAGCACATTTGGTTTTCTAGGAATACGTGGGTCCTGAACGTCTTGAGAGTGGGCTTTTCTCGAACAACAATGGCAGTTTTCTTTTAACCTGGTCTCTTCAGACGGGAGCCGAGTGCTTGCTTCGACATGTGGTTGAGTTTCAGACAGCTCGAGCAATTTGGCCTACGACAATCAAGACAACGCGACAAGCAACAGCGAGCTTCAAGCATTCATGTGCAGGCCATTAAGTCGTCTTTCATGCAGCAGCTGCGACTGCTGCCCTCCGAGACTCTTCTGGCGGGGGAGGAGGCTGTTACGACCGTGCATCATCCGCACTTGCGCGCTCTATTGTTCGCCTGTGGGCATGGATAAGTGCTGTGGATATGTGGTGTTGGTACAATGGCTCTAAGTGAGCCTGTTTCCAGGAATCCTGTTTTGTAAGCCTGTTTTGCTTTGTGGACACCCTGCAAATGCCAAATTGACCCTGTCAAGAGAACGTCTAGAAAAACACAAAGAAATGTCCCCCTGCGGGAAATAGCCGGAAGTGCTTTGGTTCAATTGTTCACCCTTCCCGTCGAGAAGCCTTATCGTCCAGTGAGGAATGCCTACTGTCCAAAAGAGACGACAGAGTGACACGTCCGCTGACGTGCAGGACAAGAAAGGAGCATGACGCATACGGCCATTAAATGATTTCCCGGGAATGCAGGAAAGATTTGCAATTGTCGAAAACGGACAATGCTGGGAGCGTATGCGGCGCGCGTGCACTTGGGTTTCTGAGAAGTAAATCCACTTGCCGGAACCAGCCTATCGATTCTTGGCTGAAGAATAGAAATGTACCTCCTCGCCGTTCCCAAGCTTTTCCCGCCAACAAGTGACCAGGCTCAACGAAACAATGCCGGGCCAGTCAGTGCTTCAGACCATCAGTGCAGTGATGTGTTCAATTGGATGCCGATATCTGAGGGGCGTGCCCTGGATTTGGTTGGTCAGCATCTTCAGAGAGGGGCTGGACATAGGGGGTTTTAAGGACGCTGCAGAGCACGAAATGTCGCTCTGAGCCCTGGGTAAACGGCTCATCCAAGACGCTTCTCGCTATGAACTCTTTACGCTTGCCATTTTGTTAATATACCCTTCTTTTTCATGTAAATAATCATGCAAATAAGTTTTCTCAAAGTGCCATTAAACCTGCTTGTATATATTTTACCAACTTCGAAGATTCAATCCTTCTTCAACCCCGAGTCTCTGCACGCTACCAAGTGAAGGCCGGGTCGACTTAACCCCAGCGTCACGACAGTACGTGGTGTGATGCATCGCATATGCAGCCGTGCAGGGCAGCTCAGAACGAAGTTTTTATGCTATCGCATTGTCAGAGTTCATATCAACTAGGTATTCTCCAGGCTGCTTTTTTTCCGGTTGGCAATA
The DNA here is from genome assembly GCF_055883805.1 of Amblyomma maculatum. Classification (NCBI taxonomy): domain Eukaryota; kingdom Metazoa; phylum Arthropoda; class Arachnida; order Ixodida; family Ixodidae; genus Amblyomma; species Amblyomma maculatum. Next base: position 247,874,024 of record NC_139344.1, read on the forward strand.
AGGATTGCTATTAAAAAAATCTGGACGCCATTTCGCCAAATTGCTTGCCTAACGTACCATTTACGATAGCTTGTTACACTAACAGTTATAAAAAATATGTTCCTGGATTTTTTTCCCTACTTTGTCGTGCAGAATACAGTCTGTAATTTTGTTTTTCAGCTGTTGATTGTTTTGGAAAGCATGACCAACGAACAATCTTAACATATTGTCTATATTATCATCCCACCTCCATTTATTTTCCTCTCTTTTACCCCATAGTAGCAGAGTGCCCATCCAAAACACTCTTTGACTAAAAACCAGGAGCAGCCAGGCCACCAATTCTCGGTTTTGAACGCGAACAGCAAGAATAAGAAGTATTGGACTCAGCCTGATATCGCCCAGAGGCCTGATCCATCGCTACCCTGATACGACCTGCCCTCTGTATGCGACATCACCATTAGCACAGTTAAAAAATTAGCACCTCATAATAATATGAGAATACTTGGGCGTGCCACGATGGCTCAGTTGTTAACGCGCTCGGCTACTAAGCCGGGAAACCCGGGTTCGATCCTAACCGCATCGGTCGCGTTTTGATGGAGGTGAAACACAAGACACTCTGTACTGTTCAATGCCATTACACGTTAAGGGGGGTTATGGTGAGGTAAATCGACCAAAAAAATGTTTTCATTATCTTACTAAGTTCTTGCTTTTCAGTCATTTCCTAAAAGAAAAGTACGCATTATGGGGAGCCAAACCCTGCCGCGGCAATAATGCAGGAGCATTCCAAGCCATTTAAAAACGCCGCCGAATACCCCGCTTCTTGGCATCCAAAAGGCGGAAGTTCGTTTACACGTTGTTTTGCGTCGTTTTTTTTTTTTTTTTTTTTTTTTTTTTTTTTGCATGTATGTTTTTTTTTAATATAAAAATATTGGCAGCATGCAGGGTTAAATACATTCAATACTTGCAATTTGTTATAAGTCTTAACGGCCAATTTTCCTACCACGAATGTGCTTGTATAGTGCACCGAACTGTAGAGTTGTTTGTTTTTGTTGTGATCACTTTATCAAGCTGAGTGCTGATGCTCATGACGAAAGAAGCTCTAGGGTGCCCAATCACTGGCCTCCTTCCGCGCTATTATATGATTATGCGAGAATTCTCTCACTCTACTCTCCTTATGAAGATTTTCAATACTTCGTGTTCTCTTGGAGCAGCAAGATTTGGTGATCATGCAAGGTGGAGGTATCTTTTACGCGCGCTATTTTTTCGCGTGGCGTGGCTAAATTTCTACGTTTGAGGCTTCATAAGAAGATCTCCAAATTGTGCCCCGTGTTGTACTGAGCCCGAAACAATAGATAATTTATTCTTTTCTGTCACCGCTTCTCTTCGCAAAGACGGTGGCGGCTAGAAAATGAAATTCAACAACGCGGTTTGCGCCTGTCATCTGTGGCTGTTCTACCCCTTGGGACATTTATGCTTGAACGCAGCAACGGAGATGTATGCTGTGCAATTCAAACTCTTGTTATTGAACAAACCACCTGCCTGCCTAATATTTGTGCTGTTTCCATTATATATATCTACTCCCAATTCTCAGGCTGCCTTTTCCTACCTCAGCATTCACAGAGAAAAATAAGAGTTTTTCTTAGTCTATTTTCAATCTTACGGTTTATTCAATTTTCGTTTTTAATAATACTTGCAAAATAATATAATCACCATCTTGTTATGATTTCTTTGTTGGTATGTGTCAAACAGTTGTGAGGAAAATGGCAATAACATGTAGTGCATCGAAAATAGACATACTGTCACACACACACACAAAAAAAAAAAAAAACTGCCTGCTAACGGCTATTCTAGAAGCAGCGAGGCCAGTATCTTGAGGCCAAATGTGGAGCGAAAGCTTTGTCTCTGGGCGACCGAGCGTTGCATCGAACACAACCATAGCCTTCCGTTGAACGCATCAAAGGGGCTTCTATGCAGTACTTGCTTTAATGCCCTGCGCATGCGATGTCGGTATAGCGCTCTATTATGTCGGTAGATGCTTTCCTTCCTGCTCGATTTGGGCCGTTCTCCGTGGCGGCGCGCGCATGTGCAGTGCAGAAACTGTCCTTCCCCTTTTCGCGCCAGCGCGCGAATCCGCTGGGATGCTGCTATACTCGCCTCTTCCTGTTCTCTGCGGCGAGTACAGTCTTTTCAAAAAGTGTAGAGGTCGGCGGTCACCTTCTGAGCCACTTCGTGCTGCTGTAATGCCTTTCCAGTGTTCCGAATCTCTTGATGGTAAGACTTTTTAGTGCGTAGCACTACTAGTCACAATCATGGACTTCGCCGATGTCTGTCCGAAGCCGCTCACTCTCTCCCTCCGTGAACGTGAAGTGGAGAAAGAGAAGGCGGCGACGGGCGCTTCGCGTGGCTCAGCATTGAGGAGGCGGGGCGGACGCATAGCTGCAGCAGATGTCGCTCTCTCTCTCTGTCCATCCGTCTCTCCGTAAACTTGAAGAGGAAAAAGGGAAAGTAGCGACGCCCGCATCACGCGACTTAACACTGAGGGGGCGGAGCGGCCGCATAGATGCACCCAGTGAGAGAGCAAGACATTGAGAGGGACGCGTCAGTTGCAGACGTGGCGTCCGGGCAGTCACTGGGCAGCGTTTCACAAGCGTGTGTAACTCCAGAGTGAGCAGTCGGGTGTCGCTTGCGTGTCCTCAACTTCACCATCTCTACCCTCGTATCAGTCACTCCTCATACTTCACGGACAGCAGACGTGCTCGCATGGTGCTCCCTGGACCTCGGCTCCGAGCGGCTTGCCATGTCGTGAAGCTGCTTGTGCTTACCTCCGCACATTAACTGGCGCTCGGCTTCAAGGGCGTTTCCATCTTCTCTCTTTCTCTATTATATGGTTTGCTTCGCGTCGCAATGGATGAAGCTGGGTCGTCAGGCACTGCGGCGCAGGTTCGCCGTGCTTGACGTGCTGAAGTACAACGGTTAAGCAGTGCTACGCACCTACTTCGACTTTGATTAACTATGCAAATCGGCCGTAATTTTTTTGTTGCCCTACCCTCTCCTACGGGAACGACCTCCACCAATGCTAAATCAGCGCCACTACATGGCTCAGAAGCAGACAGACCCCCTGGGTTCTACACTTTTGACAAAGGCTGCACCTGACGAGTCACTGGGTGACCCACGAACGGTTGGCGCATGCGCGGTGAGTCTGCATAACGACGCACGTGACGTCACGAGTCGGCGCAGCGGCAGAGCACCAGTGGAACGGCGCAGCTAGTTGTCATGATTACGGTCAGGCACGGCGAAACTCGCTTCTACTAGCCTAGTGATGTTTTCGCTACAATAATTATGTAAAGTCTCTCTCACGGCATTATTTTTCATTCTGATGTTAACGTAAGGATTCCTTTTTTATGTTCAGGTTCAAGCCACTAACATGCGGAATTAGTGTGCAAAATTCAAATGTGACACTCACTTTAGTTTTTTTTTTATTTAAAAGGTACAGATATTCGTCTACTCCCGCGTAAAGTTAGGGTCTCTAATAAACATACAAAAAAGACTGAGTACAATAGGACACCTTATTAATACCAAAAGAATACCTAATTAACACACAAAATTTCACATTAAAATAAGCAACAGCTTTTTTTTTTTCTTTAAACATAAAGTAGAAAACAAGATGACCCATTTACCTTGCCATACCCCTTTAAAAACTCCAAACGGTCGAAATTATCCGGACCCCTCAACTACGGAGTTCCGCATAGCTTGAGTCACTTTGGGATATTAAAGCCTATCAACCAAACCAAATTAAAATACTTGACAGCAAACGAAAAATATAGGCATTACGTTGCAGCTCATACAGATGGTTCACAAACATGACATGTACGCCGAACGTGCAGTGATGCAAGACAAAGTTGGAAAATGTAGTAAGGCTGCCTCAGTTCTATATAGTCATTTCACTGCTGAGTGATACGCTATCGCGGTGGTCGTAGCAAAAAAAAAAAAAAAATGAAATAGCGTTACGTGTACCAGTTCTTGAAGCATAATCTTGGGAACAACGTTATAAAATGCTAAATGCGTAAAATGACATAGAAATGTTCTGGAATGCCCCTAGTCACGTTTGAACCATTTCGACTGCGAGAGCTGATGTGTGTGTCATAGGCACTCGTAACTAATAAAAGTCGTTTGTGATATAAACAAGTAAACATACATTTTAAATAATAAAGCAAGCGAATATACCGCACATATATTACATGAAGTTCATATACACTAAACTGACAGCTAAATGACAGCCCTATGGGTATAATGAAGCCAACGACAACACTTACCCGGTTAAAGCATTATTAACAGAATGGTAGGCACCAAAAATGATTCATTGGTTTTATGTCGCCTTCACCTCAGACATACACGTCTGGCACGCAACTTCATTCTCATAAAACTAGACCGATGTGTGAAGGAGGTTGAGATCAGCGTTAAAAAAAAAAATAAAAAAAAAATAAATCTTGCTGTAATGCACAAAACTCTTGGATTTTACGCTTTGCAATGAACCCATCCTTTTCCACCAACTTGTTCTACTCTAGGGAGATAATCCACTTGATGAAAATTCCTGATTTTAGTTTCTTAAAAGAAGCAAAGTTCCTAATCAATTAAGTTATACCATCAAAGATCTAGCTCTTATTTTTTTATTCACAAAAACGACACACTAAACCTTGCGCTGTGCATGATATATCCTCAGTTCATTACGCGGCACAAAACACAAGTTCTGGGACGTTGTTTTAGACGAAAACACTCTTCGCTTCTGGTCCGTTACTTATCGTAACGAAAGCTCGTTTTATTTCTCGCCGGTTGCGGCTTTTACTTAGCGTTACGCTAAACCGGTTTGCGTGCCAGACAGCCTAGCTTCCGTTATAGATCACGAGGTCACCGCGACGAAGGAAAACGCATGCGATGAGACAAGATCCTGGAAAGAAAATCGTTCCGTTCGATTTGTCTGTGGGCAGCCGAGTGGGCTCGCTACCCGCGCTTTCCAGGTTAAGCGCAAGCGAGTTTCGTGTTTTGAGCAAATTTCTCTTATGTCGCACATAACGCGCAAGAATATTGGCTGCCCTAGAAAGTATGTTCGTGCGAATGTTCGTACGCTTTTGATATCGAAAATAATACTTGGGTTGTTCTAGAAGGGCCTAATTGAACACAAGCCTTCGGCGACGTTGGACAGCTTGAAATGCGACGGCACTAAGGGAATTCCGTTATCGTCGCGCCGTCTGACTGGGTGTGCCGCTTGAGCAAGCCTGTGTCTTTTTCAGCCTGCACGCATGAGCGCAGTCATATACAACGCTCGCGCCGCGAATAACTTAGCTGGAATCGCATCGGCTGCCGTGCTGAACATCTTCGTTTTATTTTTCTCTTTCTTTTTAATAAATTCATCCAGAGCTCTTCTTTTATTGCCCTCCCGACTCTCGCTCAATCTTCAATGTGGTCGGACACCAATCACAACCGAGTGTTAACCCCTCTTTTGATGACGACAACAACAACGTTGAACCCTGCGCGTAGCGAGAATCCTCGTCGGAGGCCACGGGGGAGCTCTCTCGCTAGCCTCCCGAACGAGGGTTGTTTTTTGTGGCCCATACAGCCCGCCGCGTGTTTACGCATCGCGCTGACGCAGCCTTGACTCGGGCTTTCTGCGGCACGGAAGCCTTTGTGCTCACCATCGCGAAGGGCCAGAGCGCGCCTTATAATATCTTCCGGCTGTCCTTTCGACTCGGCTGTTTTTTCTGCTCACCAAAGAAAACAGCAGCATTTCCTTTCATTTGCTTGGGTGAAAACAAACTTTCGGCGAACTGCAGTCGCTGAAAAGACGGGATTTAAATGCAGCCACCACAGTTACGAAGCGCAAAAATGAGAGGCGAGTAAACGCAAGCAAGTCCGAAACAAACAAACAAAAAAAAAACGCAGCAGTACTTTTGCTTTCCTGCGACCAACAGTAGAACTTTCATAATTGTGCGAGTCTTCGAGCAGCGGTGAACAAGCACTAAACCGGCGCGTCCGTCTGCGACCAGCGCGTGACGCAAAAGGCGAGCAGCGTTAAATCGTTTCTCCATTTATAGTGCACTTTGCCAGCGACTCGCGGAAGTCGGGAAGCAGTCCAACGTCATGCGAGACCCGCACGTCCCCCTCTTTAGCGGCCTCTACGCGGTTATCGATTCATGCGTCACGGCCAGGCTCTCCTTCCTCACAAGAAGGCTGGCGCGCAGCCCCGTTATTCACCGCCTTCTACACGAGTGTGGTGCGACGAGACACGCTTTGCAGCGCAGCTTGTTATGTCACACGCTGCCAGTGTCTGGCGGAGAATATGCTGAGCTGCCGGCAATGGCAGCGCCCACTCGATATCGCTGCGCGGAGAGTTGGCACGGAGCTGCTAAGCGTTAACGACGCAAAGCGAAGGAACATCTCGCGTAAACGGACCTACATGCATAGCTTTTAGAAACCCGACGCGCAAGTTGTGCGTTTTCCCGCCTGCTCCTGCGGGCTCGCCCCTCACTGTGAACGAGAAATTTTCTTCCGAAAGCTCGCTTGAACCCCGAGGGTCCGAACTTTTCTTTTTTTCACCGAGAATAAAGAAAATGCTTTGTCCTCACGGAATTGCTTACACCCCCCTCCCCCCCCACCCCCTTTTTTTTTTCCTTAAGTAAAGTTGAAGACAACACTGTGGAATCGCATATAGCCTTCCTCCCTCAACAGCAGGAGTTCCACAAAATGAGCCCGTGATAAAGGCGGTCATGTTCACTCGCGAAGCTTCCGAGGTCATATCGAGTCGTGATTTGCATATGCAACTAAACTATAGGCAGAGGCGACAAGCATAGCTACGTAAAGCAGCAGTTGGCGGACATCTTGAGTATATCCCCCCCCCCCCCCCCCCTCCCCACGCCTTCCCAGTCAGCCGACATACAGTCGTGAGCAATACTAGAGCAACAAAGTTTTTCTCAAAATTACAAATGTTCTTATTATTTCTTCATTAAATTTAAGAATTACTTTTTGCATACCATATACACCAAGGGGAAACCTGGTTGGAAAACTGAAAAAGAAAAAAAAAAAAACGTGCGATTGACACACGTAAATATACATGCATTAATCAACAAATGAATGTTCAATGAATGTTGGCCACCCTGGTGCAGTAATTGGCCACAACCTCCTATGATAAGCTCCATAAAACCCCGGCCCTCAGTCACCAGCGGCTGCGGAACAACTGACCACGGCGGCGGTCAGACCTGTGACGCAGCAGGGGGTGCTAAGAAAGCCTGGCTCCGCTGGACAGGCCGCCATTGGAAACTGACCCTGGCAACGTTTAATGCTAGAACCCTAGCTAGTGAAGCTAGTTTAGCAGTGCTGTTAGAGGAACTAGAGGGCATGAAATGGGATGTCATAGGGCTTAGTGAGGTTAGGAGGCCGAATGAGGCATATACTGTACTGAAGGATGGGCATGTACTGTGTTATCGAGGTTTACCAGAGAGGCGACAACTAGGAGTAGGTTTCCTTGTCAATAAGTATATAGCGGGTAATATAGATGAATTCTATAGTATTAATGAGAGGGTTGCAGGCATCGTAATTAGGCTTAATAAGCGGTATAAACTAGTTAAGATGACCAGGCAGTTGAAAGCTTCTATGAAGATGTAGAATCGGCAATGCGAAAAGTAAAGACGCAGTATACTGTACTAATGGGCGACTTCAGTGCCAAGGTAGGGAAAAAACAGGCAGGAGACAAGGCAGTAGGTGACTATGGAATTGGTTCTAGGGATAGCAGGGGGGGTTACTAGTTGAGTTTGCAGAGCGCAATAACTTCCGAATCATGAATACCTTCTTCAGCAAACGGAAGAACCGGAAATGGACATGGAAAAGTCCTAACGGAGAGACTAAAAATGAAATCGGCTTCATAATGTGTTCAACCCCCGCCATTGTGCAGGATGTAGAGGTAATCGGGAAAGTGCGATGCAGTGACCACAGGATGGTGAGGTCTCGAATTAGGCTAAATCTGAAGAAGGAACGCAACAGATTAGTAAGAAAGAAAGCCATCAACGAATTAGCGGTGAGGGGGAGGGCAGAAGAGTTCAGGATCTCGCTACAAAATAGGTATTCAGCTCTAACTGAGGATGGTGACATTACCCTAGAGGCAAGGAACAATAATTTCAGAGATATCATTACTGAGTGCGCGGTAGAAGTAGGCGGTAGGATAGTTAGAGAGGATACCGGTAAGCTGTCTAAGGAGACGAAAGATTTGATTAAGAAACGCCAGAGTATGAAAGCTTCCAATCCAACAGACCAGATCGAATTGGCCGAGATATCAAAGCTAATCAATAAGCGCAAGGTGGCCGATATAAGGAAGTATAACATGGAGAAAATTGAGCATGCTGTAAAGAACGGGGGAAGCCTTAAAGCGGTAAAGAAGAAATTAGGCATAGGGAAAAACCAGATGTATGCGATAAGGGACAAGGCGGGCAAAGTCATCACTAATATGGACAAGATAGTCAAAGTAGCCGAGGAGTTCTATACAGATCTTTACAGTAGCCAAAGTAGTCAGGACCGTAATGAGATTGGCGGTAGGGAAAAACAGTCAGACGTTCCACCAGTGACGAAGGACGAGGTCAAGAAAGCACTAGAAACTATGAAAAGGGGGAAATCAGCTGGAGAGGATCAGATAACTACAGATTTGCTGAAGGACGGGGGGGATATCGTGCTAGAAAAACTGGCCACCCTGTATACGCAGTGCCTGGTGTCATCGACGGTACCGGAACCATGGAAGAATGCAAACATTATCCTCATTCACAAGAAAGGGGACTCTAAGGACCTTAAAAATTACAGACCAATCAGCTTACTTTCTGTTACGTATAAGGTATTTACTAAGGTAATCGCTAATAGAATCAGGACAACCTTAGACTGCAATCAAGCAGAGGATCAAGCAGGGTTTCGGAAACGGTACTCTACTATCGATCATATCCATACCATCAATCAGGTGATAGAAAAATGCTCGGAATATAACCAGCCCTTATACATAGCATACATACATACATAAAAAGCATTTGACTCAGTTGAAACCTCGGCGGTGATGCAGACATTGCGAAATCAGGGGGTAGACGAGCCGTACGTGAAAGTGCTGGAAGATATATATAGTGGCAGCACAGCAACCATAGTTCTGCATAAAGAAAGTAGCAAAATTCCCATAAAGAAAGGTGTTAGGCAAGGAGACACAATCTCCCCAGTACTATTCACAGCTTGTCTAGAGGAAGTATTTAGAGATTTGGAATGGGAGCAGTTAGGGATAAGGGTAGATGGAGAATACCTCAGTAATCTGCGATTTGCTGATGACATTGCCTTGCTAAGCAACTCGAGGGATGAACTGCAAATAATGATTGATGACCTAGACAGAAAAAGTAGAAAGGTGGGCTTGAAAATCAATATGCAGAAGACTAAGGTAATGTTCAACAGCCTCGGGAAGGAACAGCAGTTTACATTAGGTAGCGAAATACTGGAAGTAGTAGGCGAGTATGCCTACTTAGGACAGGTAGTAACCGCTGATCCGGACCATGAAAAGGAAATAACAAGAAGAATAAGATTAGGATGGAGCGCATTTGGCAAGCACTCGCAGATTATGACTAGCAGCTTACCGGTATCGCTCAAGAGGAAAGTATACAACAGTTGCATCTTGCCTGTACTCACCTATGGGGCTGAAACGTGGAGGCTAACCAAGAGAGTTCTACTTAAGTTGAGGACAACCCAGAGGGCTATGGAACGAAAAATGGTAGGGGTAACATTAAGAGATAGAAAGCGTGCAGAGTGGGTCAGAGAAATAACTCAAGTTACCGACATTCTAGTGGAAATTAAGAAGAAGAAATGGACATGGGCAGGACATGTAGTGCGAAGAGAGGATAACCGATGGTCGCTAAGGGTAACAAACTGGATTCCAAGGGAAGGAAAGCGTAGCAGGGGGCGGCAGAAAATTAGGTGGGCGGATGAGATTAAGAAGTTCGCAGGGGTCAAGTGGATGCAGCTAGCTCAGAACCGGGATAAGTGGAGAAATATGGGAGAGGCCTTCGCCCTGCAGTGGGTATAATCAGGCTGATGATGATGATGATGATGAATGTTCAACCTTTGCTTCCGCTCATATTGCTCCATAATGCTCACAACTCCACAAATCCACTTGCAAAGCACTATCGGGCTGTCGAACCGGACCGCTGCGGAAGTCGCCGCTCTCTGTGCGTGCTTTGTTCGTGTCACTTTTTTCGTCCCGTCTTCGCGCAGTTTTTAGTTTCCTGAAACGCATTGCTAATCTTTTGATGAGGGCGATAAAGAAACTACCCAGTTTTTAGGCCAAAAAGCTTTAGCACGCAAGCCAGCCCGATTTTAGCTTTTTCGCCAGCTCTTTTATCGAATATAATATATGTATTTCGGTTCGCTTTTGAATGTGTCAAAGTGACTGAGGCAAAGAAATGTAGTCACATATAGGTTGTGACACAGTCGCCTTGATTCATAAAGGCGCACACACTTGCAAGTCGTCCGCAGAGGGTCAAAAATGCCTACTAGGTCACAAATCGAAGTCGGAGAAAAGAGCACAATAACGTTACAATCCGTTCGCTCACAACACCGACGCCGGAGTTTTCGAGTACCAGGACCTTCTGAAGCTACCGCGTCACGTATATACAGGATCGGCTTTAGAGTTATGCCTACGGTAATCGTGCGCGAACTACCGTTGCACGCCTGTCATCGACACTCTTCAACGCTACGACTGAATATTTGATGGCATTGAAAAACTCTTCATTTGCTGAACTGACACCTTGCAAGCTGACGCCAGGAGCCCCAAGCCTCGGTCTGTGGTAAGGCCTTTTTGTCCTCAACGGGTCTGTCGAAACAATCGCAACTAGGATGCGAGTATACTTCAAGCACGCATCGATTGATTATAAGAGACTACATGTCCTGATTTAAGAAATGAACGCGTAATTTTCAATTTAGGCGAAAGGGGCGTACGATAGCTTCTTCCCGTCATGGGATCTAGTGCGCTGACAACTCATTCCAGCACCGCTTCGGGCAAATTAATTATATCAGTCCTAAGCGAAAAAGGGCGTTGCTGAACGGGAGCGAAGGAGCCCGTGCCGTTATCAGATGGGAGGAGGTTTGGCTCCGGAAGGCGCCGCACCTCAAGGTCTCACATAACCTATCTGCCCGTCATCATTCATACATCATCCCCGGCACGTCCCCCTCCTCCCGGATGTACGGGGAGTGGGGGTTTTTGTTTCGGGATGACGGCCGTACCCTGGCAAAGGGGCAGTCGTGTGGTGACACGCACACAGCAGTTACACCGAACACTATGCCAACTGTGTTTAAGGTCCCCACTGTGATAGCAGGCCAAAGACCGGACCTTCTTTGGACTTCGGATGTCCTGAAGGACAACTGTAATCCTAAAGTGCTTTATATTAACACTGTTATGGTACGCCCAGAGACCGTGCAAATAATCGGTGACCTGCTCCACATGTCCATGAACTCTTGCTCGCCGAGGTGACGCTGCTCACGGCTTAGGTGAAACCAGACCTCCCTGTGGACTCGTGCGAGTACCTCATGAAGGCCCGGAACACTGCGTCCATACGCAGTGGCGCACCTGGCAGACCAGACTTGGTGCATGCACTCAACGAGCAAGAGCACGAACTGCTTCACTGCATGCCTGGGTTGAGGTACCTGACAGTTTTATACGGCACTCCTGGAATATCGAAAAAGTCAGCCACTCGTCGAAGGAGGGCTCCTGGGAGAAGACATTGTGCAAAGATGTGCACCATGCAAGCTCGCCCGTGTGAACGCCCTGCTGCGGGTGGGGAGACAGCCGCGCGCAAGGCGATACATGAACATTGTTCTACTCGCATCCAAGAGGTTTGCCAGTATCAGATTCCAGCTTGGACGCATATAAGACACGTCTCTTTGACTATACCTAGGAGGGAGCTTCGGCGTAAAAAGATTGGCTAGATTTTTTAACGGTACTGCCAGAATGTCTCTGTCGGCCTGGAGGCTCTGAGTCGCTCCAAGCAGTTAGCTGCTTGTGCGTAGAAGGGCGAAGGAGAGCCAGAACGGGGAACACAGTGCGAAAACGTACTTTGCGAAAAAAGACGAAGGCGGGTGCTTAGGAAGAACAAGGTCAAGCTTCGAGTCAGGGACATGTCTGAATTCAGGGCTGTCTGGGTCCATCTGACGTGTAGCACTGCGGTTACTATGCCCAGGTCGGGGATGCCAAGGCCTCCCTTGTCCCGAGGTTGTTTCACCACAGGCCTCCCGATTTGATCCATCATTCAGTTCCACAGGAAACGGAAGAGGATTCTCTCAAGCTGCAGCTTTGTACGTGCCGGCAGAGGTGTTATGCAGGCAACATACGTCAAGAACGAGAACAGAATTGACCGAACGACAGTAGCCCGTGCCGTGAGAGGACATGCCAACGCCTCATATCCTCTCTTCTCAAGCTTCTCTTTAGCAAGAGGCCAGTTGGTCTCTGATAACCCGTCGGTACGCAAATAAAATCCTAATATGTGAACCTCATCCCTCACAAGAAGGCCATAAGAGGGGGTTGGACTGGATGGTGCTTGCCTGATATACAGGGTGGCACTCTTGGATTTATTCAGCCTGGCCCCACTAGCCCTGCAGTACCCTTTTATGACGTTCAGAGCAGAGCACACAGATGCTTCGTTCGGAACGACGATAGTCAGGTCGTCTGTGTTCCGCGTGAAAATCGGCGTGGGCTGCTCGTAGCAAAAAGACCAGTCCCTCCGCATTTTACGCGCGTCAGTGACGCTCGAGCCTCGAGGTCACATGCACTGCAGTCGTGGTCGGCGGCGCCAACTCATCGCTCCGAAGCGCGCCGAGGGGGACATTCCGTCGCTGCCGGTGCGCGCAAGCTTCGCCGGCGAGCGGAACCAGTTTGATTTCCGATGTGCACAATGGTCGCGGAGAAGAGGCCCCCGGCGGCGCAGGTGGCGCCCGGGTCAAGCCTCTCCTCTGTTGCCTTCTCACTTCCTGGCGAATCCCAGCGCGCCAAACGAGTTCCGCGGATTCTATGGCGCCGGCGCGCGAAGCCGACGCGAGCGCGAAAGAGCGCCGCTGGCCGCCGCGTACAACTTTCGGATGATAGAAGCATCAGTAATGCAAGGACGCGTTTATTACTGCCCGTGGAGTATGCACCACCACGCAGAGCGTCGCTCCAGCTGCACATTACTTACAAACGGGTCACAGGCGCGTCGCCCGCAGCGTCCGATACCGAACCGCTAGGTGCAAACGGGTTCTTTCGAAAGTTCTTCCGAGCTGTGCCGCCGGAGCGGATATCCACAGGTGTGCGGGTATATAGCGCCTCGATATTGTGCGGGACGCTTCGCAAGCAGAGGCGTAGCCTGATTTGTCAACTTTTTTTTTCCCCCCTTTGAGGAGCGGGGGTTGACGAGTGTCCGGCCCCTGGGCTGATAAGGAAACTGTCCTTTCCTCGGCAACCCCATTTTGGATGGCGGTGAAGATAGCTTCAGACACCTCCCGGTTGTGTCCCCTTTCTGGTCGAACGCTCGTGACATCCGATGACGCCCGACGTCTATTTAGATAAAGACGCTAGCGTTATTCGGAAATAGGACAGTTATGGCTACCGGACGCACGGCTTCTTACCGACCCCTCCTCCTTTCGCCACCTTCTCCAATTGTCCCTCATAGGATTGTTTGCAAATCGCAGCCTCAATCAAAATGACATTTGGGATATCGCCGCCCACGGTTACAATGTTCATAGAGCATAACAGCTTCCTCGTTATACTTTGTAAGTACTAGCTGAGTAATTTTTCCTAAACGTCGTATATGTTCGCAACAAACAACAAAAAATGAACGAACCTTATCCTTACCTTAGAGCAGCAGAACTTCACTAAAAGACTGGTCTCATGGGCTTTTGTTGTATGTATGGGAAGAGAGCAAGCAGAATAAGGGCGCAGTTTGTTCTCGTCATGCAGAAGCAACTATACATTATGTGCAATATGTTATAGTGGCGACGGCAAATTAGAACATAAGGCAGACCAGGTCAGTGAATCGGATCGGAAAGCGGCCTATAATAGCCCGTGGCGACCTTGTTAGACATATGCGATGGTTGAGGTTTGCCAGGCGACCAGATGTAAGCACTTTACCAAACACCCCCGTAATTGTATCGACGGCAATATGCATCCATGCGGTAGCGGCCGGTAACCGTGAGGCGAAGGGGATTGATGTGTGTGTGTGTGTGTGTGTGTGTGTGTGTGTGTGTGTGTGTGTGTGTGTGTGTGTGTGTGTGTGTGTGTGTGTGTGTGTGTGTGTGTGTGTGTGTGTGTGTGTGTGTGTGTGTGTGTGTGTGTGTGTGTGTGTGTGTGTGTGTGTGTGTGTTAGCGCACATGCGCTATATAAGTTCCAGTGCGCCTAAATAGTGGGTGTTCCCTCCCCCATCTGGACCGTAACAGAACGAATCCCTCGGCCTTGATTTCAGTGTATACCGCGGTAAGGTCGTGACAACGTGTAACAATTAAGCAATCTTATACCAGATGATGAGAGGAAAATGTACTTAAGCAAAACATCATTCCAATCGGCATTTAAATTGAGATGGTAGCCCCTGCCTATAGGGTGTGGAAACCGATGAGGTCATAGAGTCTGCAGCTTCGGTCGAAACATGACTCCATTCGAGAGGTGCAAATAAGTTCAATATCAAGAATTCAATATTTGGTTATGCAACCGATAATAGCTGTGGAACATATTTGCGTCGACGCCAGTGTCCACTGTGTTAGGCGCTGAGAAGAAGCGTATATAGCAGACAAACGAAGCACGTTTCGCGCACGTAACCAAGTGTGTCGCTGTTGGGCTTCAATCGCTTCGACAGACCCCTAAAGCAAAGACGATTAACAAAAGCTTCCTAGCCAGACAATAAAAATGTAGAATAAAAGTTCTGGAGCCCCAGATTTTCGCCGTTATTGACCCCCACATGGACGTTGGATATACATGTAAGCAACTTGCAGATTCTAAGAAAATGATATCAGTTTGCAAAACTAATATAATTTAGTTAGAAATTTATGTTAAATTCGTGCGCGTGTCTAAGAGTGAAAAATCTGTCAACTCAAACTGAGGTACACCTGCCGTAAATCAGTACGACGCGAAAAAGAAATGGGGTTATCTACAAAAAGAAAAGAAAAAACAAAGGCAGAGAGACCGGCCTGAAAAGTGTGGACTACTTTCTACTGGCGGATAAAAGAGAAAGGTAACAGGAAAGGAGAGAGGATATAGCACTTACAAGCTGTGCGACAATTTGCCACATGACAGGCTCGAGACGACACCCGAGCAGCGATCCAAACAATGCTTGAGAGATTCTAGAGCCGTGAGCCCCAGTAATAATAGGGTATACTGTTTATGGCTTCCTATATCGAAATACGCCTCGTCTTTCGCGTTCGTGCAAGTGATAAAATCGCATTTATTCGGCCCACATTTTCAGGAATGTGATTCGAAGCACAGTAAAGTTCAAAATAATTTCACTACTTCGCTACGTAGCATACACGCATTGAGATTTTTTTTTCCATTATTTTTTTTTTGTCGCGAAAGTTTGCTTCCAAAGAATGATAACCTTACAGCAGGCTTTCTTCGTATCTGTTTTTGACATTGCTTTGCGAAGCATGTTAGGAATGTGGTGGCTGCTGCAACGCTGTGAGAATTCGATACTTGTGAGCACAAACAAAAATTGTGAAGCGAAACGGTAGCTTCCACAAAACTGCAATGTATTGCAGCCGCTGGTCAACTATAGTTCTTCTTGTATGACTTTTCCTCATGCCGCGGCGTACGACAAGTGTGCAACAACGTCTTTCGACGCACTCCCTTTGGCGAAAATTAGGGCCTAAAGAGTATATGTCTGAGTTGTGGATCGGGGCTCTTGCACTACTCGTAGAAGTCTTACCCATTGGAGGAGACAGGGCCAAACATTTTCTTACATCGAGGTGATTTAAAAAAATGAGGTGCGTTACGATCCACACGGTGTGGCTCAAAGTCAAACATCCTAAGTTCCTACCTTATGATAAACGGCGCATATTTTATTAAATACATACGTGGCAGTATATATATCTGTATCAAAATTTCAAAAAAAAAAAAATATTATTTGAAAAAAAAAAATGACAAACTTGGAAGTCGTTTGGGTGTGATAGGCAAGAAATTAATTTAGAGAGGTTTCTCAGGACGCCCCAACCTGCCTTGAAAAGGTGCCTCCGCGGACTTAGTCACCTTAGACGCCCTTATATGAAGGTAAGAAGCCAGCATTCGGCGAGGCCAAGGAAACGGTAGGGGACTTTTTTTTAGATATTTGTTCTTGTTATTGACCAAAATTTGTACTGTGATCAAGTTAGGGTGAAAGATAATTAAATCCAAAGTAGAAGAGAAATCAACGCGCCGATGATGGGAACTGAGCCCACGACCTCCGAATATCGCGTCCGGTGTTCTTAGCGAGCTAAATCGACGGCTGTCTAACCATCGACTTCTTGAGTGGTATTAATGTTAAACACTAATATAAGAGCGCAACAAAAACGGGACGCGAACGGATGCCGGGCGGCAGTTCGCAAGGTTTGCCGCGGGAAAATCGCTCCATGTGGGTCGGCCTTAATGCGGCGAGCTTCTTCCGCTTGACATAAAGTGGCGGCAATAGAAGGCTCGTTGTGGAGGGAGAAAGGAAGAAAAGTATCGAGACAGCTGCCAATCCAATAAAGAGGAAAACGAAGGTCACCATTGAAAACACCTACCAACATTAGGAGCTAGTGCGATGGATGACTTCAGTAGCGACGAAGAAGAGACGAGGCCCCGCCATCAACATATACCGGAGATGCCGACTCCGTGGGAGATTTATCAAGTCCGAGCATCGTATGCGTTAAGATTGGATATGATGAACAGTTGGTACGAAGAGCTTCGTGAGAGACGCAGGCAGCGAAACGCATCAGAGTCGGAGGAGGAGGAAGAGAACAGCCCGTCCCAGGCTACAACGGACGACGAGCCAAAGGAAACGCCAGCAGAGAACCCGCAGGCTGAGGTCGCGGATGATGGCAAAGAAGCTACCGGACCCCCCGCGTCCGAAGAGGGCGCAGGAGCCGCTGGAGTTTCCGACAGCGGCATGCAGGAAACGTAAGGTACGTGTGTGACGCCTCCGGCAGTGGGTGATTCCTTGTGTGACAGAGCCTGGCAGGCTTGAATTGCACACTCAAAAAAGTGCTTAATTCAACCACCTATCAACCGAGTTGATTTGTTTCAGTGGAACAGCTTCCGAGAGTTTGGTAGCCGGACACATCATGGTCAGAATGCACTAATAGCCATATACAGTCACTGGCAAAGGTCCCACCACGTCAACAATCTACCGGAAAGGTTCTGTGATTTCAATTTCAATTTCAATTTATTTTCCCATGTACACATGATGAGGGTCGGGGAAAAAGCCAGAAATTGTTTCTTGACATATCGCTCAGCCCCTATACATTGCGGGACAGAAGGCAACAGGCAAATTACGCACACAAGCAACAGCGAGAAATTCAAACAATGGTTGTCAAAAACGGCTGGCGCATCATTAGAGAGAAAAAACAAGCAAACAAGAAAATGAAGCACACGCAAAAAAAAGCAAAAAAAAAACGCAACAGAAAATACATATAATAGCAAAAACAGGTTTTTCGTTACTCAAAACAGGTCGACACTTCATGGAACGAAAGAGATAAAAAAGCAAAGAAAGAACGGTGAAATCTAAGAAGTACCACATGCATCCTGTATACATTTGCGGCATGCTCGAGATATATCAGCTTTTGCAGCATGAAACTTGTTCAAAAAACGGGGCAACCTGTTTGCTAAGCTATATCTACCGTGTATTGTGCAGCATGTTGGAATATGCCACAGTTGGCTGTGTATGCTAGGCTAAAACTGTACATTTAGCGAAAAGTGTGACGTGTCACGCAAGTAATTCACATTTTACTTTATGTCCTTCTTATATCTTTCAGCCAGCCTAACGTTATCCATTTCAGATACATTTGCGGCACTGAATTGGAGGAATAAATCGCATGTGTTCATATCAGAACCGACGTTGAGCATTGCACGTACAGCCTTCTTCTGTAAAACGTAAATATTATTTTTACTGGTAGTTGTTCCCCAAACTAAGTGCGCATAGTTTACTTGGGGCATAAAGAGTGAATTATAGAGGAGGAGTTTAACTTGGCATGAAGTAAGTGACGATTCTGATCAATGATATCTATGACACTAGAGAGCTTACTGATGACAGAGTTGGCATGATTGTCCCATCTTAGCTGGCTGTTGAAATGTGCTCCTACTATCTTTCTAGTGTCTGCAGCCTCTATCGTTTCCAAACCTAGCTTAAGCTCGCATGCTATAATAATGTGTTTATTTTTCGGTTTGAAGATAATAGCTTTAGCTTTAGTTACATTAATTTTCAACTGATTATCAAGGGATCATTGATAGGTCCTATTTGCCTCGTTTATCCCCATCTTCAGATGCGCTTGATGAGAAGAACAGTGAGACCTTCTGCATACATAGCACACTTCGCATGCAGGCATTGATGAACGATATCTTTTACGCATAAGTTAAAAAGTAAAGCTTCAAGGCTACTTTCCTGACGTATACCACATTTTTAACTGAGGAACGACAGCTATTAATACTAAGAAACTGAAAACTGTGCTCATGGTACGATGCAAGAAGCGTATGAACTCGACCTCTGAAGCCGTAGTCTAACAGTTTTGCCATAAGTATATTATGACTAATGTAGTCGGAGGCCATCGAAAAATCTATAAAAACACCAAGGGCAAGTTTCTTTTCCTCGAAACACTGTAAGATGTACTCTTTTTGACTTAATGCTATCTTAGTAATTTAATGTTTGATAAAATGAAACTGAGAACCTGTCATTATATGGTGCGTGTCACAAGAGCACAATATTCGGATGTGGATAATTTTTCCCAGTCCTTTAGAAAAGATTGACAACTGGTTTATAAAGTCGAAGTTGAAGGCGCTCCTTGGGGCGTCCACTCTTCGAGCGAAGCTTGAGCCTCCCCATAATTTTTTTTTTTTTGGCTGAATTTCGACCGCAGCAGAACTTATCACGTCAGTGGAAGCGACGACAAGCGTGCTCGCCAACTGCGACTGCCCGCTGCACAGCGCTGAAATTAAATTCGAACAACATGCTTGGCTGCAATAATTCGAGATAACGTCTCGGCGGAGTACCTTGCGAGGTAAAAAAGATAAAGGAGCATCTCGGCTACACTAAGCATGGCGAAACAAAGAGCGCAAAACCTCTTCGGCATTCCTTTGTGCATTAGAAGGAAAGTGATAAGGCCGCATGCAAACGGCTGTGGCAGTCACGAAAAATGTCACTTGGTTCGTGGCATTATGCGCAGAACATACCCAACTCTTCATAGCCTTTGGTAAAAGCGCTCTTTAAAGTGTGAGCCTCCCTATATATATATATATTTTTTTTTTTTTTTTTTTGGGGGGGGGGGGGGGGGGCTCAGTTTCGAAATCAAAAGAAGTAAGCAAGTCGGGTGGCAGCGATAACAACAAGCGATAACAAGCCTCGATATATTTCATAAATTGCGAAATGGTGTTTTACTCGAAACCTCAGCACTCGTACGGAAGTTGAGAATAAGGATGTATAGACGAGCTTATTTCAGACAGCAGGGATTGAACACGCCGTTCACGAAGCAGACCTTTTCTATAATCTCAGTGACGGTCGCCCGTGACCGCAAGCACCATAATATTGCGTGATTAGCAGTAATTCATGCAGTACACCGGCGGTATCTACATATCTGTATTTCTCGCTCGTTTTACCCCCTAAAAGCATTGTCCACACCGTCGGGCAGCGTGCATGTTCTTGAGGCCGAATAACTTGGGAGTGCGCGAATATTCGAAATTTTGCAATATACAATCGAATATTCTTATATTCGGTTTGGTTTCGTTTGTTTAGTTTGTGGGGTTTAACGTGCCAAAGCGACTCAGGCTATGAGAGACGCCGTAGTGGAGGACTCCGAAATTTCGACCACATTGGGTTCTTTATCATGCACTGACATCGCATAGTACACGGGCGCCTTGCTTTTTGCCTGCATCGAAAAGCGGCCGCCGAGGCCGGGATTCGATCCCGCATCCTTAGGAACAGTAGCCGAGCGCCGTAACCACTGCGCCACCACGGTGGGTTTATTCTTATATTTGGCTTGATGAACGAATCAACCAGCGGATGTAAAAAAATTACTTGAAACAATTTGAATTAATTTCAAATTTCGAATAGTTTTCGGCTAATAGGTAGTTTCAATAGGGCGCGCCGTATTTCTTAAGAGGTGGGGAGGGGGTGAGAGTTCTAAACGAAAGCCCGACTCCAACGCCGCACAGTATGTTATCACGAATGGTGTGTGCCGAAAACAGAATTCAGACCTACGACGCGGTTCATTTCCTGTTGCTCACATGTATCGCATTCAAGACATGCGCGAAACGGCAGCGTCCAGCGAGATTTGAAAGCCCTACTCATATCCGCAATCTTGGGATTTGCGGTCCAAACTCTCGTCCCTGTCTTCAACGGGGATTTTTTTTTTTTTTTGTACGCTGTATTGAGCAGTAGCAAAAGGTAATTTGCGTATGCACTGTTCATGAATGCCACAGTGCTGATGCACATTTTAACTTCATGTTGTGAGTTCTGTATACAGAACAGTGTTGTATACAACAACGGACACAGCTGTAATTGCTTAATTTTATAGTCGGATATGACTGAAGTAAGCGGCAGATGCCCCTAAGAGGAAGCCATCCAGAAAATGGACTTGGCCGATTTTTCGCAACACACCATTTATTCCGACGAAGTCGTGGTTTACCGCCTTTGCCCCAATTAACGTCGGCATCATGCGAGCTGGTGGATATCGTTTGTTTTAGGGCTTTATTTGAGGATCATCTAGTTTTTTTTTCTTCAGTGGTACACAGTCCCGCTGCAAGCGCGCCCATTTTTGACAGGGTTATTAGTGTGGTACAAATATTCGCAAAAGTAGCGAATATTTATTTATTTATTTATTTATTTATTTATTTATTTATTTATTTATTTATTTATTTATTTATTTATTTATTTATACAAATACCTCACAGGTTCCAAACATGGAACATTGTGTGAGGGGGAGGGGTTACAGTGTATCAAAAGGAACAATGGTACATGGTTTAAAATACAAAAGGTAACAGTTATACAGGACTGGAACTGCAAATAAGTATTAGAGCATGCATGGGAAGTAATAAACAGAGGATTATGACATTATACAATAGTTAGCGGCATTGGACGAAATCAACCTGACACAGTGAACGCAATATAAAAAAGTTATTCTGACTGCAAAAAGGTACACAATTCGTTTTTGAATTTTAGTGGGTCAGATAGTGGGTCAATATTGTAGTCGTCTTCAATTTGTTCAGTTCACTATTCGATGCGTTTTTCGGTTGCACTATTCGTGCAGAATCAGAGGCGAAGCTTGACGATTCATATTTGATTCAGTACTGGAAAAAAAAAAAAAAAATGTTCGCATAGCCCTGCTATACACATCACCTTCCGTTTGCATTGCCCGCACCCGTAGACAATTCAGCCGTGCCAAATAACGTATTTCGTGTTGACTTTACAGTTTTTGTTTATAACGAATGCCTTCATATGGAGTTACAAGCAAAACTATGACAATTTCAAATCAATTTGCGCGCGTCTTCTGCAGAGGATTTAATAATGACTCGTGAGGGAAAGCGGTAAAAAACAAAGATGCCTGAATATTGTTGGCTATCTTAGTTTGCATTTTCATCTTGCGTAGAATCCTAAGGCATGTCGTACCAGCGCTAAAGTGTTAAAAAATTTGACAATTTGCCCCATCATGACATCACTTTCTTGTTCCTTCCAGAGGTTTTGTACTCGAGCCACTGAGACCAGCAGCACTAGCCACTACAAGCCGGAGCTGAAAAATTTGTTTGCGCACTGTTTTTGGGAGGCTCACAGTGAGCAACTTCGGGTCGAAACATCGGCAGATGGGTGTTTATTGTGCCGGGGAAGCAACTACAGCGGGGAGGGGGAAGCGGAGGGGGGGGGGGGGGGGGGTCCTTCGCAAAAATAAAAACTGATCGTCTACACTGCCTCGCGAATGGGATTGCAGTTTCAGTGCGGGTTTCGGTGCGCATACGCTGGGTTGTGAGGTTCCAAATATATCCCGCTTTTAAGCAGGGATGCCCAGTGTGTATATTCCTTCCACCTGTTTTTCGCGTCCCAAAACGGAGCGTAAAAAAACTGTTCCGTTCATTGCATAAATAATGCTACGAAGATGAGAAAGCGGGCAGTGGCGCGGGGCGGAGCGCTCGCGCCAGGCCCGCTGGCCATTAAAGCATATTTCATCGTCATCTCATCACGTCGTTCTGTTTCTGTTGTGTCGCCGTATTTCATCGCTTGTCATGCCACCACGTAGCATTTGCTTGGAGGTGCGGTTCATCCCCATCCTCGCCTTGCACCGTCTAAGCAAACCGTACGCCGGGTCCATCTGCCGAAAGCCCGTGAAGATCGCCGCCCAGCCCTGCTCCAGCCCTTTTTGTTCAGACTAGACCAGCCGCTGTCCCCAGCCTCGTCCCCAGCCCAGACCACAACACACGACGACCAGAGGAAGAGCCCAAAGCCGACCCTACCGACCCCACGACGAAGCGGCCTCACGACCACTCGAGCGACGACAGAACCCCCGCCCAAGCCGTTCGGCGTGTGCATGAGCCTCGGCCTTCGGCAAACGGTGAAGATTGGACTTGATGCTCCGGTGCAAGCATTCCTCCCATCTTCGCATTCATTGTGGTGTCCAGCGTTTCATGTCCCAATCCTGTGTCTGTGTTCATCGCCACGTCATGCATTGGATTTCTTGCTATCGATCAGGACGATCGCTCGGGGCCCCGGGTAATGCTACGAAGATCACGAAGCGGGCAGTGACGCGGGGCAGAGCGCTCGCGCCAGGCCCGCTGGCCATTAAAGCATATTCCATCGTCATGTCATCACGTTCTGTTTCTGTTGGGTCGGCGTGTTTCGTCGCTTGTCATGCCACCACGTAACAATATTTTTTGACTACTGCATTCTTTGCGTATGCTCGCGAAAGGATTTCTGATAATATATGCGAGCGTAGTGTCAGTGCCTTGTCCTTGAACACATCTCATGGCGCAGTCCAGTTGGAGCTAAACAACGCCACAGTACTGTGCTTGCACCAAGAGGTTAGCCCTTTTAGAAACATGTACGCTGATGCTACATGTGTCAGGGCAATCAATGGCGGTTAATATGACAAATCATGCAGTCGCCTAGACGATTGTGTTATAGGTTACTTTGCACATGCACATCACACCGGCATCGGGCACTGAAGGGTCGAGCCAAACAACATTTGTTTAAGAGTCGGAGTACTCTCATTTCTCCTTGGCGTTTTTGACACCTCAGGAGTAGAACGTCATTTGCCTCAGAACACTGCACCGTTTGAATCCGTGACAAGTGACCACCAAACTTTGAAAGTTCTTCATCTCAATTTAGAGGTCACCACTGAATTGGTCACCACTGAATTGGTCATACTAGATTTAGGTTATACCCCAATTTTGGTCCAATTCTGACGAGGTCAACATTTTGGAGGTCCGGGGGTACAGTTTTTGGGAGTGGCCCATCAGAATTCGGATGTCACCATTTAGCTGGCCATACTCGATTTGGATTTCACATACTGCGGTGACGCAACTCATGAGACAAAATACCATACAGCTGATGACTGACAGTTAGCCTGGACACTTGCAGACAGGGTCTGATGAGAGGCTTTGTCCATGCCACCCATGAGCAAAAAACCATTAGAGGGTTGTTCTTAGGTGCGCTTAAAAGCTGAAATGGCGAAAGCATTTTCCTCCTTTCTTCTCCTCTCCCTACCTCTTGCGTGTCACTAACCGCCACCATCACTATCAGTCACTTACTGTTATCACTATCACTCTCAGTCACTATCTATCACTATCAATATTAGTCACCACCTATCACTATCACTTGCAATTGACTGAGTGAGACTGCTTTGGCAGGAACAGAGAGGACAGCCGAGTTACAAAAGTCAACAACCCACGGCTACACCAAGCCCAAAAACACCAACAACAATGCCGTCGACGAACCCTTGTAACGGGAGCACTCGAAACAACTATAACAAACTGCCAACTCAAGAAGTATCGAGTCGCAAATTGACGGTGAGGCTTCTCCGTGTAGCCAAAATCGTTTCGAACGCAGAAAACAGTGGGGAGTGATTTTTCAAAGGTGTGCTGCGGTTAGATGGTGCCACATACCGAGGGTTCGTGCCAGAGCAAGCCAAGGGCACAGTCAGCACGCGCTTCCGCTCCGAAGGAAGCAAGAGCACAAGCTATAAGCACCAATGTTTAATGCACAGAAAGCTGTATCACAAACACTGCACTGATCCCCCAGACCTCAGTACAAACACATAGCCCAGTCGCAGCCCCCGAAAGCGGGGTTACGGCGCCGCGCGCACGGTGCAAAGGCTGCTCACGCGTCTGTGGGGGAGCTAAGGGCGCTCACAGACCGCACAGGCAACCAACGGGTCAAAGCGCGAGCGACACATGACAAGGGAGGACGAGGGATGCGCAGAGAACGTCTCGACGACACAGGTCGCACGTCGATGGCTAAACGCGCGCCGCCACCGGCACTGGCCGAAATCGGAGGTCACCATTGAGCTGGCCATACTCGATTTGGATTTCACAAACTGCGGTGACACAACTCATGAGACAAGATACCATGCAACTGATGACTGACAGTTAGCCTGGACACTCAGACAGGGTCTAATGAGAGGCTCTGTCCATGACCATGAGCCAAAAAACAATCACAGGGTTGTTCTTAGGTGCGCTAAAGAGCTGAAATGGCGAAAGCATTTTCCTCCTTTCTTCTCTTCTCCCTACCTCTTGCGTGTCACCAACCACTACCATCACAATCAGTCACTTACTGTTATCACTATCACTCTCAGTCACTATCTATCACTATTAATATCAGTCCCCACTTATCACTATCACTTGCAATTGACTGAGCTGAGAATGCCTTGGCAGGAACAGACAGGACAGCCGAGTTACAACAGTCCACAACCCACGGCTACACCAAGCCCAAAAACACCAACAATGCCGTCGACGAACCGTTGTAACGGGAGCACTCGAAACAACTATAACAAACTGCCAACGCTAGAAGTATCAAGTGGCAAATTGATGGTGAGGCTTCTCCGTGTAGCCAAAATCGTTTCGACGGCGGAAAACAGTGGGGAGTGACTTTTCAAAGGTGTGCTGCGGTTAGATGGTGCCACCTCACACACATACCGCGGGTTCGTGCCAGAGCAAGCCAAGGGCACAGTCAGCACGCGCTTCCGCTCCGAAGGAAGCAAGAGCACAAACTATAAGCATCAATGTTTAGTGCACAGAAAGCTGTATCACAAACACTGCACTGATCCCCCAGACCTCAGTACAAACACATAGCCCAGTCGCAGCCGCGAAAGCGGGGTTACGGCGCCGCGCGCACGATGCAAAGGCTGCTCACGCGTCTGTGGGGGAGCTAAGGGCGCTCACAGACCGCACAGGCAACCAACGGGTCAAAGCGCGAGCGACACATGACAAGGGAGGACGAGGGATGCGCAGAGAACGTCTCGACGACACAGGTCGCACGTCGATGGCTAAACGCGCGCCGCCACCGGCACTGGCTGGCGATGACGGACAACCAACCAGGCTCTCCTGACTCGGAAGGGTCGGCGGCGTCGGCGCCGCACAGGCGAGTGCCGGACTCCTTTCGGTCCTGGTATCGAGCAAGCATGCAAGGTGCGCGCGCGTTCACAACCCGCGGCGCTCCGGCCGAAGCTGGGAAAGCCGGAGGGAAAAACGTACGCACATGCCCGAGTCGATGGCGGTCTTCCTGTTCGATTCCCCTGTGCGGCCTCGCGTCGAGCTTTTTACTTCACCAGGATGTGGCACGATCGGGACGTGAGACCGACGCGGGAAGACCAAAACAGATGTTATTCTTCGTTCTTTATTTGGAAGTGCATTTCTATTTACACTTCAGAACAAAGGTCAAAAGGCACGACGCCTGACGTAGGCCTTCCTCCCTAGGGGAAGCAAATTGCATTTGGCACTTGTATAGAAAACAAGCAAATACAATGTGTGTAGCGGTCATTATGGCATCAGTTTCCGCAAGCACATGAAACAAAATCCATTTCAAAAATAACAATACCTGAACATAAGGTGTTCCGAATAGATAAGAAAAAAAAAGAAGAAATAATTAAAAAAATGAAACATGGCAACAGTTTTCGGAACAGCTCCCGTCAGGAGTTGTCAGCAGCGCGACTGCCGTCCCGACCCTCTCGCAGTGACCCCACAGGAGATCTCTAGCTAGCAAAACAGCTCCGGCTGCCTGTTTTGCGTCGCTCCGGGAACATAACCCCCACAACAGTTTTCAGTGGATTTTTCTAAATATTGTTCTAACACAGTTTTCAGCTACGTCCTCTACGAAGCGCCGCTCTTCGTTTTCGTGCTTGCAAAGAGCGCTCCAGGTATGTCCTCTCAAAACTAAAAACAATTGCCTCTAGGTGTCTTCTTGGGAACATCAGATGGGTGCCTCACTAGTACGACCTCCGTTAAAATGGACGGTTCGTGTTATGGATCTGAGAGGTGACTCAGCAGTGTCGTGACGCTGGGGATAAGTCGACCCGGCCTTCACCTGGTAGCGTGCAGAGACTCCGGGTTCAAGAAGGATTGAATCTTCGAAGTTGGTAAAATATATACAAGCAGGTTTAATGGCACTTTGAGAAAACTTATTTACATAAAAAAAGGTATATCAGCAAAACGGCAAGCGTTAAGAGTTCATACCGAGAAGCGTCTGGATGAGCCGTTTACCCAGGGCTCAGAGCGTCATTTCGTGCTCTTCAACGTCCTTAAAACCCCCTATGTCCAGCCCCTCTCTGAAGATGCTGACCAACCAGTTCCACGGCACGCCCCTCAGATATCGGCATCCAATCGACCACAACACTGCACTGATGGCCTGATGCACTGACTGGTCCGGTATTGTTTCGTTGGGCGTGGTCACTTGTTGGAGGGTAGAGCTTGGGAACGGCAAGGAGGTACACTTCTATTCTTCAGCAAAGATCCGATATGGTGGTTCCGGCAAGTGGATTTCCTTCTCAGAAACCTAAGTGCACTTGCGCGCCACATACTGCTCCCAGCATTGTCCCTTTCCTACAATTGCAAATCTTTCCTGCATTCCAGGGAATTCCTCTAATGGCCGTATTCGTCATGCTCCTTTCTTGTACTGTACGTCAGCGGACATGTCACTCTGTCGTCTCCTTTGGACAATAGGCGTTCCTCACTTGACAATAGCGCTTCTCGACGGGAAGGGCGAACAATTGAACAAAAGCACATCCCGCTATTTCTCACAGGGCGACGTTTCTTTGTATTTTTCTTGAAATTCCCTTGACAGGGCCAATTTGGCATTTGCAGGGTCTGGACAAAGCAAAACAGGCTGACACAAAAGGATTCATGAAAACAGGCTCATTTAGAGCCCTTGCACCAAACGCACATATCCACAGCACATATCCATGCCCACAGGCGAACAACAGAGCGCGCAAGTGCGGACCATGCACGGTCATAACAGCAGTGACTCAGCTGACTTAGTCACCTTAGACGAGCTTATATAAATGAAGGTAAGAAGCCAGCATTCGACGAGGCCAAAAGAAGGGTAGAGGACTTTTTTGTAGATATTTGCTCTTGTTATTGACCAAAATTTGTACTGTGATCAAGTTAGGGTGAAAGATAATTAAATCCAAAGTAGAAGAAAAATCAACGCGCCGATGATGGGAACTGAGCCCTCCGAATATCACGTCCAGTGTTCTTAGCGAGCTAAATCTACGGCTGTCTAACCATCGACTTCTTGAGTGGTATTAATGTTAAACAGTAATATAAGAGCGCAACAAAAACGGGACGCGAACGGATGCCGAGCGGCAGTTCGCAAGGTTTGCCGCGGGAAAATCGCTCCATGTGGGTCGGCCTTAATGCGGCGATCTTCATCCGCTTGACATTAAGTGGCGGCAATAGAAGGCTCGTTGTGGAGGGAGAAAGGAAGAAAAGTATCGAGACAGCTGCCAATCCAATAAAGAGGAAAACGAAGGTCACCATTGAGACCACCTACCAACATTAGGAGCTAGTGCGATGGATGACTTCAGTAGCGACGAAGAAGAGACGAGGTCCCGCCATCCACCTATACCGGAGATGCCGACTCCGTGGGAGATTTATCAAGTCCGAGCATCGTATGCGTTAAGATTGGATATGATGAACTGTTGGTACGAAGAGCTTCGTGAGAGACGCAGGCAGCGAAACGCATCAGAGTCGGAGGAGGAGGAAAACAGCCCGTCCCAGGCTACAACGGACGACGAGCCTAAGGAAACGCCAACAGAGAACCCGCAGGCTGAGGTCACGGATGACGGCAAAGAAGCTCCCAAACCCTCCGCGTCCGAGGAGGGCGCAGGAGCCGCTGGAGTTTCCGACAGCGGCATGCAGGAAACTTAAGGTACGTGTGTGACGCCTCCGGCAGTGGGTGATTCCTTATGTGACAGAGCCTGGCAGGCTTGAATTGAACACTCAAAAAAGTGCTCAATTCAACTACCTATCAACCGAGTTGATTTGTTTCAGTGCAACAGCTTCCGGGAGTTTGGTAGCCGGGCACATAATGGTCAGAATGCACTAATAGCCATATACAGTCACTAGCAAAGGTCCCACCACGTCAACAATCTACCGGAAAGGTTCTGTGATTTCAATTTCAATTTATTTTCCCATGTACACATGATGAGGGTCGGGGAAAAAGCCAGAAATGGTGGCTTGAGATATCTCTCAGCCCCTATACATTGCGGGACAGCAGGAAACATGCAATTTACACACACAAGCAACAGCGAGAAATGCAAACAATGGTTGTCAAAAACTACTGGCGCATCATTAGAGAGAAACACAAACAAACAAGGAAATGAAGCACACGCAAAAAAAAAAAAAACGGCTACAGAAAATACATATCATAGCAAAAACAGGTTTTTCGTTACTCAAAACAGGTCGACACTTCATGGAACGAAAGAGATAAAAAAGCAAAGAAAGAACGGTGAAATCTAAGAAGTAGCACATAGATCCTGTATACATTTGCCGCATGATCGAGATATATCAGCTGTTGCAGCATGAAACTTGTTCAAAAAACGGGGCAACCTGTTTGCTAAGCTATATCTACCGTGTATTGTGCAGCATGTTGGAATATGCCACACTTGGCTGTGTATGCTAGGCTAAAACTGTACATTTAGCGAAAAGTGTGACGTGTCACGCAAGTAATTCACATTTTACTTTATGTCCTTCTTATATCTTTCAGCCAGCCTAACGTTATCCATTTCAGATACATTTGCGGCACTGAATTGGAGGAATAAATCGCATGTGTTCATATCAGAACCGACGTTGAGCATTGCACGTACAGCCTTCTTCTGTAAAACGTAAATCTTATTTTTACTGGTAGTTGTTCCCCAAACTAAGTGCGCATAGTTTACTTGGGGCATAAAGAGTGAATTATAGAGGAGGAGTTTAACTTGGCATGAAGTAAGTGACGATTCTGATCAATGATATCTATGACACTAGAGAGCTTACTGATGACAGAGTTGGCATGATTGTCCCATCTTAGCTGGCTGTTGAAATGTGCTCCTACTATCTTTCTAGTGTCTGCAGCCTCTATCGTTTCCAAACCTAGCTTAAGCTCGCATGCTATAATAATGTGTTTATTTTTCGGTTTGAAGATAATAGATTTAGCTTTAGTTACATTAATTTTCAACTGATTATCAAGGGATCATTGATAGGTCCTATTTGCCTCGTTTATCCCCATCTTCAGATGCGCTTGATGAGAAGAACAGTGAGACCTTCTGCATACATAGCACACTTGGCATGCAGGCATTGATGAACGATATCTTTTACGCATAAGTTAAAAAGTAAAGTTTCAAGGCTACTTTCCTGACGTATACCACATTTTTAACTGAGGAACGACAGCTATTAATACTAAGAAACTGAAAACTGTGCGCATGGTACGATGCAAGAAGCGTATGAACTCGACCTCTGAAGCCGTAGT
This sequence comes from Amblyomma maculatum, assembly GCF_055883805.1. Taxonomy (NCBI): domain Eukaryota; kingdom Metazoa; phylum Arthropoda; class Arachnida; order Ixodida; family Ixodidae; genus Amblyomma; species Amblyomma maculatum. Next base: position 247,904,165 of record NC_139344.1, read on the forward strand.
CTAACAGTTTTGCTATAAGTATATTATGACTAATGTAGTCGGAGGCCATCGAAAAATCTATAAAAACACCAAGGGCAAGTTTCTTTTCCTCGAAACACTGTAAGATGTACTCTTTTTGACTTAATGCTATCTTAGTAATTTAATGTTTGATAAAATGAAACTGAGAACCTGTCATTATATGGTGCGTGTCACAAGAGCACAATATTCGGATGTGGATAATTTTTCCCAGTCCTTCAGAAAAGATTGACAACTGGTTTATAAAGTCGAAGTTGAAGGCGCTCCTTGGGGCGTCCACTCTTCGAGCGAAGCTTGAGCCTCCCCATAATTTTTTTTTTTTTTTTGGCTGAATTTCGACCGCAGCAGAACTTATCACGTCAGTGGAAGCGACGACAAGCGTGCTCGCCAACTGCGACTGCCCGCTGCACAGCGCTGAAATTAAATTCGAACAACATGCTTGGCTGCAATCATTCGAGATAACGTCTCGGCGGAGTACCTTGCGAGGTAAAAAAGATAAAGGAGCATCTCGGCTACACTAAGCATGGCGAAACAAAGAGCGCAAAACCTCTTCGGCATTCCTTTGTGCATTAGAAGGAAAGTGATAAGGCCGCATGCAAACGGCTGTGGCAGTCACGAAAAATGTCACTTGGTTCGTGGCATTATGCGCAGAACATACCCAACTCTTCATAGCCTTTGGTAAAAGCGCTCTTTAAAGTGTGAGCCTCCCTATATATATATATATATATATATATATATATATATATATATATATATATATATATATATATATATATATATATATATATATATATATATATATATATATATATATATATATATATATATTTTTTTTTTTTTGGGGGGGGGGGTTCAATTTCGAAATCAAAAGAAGTAAGCAAGTCGGGTGGCAGCGATAACAACAAGCGATAACAAGCCTCGATATATTTCATAAATTGCGAAATGGTGTTTTACTCGAAACCTCAGCACTCGTACGGAAGTTGAGAATGAGGATGTATAGACGAGCTTATTTCAGACAGCAGGGATTGAACACGCCGTTCACGAAGCAGACCTTTTCTATAATCTCAGTGACGGTCGCCCGTGACCGCAAGCACCATAATATTGCGTGATTAGCAGTAATTCATGCAGTACACCGGCAGTATCTACATATCTGTATTTCTCGCTCGTTTTACCCCCTAAAAGCATTGTCCACACCGTCGGGCAACGTGCATGTTCTTGAGGCCGAATAACTTGGGAGTGCGCGAATATTCGAAATTTTGCAATATACAATCGAATATTCTTATATTCGGTTTGGTTTCGTTTGTTTAGTTTGTGGGGTTTAACGTGCCAAAGCGACTCAGGCTATGAGAGACGCCGTAGTGGAGGACTCCGAAATTTCGACCACATTGGGTTCTTTATCATGCACTGACATCGCATAGTACACGGGCGCCTTGCTTTTTGCCTCCATCGAAAAGCGGCCGCCGAGGCCGGGATTCGATCCCGCATCCTTAGGAACAGTAGCCGAGCGCCGTAACCACTGCGCCATCCCGGTGGGTCTATTCTTATATTCGGCTTGATGAACGAATCAACCAGAGGATGTAAAACGTTACTGGAAACGATTTGAATTAATTTCATGTTTCGAATAGTTTTCGGCTAATAGGTAGTTTCAATAGGGCGCGCCGTATTTCTGAAGAGGTGGGGAGGGGGTGAGAGTTCTAAACGAAAGCCCGACTCCAACGCCGCACAGTATGTTGTCACGAATGGTGTGTGCCGAAAACAGAATTCAGACCTACGACGCGGTTCATTTCCTGTTGCTCACATGTATCGCATTCAAGACATGCGCGAAACGGCAGCGTCCAGCGAGATTTGAAAGCCCTACTCATATCCGCAATCTTGGGATTTGCGGTCCAAACTCTCGTCCCTGTCTTCAACGGGGATTTCTTTTTTTTTTTTTGTACGCTGTATTGAGCAGTAGCAAAAGGTAATTTGCGTATGCACTGTTCATGAATGTCACAGTGCTGATATATATATATATATATATATATATATATATATATATATATATATATATATATATTACCTTCATGTTGTGAGTTCTGTATAGAGAACAGTGTTGTATACAACAACGGACACAGCTGTAATTGCTTAATTTTATAGTCGGATAACTCTGAAGTAAGCGGCAGATGCCCCTAAGAGGAAGCCATCAAGAAAATGGACTTGGCCGATTTTTCGTAACACACCATTTATTCCGACGAAGTCGTGGTTTACCGCCTTTGCCCCAATTAACGTCGGCATCATGCGAGCTGGTGGATATCGTTTGTTTTAGGGCTTTATTTGAGGATCATCTAGTTTTTTTTTTCTTCAGTGGTACACAGTCCCGCTGCAAGCGCGTCCATTTTTGACAGGGTTATTAGTGTGGTACAAATATTCGCAAAAGTAGCGAATACTTATCCAATATTGTAGTCGTCTTCAATTTGTTCCGTTCACTATTCGATGCGTTTTTCGGTTGCACTATTCGTGCAGAATCAGACGCGAAGCTTGACGATTCATATTTGATTCAGTACAAAAAAAAAAAAAAATGTTCGCATAGCCCTGCTATACACATCACCTTCCGTTTGCATTGCCCGCACCCGTAGACATTTCAGCCGTGCCAAATAACGTGTTTCGTGTTGACTTTACAGTTTTTGTTTATAACGAATGCCTTCATATGGAGTTACAAGCAAAACTATGACAATTTCAAATCAATTTGCGCGCGTCTTCTGCAGAGGATTTAATAATGACTCGTGAGGGAAAGCGGTAGAAAACAAAGATGCCTGAATATTGTTGGCTATCTTAGTTTGCATTTTCAGCTTGCGTAGAATCCTAAGGCCTGTCGTACCAGCGCTAAAGTGTTGAAAAATTTGACAATTGGCCCCATCATGACATCACTTTCTTGTTCCTTCCAGAGGTTTTGTACTCGAGCCACTGAGACCAGCAGGACCAGCCACTACAAGCCGGAGCTGCAAAATTTGTTTGCGCACTGTTTTTGGGAGGCTCACAGTGCGCAACTTCGGTTCGAAACATCGGCAGATGGGTGTTTATTGTGCCGGGGAAGCAACTACAGTGGGGAGGGGGGAGCGGGAGGGGGGAGAGGGGGGGGGAGGGGTCCTTCGCAAAAATAAAAACTGATCGTCTACACTGCCTCGCGAATGGGATTGCAGTTTCAGTGCGGGTTTCGGTGCGCATACGCTGGGTTGTGAGGATCCAAATATATCCCGCTTTTGAGCAGGGATGCCCAGTGTGTATATTCCTTCCAGCTGTTTTTCGCGTCCCAAAACGGAGCGTAAAAAAACTGTTCCGTTCATTGCATAAATAATGCTACGAAGATGAGGAAGCGGGCAGTGGCGCGGGGCGGAGCGCTCGCGCCAGGCCCGCTGTCCATTAAAGCATATTTCATCGTCATCGTCATCACGTCGTTCTGTTTCTGTTGTGTCGCCGTGTTCCATTGCTTGTCATGCCACCACGTAACATTTGCTTGGAGGTGCGATTCATCCCCATCCTCGCCTTGCACCGTCTAAGCCAACCGTACGCCGGGTCCATCTGCCGAAAGCCCGTGGAGATCGCCGCCCAGCCCTGCTGCAGCCCTTTTTGTTCAGACTCGACCAGCCGCTGTCCCCAGCCTCGTCCCCAGCCCTGACCACAACACACGACGACCAGAGGAAGAGCCCAAACCCGACCCCACCGACCCCACGACGAAGCGGCCTCACGACCACTCGAGCGAAGACAGAACCCAAGCCGTTCGGCGTGTGCATGAGCCTCGGCCTTCGGCAAACGGTGAAGATTGGACTTGATGCTCCGGTGCAAGCATTCCTCCCATCTTCGCATTCATTGTGGTGTCCAGCGTTTCATGTCCCAATCCTGTGTCTGTGTTCATCGCCACGTCATGCATTGGATTTCTTGCAATCGACAGGACGATCGCTCGGGGCCCCGGGTAATGCTACGAAGATCACGAAGCGGGCAGTGACGCGGGGCAGAGCGCTCGCACCAGGCCCGCTGGCCATTAAAGCATATTCCATCGTCATGTCATCACGTTCAGTTTCTGTTGGGTCGGCGTGTTTCGTCGCTTGTCACGCCACCACGTAACAATATTTTTTGACTACTGCATTCTTTGCGTATGCTCGTGAAAGGATTTCTGATAAAATATGCGAGCGTAGTGTCAGTGCCTTGTCCTTGAAGACATCTCATGGCGCAGTCCAGTTGGAGCTAAACAAGGCCACAGCACTGTGCTTGCACCAAGAGGTTAGCCCTTTTAGAAACATGTACGCTGATGCTACATCTGTCAGGGCAATCAATGGCGGTTAATATGACAGATCATGCAGTCGCCTAGACGATTGTGTGATAGGTTACTTTGCACATGCACATCACACTGGCATCGGGCACTGAAGGGTCGAGCCAAACAACTTTTGTTTAAGAATCGGAGTACTCTCATTTCTTCTTGGCGTTTTTGACACCTCAGGAGTAGAACGTCATTTGCCACAGAACACTGCACCGTTTGAATCTGTGACAAGTGACCACCAAACTTTGAAAGTTCTTCATCTCAATTTAGAGGTCAACACTGAATTGGTCATACTAGATTTAGGTTATACGCCAATTTTGGTCCAATTCTGAAGAGGTAAACATTTTGGAGGTCCGGGGGTACAGTTTTTGGGAGTGGCCCATCCGAATTCGGATGTCACCATTGAGCTGGCCATACTCGATTTGGATTTCACATACTGCGGTGACGCAACTCATGAGACAAGATACCATACAACAGATGACTGACAGTTAGCCTGGACACTTGCAGACAGGGTCTGATGAGAGGCTTTGTCCATGCCACCCATGAGCAAAAAACCATTACAGGGTTGTTCTTAGGTGCGCTTAAAAGCTGAAATGGCGAAAGCATTTTCCTCCTTTCTTCTCCTCTCCCTACCTCTTGGGTGTCACTAACCGCCACCATCACTATCAGTCACTTACTCTTATCACTATCACTCTCAGTCACTATCTATCACTATCAATATTAGTCACCACCTATCACTATCACTTGCAATTGACTGAGCTGAGACTGCTTTGGCAGGAACAGAGAGGACAGCCGAGTTACAAAAGTCAACAACCCACGGCTCAAGCCCAAAAACACCAACAACAATGCCGTCGACGAACCGTTGTAACGGGAGCACTCGAAACAACTATAACAAACTGCCATCTCAAGAAGTATCAAGTCGCAAATTGACGGTGAGGCTTCTCCGTGTAGCCAAAATCGTTTCGAACGCAGAAAACAGTTGGGAGTGATTGTTCAAAGGTGTGCTGCGGTTAGATGGTGCCACATACCGAGGGTTCGTGCCAGAGCAAGCCAAGGGAACAGTCAGCACGCGCTTCCGTTGCGAAGGAAGCAAGAGCACAAGCTGTAAGCAGCAATGTTTAATGCACAGAAAGCTTTATCACAAACACTGTACTGATGCCCCAGACGTCAGTACAAACACATAGCCCAGCCGCAGCCCCCGAAAGCGGGGTCACGGCGCCGCGCGCACGATGCACTCACGCGTCTGCGGGGGAGCTAAGGGCGCTCGCAGACCGCACGGGCAACCATCGGGTCAAAGCGCGAGCGACACATGACAAGGGAGGACGAGGGATGCGCAGAGAACGTCTCGACGACACAGGTCGCACGTCGATGGCTAAACGCGCGCCGCCACCGGCACTGGCTGGCGATGACGGAGAACCAACCAGGCCCTCCTGACTCGGAAGCGTCGGCGGCGTCGGCGCCGCACAGGCGAGTGCCGGACTCCTTTCGGTCCTGGTCTCGAGCAAGCATGCAAGGTGCGCGCGCGTTCACAACCCGCGGCGCTCCGGCCGAAGCTGGGGAACCCGGAAGGAAAAACGTACGCACATGCCCGAGTCGATGGCGGTCTTCCCGTTCAATTCCCCCGTGCGGCCTCGCGTCGAGCTTTTTACTTCACCAGGAGGTGGCCCGATAGGGACATGAGACCGACGCGGGAAGAACAGAGCATAGGTTATTTTTTATTCTTTATTTATTTTGAAGTGCATTTCTATTTACACTTCAGAAAGAAGGCCAAAAGGCACGACGCCTGACGTAGGAGTTCCTCCCTAGGGGAATCAAATTCATTTGGCACTTGTATACAAAACAAGAAATACAATGTGTGTAGCGGTCATCATGACATCAGTTTTCACAAGCACATGAAACAAAATCCATTTAAAAAATAACAATACCTGAACCTAAGGTGTTCTGAATAAATAAGAAAAAAAAAGAAATAAAAAAATGAAACATGGCAACAGTTCTCGGAAGAGCTCCCTTCAGGAATGGTCAGCAGCGCGACTGCCGTCCCGTCTCTCCCGCAGTGACCCCACAGGAGATATTTAGCTATCAAAACAACAGCTCGGGCTGCCTGTTTTGCGTCGCTCCGGCAACATAACCCCCACAACAGTTTTCAGTGGATTTTTCTAAACATTGCTCTAACACAGTTTTCAGCTACGTCCTCTACGAAGCGTCGCTCTTTGTTTTCGTGCTTGCAAAGAGCGCTCCAGGTAAAGCCGCTCAAGATTAAAAAAATTGCCTCTAGGTGTTTTCTTGGAAACATTAGTTGGGTGCCCCAATAGTACAACCTCCGTTAAAATGGACGGCTCGCATTATGAGTCTGCGAGCTGAATCAGCGGTGACTCAGCTGACTTAGTCACCTTAGACGCCCTTATATATATGAAGGTAAGAAGCCAGCATTCGACGAGGCCAAAGGGTAGGGGACTTTTTTTAGATATTTGTTCTTGTTATTGACCAAAATTTGTACTGTGATCAAGTTAGGGTGAAAGATAATTAAATCCAAAGTAGAAGAAAAATCAACGCGCCGATGATGGGAACTGAGCCCTCCGAATATCGCGTCCGGTGTTCTTAGCGAGCTAAATCGACGGCTGTATAACCATCGACTTCTTGAGTGGTATTAATGTTAAACAGTAATATAAGAGCGCGACAAAAACGGGACGCGAACGGATGCCGGGCGGCAGTTCGCAAGGTTTGCCGCAGGAAAATCGCTCCATGTGGGTCGGCCTTAATGCGGCGAGCTTCTTCCGCTTGACATAAAGTGGCGGCAATAGAAGGCTCGTTGTGGAGGGAGAAAGGAAGAAAAGTATCGAGACAGCTGCCAATCCAATAAAGAGGAAAACGAAGGTCACCATTGAAACCACCTACCAACATTAGGAGCTAGTGCGATGGATGACTTCAGTAGCGACGAAGAAGAGACGAGGCCCCGCCATCCACCTATACCGGAGATGCCGACTCCGTGGGAGATTTATCAAGTCCGAGCATCGTATGCGTTAAGATTGGATATGATGAACTGTTGGTACGAAGAGCTTCGTGAGAGACGCAGGCAGCGAAACGCATCAGAGTCGGAGGAGGAGGAAGAGAACAGCCCGTCCCAGGCTACAACGGACGACGAGCCAAAGGAAACGCCAGCAGAGAACCCGCAGGCTGAGGTCGCGGATGATGGCAAAGAAGCTCCCGGACCCTCCGCGGCCGAGGAGGGCGCAGGAGCCGCTGGAGTTTCCTACAGCGGCATGTAGGAAACGTAAGGTACGTGTGTGACGCCTCCGGCAGTGGGTGGTTCCTTATGTGACATAGCCTGTCAGGCTTGGATTGCACACTCAAAAGAGTGCTTAATTACACTACCTATCAACCGAGTTGATTTGTTTCAGTGGAACAGCTTCCGGAGTTTGGTAGCCGGGCACATCATGGTCAGAATGCACTAATAGTCATATACAGTCACTAGCAAAGGTCCCACCACGTCAACAATCTACCGGAAAGGTTCTGTGATTTCAATATCAATTTATTTTCCCATGTACACATGATGAGGGTCGGGGAAAAAGCCAGACATTGTGGCTTGACATATCGCTCAGCCCCTATACATTGCGGGACAGAAGGCAACAGGCAAATTACGCACACAAGCAACAGCGAGAAATTCAAACAATGGTTGTCAAAAACGACTGGCGCATCATGAGAGAGGAAAAACAAACAATCAAGGAAATGAAGCACACGCAAAAAAAAAAAAACGCCACAGAAAATACATATCATAGCAGGCTTTTCGTTACTCACAACAGGTCGACACGTCATGGAACGAATGAGATAAAAAAGCAAAGAAAGAACGGTGAAATCTAAGAAGTACCACATGCATCCTGTATACATTTGCGGCATGCTCGAGATATATCAGCTTTTGCAGCATGAAATTTGTTCAAAAAACGGGGCAACCTGTTTGCTAAGCTATATCTACCGTGTATTGTGCAGCATGTTGGAATATGCCACACTTGGCTGTGTATGCTAGGCTAAAACTGTACATTTAGCGAAAGGTGTGACGTGTCACGCAAGTAATTCACATTTTACTTTATGTCCTTCTTATATCTTTCAGCCAGCCTAACGTTATCCATTTCAGATACATTTGCGGCACTGAATTGGAGGAATAAATCGCATATGTTCATATCAGAACCGACGTTTAGCATTGCACGTACAGCCTTCTTCTGTAAAACGTAAATATTATTTTTACTGGTAGTTGTTCCCCAAACTAAGTGCGCATAGTTTACTTGGGGCATAAAGAGTGAATTATAGAGGAGGAGTTTAACTTGGCATGAAGTAAGTGACGATTCTGATCAATGATATCTATGACACTAGAGAGCTTACTGATGACAGAGTTGGCATGATTGTCCCATCTTAGCTGGCTGTTGAAATGTGCTCCTACTATCTTTCTAGTGTCTGCAGCCTCTATCGTTTCCAAACCTAGCTTAAGCTCGCATGCTATAATGATGTGTTTATTTTTCGGTTTGAAGATAATAGCTTTAGCTTTAGTTACATTAATTTTCAACTGATTATCAAGGGATCATTGATAGGTCCTATTTGCCTCGTTTATCCCCATCTTCAGATGCGCTTGATGAGAAGAACAGTGAGACCTTCTGCATACATAGCACACTTCGCATGCAGGCATTGATGAACGATATCTTTTACGCATAAGTTAAAAAGTAAAGCTTCAAGGCTACTTTCCTGACGTATACCACATTTTTAACTGAGGAACGACAGCTATTAATACTAAGAAACTGAAAACTGTGCGCATGGTACGATGCAAGAAGCGTATGAACTCGACCTCTGAAGCCGTAGTCTAACAGATTTGCCACAAGTATATTATGACTAATGTAGTCGGAGGCCATCGAAACATCTATAAAAACACCAAGCGCAAGTTTCTTTTCCTCGAACCACTGTAAGATGTACTCTTTTTGACTTAATGCCGTCTTAATAGTTTAATGTTTGATAAAATCAAACTGAGAACCTGTCATTATATGGCGCGTGTCACAAAAGGACAATATTCGGATGTGGATAGTTTTTCCCAGTCCTTTAGAAAAGATTGACAACCGGTTTATAAAGGCGAAGTTGAAGGCGCTCCTTGGGGCGTCCACTCTTCGAGCGAAGTTTGAGCCTCCCCATAATTTTTTTTTTTGGGCTGAATTTCGGCCGTAGGAGAACTTATCACGTCAGTGGAAGCGATAACGACAAGCGTGCTCGCCAACTACGACTGCCCGCTGCACAGCGCTGAAATTATTCGAAACATTGAGGTAAACCTGTGAAAGGTATACCTAAATCTGGAACAACGTGCTTGGCTGCAATCACTCGAGATAACATCTCGGCGGAGTACCTTGCGAGGTAAAAAGATAAAGGGGCGTCTCGGCTACACTAAGCGTGGCGAAACAAAGAGCGTAAAATCTTTTCGGCATTTCTTTGTGCATTAGAAGGAAAGTGATAAGGCCGCATGCAAGCGGCTGTGGCAGCCACGAATAAATGTCACTTGGTTCGTGGCATTATGCGCAGAACATACCCAACTCTTCATAGCCTTTGGTAAAGGCGCTCTTTAAAGTTTGAGTCTCCCTATAACGGTTTTTGGCTGAATTTCGACCTCAGAAGAAGTAAGCAAGCCGGGTGGCAGCGGTAACAACAAGCGATAACAAGCCTCGATATATATCATAAATTGCGAAATGGTGTTTTACTCGAAACCTCAGCACTCATACGGAAGTTGCGAATAAGGCTGTAGACGAGCTTATTTGAGACAGTAGGGATTGAACACGCCGTTCACGAAGCAGACCTTTTCTATAATCTCAGTGTCGGTCGCAAGTGACAGGAAGCACCATAATATTGCGTGATTATCAGTAATTCATGCAGTGAACCGGCACTATCTCCATATCTGTATTTCGCGCTCGTTTTAACCCCTAAAAGCATTGTTAGCAGCGTAAGCCAGAGTGCATGTTCTTGAGGCCGAATAACTTGGGAGAGTGCGAATATTCGAAATTTTGCAATATATAATCGAATATTCTTATATTCGATTTGGTTTGGTTTGTTTAGTTTGTGGGGTTTAACGTGCCAAAGCGACTCACGGTATGAGAGACGCCGTATTGGAGGACTCCGGAAATTTCTACCACCTGGGGTTCTTTAACGTGTACTGACATCGCACAGCACACGGGCGCCTTGCTTTTCGCCTCCACCTTACAGCGGCCGCCGAGGCCGGGATTCGATCCCGCATCCTTAGGAACAGTAGCCGAGCGCCGTAACCACTGCGCCACCCCGGTGGGTCTATTCTTATATTCGGCTTGATGAACGAATCAACCAGCGGATGTAAAAAAATTACTTGAAACGATTTGAATTAATTTCAAATTTCGAATAGTTTTCGGCTAATAGGTAGTTTCAATAGGGCGCGCCGTATTTCTTAAGAGGTGGGGTGGGGGTGAGAGTTCTAAACGAAAGCCCGACTCCGATGTCGCACAGTATGTTGTCACGAATGGTGTGTGCCGAAAACAGAATTCAGACCTACGACGCGGTTAATTTCCTGATGCTCACATGTATTGTATTCAAGACATGCGCGACACGGCAGCGTCCAGCGAGATTTTGAAAGCCCTACTCATATCCGCTATCTTGGGATTTGCGGGCCGAACTCTGGTCCCTGTCTTCAACGAGGATTTATTTTGTACGCTGTATTGAGCAGTAGCAAAAGGTAATTTGCCTATGCACTGTTCATGAATGCCACAGTGCTGATATACATATTAACTTCATGTTGTGAGTTATGTATAGAGAGCAGTGCTGTATAGAACAACGGACACAGCTGTAATTGCTTCATTTTATAGTCGGATATGACTGAAGTAAGCGGCAGATGCCGCTAAGAGGAAGCCATCCAGAAAATGGACTTGGCCCATTTTTCGTAACACCGCATTTATTCCGTTTACCGCATTTCCCCCAATTAACATCGACATCATGCGAGCTGGTGGATATCGTTTGTTTTGGGGCTTTATTTGAGGATCATCTGATTTTTTTTTTCTTCAGTGGTACACAGTCCCGCTGCAAGCGCGTCCATTTTTTATAGGGTTATTAGTGTGGTACAAATATTCGCAAAAGTAGCGAATACTTATCCAATATTGCAGTCGTCTTCAATTTGGTCCGTTCACTATTCGATGCGTTTTTCAGGTGCACTATCTATTCGTGCAGAATCAGACGCGAAGCTTGACGATTCATATTCGGTTCAGTACTGAAATAAAAAAAAAAAAAAGTTCGCATCGCCCTGCTGTAGACATCACTTTCCGTTTGCATTGCCCGCACCCGCAGACATTTCAGCAGTGCCAAACAACGTGTTTCGTGTTGACTTCAGATTTTTTGTTAATAACAAAGAATCCCTTCATATAGAGCTAGAAGTAAAACTATGGCAATTTCAAATCAATTTGCGCGCGTCTTCTGCACAGGATTTAATAATGACTCGTGAGGGAAAGCGGTAGAAAATGAACATGCCTGAATATTGTTGGATATACGGTCTTAGTTTGCATTTTCAGTTTGCGTAGAAACCTAAGGCATGTCGTACCAGTGCTAAAGTGTTGAAACATTTGACAATTGGCCCATCATGACATCACTTTCTTGTTCCTTCCAGAGGTTTTGTACTCCAGCCACAGAGACCAGCAGGACCAGCCACTACAAGCCGGAGCTGAAAAATTTGTTTGCGCACTGTTTTTTGGAGGCGTACAGTGCGCAACTTCGGGTCGAACATCGGCAGATGGGTGTTGTGCCGGGGAATCAACTACAGCGGGGAGGGGGGGTCCTTCGCAGAAATAAAAACTGATCGTCTACACTGCCTCACGAGTGGGATTGCAGTTTCAGTGCGGGTTTCGGCGCGCATACGCTGGGTTGTGAGGATGTAAATATATCCCGCTTTTGAGCAGCGATGCCCAGTGTGTATATTCCTTTCAGATGTTTTTCGCATCCCAAACGGAGCGTAAAAAAACTGTTCCGTTCATTCCATGAATATTTTCTTACTACTGTATTCTTTGCGTATGCTCGCGAAAGGATTTCTGATAATATATGCGAGTGTAGTGTCAGTGCCTTGTCCTTGAACATATCTGATGGCGCAGTTCAATTGGAGCTAAACAACGCCACAGCACTTGCTTGCACCAAGAGGTTAGCCCTTTTAGAAACACGTATCGCTGATGCTACGTCTGTCAGGGCAATCAATGGCGGCTAACATGAAAAATCATGCAGTCGCATAGGCGATTGTCTTATAGGTTACTTTGCACATACACATCACACCGGCATCGTGCACTGAAGGGTCGAGCCAACAACTTTTGTTTAAGAATCGGAGCACTCTCATTTCTCCTTGGCGTTTTTGACTCCTCAGGAGTAGAACGTCATTTGCCACAGAACAGTGCACCGTTAGAATCTGTGACAAGTGACCACCAGAAAAAAAAAAAAAAAAAGAGGATGTGTTCAAAGCAATGAAGAAACGAGCTCGGGAGCTCGAAACCATCATTGAAGTCTACAAACGAAAAAACGCTGCGCAGAAACTACATATTAAAACACTTGAACAAAGCAGTGGACAGCAATGCAACCTTCGGAACACCGGAATGTTTGCTGGTGAAGGTTCCAAAAAAAACTGACAGAAGACAGCTTCAATGTATTGGCGACACGGCAAATAAATATTTTCGTTCTTCTTTCGTTACAAACTAAGGAAAATTAAAACTGCATAAATAACAGGGTACAAAATACAATCATGGAGCATTCATGTATAATAGGCATTACTATGTTCGAAACAACTTGCAGTTTTCGTCAAAAGTGTGCACTCTATGTTGTTTGCTTCTGAGGGAGATAGCCATACCGTGTGGCTGGTAATGCATTCCCAGCCTTCCGAAGCTCCTGAAGGTAAGATTCTTTGTCCTACCCTCACCAATCGGAGACTTCCACATACTAAAGGAGCGTCCCTTCTGCTGGGGCGTAAAACTCGCGATGCAATCGCTTTCCACAAAACGCTTTCTATCCCTCTTAGCACCAGGCTTTATTGCTACCACGGACAGTGCGTGATCAAGCATGCCAAATTTTGAGGGGCACCCACCTATATTCGGAAGTCACCATTGAGTTGGTCATATTCAAATTAGCTTACACACCAATTTTGGCCAAATTCGGATGACGTCAAACTTCGGCGACCCTGAGAGCCATATCTTGGGGGTAGCCCACGTACGTTTAGAGGTCAGTACAGAATTGGTCATAATTGAATTAGGCAAGATATTGGCTTTGGTCAAATTCCGACAAGGTGAAATTTCGGGTGCACAGGGAAGCCAAACTTCGGAGGTGGCCCACGTAATCTTGGAGCTACCGACTGAATTGGTCATACCCGAATTAGGTTAGACTTCGGTATTGGTCAAATTGTGACCAGAGCCAATTTGGGGGCCAAAATTTGGCAGTGGCCCGTCCCTGTCAATTTGGAGGTCACCACTGAATTGGCCATACTGGAATTGGCTATATGGGGTTTTATGGCTCTGGCTATGATGTGCCATACTCGAATTAGGCGGTACATCAATTTTGGCCGAATTCTGACAAGGTAAAATTTTTGGGGATCCAGGGGGCCAAACTTTGAAAGTTCTACATCACAGTTTAGTCGTCACCACTGAATTGGTAGTACTAGATTTAGGTTATACACCAATTTTGGTCCAATTCTGACGAGGTCAACATTTTGGAGGTCCGGTGGCAGTTTTTGGGAGTGGCCCATCCGAAATCGGAGGTCACCATTGAGCTGGCCATACTCGATTTGGATTTCACATACTGCGGTGACGCAACTCATGAGACAAGATACCATGCAACTGATGACTGACAGCCTGGACACTCAGACAGGGTCTAATGAGAGGCTCTGTCCATGACCATGAGCCAAAAAACAATCACAGGGTTGTTCTTAGGTGCGGTAAAGAGCTGAAATGGCGAAAGCATTTTCCTCCTTTCTTCTCTTCTGCCTACCTCTTGCGTGTCAACGACCACTACCATCACAATCAGTCACTTACTGTTATCACTATCACTCTCAGTCACTATCTATCACTATTAATATCAGTCCCCACTTATCACTATCACTTGCAATTGACTGAGCTGAGAATGCCTTGGCAGGAACAGACAGGACAGCCGAGTTACAACAGTCCACAACCCACGGCTACACCAAACCCAAAAACACCAACAATGCCGTCGACGAACCATTGTAACGGGAGCACTCGAAACAACTATAACAAACTGCCAACGCAAGAAGTATCAAGTGGCAAATTGATGGTGAGGCTTCTCCGTGTAGCCAAAATCGCTTCGACGGCGGAAAACAGTGGGGAGTGACTTTTCAAAGGTGTGCTGCGGTTAGATGGTGCCACCTCACCCACATACCGCGGGTTCGTGCCAGAGCAAGCCAAGGCCACAGTCAGCACGCGCTTCCGCTCCGAAGGAAGCAAGAGCACAAACTATAAGCACCAATGTTTAGTGCACAGAAAGCTGTATCACAAACACTGCACTGATCCCCCAGACCTCAGTACAAACACATAGCCCAGTCGCAGCCGCGAAAGCGGGGTTACGGCGCCGCGCGCACGATGCAAAGGCTGCTCACGCGTCTGTGGGGGAGCTAAGGGCGCTCACAGACCGCACAGGCAACCAACGGGTCAAAGCGCGAGCGACACATGACAAGGGAGGACGAGGGAGGCGCAGAGAACGTCTCGACGACACAGGTCGCACGTCGATGGCTAAACGCGCGCCGCCACCGGCACTGGCTGGCGATGACGGACAACCAACCAGGCTCTCCTGACTCGTAAGGGTCGGCGGCGTCGGCGCCGCACAGGCGAGTGCCGGACTCCTTTCGGTCCTGGTCTCCAGCAAGCATGCAAGGTGCGCGCGCGTTCACAACCCGCGGCGCTCCGGCCGAAGCTGGGAAAGCCGGAGGGAAAAACGTACGCACATGCCCGAGTCGATGGCGGTCTTCCCGTTCGATTCCCCTGTGCGGCCTCGCGTCGAGCTTTTTACTTCACCAGGATGTGGCACGATCGGGACGTGAGACCGACGCGGGATGACCAAAACAGATGTTATTCTTCGTTCTTTATTTAGTTGGAAGTGCATTTCTATTTACACTTCAGAACAAAGGTCCAAAGGCACGACGCCTGACGTAGGCCTTCCTCCCTACGTCAGGCGTATAGAAAACAAGCAAAAACAATGTGTGTAGCGGTCATTATGACATCAGTTTCCGCAAGCACATGAAACAAAATCCATTTAAAAAATAACAATACCTGAACATAAGGTGTTCCGAATAGATAAGAAAAAAAAAGAAATAATTAAAAAAATGAAACATGGCAACAGTTTTCGGAACAGCTCCCTTCAGGAGTTGTCAGCAGCGCGACTGCCGTCCCGACCCTCTCGCAGTGACCCCACAGGAGATCTCTAGCTAGCAAAACAGCTCCGGCTGCCTGTTTTGCGTCGCTCCGGGAACATAACCCCCACGACAGTTTTCAGTGGATTTTTCTAAATATTGTTCTAACACAGTTTTCAGCTACGTCCTCTACGAAGCGCCGCTCTTCGTTTTCGTGCTTGCAAAGAGCGCTCCAGGTATGTCCTCTCAAAACTAAAAACAATTGCCTCTAGGTGTCTTCTTGGGAACATCAGATGGGTGCCTCACTAGTACGACCTCCGTTAAAATGGACGGTTCGTATTATGGATCTGAGAGGTGACTCAGCAGTGTCGTGACGCTGGGGATAAGTCGACCCGGCCTTCACTTGGTAGCGTGCAGAGACTCCGGGTTCAAGAAGGATTGAATCTTCGAAGTTGGTAAAATATATACAAGCAGGTTTAATGGCACTTTGAGAAAACTTATTTACATAAAAAAAGGTATATCAGCAAAACGGCAAGCGTTAAGAGTTCATACCGAGAAGCGTCTGGATGAGCCGTTTACCCAGGGCTCAGAGCGTCATTTCGTGCTCTTCAACGTCCTTAAAACCCCCTATGTCCAGCCCCTCTCTGAAGATGCTGACCAACCAGTTCCAGGGCACGCCCCTCAGATATCGGCATCCAATCGACCACAACACTGCACTGATGGCCTGATGCACTGACTGGTCCGGTATTGTTTCGTTGGGCGTGGTCACTTGTTGGAGGGTAGAGCTTGGGAACGGCAAGGAGGTACACTTCTATTCTTCAGCAAAGATCCGATATGGTGGTTCCGGCAAGTGGATTTCCTTCTCAGAAACCCAAGTGCACTTGCGCGCCACATACTGCTCCCAGCATTGTCCCTTTCCTACAATTGCAAATCTTTCCTACATTCCAGGGAATTCCTCTAATGGCCGTATTCGTCATGCTCCTTTCTTGTCCTGTACGTCAGCGGACATGTCACTCTGTCGTCTCCTTTGGACAACAGGCGTTCCTCACTTGACAATAGCGCTTCTCGACGGGAAGGGCGAACAATTGAACAAAAGCACATCCCGCTATTTCTCACAGGGCGACGTTTCTTTGTATTTTTCTTGAAATTCCCTTGACAGGGCCAATTTGGCATTTGCAGGTTCTGGACAAAGCAAAACAGGCTGACACAAAAGGATTCATGAAAACAGGCTCATTTAGAGCCCTTGCACCAAAAGCACATATCCACAGCACATATCCATGCCCACAGGCGAACAATAGAGCGCGCAAGTGCGGACCATGCACGGTCATAACAGCAGTGACTCAGCTGATTTAGTCACCTTAGACGAGCTTATATAAATGAAGGTAAGAAGCCAGCATTCGACGAGGCCAAAAAAAGGGTAGAGGACTTTTTTGTAGATATTTGCTCTTGTTATTGACCAAAATTTGTACTGTGATCAAGTTAGGGTGAAAGATAATTAAATCCAAAGTAGAAGAAAAATCAACGCGCCGATGATGGGAACTGAGCCCTCCGAATATCACGTCCAGTGTTCTTAGCGAGCTAAATCTACGGCTGTCTAACCATCGACTTCTTGAGTGGTATTAATGTTAAACAGTAATATAAGAGCGCAACAAAAACGGGACGCGAACGGATGCCGAGCGGCAGTTCGCAAGGTTTGCCGCGGGAAAATCGCTCCATGTGGGTCGGCCTTAATGCGGCGATCTTCATCCGCTTGACATTAAGTGGCGGCAATAGAAGGCTCGTTGTGGAGGGAGAAAGGAAGAAAAGTATCGAGACAGCTGCCAATCCAATAAAGAGGAAAACGAAGGTCACCATTGAGACCACCTACCAACATTAGGAGCTAGTGCGATGGATGACTTCAGTAGCGACGAAGAGACGAGGCCCCGCCATCCACCTATACCGGAGATGCCGACTCCGTGGGAGATTTATCAAGTCCGAGCATCGTATGCGTTAAGATTGGATATGATGAACTGTTGGTACGAAGAGCTTCGTGAGAGACGCAGGCAGCGAAACGCATCAGAGTCGGAGGAGGAGGAAAACAGCCCGTCCCAGGCTACAACGGACGACGAGCCTAAGGAAACGCCAACAGAGAACCCGCAGGCTGAGGTCGCGGATGATGTCAAAGAAGCTCCCAAACCCTCCGCGTCCGAGGAGGGCGCAGGAGCCGCTGGAGTTTCCGACAGCGGCATGCAGGAAACTTAAGGCACGTGTGTGACGCCTCCGGCAGTGGGTGATTCCTTATGTGACAGAGCCTGGCAGGCTTGAATTGAACACTCAAAAAAGTGCTCAATTCAACTACCTATCAACCGAGTTGATTTGTTTCAGTGCAACAGCTTCCGGGAGTTTGGTAGCCGGGCACATAATGGTCAGAATGCACTAATAGCCATATACAGTCACTAGCAAAGGTCCCACCACGTCAACAATCTACCGGAAAGGTTCTGTGATTTCAATTTCAATTTATTTTCCCATGTACACATGATGAGGGTCGGGGAAAAAGCCAGAAATTGTGGCTTGACATATCTCTCAGCCCCTATACATTGCGGGACAGCAGGAAACATGCAATTTACACACACAAGCAACAGCGAGAAATGCAAACAATGGTTGTCAAAAACTACTGGCGCATCATTAGAGAGAAACACAAACAAACAAGGAAATGAAGCACACGCAAAAAAAAAAACGGCTACAGAAAATACATATCATAGCAAAAACAGGTTTTTCGTTACTCAAAACAGGTCGACACTTCATGGAACGAAAGAGATAAGAAAGCAAAGAAAGAACGGTGAAATCTAAGAAGTAGCACATGCATCCTGTATACATTTGCGGCATGCTCGAGATATATCAGCTTTTGCAGCATAAAACTTGTTCAAAAAACGGGGCAACCTATTGCTAAGCTATATCTACCGTGTATTGTGCAGCATGTTGGAATATGCCACAGTTGGCTGTGTATGCTAGGCTAAAACTGTACATTTAGCGAAAGGTGTGACGTGTCACGCAAGTAATTCACATTTTACTTTATGTCCTTCTTATATCTTTCAGCCAGCCTAACGTTATCCATTTCAGATACATTTGCGGCACTGAATTGGCGGAATAAATCGCATGTGTTCATATCAGAACCGACGTTTAGCATTGCACGTACAGCCTTCTTCTGTAAAACGTAAATATTATTTTTACTGGTAGTTGTTCCCCAAACTAAGTGCGCATAGTTTACTTGGGGCATAAAGAGTGAATTATAGAGGAGGAGTTTAACTTGGCATGAAGTAAGTGACGATTCTGATCAATGATATCTATGACACTAGAGAGCTTACTGATGAGAGATTTGGCATGATTGTCCCATCTTAGCTGGCTGTTGAAATGTGCTCCTAATATCTTTATAATGTCAGCAGCCTCTATCGTTTACAAACCTAGCTTAAGCTCGCATGCTATAATAATGTGTTTATTTTTTGGTTTGAAGATAATAGCTTTAGCTTTAGTTACATTAATTTTCAACTGATTATCAAGGGATCATTGATAGGTCCTATTTGCCTCGTTTATCCCCATCTTCAGATGCGCTTGATGAGAAGAACAGTGAGACCTTCTGCATACATAGCACACTTCGCATGCAGGCATTGATGAACGATATCTTTTACGCATAAGTTAAAAAGTAAAGCTTCAAGGCTACTTTCCTGACGTATACCACATTTTTAACTGAGGAACGACAGCTATTAATACTAAGAAACTGAAAACTGTGCGCATGGTACGATGCAAGAAGCGTATGAACTCGACCTCTGAAGCCGTAGTCTAACAGTTTTGCCATAAGTATATTATGACTAATGTAGTCGGAGGCCATCGAAAAATCTATAAAAACACCAAGGGCAAGTTTCTTTTCCTCGAAACACTGTAAGATGTACTCTTTTTGACTTAATGCTATCTTAGTAATTTAATGTTTGATAAAATGAAACTGAGAACCTGTCATTATATGGTGCGTGTCACAAGAGCACAATATTCGGATGTGGATAATTTTTCCCAGTCCTTTAGAAAAGATTGACAACTGGTTTATAAAGTCGAAGTTGAAGGCGCTCCTTGGGGCGTCCACTCTTCGAGCGAAGTTTGAGCCTCCCCATGATTTTTTTTTTTTTTTGGCTGAATTTCGACCGCAGCAGAACTTATCACGTCAGTGGAAGCGACGACAAGCGTGCTCGCCAACTGCGACTGCCCGCTGCACAGCGCTGAAATTAAATTCGAACAACATGCTTGGCTGCAATCATTCGAGATAACGTCGCGGCGGAGTACCTTGCGAGGTAAAAAGATAAAGGAGCATCTCGGCTACACTAAGCATGGCGAAACAAAGAGCGCAAAACCTCTTCGGCATTCCTTTGTGCATTAGAAGGAAAGTGATAAGGCCGCATGCAAACGGCTGTGGCAGTCACGAAAAATGTCACTTGGTTCGTGGCATTATGCGCAGAACATACCCAACTCTTCATAGCCTTTGGTAAAAGCGCTCTTTAAAGTGTGAGCCTCCCTATATATATATATATATATATTTTTTTTTTTTTTTGGGGGGGGGGGGGGGGCTCAATTTCGAAATCAAAAGAAGTAAGCAAGTCGGGTGGCAGCGATAACAACAAGCGATAACAAGCCTCGATATATTTCATAAATTGCGAAATGGTGTTTTACTCGAAACCTCAGCACTCGTACGGAAGTTGAGAATAAGGATGTATAGACGAGCTTATTTCAGACAGCAGGGATTGAACACGCCGTTCACGAAGCAGACCTTTTCTATAATCTCAGTGACGGTCGCCCGTGACCGCAAGCACCATAATATTGCGTGATTAGCAGTAATTCATGCAGTACACCGGCAGTATCTACATATCTGTATTTCTCGCTCGTTTTACCCCCTAAAAGCATTGTCCACACCATCGGGCAGCGTGCATGTTCTTGAGGCCGAATAACTTGGGAGTGCGCGAATATTCGAAATTTTGCAATATACAATCGAATATTCTTATATTCGGTTTGGTTTCGTTTGTTTAGTTTGTGGGGTTTAACGTGCCAAAGCGACTCAGGCTATGAGAGACGCCGTAGTGGAGGACTCCGAAATTTCGACCACATTGGGTTCTTTATCATGCACTGACATCGCATAGTACACGGGCGCCTTGCTTTCTGCCTGCATCGAAAAGCGGCCGCCGAGGCCGGGATTCGATCCCGCATCCTTAGGAACAGTAGCCGAGCGCCGTAACCACTGCGCCACCACGGTGGGTTTATTCTTATATTTGGCTTGATGAACGAATCAACCAGCGGATGTAAAAAAATTACTTGAAACAATTTGAATTAATTTCAAAATTCGAATAGTTTTCGGCTAATGGGTAGGAAGCTTCAATAGGGCGCGCCGTATTTCTTAAGAGGTGGGGTGGGGGTGAGAGTTCTAAACGAAAGCCCGACTCCGACGTCGCACAGTATGTTGTCACGAATGGTGTGTGCCGAAAACAGAATTCAGACCTACGACGCGGTTCTTTTCCTGTTGCTCACATGTATCGCATTCAAGACATGCGCGAAACGGCAGCGTCCAGCGAGATTTGAAAGCCCTACTCATATCCGCAATCTTGGGATTTGCGGTCCAAACTCTCGTCCCTGTCTTCAACGGGGATTTTTTTTTTTTTTTTTTGTACGCTGTATTGAGCAGTAGCAAAAGGTAATTTGCGTATGCACTGTTCATGAATGCCACAGTGCTGATGTACATTTTAACTTCATGTTGTGAGTTCTGTATAGAGAACAGTGTTGTATACAACAACGGACACAGCTGTAATTGCTTAATTTTATAGTCGGATATGACTGAAGTAAGCGGCAGATGCCCCTAAGAGGAAGCCATCCAGAAAATGGACTTGGCCGATTTTTCGCAACACACCATTTATTCCGACGAAGTCGTGGTTTACCGCCTTTGCCCCAATTAACGTCGGCATCATGCGAGCTGGTGGATATCGTTTGTTTTAGGGCTTTATTTGAGGATCATCTAGTTTTTTTTTCTTCAGTGGTACACAGTCCCGCTGCAAGCGCGCCCATTTTTGACAGGGTTATTAGTGTGGTACAAATATTCGCAAAAGTAGCGAATACTTATTTATTTATTTATTTATTTATTTATTTATTTATTTATTTATTTATTTATTTATTTATTTATTTATTTATTTATTTATTTATACAAATACCTCACAGGTTCCAAACATGGAACATTGTGTGAGGGGGAGGGGTTACAGTGTATCAAAAGGAACAATGGTACATGGTTTAAAATACAAAAGGTAACAGTTATACAGGACTGGAACTGCAAATAAGTATTAGAGCATGCATGGGAAGTAATAAACAGAGGATTATGACATTATACAATAGTTAGCGGCATTGGACGAAATCAACCTGACACAGTGAACGCAATATAAAAAAGTTATTCTGACTGCAAAAAGGTACACAATTCGTTTTTGAATTTTAGTGGGTCAGATAGTGGGTCAATATTGTAGTCGTCTTCAATTTGTTCAGTTCACTATTCGATGCGTTTTTCGGTTGCACTATTCGTGCAGAATCAGAGGCGAAGCTTGACGATTCATATTTGATTCAGTACTGGAAAAAAAAAATGTTCGCATAGCCCTGCTATACACATCACCTTCCGTTTGCATTGCCCGCACCCGTAGACAATTCAGCCGTGCCAAATAACGTATTTCGTGTTGACTTTACAGTTTTTGTTTATAACGAATACCTTCATATGGAGTTACAAGCAAAACTATGACAATTTCAAATCAATTTGCGCGCGTCTTCTGCAGAGGATTTAATAATGACTCGTGAGGGAAAGCGGTAAAAAACAAAGATGCCTGAATATTGTTGGCTATCTTAGTTTGCATTTTCATCTTGCGTAGAATCCTAAGGCATGTCGTACCAGCGCTAAAGTGTTAAAAAATTTGACAATTTGCCCCATCATGACATCACTTTCTTGTTCCTTCCAGAGGTTTTGTACTCGAGCCACTGAGACCAGCAGCACTAGCCACTACAAGCCGGAGCTGAAAAATTTGTTTGCGCACTGTTTTTGGGAGGCTCACAGTGAGCAACTTCGGGTCGAAACATCGGCAGATGGGTGTTTATTGTGCCGGGGAAGCAACTACAGCGGGGAGGGGGAAGCGGGGGGGGGGGGGGGGGTCCTTCGCAAAAATAAAAACTGATCGTCTACACTGCCTCGCGAATGGGATTGCAGTTTCAGTGCGGGTTTCGGTGCGCATACGCTGGGTTGTGAGGATCCAAATATATCCCGCTTTTAAGCAGGGATGCCCAGTGTGTATATTCCTTCCACCTGTTTTTCGCGTCCCAAAACGGGGCGTAAAAAAACTGTTCCGTTCATTGCATAAATAATGCTACGAAGATGAGAAAGCGGGCAGTGGCGCGGGGCGGAGCGCTCGCGCCAGGCCCGCTGGCCATTAAAGCATATTTCATCGTCATCTCATCACGTCGTTCTGTTTCTGTTGTGTCGCCGTATTTCATCGCTTGTCATGCCACCACGTAGCATTTGCTTGGAGGTGCGGTTCATCCCCATCCTCGCCTTGCACCGTCTAAGCAAACCGTACGCCGGGTCCATCTGCCGAAAGCCCGTGGAGATCGCCGCCCAGCCCTGCTCCAGCCCTTTTTGTTCAGACTCGACCAGCCGCTGTCCCCAGCCTCGTCCCCAGCCCAGACCACAACACACGACGACCAGAGGAAGAGCCCAAAGCCGACCCTACCGACCCCACGACGAAGCGGCCTCACGACCACTCGAGCGACGACAGAACCCCCGCCCAAGCCGTTCGGCGTGTGCATGAGCCTCGGCCTTCGGCAAACGGTGAAGATTGGACTTGATGCTCCGGTGCAAGCATTCCTCCCATCTTCGCATTCATTGTGGTGTCCAGCGTTTCATGTCCCAATCCTGTGTCTGTGTTCATCGCCACGTCATGCATTGGATTTCTTGCTATCGATCAGGACGATCGCTCGGGGCCCCGGGTAATGCTACCAAGATCACGAAGCGGGCAGTGACGCGGGGCAGAGCGCTCGCGCCAGGCCCGCTGGCCATTAAAGCATATTCCATCGTCATGTCATCACGTTCTGTTTCTGTTGGGTCGGCGTGTTTCGTCGCTTGTCATGCCACCACGTAACAATATTTTTTGACTACTGCATTCTTTGCGTATGCTCGCGAAAGGATTTCTGATAATATATGCGAGCGTAGTGTCAGTGCCTTGTCCTTGAACACATCTCATGGCGCAGTCCAGTTGGAGCTAAACAACGCCACAGTACTGTGCTTGCACCAAGAGGTTAGCCCTTTTAGAAACATGTACGCTGATGCTACATGTGTCAGGGCAATCAATGGCGGTTAATATGACAAATCATGCAGTCGCCTAGACGATTGTGTTATAGGTTACTTTGCACATGCACATCACACCGGCATCGGGCACTGAAGGGTCGAGCCAAACAACATTTGTTTAAGAGTCGGAGTACTCTCATTTCTCCTTGGCGTTTTTGACACCTCAGGAGTAGAACGTCATTTGCCACAGAACACTGCACCGTTTGAATCTGTGGCAAGTGACCACCAAACTTTGAAAGTTCTTCATCTCAATTTAGAGGTCACCACTGAATTGGTCACCACTGAATTGGTCATACTAGATTTAGGTTATACCCCAATTTTGGTCCAATTCTGACGAGGTCAACATTTTGGAGGTCCGGGGGTACAGTTTTTGGGAGTGGCCCATCAGAATTCGGATGTCACCATTTAGCTGGCCATACTCGATTTGGATTTCACATACTGCGGTGACGCAACTCATGAGACAAGATACCATACAGCTGATGACTGACAGTTAGCCTGGACACTTGCAGACAGGGTCTGATGAGAGGCTTTGTCCATGCCACCCATGAGCAAAAAACCATTACAGGGTTGTTCTTAGGTGCGCTTAAAAGCTGAAATGGCGAAAGCATTTTCCTCCTTTCTTCTCCTCTCCCTACCTCTTGCGTGTCACTAACCGCCACCATCACTATCAGTCACTTACTGTTATCACTATCACTCTCAGTCACTATCTATCACTATCAATATTAGTCACCACCTATCACTATCACTTGCAATTGACTGAGTGAGACTGCTTTGGCAGGAACAGAGAGGACAGCCGAGTTACAAAAGTCAACAACCCACGGCTACACCAAGCCCAAAAACACCAACAACAATGCCGTCGACGAACCCTTGTAACGGGAGCACTCGAAACAACTATAACAAACTGCCAACTCAAGAAGTATCGAGTCGCAAATTGACGGTGAGGCTTCTCCGTGTAGCCAAAATCGTTTCGAACGCAGAAAACAGTGGGGAGTGATTTTTCAAAGGTGTGCTGCGGTTAGATGGTGCCACATACCGAGGGTTCGTGCCAGAGCAAGCCAAGGGCACAGTCAGCACGCGCTTCCGCTCCGAAGGAAGCAAGAGCACAAGCTATAAGCACCAATGTTTAATGCACAGAAAGCTGTATCACAAACACTGCACTGATCCCCCAGACCTCAGTACAAACACATAGCCCAGTCGCAGCCCCCGAAAGCGGGGTTACGGCGCCGCGCGCACGGTGCAAAGGCTGCTCACGCGTCTGTGGGGGAGCTCAGGGCGCTCACAGACCGCACAGGCAACCAACGGGTCAAAGCGCGAGCGACACATGACAAGGCAGGACGAGGGATGCGCAGAGAACGTCTCGACGACACAGGTCGCACGTCGATGGCTAAACGCGCGCCGCCACCGGCACTGGCTGGCGATGACGGAGAACCAACCAGGCCCTCCTGACTCGGAAGCGTCGGCGGCGTCGGCGCCGCACAGGCGAGTGCCGGACTCCTTTCGGTCCTGGTCTCGAGCAAGCATGCAAGGTGCGCGCGCGTTCACAACCCGCGGCGCTCCGGCCGAAGCTGGGGAAGCCGGAGGGAAAAACGTACGCACATGCCCGAGTCGATGGCGGTCTTCCCGTTCGATTCCCCTGTGCGGCCTCGAGTCGAGGTTTTTACTTCACCAGGATGTGGCACGATCGGGACGTGAGACCGACGCGGGAAGACCAACACAGATGTTATTCTTCGTTCTTTATTTAGTTGGAAGGGCATTTCTATTTACACTTCAGAACAAAGGTCAAAAGGCACGGCGCCTGACGTAGGCCTTCTTCCCTAGGGGAAGCAAATTGCATTTGGCACTTGTATACAAAACAAGAAATACAATGTGTGTAGCGATCATTATGACATCACTTTCCGCAAGCACATGAAACAAAATCCATTTCAAAATTAACAATGCCTGAACATAAGGTGTTCCGAATAAATAAGAAAAAAAAAGAAATAAATAAAAAAATGAAACATGGCAACAGTTTTCGGAACAGCTCCCTTCAGGAGTTGTCAGCAGCGCGACTGTCGTCCCGACCCTCTCGCAGTGACCCCACAGGAGATCTCTAGCTAGCAAAACAGCTCCGGCTGCCTGTTTTGCGTCGCTCCGGGAACATAACCCCCACAACAGTTTTCAGTGGATTTTTCTAAATATTGTTCTAACACAGTTTTCAGCTACGTCCTCTACGAAGCGCCGCTCTTCGTTTTCGTGCTTGCAAAGAGCGCTCCAGGTATGTCCTCTCAAAACTAAAAACAATTGCCTCTAGGTGTCTTCTTGGGAACATCAGATGGGTGCCTCACTAGTACGACCTCCGTTAAAATGGACGGTTCGTATTATGGATCTGAGAGGTGACTCAGCAGTGTCGTGACGCTGGGGCTAAGTCGACCCGGCCTTCACTTGGTTGCGTGCAGAGTCCGGGTTCAAAAAGGATTGAATCTTCGAAGTTGGTAAAATATATACAAGCAGGTTTATTGGCACTGTGAGAAAACTTATTTACATAAAAAAAAGGTATATCAGCAAAATGGCAAGCGTTAAGAGTTCATACCGAGAAGCGTCTGGGTGAGCCGTTTACCCAGGGCTCAGAGCATCATTTCGTGCTCTGCAACGTCCTTAAAACCCCCTATGTCCAGCCCCTCTCTGAAGATGCTGACCAACCAGTTCCAGGGCACGCCCCTCAGATATCGGCATCCAATCGACCACAACACTGCACTGATGGTCTGATGCACTGACTGGTCCGGTATTGTTTCGTTGGGCGTGGTCACTTGTTGGAGGGTAGAGCTTGGGAACGGCGAGGAGGTACATTTCTATTCTTCAGCAAAGATCCGATATGGTGGTTCCGGCAAGTGGATTTCCTTCTCAGAAACCTAAGTGCACTTGCGCGCCACATACTGCTCCCAGCATTGTCCCTTTCCTACAATTGCAAATCTTTCCTGCATTCCAGGGAATTCCTCTAATGGCCGTATTCGCATGCTCCTTTCTTGTCCTGTACGTCAGCGGACGTGTCACTCTGTGGTCTCCTTTGGACAATAGGCATTCCTCACTTGACAATAGCGCTTCTCGACGAGAAGGGCGAACAATTGAACAGAAGCACATCCCGCTATTTCTCACAGGGCGACGTTTCTTTGTATTTTTCTTGACATTCCCTTGACAGGGCCAATTTGGCATTTGCAGGGTCTCGACAAAGCAAAACAGGCTGACACAAAAGAATTCATGAAAACAGGCTCACTTAGAGCCCTTGCACCAAAAGCACATATCCACAGCACATATCCATGCCCACAGGCGAACAATAGAGCGCGCAAGTGCGGACCATGCACGGTCATAACCGCAGTGACTCAGCTGACTTAGTCACCTTAGACGACCTTATATAAATGAAGGTAAGAAGCCAGCATTCGACGAGGCCAAGGAAAGGGTAGAGGACTTTTTTGTAGATATTTGCTCTTGTTATTGACCAAAATTTGTACTGTGATCAAGTTAGGGTGAAAGATAATTAAATCCAAAGCAGAAGAAAAATCAACGCGCCGATGATGGGAACTGAGCCCTCCGAATATCGCGTCTAGTGTTCTTAGCGAGCTAAATCGACGGCTGTCTAACCATCGACTTCTTGAGTTGTATTAATGTTAAACACTAATATAAGAGCGCAACAAAAACGGGACGCGAACGGATGCCGGGCGGCAGTTCGCAAGGTTTGCCGCGGGAAAATCGCTCCATGTGGGTCGGCCTTAATGCGGCGAGCTTCTTCCGCTTGACATAAAGTGGCGGGAATAGAAGGCTCGTTGTGGAGGGAGAAAGGAAGAAAAGTATCGAGACAGCTGCCAATCCAATAAAGAGGAAAACGAAGGTCACCATTGAAACCACCTACCAACATTAGGAGCTAGTGCGATGGATGACTTCAGTAGCGACGAAGAAGAGACGAGGCCCCGCCATCCACCTATACCGGAGATACCGACTCCGTGGGAGATTTATCAAGTCCGAGCATCGTATGCGTTAAGATTGGATATGATGAACTGTTGGTACGAAGAGCTTCGTGAGAGACGCAGGCAGCGAAACGCATCAGAGTCGGAGGAGGAGGAAAACAGCCCGTCCCAGGTTACAACGGACGACGAGCCTAAGGAAACGCCAGCAGAGAACCCGCAGGCTGAAGTCGCGGATGATGCCAAAGAAGCTCCCGAACCCTCCGCGTCCGAGGAGGGTGCAGGAGCCGCTGGGGTTTCCGACAGCGGCATGCAGGAAACGTAAGGTACGTGTGTGACGCCTCCGGCAGTGGGTGGTTCCTTATGTGACAGAGCCTGTCAGGCTTGGATTGCACACTCAAAAAAGGGCTTAATTCAATTACCTATCAACCGAGATGACTTGTTTCAGTGGAACAGCTTCCGGGAGATTGGTAGTCGGGCACATCATGGTCAGAATGCACTAATAGCATGTACAGTCACTGGCAAAGGTCCCACCACGTCAACAATCTACCGGAAAAGTTCTGTGATATAAATTTCAATTTATTTTCCCATGGACACATGATGAGGATCGGGGAAAAAGCCAGAAATTGGGGCTTGACATATCGCTCAGCCCCTGTACATTGCGGGACAGCAGGCAACATGCAAATTACGCACACAAGCAACAGCGAGAAATTGAAACAATGGTTGTCAAAAACGACTGGCGCATCATGAGAGAGGAAAAACAAACAAACAAGGAAATGAAGCACACGCAAAAAAAAAAAACGCCACAGAAAATACATATCATAGCAGGCTTTTCGTTACTCACAACAGGTCGACACGTCATGGAACGAATGAGATAAAAAAGCAAAGAAAGAACGGTGAAATCTAAGAAGTAGCACATGCATCCTGTATACATTTGCGGCATGCACGAGCTTTTGCAGCATGAAACTTGTTCAAAAAAACGGGGCAACCTGTTTGCTAAGCTATATCTACCGTGTATTGTGCAGCATGTTGGAATATGCCACAGTTGGCTGTGTATGCTAGGCTAAAACTGTACATTTAGCGAAAGGTGTGACGTGTCACGCAAGTAATTCACATTTTACTTTATGTCCTTCTTATATCTTTCAGCCAGCCTAACGTTATCCATTTCAGATACATTTGCGGCACTGAATTGGCGGAATAAATCGCATGTGTTCATATCAGAACCGACGTTTAGCATTGCACGTACAGCCTTCTTCTGTAAAACGTAAATATTATTTTTACTGGTAGTTGTTCCCCAAACTAAGTGCGCATAGTTTACTTGGGGCATAAAGAGTGAATTATAGAGGAGGAGTTTAACTTGGCATGAAGTAAGTGACGATTCTGATCAATGATATCTGTGACACTAGAGAGCTTACTGATGACAGAGTTGGCATGATTGTCCCATCTTAGCTGGCTGTTGAAATGTGCTCCTAATATCTTTATAATGTCAGCAGCCTCTATCGTTTACAAACCTAGCTTAAGCTCGCATGCTATAATAATGTGTTTATTTTTTGGTTTGAAGATAATAGCTTTAGCTTTAGTTACATTAATTTTCAACTGATTATCAAGGGATCATTGATATGTCCTATTTGCCTCGTTTATCCCCATCTTCAGATGCGCTTGATGAGAAGAACAGTGAGACCTTCTGCATACATAGCACACTTCGCATGCAGGCATTGATGAACGATATCTTTTACGCATAAGTTAAAAAGTAAAGCTTCAAGGCTACTTTCCTGACGTATACCACCTTTTTTAACTGAGGAACGACAGCTATTATTTAATAATACTAAGAAACTGAATACGGTGCGCAAGGTACGATGCAAGAAGCGTATGAACTCGACCTCTGAAGCCGTAGTATAACAGTTTTGCCAAAAGTATATTATGACTAATGTAGTCGGAGGCCATCGAAACATCTATAAAAACACCAAGCGCAAATTTCTTTTCCTCGAAACACTGTAAGATGTACTCTTTTTGACTTAATGCCGTCTTAGTAGTTTAATGTTTGATAAAATCAAACTGAGAACCTGTCATTATATGGCGCGTGTCACAAAAGGACAATAATCGGATGAGGATAGTTTTTCCCAGTGCT
Source organism: Amblyomma maculatum (assembly GCF_055883805.1). Lineage (NCBI taxonomy): Eukaryota > Metazoa > Arthropoda > Arachnida > Ixodida > Ixodidae > Amblyomma > Amblyomma maculatum. The sequence goes on from NC_139344.1 coordinate 247,934,279, forward strand.
TTAGAAAAGATTGACAACCGGTTTATAAAGGCGAAGTTGAAGGCGCTCCTTGGGGCGTCCACTCTTCGAGCGAAGTTTGAGCCTCCCCATAATTTTTTTTTTTTGGGCTGAATTTCGGCCGTAGGAGAACTTATCACGTCAGTGGAAGCGATAACGACAAACGTGCTCGCCAACTACGACTGCCCGCTGCACAGCGCTCAAATTAAATTCGAACAACGTGCTTGGCTGCCATCATTCGAGATAACGTCTCGGCGGAGTACCTTGCGAGGTAAAAAGATAAAGGGGCATCTCGGCTACACTAAGCATGGCGAAACAAAGAGCGCAAAACCACTTCGGCATTCCTTTGTGCATTAGAAGGAAAATGATAAGGCCGCATGCAAACGGCTGTGGCAGTCACAAAAAATGTCACTTGGTTCGTGGCATTATGCGCAGAACATACCCAACTCTTCATAGCCTTTGGTAAAAGCGCTCTTTAAAGTGCGAGTCTCCCTATAATTTTTGGGGGGGGGGCTCAATTTCGACCTCAAAAGAAGTAAGCAACTCGGGTGGCAACGATAACAACAAGCGATAACAAGCCTCGATATCTTTCATAAATTGCGAAATGATGTTTTACTCGATACCTCAGCACTTGTACGGAAGTTGCGAATAAGGGTTTAGACGAGCTTATTTCAGACAGTAGGGATTGAACACGCCGTTCAAGAAGCAGACCTTTTCTATAATCTCAGTGACGGTCGCCCGTGACCGCAAGCACCATAATATTGCGTGATTAGCCGTAATTCATGCAGTGAACCGGCACCATCTCCATATCTGTATTTCGAGCTCGTTTTAACCCCTAAAAGCATTGTGCACAGCGTAAGCCAGCGTGCATGTTTTTGAGGCCGAATAACTTGGGAAAGTTCGAATATTCGAAATTTTGCAATATACAATCGAATATTCTTATATTCGGTTTGGTTTGGTTTGTTTAGTTTGTGGGGTTTAACGTGCCAAAGCGACTCACGGTATGAGAGACGCCGTATTGGAGGACTCCGGAAATTTCTACCACCTGGGGTTCTTTAACGTGTACTGACATCGCACAGCACACGGGCGCCTTGCTTTTCGCGTCCATTGAAAAGCGGCCGCCGAGGCCGGGATTCGATCCCGCATCCTTAGGAACAGTAGCCGAGCGCCGTAACCACTGCGCCACCCCGGTGGGTTTATTCTTATATTTGGCTTGATGAACGAATCAACCAGCGGATGTAAAAAAATTACTTGAAACGATTTGAATTAATTTCAAATTTCGAATAGTTTTCGGCTAATAGGTAGGAAGTTTCAATAAGGCGCGCCGTATTTCTTAAGAGGTGGGGTGGGGGTGAGAGTTCTAAACGAAAGCCCGACTCCGATGTCGCACAGTATGTTGTCACGAATGGTGTGTGCCGAAAACAGAATTCAGACCTACGACGCGGTTCATTTCCTGATGCTCACATGTATTGCATTAAGGACATGCGCGACACGGCAGCGTCCAGCGAGATTTTGAAAGCCCTACTCATATACGCAATCTTGGAATTGGCGGGCCGACCTCTGGTACCTGTCTTCAACGGGGATTTATTTTGTACGCTGTATTGAGCAGTAGCAAAAGGTAATTTGCCTATGCACTGTTCATGAATGCCACAGTGCTGATATACATATTAACTTCATGTTGTGAGTTCTGTATAGAGAGCAGTGCTGTATAGAACAACGGACACAGCTGTAATTGCTTCATTTTATAGTCGGATATGACTGAAGTAAGCGGCAGATGCCCCTAAGAGGAAGCCATCCAGAAAATGGACTTGGCCCATTTTTCGCAACACACCATTTATTCCGACGAAGTCGTGGTTTACCGCCTTTGCCCCAATTAACGTCGGCATCATGCGAGCTGGTGGATATCGTTTGTTTTAGGGCTTTATTTGAGGATCATCTAGTTTTTTTTTCTTCAGTGGTACACAGTCCCGCTGCAAGCGCGCCCATTTTTGACAGGGTTATTAGTGTGGTACAAATATTCGCAAAAGTAGCGAATACTTATTTATTTATTTATTTATTTATTTATTTATTTATTTATTTATTTATTTATTTATTTATTTATTTATTTATACAAATACCTCACAGGTTCCAAACATGGAACATTGTGTGAGGGGGAGGGGTTACAGTGTATCAAAAGGAACAATGGTACATGGTTTAAAATACAAAAGGTAACAGTTATACAGGACTGGAACTGCAAATAAGTATTAGAGCATGCATGGGAAGTAATAAACAGAGGATTATGACATTATACAATAGTTAGCGGCATTGGACGAAATCAACCTGACACAGTGAACGCAATATAAAAAAGTTATTCTGACTGCAAAAAGGTACACAATTCGTTTTTGAATTTTAGTGGGTCAGATAGTGGGTCAATATTGTAGTCGTCTTCAATTTGTTCAGTTCACTATTCGATGCGTTTTTCGGTTGCACTATTCGTGCAGAATCAGAGGCGAAGCTTGACGATTCATATTTGATTCAGTACTGGAAAAAAAAAATGTTCGCATAGCCCTGCTATACACATCACCTTCCGTTTGCATTGCCCGCACCCGTAGACAATTCAGCCGTGCCAAATAACGTATTTCGTGTTGACTTTACAGTTTTTGTTTATAACGAATGCCTTCATATGGAGTTACAAGCAAAACTATGACAATTTCAAATCAATTTGCGCGCGTCTTCTGCAGAGGATTTAATAATGACTCGTGAGGGAAAGCGGTAAAAAACAAAGATGCCTGAATATTGTTGGCTATCTTAGTTTGCATTTTCATCTTGCGTAGAATCCTAAGGCATGTCGTACCAGCGCTAAAGTGTTAAAAAATTTGACAATTTGCCCCATCATGACATCACTTTCTTGTTCCTTCCAGAGGTTTTGTACTCGAGCCACTGAGACCAGCAGCACTAGCCACTACAAGCCGGAGCTGAAAAATTTGTTTGCGCACTGTTTTTGGGAGGCTCACAGTGAGCAACTTCGGGTTGAAACATCGGCAGATGGGTGTTTATTGTGCCAGGGAAGCAACTACAGCGGGGAGGGGGAAGCGGGGGGGGGGGGGGGGGGGTCCTTCGCAAAAATAAAAACTGATCGTCTACACTGCCTCGCGAATGGGATTGCAGTTTCAGTGCGGGTTTCGGTGCGCATACGCTGGGTTGTGAGGATCCAAATATATCCCGCTTTTAAGCAGGGATGCCCAGTGTGTATATTCCTTCCACCTGTTTTTCGCGTCCCAAAACGGAGCGTAAAAAAACTGTTCCGTTCATTGCATAAATAATGCTACGAAGATGAGAAAGCGGGCAGTGGCGCGGGGCGGAGCGCTCGCGCCAGGCCCGCTGGCCATTAAAGCATATTTCATCGTCATCTCATCACGTCGTTCTGTTTCTGTTGTGTCGCCGTATTTCATCGCTTGTCATGCCACCACGTAGCATTTGCTTGGAGGTGCGGTTCATCCCCATCCTCGCCTTGCACCGTCTAAGCAAACCGTACGCCGGGTCCATCTGCCGAAAGCCCGTGGAGATCGCCGCCCAGCCCTGCTCCAGCCCTTTTTGTTCAGACTCGACCAGCCGCTGTCCCCAGCCTCGTCCCCAGCCCAGACCACAACACACGACGACCAGAGGAAGAGCCCAAAGCCGACCCTACCGACCCCACGACGAAGCGGCCTCACGACCACTCGAGCGACGACAGAACCCCCGCCCAAGCCGTTCGGCGTGTGCATGAGCCTCGGCCTTCGGCAAACGGTGAAGATTGGACTTGATGCTCCGGTGCAAGCATTCCTCCCATCTTCGCATTCATTGTGGTGTCCAGCGTTTCATGTCCCAATCCTGTGTCTGTGTTCATCGCCACGTCATGCATTGGATTTCTTGCTATCGATCAGGACGATCGCTCGGGGCCCCGGGTAATGCTACGAAGATCACGAAGCGGGCAGTGACGCGGGGCAGAGCGCTCGCGCCAGGCCCGCTGGCCATTAAAGCATATTCCATCGTCATGTCATCACGTTCTGTTTCTGTTGGGTCGGCGTGTTTCGTCGCTTGTCATGCCACCACGTAACAATATTTTTTGACTACTGCATTCTTTGCGTATGCTCGCGAAAGGATTTCTGATAATATATGCGAGCGTAGTGTCAGTGCCTTGTCCTTGAACACATCTCATGGCGCAGTCCAGTTGGAGCTAAACAACGCCACAGTACTGTGCTTGCACCAAGAGGTTAGCCCTTTTAGAAACATGTACGCTGATGCTACATGTGTCAGGGCAATCAATGGCGGTTAATATGACAAATCATGCAGTCGCCTAGACGATTGTGTTATAGGTTACTTTGCACATGCACATCACACCGGCATCGGGCACTGAAGGGTCGAGCCAAACAACATTTGTTTAAGAGTCGGAGTACTCTCATTTCTCCTTGGCGTTTTTGACACCTCAGGAGTAGAACGTCATTTGCCACAGAACACTGCACCGTTTGAATCTGTGGCAAGTGACCACCAAACTTTGAAAGTTCTTCATCTCAATTTAGAGGTCACCACTGAATTGGTCACCACTGAATTGGTCATACTAGATTTAGGTTATACCCCAATTTTGGTCCAATTCTGACGAGGTCAACATTTTGGAGGTCCGGGGGTACAGTTTTTGGGAGTGGCCCATCAGAATTCGGATGTCACCATTTAGCTGGCCATACTCGATTTGGATTTCACATACTGCGGTGACGCAACTCATGAGACAAGATACCATACAGCTGATGACTGACAGTTAGCCTGGACACTTGCAGACAGGGTCTGATGAGAGGCTTTGTCCATGCCACCCATGAGCAAAAAACCATTACAGGGTTGTTCTTAGGTGCGCTTAAAAGCTGAAATGGCGAAAGCATTTTCCTCCTTTCTTCTCCTCTCCCTACCTCTTGCGTGTCACTAACCGCCACCATCACTATCAGTCACTTACTGTTATCACTATCACTCTCAGTCACTATCTATCACTATCAATATTAGTCACCACCTATCACTATCACTTGCAATTGACTGAGTGAGACTGCTTTGGCAGGAACAGAGAGGACAGCCGAGTTACAAAAGTCAACAACCCACGGCTACACCAAGCCCAAAAACACCAACAACAATGCCGTCGACGAACCCTTGTAACGGGAGCACTCGAAACAACTATAACAAACTGCCAACTCAAGAAGTATCGAGTCGCAAATTGACGGTGAGGCTTCTCCGTGTAGCCAAAATCGTTTCGAACGCAGAAAACAGTGGGGAGTGATTTTTCAAAGGTGTGCTGCGGTTAGATGGTGCCACATACCGAGGGTTCGTGCCAGAGCAAGCCAAGGGCACAGTCAGCACGCGCTTCCGCTCCGAAGGAAGCAAGAGCACAAGCTATAAGCACCAATGTTTAATGCACAGAAAGCTGTATCACAAACACTGCACTGATCCCCCAGACCTCAGTACAAACACATAGCCCAGTCGCAGCCCCCGAAAGCGGGGTTACGGCGCCGCGCGCACGGTGCAAAGGCTGCTCACGCGTCTGTGGGGGAGCTCAGGGCGCTCACAGACCGCACAGGCAACCAACGGGTCAAAGCGCGAGCGACACATGACAAGGCAGGACGAGGGATGCGCAGAGAACGTCTCGACGACACAGGTCGCACGTCGATGGCTAAACGCGCGCCGCCACCGGCACTGGCTGGCGATGACGGAGAACCAACCAGGCCCTCCTGACTCGGAAGCGTCGGCGGCGTCGGCGCCGCACAGGCGAGTGCCGGACTCCTTTCGGTCCTGGTCTCGAGCAAGCATGCAAGGTGCGCGCGCGTTCACAACCCGCGGCGCTCCGGCCGAAGCTGGGGAAGCCGGAGGGAAAAACGTACGCACATGCCCGAGTCGATGGCGGTCTTCCCGTTCGATTCCCCTGTGCGGCCTCGAGTCGAGGTTTTTACTTCACCAGGATGTGGCACGATCGGGACGTGAGACCGACGCGGGAAGACCAACACAGATGTTATTCTTCGTTCTTTATTTAGTTGGAAGTGCATTTCTATTTACACTTCAGAACAAAGGTCAAAAGGCACGGCGCCTGACGTAGGCCTTCTTCCCTAGGGGAAGCAAATTGCATTTGGCACTTGTATACAAAACAAGAAATACAATGTGTGTAGCGATCATTATGACATCACTTTCCGCAAGCACATGAAACAAAATCCATTTCAAAATTAACAATGCCTGAACATAAGGTGTTCCGAATAAATAAGAAAAAAAAAGAAATAAATAAAAAAATGAAACATGGCAACAGTCTTCGGAACAGCTCCCTTCAGGAGTTGTCAGCAGCGCGACTGTCGTCCCGACCCTCTCGCAGTGACCCCACAGGAGATCTCTAGCTAGCAAAACAGCTCCGGCTGCCTGTTTTGCGTCGCTCCGGGAACATAACCCCCACAACAGTTTTCAGTGGATTTTTCTAAATATTGTTCTAACACAGTTTTCAGCTACGTCCTCTACGAAGCGCCGCTCTTCGTTTTCGTGCTTGCAAAGAGCGCTCCAGGTATGTCCTCTCAAAACTAAAAACAATTGCCTCTAGGTGTCTTCTTGGGAACATCAGATGGGTGCCTCACTAGTACGACCTCCGTTAAAATGGACGGTTCGTATTATGGATCTGAGAGGTGACTCAGCAGTGTCGTGACGCTGGGGCTAAGTCGACCCGGCCTTCACTTGGTTGCGTGCAGAGTCCGGGTTCAAAAAGGATTGAATCTTCGAAGTTGGTAAAATATATACAAGCAGGTTTATTGGCACTGTGAGAAAACTTATTTACATAAAAAAAAGGTATATCAGCAAAATGGCAAGCGTTAAGAGTTCATACCGAGAAGCGTCTGGGTGAGCCGTTTACCCAGGGCTCAGAGCATCATTTCGTGCTCTGCAACGTCCTTAAAACCCCCTATGTCCAGCCCCTCTCTGAAGATGCTGACCAACCAGTTCCAGGGCACGCCCCTCAGATATCGGCATCCAATCGACCACAACACTGCACTGATGGTCTGATGCACTGACTGGTCCGGTATTGTTTCGTTGGGCGTGGTCACTTGTTGGAGGGTAGAGCTTGGGAACGGCGAGGAGGTACATTTCTATTCTTCAGCAAAGATCCGATATGGTGGTTCCGGCAAGTGGATTTCCTTCTCAGAAACCTAAGTGCACTTGCGCGCCACATACTGCTCCCAGCATTGTCCCTTTCCTACAATTGCAAATCTTTCCTGCATTCCAGGGAATTCCTCTAATGGCCGTATTCGCATGCTCCTTTCTTGTCCTGTACGTCAGCGGACGTGTCACTCTGTGGTCTCCTTTGGACAATAGGCATTCCTCACTTGACAATAGCGCTTCTCGACGAGAAGGGCGAACAATTGAACAGAAGCACATCCCGCTATTTCTCACAGGGCGACGTTTCTTTGTATTTTTCTTGACATTCCCTTGACAGGGCCAATTTGGCATTTGCAGGGTCTCGACAAAGCAAAACAGGCTGACACAAAAGAATTCATGAAAACAGGCTCACTTAGAGCCCTTGCACCAAAAGCACATATCCACAGCACATATCCATGCCCACAGGCGAACAATAGAGCGCGCAAGTGCGGACCATGCACGGTCATAACCGCAGTGACTCAGCTGACTTAGTCACCTTAGACGACCTTATATAAATGAAGGTAAGAAGCCAGCATTCGACGAGGCCAAGGAAAGGGTAGAGGACTTTTTTGTAGATATTTGCTCTTGTTATTGACCAAAATTTGTACTGTGATCAAGTTAGGGTGAAAGATAATTAAATCCAAAGCAGAAGAAAAATCAACGCGCCGATGATGGGAACTGAGCCCTCCGAATATCGCGTCCAGTGTTCTTAGCGAGCTAAATCGACGGCTGTCTAACCATCGACTTCTTGAGTTGTATTAATGTTAAACACTAATATAAGAGCGCAACAAAAACGGGACGCGAACGGATGCCGGGCGGCAGTTCGCAAGGTTTGCCGCGGGAAAATCGCTCCATGTGGGTCGGCCTTAATGCGGCGAGCTTCTTCCGCTTGACATAAAGTGGCGGGAATAGAAGGCTCGTTGTGGAGGGAGAAAGGAAGAAAAGTATCGAGACAGCTGCCAATCCAATAAAGAGGAAAACGAAGGTCACCATTGAAACCACCTACCAACATTAGGAGCTAGTGCGATGGATGACTTCAGTAGCGACGAAGAAGAGACGAGGCCCCGCCATCCACCTATACCGGAGATACCGACTCCGTGGGAGATTTATCAAGTCCGAGCATCGTATGCGTTAAGATTGGATATGATGAACTGTTGGTACGAAGAGCTTCGTGAGAGACGCAGGCAGCGAAACGCATCAGAGTCGGAGGAGGAGGAAAACAGCCCGTCCCAGGTTACAACGGATGACGAGCCTAAGGAAACGCCAGCAGAGAACCCGCAGGCTGAAGTCGCGGATGATGCCAAAGAAGCTCCCGAACCCTCCGCGTCCGAGGAGGGTGCAGGAGCCGCTGGGGTTTCCGACAGCGGCATGCAGGAAACGTAAGGTACGTGTGTGACGCCTCCGGCAGTGGGTGGTTCCTTATGTGACAGAGCCTGTCAGGCTTGGATTGCACACTCAAAAAAGGGCTTAATTCAATTACCTATCAACCGAGATGACTTGTTTCAGTGGAACAGCTTCCGGGAGATTGGTAGTCGGGCACATCATGGTCAGAATGCACTAATAGCCATGTACAGTCACTGGCAAAGGTCCCACCACGTCAACAATCTACCGGAAAAGTTCTGTGATATAAATTTCAATTTATTTTCCCATGGACACATGATGAGGATCGGGGAAAAAGCCAGAAATTGGGGCTTGACATATCGCTCAGCCCCTGTACATTGCGGGACAGCAGGCAACATGCAAATTACGCACACAAGCAACAGCGAGAAATTGAAACAATGGTTGTCAAAAACGACTGGCGCATCATGAGAGAGGAAAAACAAACAAACAAGGAAATGAAGCACACGCAAAAAAAAAAAACGCCACAGAAAATACATATCATAGCAGGCTTTTCGTTACTCACAACAGGTCGACACGTCATGGAACGAATGAGATAAAAAAGCAAAGAAAGAACGGTGAAATCTAAGAAGTAGCACATGCATCCTGTATACATTTGCGGCATGCACGAGCTTTTGCAGCATGAAACTTGTTCAAAAAAACGGGGCAACCTGTTTGCTAAGCTATATCTACCGTGTATTGTGCAGCATGTTGGAATATGCCACAGTTGGCTGTGTATGCTAGGCTAAAACTGTACATTTAGCGAAAGGTGTGACGTGTCACGCAAGTAATTCACATTTTACTTTATGTCCTTCTTATATCTTTCAGCCAGCCTAACGTTATCCATTTCAGATACATTTGCGGCACTGAATTGGCGGAATAAATCGCATGTGTTCATATCAGAACCGACGTTTAGCATTGCACGTACAGCCTTCTTCTGTAAAACGTAAATATTATTTTTACTGGTAGTTGTTCCCCAAACTAAGTGCGCATAGTTTACTTGGGGCATAAAGAGTGAATTATAGAGGAGGAGTTTAACTTGGCATGAAGTAAGTGACGATTCTGATCAATGATATCTGTGACACTAGAGAGCTTACTGATGACAGAGTTGGCATGATTGTCCCATCTTAGCTGGCTGTTGAAATGTGCTCCTAATATCTTTATAATGTCAGCAGCCTCTATCGTTTACAAACCTAGCTTAAGCTCGCATGCTATAATAATGTGTTTATTTTTTGGTTTGAAGATAATAGCTTTAGCTTTAGTTACATTAATTTTCAACTGATTATCAAGGGATCATTGATATGTCCTATTTGCCTCGTTTATCCCCATCTTCAGATGCGCTTGATGAGAAGAACAGTGAGACCTTCTGCATACATAGCACACTTCGCATGCAGGCATTGATGAACGATATCTTTTACGCATAAGTTAAAAAGTAAAGCTTCAAGGCTACTTTCCTGACGTATACCACCTTTTTTAACTGAGGAACGACAGCTATTATTTAATAATACTAAGAAACTGAATACGGTGCGCAAGGTACGATGCAAGAAGCGTATGAACTCGACCTCTGAAGCCGTAGTATAACAGTTTTGCCAAAAGTATATTATGACTAATGTAGTCGGAGGCCATCGAAACATCTATAAAAACACCAAGCGCAAATTTCTTTTCCTCGAAACACTGTAAGATGTACTCTTTTTGACTTAATGCCGTCTTAGTAGTTTAATGTTTGATAAAATCAAACTGAGAACCTGTCATTATATGGCGCGTGTCACAAAAGGACAATAATCGGATGAGGATAGTTTTTCCCAGTGCTTTAGAAAAGATTGACAACCGGTTTATAAAGGCGAAGTTGAAGGCGCTCCTTGGGGCGTCCACTCTTCGAGCGAAGTTTGAGCCTCCCCATAATTTTTTTTTTTTGGGCTGAATTTCGGCCGTAGGAGAACTTATCACGTCAGTGGAAGCGATAACGACAAACGTGCTCGCCAACTACGACTGCCCGCTGCACAGCGCTCAAATTAAATTCGAACAACGTGCTTGGCTGCCATCATTCGAGATAACGTCTCGGCGGAGTACCTTGCGAGGTAAAAAGATAAAGGGGCATCTCGGCTACACTAAGCATGGCGAAACAAAGAGCGCAAAACCACTTCGGCATTCCTTTGTGCATTAGAAGGAAAATGATAAGGCCGCATGCAAACGGCTGTGGCAGTCACAAAAAATGTCACTTGGTTCGTGGCATTATGCGCAGAACATACCCAACTCTTCATAGCCTTTGGTAAAAGCGCTCTTTAAAGTGCGAGTCTCCCTATAATTTTTGGGGGGGGGGCTCAATTTCGACCTCAAAAGAAGTAAGCAACTCGGGTGGCAACGATAACAACAAGCGATAACAAGCCTCGATATCTTTCATAAATTGCGAAATGATGTTTTACTCGATACCTCAGCACTTGTACGGAAGTTGCGAATAAGGGTTTAGACGAGCTTATTTCAGACAGTAGGGATTGAACACGCCGTTCAAGAAGCAGACCTTTTCTATAATCTCAGTGACGGTCGCCCGTGACCGCAAGCACCATAATATTGCGTGATTAGCCGTAATTCATGCAGTGAACCGGCACCATCTCCATATCTGTATTTCGAGCTCGTTTTAACCCCTAAAAGCATTGTGCACAGCGTAAGCCAGCGTGCATGTTTTTGAGGCCGAATAACTTGGGAAAGTTCGAATATTCGAAATTTTGCAATATACAATCGAATATTCTTATATTCGGTTTGGTTTGGTTTGTTTAGTTTGTGGGGTTTAACGTGCCAAAGCGACTCACGGTATGAGAGACGCCGTATTGGAGGACTCCGGAAATTTCTACCACCTGGGGTTCTTTAACGTGTACTGACATCGCACAGCACACGGGCGCCTTGCTTTTCGCGTCCATCGAAAAGCGGCCGCCGAGGCCGGGATTCGATCCCGCATCCTTAGGAACAGTAGCCGAGCGCCGTAACCACTGCGCCACCCCGGTGGGTTTATTCTTATATTTGGCTTGATGAACGAATCAACCAGCGGATGTAAAAAAATTACTTGAAACGATTTGAATTAATTTCAAATTTCGAATAGTTTTCGGCTAATAGGTAGGAAGTTTCAATAAGGCGCGCCGTATTTCTTAAGAGGTGGGGTGGGGGTGAGAGTTCTAAACGAAAGCCCGACTCCGATGTCGCACAGTATGTTGTCACGAATGGTGTGTGCCGAAAACAGAATTCAGACCTACGACGCGGTTCATTTCCTGATGCTCACATGTATTGCATTAAGGACATGCGCGACACGGCAGCGTCCAGCGAGATTTTGAAAGCCCTACTCATATACGCAATCTTGGAATTGGCGGGCCGACCTCTGGTACCTGTCTTCAACGGGGATTTATTTTGTACGCTGTATTGAGCAGTAGCAAAAGGTAATTTGCCTATGCACTGTTCATGAATGCCACAGTGCTGATATACATATTAACTTCATGTTGTGAGTTCTGTATAGAGAGCAGTGCTGTATAGAACAACGGACACAGCTGTAATTGCTTCATTTTATAGTCGGATATGACTGAAGTAAGCGGCAGATGCCCCTAAGAGGAAGCCATCCAGAAAATGGACTTGGCCCATTTTTCGTAACACCGCATTTATTCCGTTTACCGCATTTCCCCCAATTAACATCGACATCATGCGAGCTGGTGGATATCGTTTGTTTTGGGGCTTTATTTGAGGATCATCTGATTTTTTTTTTCTTCAGTGGTACACAGTCCCGCTGCAAGCGCGTCCATTTTTTATAGGGTTATTAGTGTGGTACAAATATTCGCAAAAGTAGCGAATACTTATCCAATATTGCAGTCGTCTTCAATTTGGTCCGTTCACTATTCGATGCGTTTTTCAGGTGCACTATCTATTCGTGCAGAATCAGACGCGAAGCTTGACGATTCATATTCGGTTCAGTACTGAAATAAAAAAAAAAAAAAAGTTCGCATCGCCCTGCTGTAGACATCACTTTCCGTTTGCATTGCCCGCACCCGCAGACATTTCAGCAGTGCCAAACAACGTGTTTCGTGTTGACTTCAGATTTTTTGTTAATAACAAGGAATCCCTTCATATAGAGCTAGAAGTAAAACTATGGCAATTTCAAACCAATTTGCGCGCGTCTTCTGCACAGGACGTAATGATGACTCGTGAGGGAAAGCGATAGAAAACGAACATGCCTGAATATTGTTGGCTATACGGTCTTAGTTTGCATTTTCAGTTTGCGTAGAAACCTAAGGCATGTCGTACCAGCGCTAAAGTGTTGAAACATTTGACAATTGCCCCATCATGACATCCCTTTCTTGTTCCTTCCAGAGGTTTTGTACTCGAGCCACAGAGACCAGCAGGACCAGCCACTACAAGCCGGAGCTGAAAAATTTGTTTGCGCACTGTTTTTTGGAGGCGCACAGTGCGCAACTTCGGGTCGAACATCGGCAGATGGGTGTTGTGCCGGGGAATCAACTACAGCGGGGAGGGGGGGTCCTTCGCAGAAATAAAAACTGATCGTCTACACTGCCTCACGAGCGGGATTGCAGTTTCAGTGCGGGTTTCGGCGCGCATACGCTGGGTTGTGAGGATGTAAATATATCCCGCTTTTGAGCAGGGATGCCCAGTGTGTATATTTCTTCCAGATGTTTTTCGCATCCCAAACGGAGCGTAAAAAAACTGTTCTGTTCATTCCATGAATATTTTCTTACTACTGCATTCTTTGCGTATGCTCGCGAAAGGATTTCTGATAATATATGCGAGTGTAGTGTCAGTGCCTTGTCCTTGAACACATCTGATGGCGCAGTTCAATTGGAGCTAAACAACGCCACAGCACTTGCTTGCACCAAGAGGTTAGCCCTTTTAGAAACACGTATCGCTGATGCTACGTCTGTCAGGGCAATCAATGGCGGCTAACATGAAAAATCATGCAGTCGCATAGGCGATTGTCTTATAGGTTACTTTGCACATACACATCACACCGGCATCGTGCACTGAAGGTTCGAGCCAACAACTTTTGTTTAAGAATCGGAGCACTCTCATTTCTCCTTGGCGTTTTTGACTCCTCAGGAGTAGAACGTCATTTGCCACAGAACACTGCACCGTTAGAATCTGTGACAAGTGACCAACAGAAAAAAAAAAAAAAAAAAAAAGAGGATGTGTTCAAAGCAATGAAGAAACGAGCTCGGGAGCTCGAAACCATCATTGAAGACTACGAACGAAAAAACGCTGCGCAGAAACTACATATTAAAACACTTGAACAAAGCAGTGGACAGCAATGCAACCTTCGGAACACCGGAATGTTTGCTGGTGAAGGTTCCAAAAAAACTGACAGAAGACAGCTTCAATGTATTGGCGACACGGCAAATAAATATTTTCGTTCTTCTTTCGTTACAAACTAAGGAAAATTAAAACTGCATAAATAACAGGGTACAAAATACAATCATGGAGCATTCATGTATAATAGGCATTACTATGTTCGAAACAACTTGCAGTTTTCGTCAAAAGTGTGCACTCTATGTTGTTTGCTTCTGAGGGAGATAGCCATACCGTGTGGCTGGTAATGCATTCCCAGCCTTCCGAAGCTCCTGAAGGTAAGATTCTTTGTCCTACCCTCGCCAATCGGAGACTTCCACATACTAAAGGAGCGTCCCTTCTGCTGGGGCGTAAAACTCGCGATGCAATCGCTTTCCACAAAACGCTTTCTATCCCTCTTAGCACCAGGCTTTATTGCTACCACGGACAGTGCGTGATCAAGCATGCCAAATTTTGAGGGGCACCCACCTATATTCGGAAGTCACCATTGAGTTGGTCATATTCAAATTAGCTTACACACTAATTTTGGCCAAATTCGGATGACGTCAAACTTCGGCGACCCTGAGAGCCATATCTTGGGGGTAGCCCACGTACGTTTAGAGGTCAGTACAGAATTGGTCATAATTGAATTAGGCAAGATATTGGCTTTGGTCAAATTCCGACAAGGTGAAATTTCGGGTGCACAGGGAAGCCAAACTTCGGAGGTGGCCCACGTAATCTTGGAGCTACCGACTGAATTGGTCATACCCGAATTAGGTTAGACATCGGTATTGGTCAAATTGTGACCAGAGCCAATTTGGGGGCCAAAATTTGGCAGTGGCCCGTCCCTGTCAATTTGGAGGTCACCACTGAATTGGCCATTCTGGAATTGGCTATATGGGGTTTTATGGCTCTGGCTATGATGTGCCATACTCGAATTAGGCGGTACATCAATTTTGGCCGAATTCTGACAAGGTAAAATTTTTGGGGATCCAGGGGGCCAAACTTTGAAAGTTCTACATCACAGTTTAGTGGTCACCACTGAATTGGTCGTACTAGATTTAGGTTATACACCAATTTTGGTCCAATTCTGACGAGGTCAACATTTTGGAGGTCCGGTGGCAGTTTTTGGGAGTGGCCCATCCGAAATCGGAGGTCACCATTGAGCTGGCCATACTCGATTTGGATTTCACAAACTGCGGTGACACAACTCATGAGACAAGATACCATGCAACTGATGACTGACAGTTAGCCTGGACACTCAGACAGGGTCTAATGAGAGGCTCTGTCCATGACCATGAGCCAAAAAACAATCACAGGGTTGTTCTTAGGTGCGCTAAAGAGCTGAAATGGCGAAAGCATTTTCCTCCTTTCTTCTCTTCTCCCTACCTCTTGCGTGTCACCAACCACTACCATCACAATCAGTCACTTACTGTTATCACTATCACTCTCAGTCACTATCTATCACTATTAATATCAGTCCCCACTTATCACTATCACTTGCAATTGACTGAGCTGAGAATGCCTTGGCAGGAACAGACAGGACAGCCGAGTTACAACAGTCCACAACCCACGGCTACACCAAGCCCAAAAACACCAACAATGCCGTCGACGAACCGTTGTAACGGGAGCACTCGAAACAACTATAACAAACTGCCAACGCTAGAAGTATCAAGTGGCAAATTGATGGTGAGGCTTCTCCGTGTAGCCAAAATCGTTTCGAAGGCGGAAAACAGTGGGGAGTGACTTTTCAAAGGTGTGCTGCGGTTAGATGGTGCCACCTCACACACATACCGCGGGTTCGTGCCAGAGCAAGCCAAGGGCACAGTCAGCACGCGCTTCCGCTCCGAAGGAAGCAAGAGCACAAACTATAAGCACCAATGTTTAGTGCACAGAAAGCTGTATCACAAACACTGCACTGATCCCCCAGACCTCAGTACAAACACATAGCCCAGTCGCAGCCGCGAAAGCGGGGTTACGGCGCCGCGCGCACGATGCAAAGGCTGCTCACGCGTCTGTGGGGGAGCTAAGGGCGCTCACAGACCGCACAGGCAACCAACGGGTCAAAGCGCGAGCGACACATGACAAGGGAGGACGAGGGATGCGCAGAGAACGTCTCGACGACACAGGTCGCACGTCGATGGCTAAACGCGCGCCGCCACCGGCACTGGCTGGCGATGACGGACAACCAACCAGGCTCTCCTGACTCGGTAGGGTCGGCGGCGTCGGCGCCGCACAGGCGAGTGCCGGACTCCTTTCGGTCCTGGTCTCGAGCAAGCATGCAAGGTGCGCGCGCGTTCACAACCCGCGGCGCTCCGGCCGAAGCTGGGAAAGCCGGAGGGAAAAACGTACGCACATGCCCGAGTCGATGGCGGTCTTCCTGTTCGATTCCCCTGTGCGGCCTCGCGTCGAGCTTTTTACTTCACCAGGATGTGGCACGATCGGGACGTGAGACCGACGCGGGAAGACCAAAACAGATGTTATTCTTCGTTCTTTATTTATTTGGAAGTGCATTTCTATTTACACTTCAGAACAAAGGTCAAAAGGCACGACGCCTGACGTAGGCCTTCCTCCCTAGGGGAAGCAAATTGCATTTGGCACTTGTATAGAAAACAAGCAAATACAATGTGTGTAGCGGTCATTATGGCATCAGTTTCCGCAAGCACATGAAACAAAATCCATTTCAAAAATAACAATACCTGAACATAAGGTGTTCCGAATAGATAAGAAAAAAAAAAGAAGAAATAATTAAAAAAATGAAACATGGCAACAGTTTTCGGAACAGCTCCCTTCAGGAGTTGTCAGCAGCGCGACTGCCGTCCCGACCCTCTCGCAGTGACCCCACAGGAGATCTCTAGCTAGCAAAACAGCTCCGGCTGCCTGTTTTGCGTCGCTCCGGGAACATAACCCCCACAACAGTTTTCAGTGGATTTTTCTAAATATTGTTCTAACACAGTTTTCAGCTACGTCCTCTACGAAGCGCCGCTCTTCGTTTTCGTGCTTGCAAAGAGCGCTCCAGGTATGTCCTCTCAAAACTAAAAACAATTGCCTCTAGGTGTCTTCTTGGGAACATCAGATGGGTGCCTCACTAGTACGACCTCCGTTAAAATGGACGGTTCGTGTTATGGATCTGAGAGGTGACTCAGCAGTGTCGTGACGCTGGGGATAAGTCGACCCGGCCTTCACCTGGTAGCGTGCAGAGACTCCGGGTTCAAGAAGGATTGAATCTTCGAAGTTGGTAAAATATATACAAGCAGGTTTAATGGCACTTTGAGAAAACTTATTTACATAAAAAAGGTATATCAGCAAAACGGCAAGCGTTAAGAGTTCATACCGAGAAGCGTCTGGATGAGCCGTTTACCCAGGGCTCAGAGCGTCATTTCGTGCTCTTCAACGTCCTTAAAACCCCCTATGTCCAGCCCCTCTCTGAAGATGCTGACCAACCAGTTCCACGGCACGCCCCTCAGATATCGGCATCCAATCGACCACAACACTGCACTGATGGCCTGATGCACTGACTGGTCCGGTATTGTTTCGTTGGGCGTGGTCACTTGTTGGAGGGTAGAGCTTGGGAACGGCAAGGAGGTACACTTCTATTCTTCAGCAAAGATCCGATATGGTGGTTCCGGCAAGTGGATTTCCTTCTCAGAAACCTAAGTGCACTTGCGCGCCACATACTGCTCCCAGCATTGTCCCTTTCCTACAATTGCAAATCTTTCCTGCATTCCAGGGAATTCCTCTAATGGCCGTATTCGTCATGCTCCTTTCTTGTACTGTACGTCAGCGGACATGTCACTCTGTCGTCTCCTTTGGACAATAGGCGTTCCTCACTTGACAATAGCGCTTCTCGACGGGAAGGGCGAACAATTGAACAAAAGCACATCCCGCTATTTCTCACAGGGCGACGTTTCTTTGTATTTTTCTTGAAATTCCCTTGACAGGGCCAATTTGGCATTTGCAGGGTCTGGACAAAGCAAAACAGGCTGACACAAAAGGATTCATGAAAACAGGCTCATTTAGAGCCCTTGCACCAAACGCACATATTCACAGCACATATCCATGCCCACAGGCGAACAACAGAGCGCGCAAGTGCGGACCATGCACGGTCATAACAGCAGTGACTCAGCTGACTTAGTCACCTTAGACGAGCTTATATAAATGAAGGTAAGAAGCCAGCATTCGACGAGGCCAAAAAAAGGGTAGAGGACTTTTTTGTAGATATTTGCTCTTGTTATTGACCAAAATTTGTACTGTGATCAAGTTAGGGTGAAAGATAATTAAATCCAAAGTAGAAGAAAAATCAACGCGCCGATGATGGGAACTGAGCCCTCCGAATATCACGTCCAGTGTTCTTAGCGAGCTAAATCTACGGCTGTCTAACCATCGACTTCTTGAGTGGTATTAATGTTAAACAGTAATATAAGAGCGCAACAAAAACGGGACGCGAACGGATGCCGAGCGGCAGTTCGCAAGGTTTGCCGCGGGAAAATCGCTCCATGTGGGTCGGCCTTAATGCGGCGATCTTCATCCGCTTGACATTAAGTGGCGGCAATAGAAGGCTCGTTGTGGAGGGAGAAAGGAAGAAAAGTATCGAGACAGCTGCCAATCCAATAAAGAGGAAAACGAAGGTCACCATTGAGACCACCTACCAACATTACGAGCTAGTGCGATGGATGACTTCAGTAGCGACGAAGAAGAGACGAGGTCCCGCCATCCACCTATACCGGAGATGCCGACTCCGTGGGAGATTTATCAAGTCCGAGCATCGTATGCGTTAAGATTGGATATGATGAACTGTTGGTACGAAGAGCTTCGTGAGAGACGCAGGCAGCGAAACGCATCAGAGTCGGAGGAGGAGGAAAACAGCCCGTCCCAGGCTACAACGGACGACGAGCCTAAGGAAACGCCAACAGAGAACCCGCAGGCTGAGGTCGCGGATGATGGCAAAGAAGCTCCCAAACCCTCCGCGTCCGAGGAGGGCGCAGGAGCCGCTGGAGTTTCCGACAGCGGCATGCAGGAAACTTAAGGTACGTGTGTGACGCCTCCGGCAGTGGGTGATTCCTTATGTGACAGAGCCTGGCAGGCTTGAATTGAACACTCAAAAAAGTGCTCAATTCAACTACCTATCAACCGAGTTGATTTGTTTCAGTGCAACAGCTTCCGGGAGTTTGGTAGCCGGGCACATAATGGTCAGAATGCACTAATAGCCATATACAGTCACTAGCAAAGGTCCCACCACGTCAACAATCTACCGGAAAGGTTCTGTGATTTCAATTTCAATTTATTTTCCCATGTACACATGATGAGGGTCGGGGAAAAAGCCAGAAATGGTGGCTTGACATATCTCTCAGCCCCTATACATTGCGGGACAGCAGGAAACATGCAATTTACACACACAAGCAACAGCGAGAAATGCAAACAATGGTTGTCAAAAACTACTGGCGCATCATTAGAGAGAAACACAAACAAACAAGGAAATGAAGCACACGCAAAAAAAAAAAACGGCTACAGAAAATACATATCATAGCAAAAACAGGTTTTTCGTTACTCAAAACAGGTCGACACTTCATGGAACGAAAGAGATAAGAAAGCAAAGAAAGAACGGTGAAATCTAAGAAGTAGCACATGCATCCTGTATACATTTGCGGCATGCTCGAGATATATCAGCTTTTGCAGCATGAAACTTGTTCAAAAAACGGGGAAACCTATTGCTAAGCTATATCTACCGTGTATTGTGCAGCATGTTGGAATATGCCACAGTTGGCTGTGTATGCGCTAAAACTGTACACTCTAAAAAAAAAGAGTGTAAAAGGAGGGTAACTTCGGGATTTATGCTATCTGAAACCGCATGGCTTAAATATACCCTGCGCAATCACCCGCACGGAAGACGTTAGTCTCTCTCGCATGACTTTACACCATTTCGTCCCTGCAGCTGAAGCAAAAAAAAGTTTGCCGCTTGTTTCTTCTTTTTTTTTTTATGATGGTAACCGGTTTCAAGCTGGGTGCGGCTGTGTTCCTACTTCCCGTCCGATGTCCTTTCAAGAGCTACCACAAAAGGACCCCTCGTTTTTCCCCGGAGGAGGCGGGGAATCGTCGAAAGTTGGGAGCATCTTATCTTCTTACAAAAAGCGGTGCCTCCCCCCTTCACCCCCCCCCCCCCCCCCCCGACAACTGTCCCGTCTTTTGACTCCTACGCGAGCTTGACCGTGGAGAGAGCAAGGCCGAACTCAGAACAAGGGCGGACAGACAAGTGTGTACGCTGCAAAACAGGGAGAAAGGGGAGGTGAGGGGGGAGTGGTGGTGAGACGAGAAGCGAAGCAGTTGCTTTTTAGTTTTGTTGCTTTTATTCTCAACGCAGCGTCACGTGTTCGTAGTTGCTTGAGCCTGCCTGCGTTCCCTGCGACTCTGCTAGTCCGAGAAGACGACGACGGCGATTGCCGCACGAGTCAGCGTTCGTGCTCTTTGTCGTTGGTACTCATCTGTGTTTTTAGAAAAGTTCGGTTGCTCTCAGCGATTATTTCATCGAGTGCGCTCATCGATGCCTCACTATGAAACGACTTCGTGAAAGTGTGAACTTCGGAATGAAACGGCGGATGGCTGGTCGTCGCGGTGGTGGCGTTCCAACGGATCCTTGGCGCCAAATTTCAGCCGCGCATGTAAGTGACGTTTTACATTTCGTTTTACGTGTTTTTCTCTGCTATTTAACTTGGCCTGAACATGTTTTGTTATTGCTTACGTCCGCGACGCTGCTTGTTTGTCTGTGAAACGGCCTCTGAGCACGACGTCTTGGATCCCAACCTGAGCATACCACTCCCTCAGTTCAGACTGGAGGAGCGGCGCATCCCAAAATTTTTAGATGGTCACGACCTTTTTGCGGGATGTTAATGGTGCATTTTTAGTCGTCTACGACGCTCACAAGCATATCCCGCGGTCGAAAGTATGCGTCGACGAGCGCTAATGCAGTCCCGGTGATACGCATTGACGTGTTTGCATGCCGCATTATTTTTGCTCGCTGCCTACAATCGATTTTGATCGTCTGTTGTTGCTGCTTTACGGGAACGTTGCCATAAATGCGGGAGAGCATGCAGGGTGATGGGTTAAGTTTACGGTTCTTTTGCCAGTAACTTGTACGTTCGAAGGCAGCGCGCTTGATATCCTAAAGTCACGCTTTCAGAACGCCGATTTAACCCCGCAGTTTTGAGCTGATGGCGTCGAGACCAGAGGTGGGACCGAGCCGATTCGTGTACATGTATACTGTCGCAGTGACGCAATGTGCAGGAAAGACATTTCTCACGCTTTTTTTCGCTGCAGGCTCAAGTCCTTCGTCTCGTCTGCGCAAGAACGTAGACTGTCGTTTCTTCAAAGAATTTGAAACTGGTCTCTGCTATCCGTGCTGGTAAGTCCAAAGCATTGTTTCCGTCCAGAAAGGGGCGTTTAAATTGACACGCGCACTTTTGTGGCACATATTGCTGATCACTGACATCTGCCTCAATGTATACTGCTTGGGATTCTCGTCGGAGAATATTTATGTCGCGTGCCATGCGTGTCTCTCCTTGCGTCTTGCCATTTTCGCTCATGCCGTGCAATATGGTGCACGCCCAGACAGTGACTTATCAATTGAGTTTCATTGTGTTTGAGGGCGTGTGCGAGTAAATGGTGTTATTTAACTTGCTGATCACTTATGTTAAAAACTGATAATAAATATTGGACTCGATCAAATCACTTAACAAGTGAAAAATCTGGGTTAGCTGGTGATCAGATGTCTTCAGCATTGAAGCAAACCATGTGTCACCCCTTCTCTGCTTTAAGACTGACTTTCTTTTTGTAATCGGTACATAAAAAGACCAGCGCAAAAAAAAAATAATAATTACGGGGACAAAGGAACAAAAAATGACAGGACGGGCACTGAAATACGTTTTGTGTTCCTTTGTACCTGTTTTCTTTTTTTTCGCTGGTCTTTTAGGGTGTAAGTATGAACCAACTGGCCCAAACAGCTATTTTGATTAAATGTGCTAATTTTCGTTAGCGAGCTAAGGAAAATTTTTATATCACTAATATTTTTCATTTGGGGATTTGCTATAGTTTCTACTCAGCTATTTCCATTCTGAACTTTTCAGTCTCCTGACCCATAGAAAGGAGGCTATGCCTGACCAATAACAACACATTCTTTTCCTTCTGTAGTTTCTGTTGTCAGACATTGTGTTATACTCATTACTACAATTCACTGGTACTGAGACATTCCCTCATTGAAGTTAATGTGTATTGTCATTGTGCTAGCAGTTTGTCATAAATCTGCTATTCTAGTTTATTTAAGCAGTTATTTCGACTGTAAAGAGGTGGCAGATATTGTTACAGATATATCTAGGAACAGGAGTTGTAGCTTTTAAGCTCATTGTCAAAATATTTGAGTCATTGTTGTGGCATGTGTGGTGCCATTATTTTTTGTACTATAGTTATGTATGTACTAGTTACAAGTATCATGCTAATGTTATGAATGATACCTTTGCTGCAGCGTACCTGCCAGTAGGAGGAATACGGTGTAGAAGTGCTGTTACTCCTGCTTCTAAAGATCAACCTGCTTTCTTCAGCGCTGGACGGCAAGATTTGTGTGGTATGTATTTTTCGACATAGCTGTGGCATTGTGGTCTGTTCATTGTTGCTTTATGTCTATCAAAGAGCATATTTTTCGATGCTGAGGAGCAATAGCCCTGGCATTACATTGATTTTGGAACCATTCAGTGCTATTGAGCAAGTTAGCAAGGGAGGAATTTTTTCAGTATGTAATCGATCTGAACATGTTGACTTCTTTTTATTGAGTGAGCTGTTAATGTATGCCTCTTTTCTTTTTTTCTTCAAAACCTAATATTTAAATTGTTTGCACTTGGTTCTCAGCAGTAAGGTTATGTTCTCTGATGGGTGTAATTTTCAACAACTCACATGCTCTTATGTTGCTAGGTATGTCCACAATAGAATGAAACTAAAAATGAAGTACTGCAGGTGATATGTAATGGACGGTATTTTAACACTTTCAGCTTTATTGTTTCTTTTGTGTTCTTTATATTGTTTTGTGCCATTTGTACTCAGCGTATTTTCCTTGTGTTCCACCACTACCATTTAACAAATATATATATATATATATGCCCCCACCCCTTATGTCATGTCTATGGGCCTATAAAGGGAGAATGAATGAAATGAAATTTGCAGTACAATTAGAACTGGATTGTGCAGCACAGTGGACATGTCTGTGGTAGAGGATAATGGTTGAATGGCTAATCAACCAAAATTGACTTAACTTTTGCATTTTAATTTTAGGGGACAGTATTATATACCAGAAATGAGGGTCCTTAATATTATAGGTGAGCCCAGTTCTTAAATTTTCTGAAAGAGCAATGTAGTTCAAAATACTGAACAAGGAAAGGCGTATTTGAAAACTATTGTCTTGCTTTCCCACATTGCATGTAAAAAATGTTGCTGCACTTGGTATTGTTGCCAGAATCATGTTAGCTTCTTCTGCATCATCAAAAACACAAAATATGTCTATATTATCTGAATAAGAAATGTCAGCAACACCCTTTTTTAGTTATGTAATGTGGAAAAACCAACTTACAAAGCTTTTAAAGGAATATTTTTGATGCTCATTATGTTAGACCACATAGATGATTAGGAGGGTTTTAGGCCTAGGCTCACTCATTAATAGCCTTCAATTTTGCAGTTTTCATATTGCCTCTTATAAACAAAAAGAATAGATAATTAAGTCTAATCCTGAAGCTGTACCAGGTACCCAAAGTCCACATTGCTGCACAACCCACCGGCAGAGACTGCACGGGTGTCTCTTCATAGTTTATGATTTGCAATCTGTAAAGGTAAAGAACATAATCTTCGAGAAATTTGTTGTAAACACTTTTTAATAATCATTCTTGTATAATATTGGTCAGCATTTACAATTTCATTAGTTAGGCATCTAAAGAGATAAGCAGTTGACAGTTCTGGCAAATTGCAGTTTATGAGAAGTTTTATTCCTGCTGCATGTGCTGCGAGCATTACATGAAACAGCAATACATAGAATCTCAAGCTTTGTGGTTTGTTCAAGGAATTATAGGGGTATTGAAGTGTATTGTTTTTTGCCTCCTGAGCAAGATAATGTAGTTTTAAAGTGAAACGGTAGTCTCGCGAAGTTTTTGGCATCGGCATAAGCTGATGTGTGGTGTGAAACTAGCAATGAACTTATGTAAAAGTTGCATTTTATTGTCATGCTTTACATAATTCTGCATCTGTGACATCACTGCAGTAATGCACATGTGCAGAAGGTGCTTTGGATGTGCCTTGCTATCATTGCTCTTTTAGCATGAAATGTTCCATCTTTCAGAAGTGGTATCCCGCATTTTATAAGGCATAGCCTCTGTGGTATATTCATGCCTTTTTCCAGGAATGTAAACTGCACTAAAGGCAGAAACAATAGAATGGCCTTAGACATACCCCTGCAGGAGCAAGCTCTGCAGGAACAAGCTTCATTCATTATATTCATGAGAAATGACAACGAATGCAAGAACAAAAGAACCTCCCCCCATCCCTCCTCCCCCCCCCCCCAAAAAAAAAAAAAAAGAAGAAGAAGAGATTTGCAGTTGTCACTTGTGATGGATGATCAGATGACTAAAGACAGTGTAGTCTCAGGAAAACATTAACACTATAGGCAACATAAGATAATGTCATGAAGGACCAGAGACAGTGTTTTCTAGGAGGGTGAGACCATAGTGACTAGAAACAAGACCACTGGTATGGTCAGGTGTGAAAGCAAACTATAATGTTTGGGTGTTGGAGTGGAAACCAGCAAACAACAAAGGTGAAAGTGAAGGTGATAAAACAAAGTTTAACATAAAAAGCTAATGATAAAAAAAAGGAGAACTGCACATATGAACGAGTACAGGGAGGGGTTTTTTAAATCACATCTTTTGCCTTTATTAGGCTAGCTTCTATTTTATCAATATGTTTTCATTCATATTTCTTTAAATAACCCTCTGGGTAGTCCAACATCAGTGATGCCTATGGCTTGACCCTGCTCCTAACAAGAATATGTCTCATTGTATATTGTGTCTTATTGAGCATATTGTCAATTTTTTCTGAGATTGCAATGTGCTAGTTGTCTGTGTGTGTGTTAGTGGCACAGGTAAAGCTCAGATTTGGAGAATTTTCATTGATCTATATATTGTGTGATTTCACAATTCTCATTATATAAACACTTGGAAGCCTGTACTGGTGCACTATTTCCATCTGTCTTCCTTTTTACTTGCCCTTTGTGCAGTGTTATTTTTATATGTGAATTAATTACTCCATAAGCATGCTTTGTGAGACTTTCTTCGTGAGTAACTGATTACAAGTTCTCTTTTCTATGCAGGTCAAATACGTGGTACATCCCTGCCCTGACTGTGCGGAGAAGATTATCCAGTCCCTTGCTGCAACTTCGGTGTATAATGAGGTAAAATAAACACCATGGTATGTTATCTTAACCGATTGTTCTGTAAATTCTTTTTGTTCACTCTGCAACATAACTTACGGCTTGAATACAACATGACACAGCCTACCTCACCTGAAACATTGCTCACTGTCACACTCCAGACGACACAAAGATATTGCAATGTTTCAACATAATCTTTCCTTCCAGAAAATCTTGAAATGTATTGGTTAGCTTTATTCCTGCTTCCAGTGACCAAGTTTACGATGCAGATTGGTAATAGTACTCTTGTGTGGATAGCATATATATACCACAAGATGATGCTTAGATACCCTATGTAATATGGCATTACTTTAAACTGCTTGGAGGGCAACATTATCCTTCTCCTGGTGGTATAAGCTTGCACCATAAAGGTGCAAAACTTTGCGCTCTTTGTCGTAATATAAATTTATACTCTAAAATGGTAACTTTGCACCTGTACATACAGGATAAGCTTACGTTGTCAAGGTGCAAACTTGCACCTTTGATGCAAGGGTATGCTTATGCCATCGACAGACTAAAACATAGGCCTTTATGAAAGGTGCAACGTTATGCCTAGGTAGAATACAGTTACACTGCTTGTGAAGGTGCAAGTTTATGCTACCAGAAGCGTAATGTTACACTACATGCAATGGTATAAATACTTAGTCTTCCAAGACACAGCGTAACCTTACCCCAAAAAGGTGTTAGCTCAGCGACAAGCAGTTTACCCCCCAAAAAGACTAAGATCACACCTTTTTTTTTTAGAGTGTACATTTAGCGAAAAGTGTGACGTGTCACGCAAGTAATATACATTTTACTTTATATCCTTCTTATATCTTTCAGCCAGCCTAACGTTATCCATTTCAGATACATTTGCGGCACTGAATTGGAGGAATAAATCGCATATGTTCATATCAGAACCGACGTTGAGCATTGCACGTACAGCCTTCTTCTGTAAAACGTAAATCTTATTTTTACTGGTAGTTGTTCCCCAAACTAAGTGCGCATAGTTTACTTGGGGCATAAAGAGTGAATTATAGAGGAGGAGTTTAACTTGGCATGAAGTAAGTGACGATTCTGATCAATGATATCTATGACACTAGAGAGCTTACTGATGACAGAGTTGGCATGATTGTCCCATCTTAGCTGGCTGTTGAAATGTGCTCCTACTATCTTTCTAGTGTCTGCAGCCTCTATCGTTTCCAAACCTAGCTTAAGCTCGCATGCTATAATAATGTGTTTATTTTTCGGTTTGAAGATAATAGCTTTAGCTTTAGTTACATTAATTTTCAACTGATTATCAAGGGATCATTGATAGGTCCTATTTGCCTCGTTTATCCCCATCTTCAGATGCGCTTGATGAGAAGAACAGTGAGACCTTCTGCATACATAGCACACTTCGCATGCAGGCATTGATGAACGATATCTTTTACGCATAAGTTAAAAAGTAAAGCTTCAAGGCTACTTTCCTGACGTATACCACATTTTTAACTGAGGAACGACAGCTATTAATACTAAGAAACTGAAAACTGTGCTCATGGTACGATGCAAGAAGCGTATGAACTCGACCTCTGAAGCCGTAGTCTAACAGTTTTGCCATAAGTATATTATGACTAATGTAGTCGGAGGCCATCGAAAAATCTATAAAAACACCAAGGGCAAGTTTCTTTTCCTCGAAACACTGTAAGATGTACTCTTTTTGACTTAATGCTATCTTAGTAATTTAATGTTTGATAAAATGAAACTGAGAACCTGTCATTATATGGTGCGTGTCACAAGAGCACAATATTCGGATGTGGATAATTTTTCCCAGTCCTTTAGAAAAGATTGACAACTGGTTTATAAAGTCGAAGTTGAAGGCGCTCCTTGGGGCGTCCACTCTTCGAGCGAAGCTTGAGCCTCCCCATAATTTTTTTTTTTTTTTGGCTGAATTTCGACCGCAGCAGAACTTATCACGTCAGTGGAAGCGACGACAAGCGTGCTCGCCAACTGCGACTGCCCGCTGCACAGCGCTGAAATTAAATTCGAACAACATGCTTGGCTGCAATAATTCGAGATAACGTCTCGGCGGAGTACCTTGCGAGGTAAAAAAGATAAAGGAGCATCTCGGCTACACTAAGCATGGCGAAACAAAGAGCGCAAAACCTCTTCGGCATTCCTTTGTGCATTAGAAGGAAAGTGATAAGGCCGCATGCAAACGGCTGTGGCAGTCACGAAAAATGTCACTTGGTTCGTGGCATTATGCGCAGAACATACCCAACTCTTCATAGCCTTTGGTAAAAGCGCTCTTTAAAGTGTGAGCCTCCCTATATATATATATATATATATATATATATTTTTTTTTTTTTTTGGGGGGGGGGGGGGGCTCAATTTCGAAATCAAAAGAAGTAAGCAAGTCGGGTGGCAGCGATAACAACAAGCGATAACAAGCCTCGATATATTTCATAAATTGCGAAATGGTGTTTTACTCGAAACCTCAGCACTCGTACGGAAGTTGAGAATAAGGATGTATAGACGAGCTTATTTCAGACAGCAGGGATTGAACACGCCGTTCACGAAGCAGACCTTTTCTATAATCTCAGTGACGGTCGCCCGTGACCGCAAGCACCATAATATTGCGTGATTAGCAGTAATTCATGCAGTACACCGGCAGTATCTACATATCTGTATTTCTCGCTCGTTTTACCCCCTAAAAGCATTGTCCACACCGTCGGGCAGCGTGCATGTTCTTGAGGCCGAATAACTTGGGAGTGCGCGAATATTCGAAATTTTGCAATATACAATCGAATATTCTTATATTCGGTTTGGTTTCGTTTGTTTAGTTTGTGGGGTTTAACGTGCCAAAGCGACTCAGGCTATGAGAGACGCCGTAGTGGAGGACTCCGAAATTTCGACCACATTGGGTTCTTTATCATGCACTGACATCGCATAGTACACGGGCGCCTTGCTTTTTGCCTCCATCGAAAAGCGGCCGCCGAGGCCGGGATTCGATCCCGCATCCTTAGGAACAGTAGCCGAGCGCCGTAACCACTGCGCCATCCCGGTGGGTCTATTCTTATATTCGGCTTGATGAACGAATCAACCAGAGGATGTAAAACGTTACTGGAAACGATTTGAATTAATTTCATGTTTCGAATAGTTTTCGGCTAATAGGTAGTTTCAATAGGGCGCGCCGTATTTCTGAAGAGGTGGGGAGGGGGTGAGAGTTCTAAACGAAAGCCCGACTCCAACGCCGCACAGTATGTTGTCACGAATGGTGTGTGCCGAAAACAGAATTCAGACCTACGACGCGGTTCATTTCCTGTTGCTCACATGTATCGCATTCAAGACATGCGCGAAACGGCAGCGTCCAGCGAGATTTGAAAGCCCTACTCATATCCGCAATCTTGGGATTTGCGGTCCAAACTCTCGTCCCTGTCTTCAACGGGGATTTTTTTTTTTTTTTTGTACGCTGTATTGAGCAGTAGCAAAAGGTAATTTGCGTATGCACTGTTCATGAATGTCACAGTGCTGATATATATATATATATATATATATATTACCTTCATGTTGTGAGTTCTGTATAGAGAACAGTGTTGTATACAACAACGGACACAGCTGTAATTGCTTAATTTTATAGTCGGATATGACTGAAGTAAGCGGCAGATGCCCCTAAGAGGAAGCCGTCCAGAAAATGGACTTGGCCGATTTTTCGTAACACACCATTTATTCCGACGAAGTCGTGGTTTACCGCCTTTGCCCCAATTAACGTCGGCATCATGCGAGCTGGTGGATATCGTTTGTTTTAGGGCTTTATTTGAGGATCATCTAGTTTTTTTTTCTTCAGTGGTACACAGTCCCGCTGCAAGCGCGTCCATTTTTGACAGGGTTATTAGTGTGGTACAAATATTCGCAAAAGTAGCGAATACTTATCCAATATTGTAGTCGTCTTCAATTTGTTCCGTTCACTATTCGATGCGTTTTTCGGTTGCACTATTCGTGCAGAATCAGACGCGAAGCTTGACGATTCATATTTGATTCAGTACAAAAAAAAAAAAAAAAAATGTTCGCATAGCCCTGCTATACACATCACCTTCCGTTTGCATTGCCCGCACCCGTAGACATTTCAGCCGTGCCAAATAACGTGTTTCGTGTTGACTTTACAGTTTTTGTTTATAACGAATGCCTTCATATGGAGTTACAAGCAAAACTATGACAATTTCAAATCAATTTGCGCGCGTCTTCTGCAGAGGATTTAATAATGACTCGTGAGGGAAAGCGGTAGAAAACAAAGATGCCTGAATATTGTTGGCTATCTTAGTTTGCATTTTCAGCTTGCGTAGAATCCTAAGGCCTGTCGTACCAGCGCTAAAGTGTTGAAAAATTTGACAATTGGCCCCATCATGACATCACTTTCTTGTTCCTTCCAGAGGTTTTGTACTCGAGCCACTGAGACCAGCAGGACCAGCCACTACAAGCCGGAGCTGCAAAATTTGTTTGCGCACTGTTTTTGGGAGGCTCACAGTGCGCAACTTCGGGTCGAAACATCGGCAGATGGGTGTTTATTGTGCCGGGGAAGCAACTACAGTGGGGAGGGGGGAGCGGGGGGGGGGGGGAGAGGGGGGGGAGGGGTCCTTCGCAAAAATAAAAACTGATCGTCTACACTGCCTCGCGAATGGGATTGCAGTTTCAGTGCGGGTTTCGGTGCGCATACGCTGGGTTGTGAGGATCCAAATATATCCCGCTTTTGAGCAGGGATGCCCAGTGTGTATATTCCTTCCAGCTGTTTTTCGCGTCCCAAAACGGAGCGTAAAAAAACTGTTCCGTTCATTGCATAAATAATGCTACGAAGATGAGGAAGCGGGCAGTGGCGCGGGGCGGAGCGCTCGCGCCAGGCCCGCTGTCCATTAAAGCATATTTCATCGTCATCGTCATCACGTCGTTCTGTTTCTGTTGTGTCGCCGTGTTCCATTGCTTGTCATGCCACCACGTAACATTTGCTTGGAGGTGCGATTCATCCCCATCCTCGCCTTGCACCGTCTAAGCCAACCGTACGCCGGGTCCATCTGCCGAAAGCCCGTGGAGATCGCCGCCCAGCCCTGCTGCAGCCCTTTTTGTTCAGACTCGACCAGCCGCTGTCCCCAGCCTCGTCCCCAGCCCTGACCACAACACACGACGACCAGAGGAAGAGCCCAAACCCGACCCCACCGACCCCACGACGAAGCGGCCTCACGACCACTCGAGCGAAGACAGAACCCAAGCCGTTCGGCGTGTGCATGAGCCTCGGCCTTCGGCAAACGGTGAAGATTGGACTTGATGCTCCGGTGCAAGCATTCCTCCCATCTTCGCATTCATTGTGGTGTCCAGCGTTTCATGTCCCAATCCTGTGTCTGTGTTCATCGCCACGTCATGCATTGGATTTCTTGCAATCGACAGGACGATCGCTCGGGGCCCCGGGTAATGCTACGAAGATCACGAAGCGGGCAGTGACGCGGGGCAGAGCGCTCGCACCAGGCCCGCTGGCCATTAAAGCATATTCCATCGTCATGTCATCACGTTCAGTTTCTGTTGGGTCGGCGTGTTTCGTCGCTTGTCACGCCACCACGTAACAATATTTTTTGACTACTGCATTCTTTGCGTATGCTCGTGAAAGGATTTCTGATAAAATATGCGAGCGTAGTGTCAGTGCCTTGTCCTTGAAGACATCTCATGGCGCAGTCCAGTTGGAGCTAAACAACGCCACAGCACTGTGCTTGCACCAAGAGGTTAGCCCTTTTAGAAACATGTACGCTGATGCTACATCTGTCAGGGCAATCAATGGCGGTTAATATGACAGATCATGCAGTCGCCTAGACGATTGTGTGATAGGTTACTTTGCACATGCACATCACACTGGCATCGGGCACTGAAGGGTCGAGCCAAACAACTTTTGTTTAAGAATCGGAGTACTCTGATTTCTTCTTGGCGTTTTTGACACCTCAGGAGTAGAACGTCATTTGCCACAGAACACTGCACCGTTTGAATCTGTGACAAGTGACCACCAAACTTTGAAAGTTCTTCATCTCAATTTAGAGGTCAACACTGAATTGGTCATACTAGATTTAGGTTATACGCCAATTTTGGTCCAATTCTGAAGAGGTAAACATTTTGGAGGTCCGGGGGTACAGTTTTTGGGAGTGGCCCATCCGAATTCGGATGTCACCATTGAGCTGGCCTTACTCGATTTGGATTTCACATACTGCGGTGACGCAACTCATGAGACAAGATACCATACAACAGATGACTGACAGTTAGCCTGGACACTTGCAGACAGGGTCTGATGAGAGGCTTTGTCCATGCCACCCATGAGCAAAAAACCATTACAGGGTTGTTCTTAGGTGCGCTTAAAAGCTGAAATGGCGAAAGCATTTTCCTCCTTTCTTCTCCTCTCCCTACCTCTTGGGTGTGTCGCTAACCGCCACCATCACTATCAGTCACTTACTCTTATCACTATCACTCTCCGTCACTATCTATAACTATCAATATTAGTCACCACCAATCACTATCACTTGCAATTGACTGAGCTGAGACTGCTTTGGCAGGAACAGAGAGGACAGCCGAGTTACAAAAGTCAACAACCCACGGCTCAAGCCCAAAAACACCAACAACAATGCCGTCGACGAACCGTTGTAACGGGAGCACTCGAAACAACTAAGTTGAGTCCCGCCACAACGAATACCGCCACAACGAAATTTCCGCGACAACGAATAATTTTTTATTCCCCGCGAGTATCCTATAAGAATTAATGGCCTAAATTTCTCTGCACAACGAACCATTTTTGCAGAGCGTTTCCGCTTCAACGAAATTTTCGCGTTCAAAATCGAAACCGAAACTAGTTTTATTGGCGAGAAGTAAGTCAAATCCAAAGCCACATTAAGCATGAAATCACGTGATTGCAGTTCCGCCATTTTGGCTTTGTGTCGTGGTCGCGTTGTTCACTCGCTGCCTTTCTCTTCGACAACGACGAGTTTTCATCCGCAGGACACGATGGCAACGCAAGTGAAAAAACGCAAAACTCTTTCCCTTGAGCAAAAAGCTCAAATAATTGCCCAAGCAGAAAGCGGAAGGAAGAAAGCGGCAATTGCTGAAGACTTCGGAATTCCTGCAAGTTCGCTGTCAACGATTCTAGGCAATAAGGACAGCGTGAGAATGGCACTTGCTTCAGGCACATCCTCGAAGCACAAAAAGGTGACGCGGCCCCTCCATGAAGAGTTGGACAAAGCAGTGCATGCGTGGTTTGTGGAAGCACGAGCCAGCAACGTCCCCCTGTCCGGAAGCATCGTCCAGCAGAAAGCCTTGAACTATGCATGCCTACTTGGCATTGATGATTTTAAAGCCAGCATTGGCTGGCTAAACCGTTTCAAGGCCCGCCATAACATCGTTGGAAAAGTGTTGTGCGGCGAGTCAATGTCAGCAGACGTGGACGGAGCAGCTGCTTGGAAGGCGAGTAACATGGCCGGAATTTTAAGCAACTTCGCGCCTGCAGACATTTACAACGCCGACGAGACCGGGCTATTCTACGAGATGTTGCCGGCTAGGACGCTCGACTTCAAGGGGCAGCGCTGTCACGGCGGCAAACACAGCAAAAAACGCATCACAGTGCTGCTTTGCACAAACATGGATGGCTCGGACAAGCGTCCGCCGTTAGTCATAGGCAAAAGTGCCAAGCCGCGCTGTTTTAAGGAAACTCGTAGCCTACCTGTGCAGTACAAGGCGAACAACAAGTCATGGATGACCCGCGCTATTTTCACCGAGTGGATGATGGCATTCGACCGCGACATGAAGCGGCAGGGCCGTAAAGTTTGCTTGCTTTTGGACCATTGTTCAGCGCATCACTTTGACGAAGTCAAGCTCACTAACACGGAGCTGAGGTTTTTCCCTCCCAATTGCACGTCTGTCTTACAGCCTCTCGATCAGGGCGTGATTCTTAGCCTGAAGCGCGCTTACCGCGGGAGGTTAATTCAGCGGCTGCTTTTTAACACTGAAACCGGCCGAGACACGAAGGTGGACTTGTACGTGGCACTGCAGATTATGTCTGCTGCCTGGAGCACACTGGGGCGCTCAGTAATTGTGAACTGTTTCAGGCACGCCGGATTTGCCGAAGGTCGACCCGTACACTCTGCTGGCCTAACACCAGGCGTTACAGACGACGACGAAGAGGCGTCACCGGCTCCGGGGATCGCGGCCGCCTGGAAAACGCTGGGAGAAATAGGAACCGTGCCGCCTAATCTCGAGCTCGACGAATACATCGGCGCTGACGCTTGTGTTGTTGTTCACGAAGATGTGAGTGATGAGTAGATCATAAAAGCTGCCCGGAATGATAAGGACTCTTCCGATGAAGAAGACGACGACGTACAGGAAGCGCCGGCTGCGGCAACCGCCGTACAGGTGATGGACGCTTTTGATGTCATCAGGAATTTCGTTGCTGTCCGAGACGACGATGTTGCAATGGGTTTGCTGACCGAGTGCGAAAATCGCGTGACGGCGTTGCTCGCCGTGAAGCGTAAGCAAACCAAGCTTACAGATTTTTGGCATTAAACGCCTTTGCTGCTGCTTGGGCAATTCTTTCTGCGTTTCACGTCAAATTTTTGCGATAACGAAGTTCCGCGAGAACGAATTTTTTTTCGTGCACCGTGAATTTCGTTATAGCGGGATTCAACTATAACAAACTGCCATCTCAAGAAGTATCAAGTCGCAAATTGACGGTGAGGCTTCTCCGTGTAGCCAAAATCGTTTCGAACGCAGAAAACAGTTGGGAGTGATTGTTCAAAGGTGTGCTGCGGTTAGATGGTGCCACATACCGAGGGTTCGTGCCAGAGCAAGCCAAGGGAACAGTCAGCACGCGCTTCCGTTGCGAAGGAAGCAAGAGCACAAGCTGTAAGCAGCAATGTTTAATGCACAGAAAGCTTTATCACAAACACTGTACTGATGCCCCAGACGTCAGTACAAACACATAGCCCAGCCGCAGCCCCCGAAAGCGGGGTCACGGCGCCGCGCGCACGATGCACTCACGCGTCTGCGGGGGAGCTAAGGGCGCTCGCAGACCGCACGGGCAACCATCGGGTCAAAGCGCGAGCGACACATGACAAGGGAGGACGAGGGATGCGCAGAGAACGTCTCGACGACACAGGTCGCACGTCGATGGCTAAAAGCGCGCCGCCACCGGCACTGGCTGGCGATGACGGAGAACCAACCAGGCCCTCCTGACTCGGAAGCGTCGGCGGCGTCGGCGCCGCACAGGCGAGTGCCGGACTCCTTTCGGTCCTGGTCTCGAGCAAGCATGCAAGGTGCGCGCGCGTTCACAACCCGCGGCGCTCCGGCCGAAGCTGGGGAACCCGGAAGGAAAAACGTACGCACATGCCCGAGTCGATGGCGGTCTTCCCGTTCAATTCCACCGTGCGGCCTCGCGTCGAGCTTTTTACTTCACCAGGAGGTGGCCCGATAGGGACATGAGACCGACGCGGGAAGAACAGAGCATAGGTTATTTTTTATTCTTTATTTATTTTGAAGTGCATTTCTATTTACACTTCAGAAAGAAGGCCAAAAGGCACGACGCCTGACGTAGGAGTTCCTCCCTAGGGGAATCAAATTCATTTGGCACTTGTATACAAAACAAGAAATACAATGTGTGTAGCGGTCATCATGACATCAGTTTTCACAAGCACATGAAACAAAATCCATTTAAAAAATAACAATACCTGAACCTAAGGTGTTCTGAATAAATAAGAAAAAAAAAAGAAATAAAAAAATGAAACATGGCAACAGTTCTCGGAAGAGCTCCCTTCAGGAATGGTCAGCAGCGCGACTGCCGTCCCGTCTCTCTCGCAGTGACCCCATAGGAGATATTTAGCTATCAAAACAACAGCTCGGGCTGCCTGTTTTGCGTCGCTCCGGCAACATAACCCCCACAACAGTTTTCAGTGGATTTTTCTAAACATTGCTCTAACACAGTTTTCAGCTACGTCCTCTACGAAGCGTCGCTCTTTGTTTTCGTGCTTGCAAAGAGCGCTCCAGGTAAAGCCGCTCAAGATTAAAAAAATTGCCTCTAGGTGTTTTCTTGGAAACATTAGTTGGGTGCCCCAATAGTACAACCTCCGTTAAAATGGACGGCTCGCATTATGAGTCTGCGAGCTGAATCAGCGGTGACTCAGCTGACTTAGTCACCTTAGACGCCCTTATATATATGAAGGTAAGAAGCCAGCATTCGACGAGGCCAAAGGGTAGGGGACTTTTTTTAGATATTTGTTCTTGTTATTGACCAAAATTTGTACTGTGATCAAGTTAGGGTGAAAGATAATTAAATCCAAAGTAGAAGAAAAATCAACGCGCCGATGATGGGAACTGAGCCCTCCGAATATCGCGTCCGGTGTTCTTAGCGAGCTAAATCGACGGCTGTATAACCATCGACTTCTTGAGTGGTATTAATGTTAAACAGTAATATAAGAGCGCGACAAAAACGGGACGTGAACGGATGCCGGGCGGCAGTTCGCAAGGTTTGCCGCAGGAAAATCGCTCCATGTGGGTCGGCCTTAATGCGGCGAGCTTCTTCCGCTTGACATAAAGTGGCGGCAATAGAAGGCTCGTTGTGGAGGGAGAAAGGAAGAAAAGTATCGAGACAGCTGCCAATCCAATAAAGAGGAAAACGAAGGTCACCATTGAAACCACCTACCAACATTAGGAGCTAGTGCGATGGATGACTTCAGTAGCGACGAAGAAGAGACGAGGCCCCGCCATCCACCTATACCGGAGATGCCGACTCCGTGGGAGATTTATCAAGTCCGAGCATCGTATGCGTTAAGATTGGATATGATGAACTGTTGGTACGAAGAGCTTCGTGAGAGACGCAGGCAGCGAAACGCATCAGAGTCGGAGGAGGAGGAAGAGAACAGCCCGTCCCAGGCTACAACGGACGACGAGCCAAAGGAAACGCCAGCAGAGAACCCGCAGGCTGAGGTCGCGGATGATGGCAAAGAAGCTCCCGGACCCTCCGCGTCCGAGGAGGGCGCAGGAGCCGCTGGAGTTTCCTACAGCGGCATGTAGGAAACGTAAGGTACGTGTGTGACGCCTCCGGCAGTGGGTGGTTCCTTATGTGACATAGCCTGTCAGGCTTGGATTGCACACTCAAAAGAGTGCTTAATTACACTACCTATCAACCGAGTTGATTTGTTTCAGTGGAACAGCTTCCGGAGTTTGGTAGCCGGGCACATCATGGTCAGAATGCACTAATAGTCATATACAGTCACTAGCAAAGGTCCCACCACGTCAACAATCTACCGGAAAGGTTCTGTGATTTCAATATCAATTTATTTTCCCATGTACACATGATGAGGGTCGGGTAAAAAGCCAGAAATTGTTTCTTGACATATCGCTCAGCCCCTATACATTGCGGGACAGAAGGCAACAGGCAAATTACGCACACAAGCAACAGCGAGAAATTCAAACAATGGTTGTCAAAAACGACTGGCGCATCATGAGAGAGGAAAAACAAACAATCAAGGAAATGAAGCACACGCAAAAAAACAAAACAAAACGCAACAGAAAATACATATCATAGCAAAAACAGGCTTTTCGTTACTCAAAACAGGTCGACACTTCATGGAACGAAAAAGATAAAAAAGCAAAGAAAGAACGGTGAAATCTAAGAAGTAGCACATGCATCCTGTATACATTTGCGGCATGCTCGAGATATATCAGCTTTTGCAGCATGAAACTTGTTCAAAAAACGGGGCAACCTATTGCTAAGCTATATCTACCGTGTATTGTGCAGCATGTTGGAATATGCCACAGTTGGCTGTGTATGCTAGGCTAAAACTGTACATTTAGCGAAAGGTGTGACGTGTCACGCAAGTAATTCACATTTTACTTTATGTCCTTCTTATATCTTTCAGCCAGCCTAACGTTATCCATTTCAGATACATTTGCGGCACTGAATTGGCGGAATAAATCGCATGTGTTCATATCAGAACCGACGTTGAGCATTGCACGTACAGCCTTCTTCTGTAAAACGTAAATCTTATTTTTACTGGTAGTTGTTCCCCAAACTAAGTGCGCATAGTTTACTTGGGGCATAAAGAGTGAATTATAGAGGAGGAGTTTAACTTGGCATGAAGTAAGTGACGATTCTGATCAATGATATCTATGACACTAGAGAGCTTACTGATGACAGAGTTGGCATGATTGTCCCATCTTAGCTGGCTGTTGAAATGTGCTCCTAATATCTTTATAATGTCAGCAGCCTCTATCGTTTTCAAACCTAGCTTAAGCTCGCATGCTATAATAATGTGTTTATTATTTGGTTTGAAGATAATAGGCTTAGCTTTAGTTACATTAATTTTCAATTGATTATGAAGGGATCATTGATAGGTCCTATTTGCCTCGTTTATCCCCATCTTCAGATGCGCTTGATGAGAAGAACAGTGAGACCATCTGCATACATAGCACACTTCGCATGCAGGCATTGATGAACGATATCATTTATGCATAAGTCAAAAAGTAAAGCTCCAAGGATACTTCCGTGAGATACCCCACCTTTTATACTAAGAAACTGAATACGGTGCGCAAGGTACGATGCAAGAAGCGTATGAACTCGACCTCTGAAGCCGTAGTCTAACAGTTTTGCCAAAAGTATATTATGACTAATGTAGTCGGAGGCCATCGAAACATCTATAAAAACACCAAGCGCAAGTTTCTTTTCCTCGAAACACTGTAAGATGTACTCTTTTTGACTTAATGCCGTCTTAGTAGTTTAATGTTTGATAAAATCAAACTGAGAACCTGTCATTATATGGCGCGTGTCACAAAAGGACAATATTCGGATGTGGATAGTTTTTCCCAGTCCTTTAGAAAAGATTGACAACCGGTTTATAAAGGCGAAGTTGAAGGCGCTCCTTGGGGCGTCCACTCTTCGAGCGAAGTTTGAGCCTCCCCATAATTTTTTTTTGGGGGGCTGAATTTCGGCCGTAGGAGAACTTATCACGTCAGTGGAAGCGATAACGACAAGCGTGCTCGCCAACTACGACTGCCCGCTGCACAGCGCTGAAATTATTCGAAACATTGAGGTAAACCTGTGAAAGGTATACCTAAATCTGGAACAACGTGCTTGGCTGCAATCACTCGAAATAACATCTCGGCGGAGTACCTTGCGAGGTAAAAAGATAAAGGGGCGTCTCGGCTACACTAAGCGTGGCGAAACAAAGAGCGTAAAATCTTTTCGGCATTTCTTTGTGCATTAGAAGGAAAGTGATAAGGCCGCATGCAAGCGGCTGTGGCAGCCACGAATAAATGTCACTTGGTTCGTGGCATTATGCGCAGAACATACCCAACTCTTCATAGCCTTTGGTAAAAGCGCTCTTTAAAGTTTGAGTCTCCCTATAACGGTTTTTGGCTGAATTTCGACCTCAGAAGAAGTAAGCAAGTCGGGTGGCAGCGGTAACAACAAGCGATAACAAGCCTCGATATCTATCATAAATTGCGAAATGGTGTTTTACTCGAAACCTCAGCACTCATACGGAAGTTGCGAATAAGGCTGTAGACGAGCTTATTTGAGACAGTAGGGATTGAACACGCCGTTCACGAAGCAGACCTTTTCTATAATCTCAGTGTCGGTCGCAAGTGACAGGAAGCACCATAATATTGCGTGATTATCAGTAATTCATGCAGTGAACCGGCACTATCTCCATATCTGTATTTCGCGCTCGTTTTAACCCCTAAAAGCATTGTTAGCAGCGTAAGCCAGCGTGCATGTTCTTGAGGCCGAATAACTTGGGAGAGTGCGAATATTCGAAATTTTGCAATATATAATCGAATATTCTTATATTCGATTTGGTTTGGTTTGTTTAGTTTGTGGGGTTTAACGTGCCAAAGCGACTCACGGTATGAGAGACGCCGTATTGGAGGACTCCGGAAATTTCTACCACCTGGGGTTCTTTAACGTGTACTGACATCGCACAGCACACGGGCGCCTTGCTTTTCGCCTCCACCTTACAGCGGCCGCCGAGGCCGGGATTCGATCCCGCATCCTTAGGAACAGTAGCCGAGCGCCGTAACCACTGCGCCACCCCGGTGGGTCTATTCTTATATTCGGCTTGATGAACGAATCAACCAGCGGATGTAAAAAAATTACTTGAAACGATTTGAATTAATTTCAAATTTCGAATAGTTTTCGGCTAATAGGTAGTTTCAATAGGGCGCGCCGTATTTCTTAAGAGGTGGGGTGGGGGTGAGAGTTCTAAACGAAAGCCCGACTCCGATGTCGCACAGTATGTTGTCACGAATGGTGTGTGCCGAAAACAGAATTCAGACCTACGACGCGGTTAATTTCCTGATGCTCACATGTATTGTATTCAAGACATGCGCGACACGGCAGCGTCCAGCGAGATTTTGAAAGCCCTACTCATATCCGCTATCTTGGGATTTGCGGGCCGAACTCTGGTCCCTGTCTTCAACGGGGATTTATTTTGTACCCTGTATTGAGCAGTAGCAAAAGGTAATTTGCCTATGCACTGTTCATGAATGCCACAGTGCTGATATACATATTAACTTCATGTTGTGAGTTCTGTATAGAGAGCAGTGCTGTATAGAACAACGGACACAGCTGTAATTGCTTCATTTTATAGTCGGATATGACTGAAGTAAGCGGCAGATGCCCCTAAGAGGAAGCCATCCAGAAAATGGACTTGGCCAATTTTTCGTAACTCCGCATTTATTTCGTTTACCGCATTTCCCCCAATTAACATCGCCATCATGATAGCTGGTGGATATCGTTTGTTTTGGGGCTTTATTTGAGGATCATCTGATTTTTTTTTCTTCAGTGGTACACAGTCCCGCTGCAAGCGCGTCCATTTTTTATAGGGTTATTAGTGTGGTACAAATATTCGCAAAAGTAGCGAATACTTATCCAATATTGCAGTCGTCTTCAATTTGGTCCGTTCACTATTCGATGCGTTTTTCAGGTGCACTATCTATTCGTGCAGAATCAGACGCGAAGCTTGACGATTCATATTCGGTTCAGTACTGAAATAAAAAAAAAAAAAAAGTTCGCATAGCCCTGCTGTGTACATCCCTTTCCGTTTGCATTGCCCGCACCCGTAGACATTTCAGCCGTGCCAAACAACGTGTTTCGTGTTGACTTTACAGTTTTTGTTAATAACAAGGAATCCCTTCATATAGAGCTACAAGCAAAACTATGGCAATTTCAAATCAATTTGCGCGCGTCTTCTGCACAGGATTTAATAATGACTCGTGAGGGAAAGCGGTAGAAAATGAACATGCCTGAATATTGTTGGATATACGGTCTTAGTTTGCATTTTCAGTTTGCGTAGAAACCTAAGGCATGTCGTACCAGTGCTAAAGTGTTGAAACATTTGACAATTGGCCCATCATGACATCACTTTCTTGTTCCTTCCAGAGGTTTTGTACTCGAGCCACAGAGACCAGCAGGACCAGCCACTACAAGCCGGAGCTGAAAAATTTGTTTGCGCACTGTTTTTTGGAGGCGTACAGTGCGCAACTTCGGGTCGAACATCGGCAGATGGGTGTTGTGCCGGGGAATCAACTACAGCGGGGAGGGGGGGTCCTTCGCAGAAATAAAAACTGATCGTCTACACTGCCTCACGAGTGGGATTGCAGTTTCAGTGCGGGTTTCGGCGCGCATACGCTGGGTTGTGAGGATGTAAATATATCCCGCTTTTGAGCAGGGATGCCCAGTGTGTACTTTCTAAGAAAAAAGGGTGTGCGAAAGGGGTAAAAAGGGCATAGCATGGTCCTTTACCCCCTTTAGAAGGCCTTGGGGGTAACTTTGCACCTGCTGGAAGCAGGTCCCTATTCACTTACCCCCTCTTAGAAAACTTGCACCCTACTGCAACCCTACTTACCCTCTCTACCAGCGTTTGTGTGTTTGTGTGTGTGTTCGTGCCCCTTAGACAGCGGTGTGAATAGTTTAGGCACATGTCACGATGGGGCGCTCGTGCAGCATTCTGTCCCATCATGTCTCGTTCCTGCACCGTCGCTTTCAGAGAGGGGACGCCTTTTGTGCCACCTTCGCCACCGTTTTTCTCTCCCAGCGTGTGGGTCCCTCTCCATGTTTACTCTCCCCAGTCAGGAACTGCAAGCTGCAGGTGTGTCCTGGTTTCTATGGGGTGACGTCATGACTGCAAAACTGCTTCTAAATTGTAATGAAACAGCAGATAATTTTGTTTTGCTTGTGGGAGTAATGCTCTGGCAGTGCACAGCCTGTTTCAGGCTTATAGTGGAGCCACTCCGACTGCATAGCGAACTGTCACGGGCCGTTCTGCAAACGTATTTCCTAAGCTGCTTGAAGGAAAGAAAAGGCACAGTATCTGTCACACTTCTTGGTAGAATCCTGAGCCACACCGTAAGGGGAAGCTTGAGAAGCTTCGAAGGAAGGTGGATTAAAAGAAAAGAGAGAAAGAGGTGCTGGTTGTGTTCAGCAACAAAATTATGCACATATTTGATTTTACCTGAAGCGCATACAGCTCGTTCGGCCGAAAAGGCATCGCCATTGCCATGGTCGTCGCCGAAACTCGCAACTCGTGGAAAAATATATGCTCTGTTTTATATTAAAATCTTGAAAATCGATTCCTTATACAGCTTTCAGGGTGGTGTCATACCCTTTTCGCGTCACATTTAGCATCCATCTGCTAGTCATATTGAAGGTTAGTTTGCGACAGAGATTGGAACCAACGACCTATGTACAGCTACCGAAATCTTAACTGACGTTCGTGACGGCAGTACTTTCTGTAATTCTGAGTGTTACAGAGCAGCTAACCTGCGAAAAGTCAAGTATAA
The DNA here is from genome assembly GCF_055883805.1 of Amblyomma maculatum. Lineage (NCBI taxonomy): Eukaryota > Metazoa > Arthropoda > Arachnida > Ixodida > Ixodidae > Amblyomma > Amblyomma maculatum. The sequence goes on from NC_139344.1 coordinate 247,976,418, forward strand.
GAAATGGCTCACCAAGCTTTTGCGTAATCTTGATCATCTGGCAAGTATTGTCCTTATTAAGGCGCAGGAGCATAGAAAAGGAGGTCGTCATGCGCACGCCAGTTAAAGATTTGGGCGGCTCTACCTCCGTTTTTATGCCTTTCATTTTAAAGTTCGCCGTTCACCGAGAAGTGAGGCAGATAGAGCACCTTCCGTTCCCCCAAACAAAGCAAACTAAAGGCGTTAATCACATTGCCAAACTCTGCGTCTCTTAACGGCAAGAATTCGCGGAATGAAAACGCCGTGTTAAAGGCGCTATCGCGTCTACAGCTTTGGTGTCATGCTGGCTTGAAATTATTTAATTTTATAGCGTTAACTAGAGGCAGGCTGGTGGGCAGCTGAAAGCTGTGACACACGAGGACAAATTTCATCAAAAGTTGATTCTTTCTACTAGTTTTTTGTTGAATGCGACCAGCTACACTGAAAATAAGGATTTCTTCACTCTCATTTACTGTACCGCGGAAAGTATGCCATTTCTGCCCGAAATTTTGATATATATATATATATATATATATATATATATATATATATATATATATATATATATATATATATATATATATATATATAGATCAAAATTTCAAAATGGCATTTTGTCGATGGTATGGTTCTTGCCTGATTATATCAGAAGTCGGATGTTCCCATTGTATGCGGCGGCAATGCCGGTGCTATCGCTGAGGCAGTGGCTTGTCTTGCATCGCAGCCGCCGCATATTATGGGAACATTCGACTTCTGATCGAATCAGGCAAGTACGCCAAACAACTTTATTATTAAAAATACCAACGGCAAAATTCCATTTCTGTGCGAAATTTTAGCTGCGAGGATTTTGCGGTTTAGTTTGGAGGAGCATTCTACAGCGCGCTGGTAATTGTGCAACGCCCTGTATATTCCTGGGTCTCCTCTTTTAGAGAGTTTTTATGTTTCTGCAAACGACCTACCTGCCTGTCTGTCCTATAAATGCACTTTTCCACGGGCCGTCGGAATGCGGTAAATAACTCGTCTTGCCTCGACCAAGGATTTCATTTGCTTGATCTTACTGTTCTACACACATGCTCTCTTCTTCATTCCTTTTTTTAAAAAAAAAAAAAAAATAGGCTAATCAGTTTGGAAAGTGAAGAAAACATAATGCGTACACCGTGTCGTATTGCTCTGTATTAATATTGCAGGAGACGTTATTTTTGCATGTCATCATTCATAATTTTTTCATTCGTTCCGATTTCAGCAGGTTCTTTTAATTTTAAGTTGTACAAACTGCCCCAAGAGCTAGCTCTATTGTTCTTAGTTTACCAGGGCTCCTTTTTTTCGCAGTGCTTCGGCGTGTTTCGTACTTGCTGCACCAGGCTGTCGGGTGGTTCCAATCGCCACTTCTCCGGCGCTTTTCTGATGAAACACGACGCACGCATTTTTTCCGCCACGCCGCACACCAGGCACTTCGCGGTTTTCAATGCAGCACACACGTGTTTGCAGCAGCATTGTGCGACACGATGCCTTCGAGCATAAGTTGAGTGGAAAACTTACAAAAGACCAGCTAGCTGGCTGCGGAGCCACGTACAACCTGTGATACTTGCACGTGGTCACTTATCCTTTCTAGTTCCGAGAATTCAGGAAACTGGGCATTGATTCCTTCGCTCGCCGTATGACACAGCGCAAAGGTGACGCACGCTCTTTTGTCCTGATAAGCTTGCCCCTTCAGTGAACATCAGAATTTTGGACACTGAATCTCAAGCGCCAATGATGGCGGTGGGGTAAGGAACAATCAGAAGAGCCTGCTGCTTCCGGGAACTCTTTTCTTCACAGCATGAAGTCATTTTTCGCCGGACTTTCGGAAACCAGTTTGGCTGTAGCTTCCACAGTCCTAGGCGGGGTACACAATACTTCATTGTGAACAATATGACAGGTCCCAGGGAGCCCAAAATGCGTGCCTCTTTTCGACGGCGAGCACATGGTGGCTCTGAACACATACTCTTCTCAAGGCTCCGTGGGGTCACGAGTCATTCCAGCAGAAGCGATGTCCTGTTCGGACGCGGAAGCATCGAGTGGTCTCAGTCTTATGCCTATGGGCTGCACTGCCCTTGAGTTGTAAATATTTGTATCATACTCAACTTACAAATAGATATGTGCGAGCAAAGTCCTTCGTTGTCACTGCAGGGAAGTACCCCCTGTAAAGACGTAATCTTAAATTAACTGTCGCGGCAGAATTCTGTTAAGGGCACAGCTCACGACGACTCTGCAATCAGCGACGACGTGGAGCTTGGATAAAGCAAGAGGTATGCATCTTCTAGTGCTGCAACAGTCTTGGGCTGCCCAAAAGCAGCAGCGGAGGAGAGATCACGTTAGCAGATTCGCTGGGCCAGCGTTGAGAACAACTATGGACTTGAAAGGTTGCTGCTGCTGCGGTGGCGCCATGTACCAGCTTCGGACTCCATTACTCATGTCAATAATGGCCGACAGCAGCAGGTGCGGCGGCAGCGGTCAACGTAAACCGGCGCGTGGTGCTTGTAAGTTCCATTTTTCAAACTTTTTGCTGCCCTTATTGTGGGGTTAAGCCGGTACTCGTTTAATCAGCATGCGTCGCAATAGTGAGCACGGTGTTAAGTCCGAGGTTCGAGTGGTCCCAATCTCTATGATCAGCAGGCGTGACTGCATTTGAGTGACCACCCATACGTATAGCATGTGTTTCAGCAAAGGTGAACCAGAAGTTTTAAAACTGATTTTTGCGATATTGAGGTGGTTTCAAATGGCAGTTGTTTACATCAGGATACAGTTTAATCAAGCTAATTTGGTGGTTAACTAAACTCGTAACAATTGACTTCTTATGGCACTTACGTAATCAATATTCGTGGTTACCCAGGTTTGCAAGTGCGAGATGCCGGGCTAGTGGGTACTGCATTCTTAAAGAACAGCGCAAGGAACAACATGGAAACACACAGAATGGATGGACACTGCCGCTGACTATACTTCGTCTCACAAGATGCTTGCAGCACTGCGAAAGGCAGAGGCACCCCAGTGTAATCAGGATCACGCGCACTGCAATAGGCAATTGTGCTCCTACGCGGCTCTTGCCACCAAATTGGCCGGGGCAACAGTATAAAAGCACAATTCTCTATTATAGTGTGCAGGGGCGAGAGGCACTTCGGAGCACAGTTGCAAGGACTCCTGTGCCTTTTGCAGTGCTGCAGGTAACTTGTGAGACGAACAACAACTGAAATTTTATTACCGAGCAAAACATATATAAACATGCATAAAGAGGTGTAGCCAGGGCGATTACTATAGACTGTTTTCGGTGATCGCACAGCATCACCTTGGCTTCACACCTTTGTGCATGTTTACATATATTGTGCTCCGAAATAAAATTTCAGTTGTTATTGAGCGCCTGTGTCCGTCCATTCTTCTGTGTGTTTCCTTGTTGTTCCTTGCACTCTTGGCATACCTAAGTTTTGTCTAGTCTTGGGACATGTCCTTCAGAGTTATCTGGCGTTGAGAGCTTGCGTTGTTGATTACTGTGTCATATCCTTTCTCCTACAGTAAAACCGCTTAAGAGAATCATGCACACAGCTTTGAACTTCAGGCCAGTTCGCGCAGCTTAATTTCATGTCTCATAATAGACATTTTTGCAGTAGCTTCATGCAATTGCACAAAGCCCCCTCATCTACCATTTTTGATGACCATGCTTGCGAAAATGGAGGAGTTTTCTGAGCGTGATTTTTCACGAACGTCCCCTCAGTTATCGACGCCCTGGCCTACTGCGCAATAATGGACCTTTTCTCAGCTGCGCACCCCTCTTGTGACCGCCAGGTGAAGTACCCTTGACGGGACGGCTAGCTTACTGAGGTTCCCTTGCATATTTCCAGCAAACATTTTTTCACAATAGTTGAGTGGGCTTATTTTCTGAGCAGTAGTTGAATGCAGGGCTGTCATGTAGGAAGCAGGTCAAGTGCAGGGGGAAGGTATATCAGGGCGTGTCCACAGATGCCTAAAGCATATCACTACACATGCTAGCTGAAAGTAGCCCAGCACTTATATATACTGCTTGGAAAACAGGCCGGCACCACTACTGCGAAAGAATTTGTGCAGAAAAAATAGGAGCGATCCTCGGTAACCCGTCCCGTCAGATGTTCCTCGCTTGGCGGCCACAAGAAGAGTGCGGTGTTGGAAAAATGTTCTCAATGCAAGAGAAAGGGCTTGCTGTATCTGCAGCCGCGATGCGGTTCCAACACGCTTCCATTTTTTTTTTTTTTTTTTTTTTTTTTGCCGCGCCGCCGCAGTTTAGTCGCCGAGGTGTTTCCATCGCTTGCATGTGTATACCTTGTGAATGTGTCTATTCCCTCCACATCTCATTTTTCTCTCGTTTTTCTCTCACACAGGTTCCCTCGGAGTATGGATTCAACCACGACGATGACAAAAGACTGCTCGGTTATCCTGCCATTTTCAAACGCAATAAAAAGTAAACCCTGCCTTCCGTTCTCATGTACTAATATCGGTGTGCAAACTGCACCCTGAATGGCTACATGGCCCGTCACAAATATGTCGCTCTAGCACGAAGAAACCAACATTGCGGAAGCGAGGGCGTCTGTGACCGGCTGACGAAGACATCACATATTTTCACCAAACGTTTTTCTTCTGTATAGGGCGTATGTTAAGGCTGTCTAATGTTGCAGCGGAGGCAGCATTACCACACATATGCCAAACGGAGTCGCTTGCGTTGCAAATAAAGAAAATGTATGTCTCGTATCGCTTCGATAGCGGCGATGTCTTGTGACTGAGTGCACAATCAGTCGAAGTGTGGTTGTTTTCAAATTACTAGCATACCAGTGTGCACCTAGACTATATTTAGAAGGGCGCAAACATACCCTTCGAAGGAAAAGAACATTATCTTAAATGGGTGTAAAAAACACTATAATATGAATTTATTTTATTCCTCTGGGTTGTAATATTACCCTTCCAAACAAAGCATAAATATGAACGTAAAAGTGCAAAGTTACGCCCATTCATAGGGTGCAAACATGCACTTACGGGGTGCTGTAGTAAGCTCATTACGCTGGCATAAATGCAGACCCTGTGAGGGTAAGTTTACGCCTTATGATTAAGCATAAGCTTATTCCAGCTGGGAGCAAACATGCACCCGATTTTAGAGGATATTTTTGCACTTTCATGGCCTAACCTTTAGTCCTTCTGAGAAAGGGTAACGTTACTCCCCAGTAGCATATTCTTGCACTTCACCACATGGCATAACGTTAGCCTCGTTGTAGCGTAAACTTTACACCAGACACACTTAAGCCCCCATCGAGGGTGTAACTTTGCACCCAAAGGGGCTCCCCAGTGCGTCAGTGGACTTACCCCCCTAAAGGGGTAAGATCACACCTTTTTTTCTTAGAGTGTATATTCCTTTCAGATGTTTTTCGCATCCCAAACGGAGCGTAAAAAAACTGTTCCGTTCATTCCATGAATATTTTCTTACTACTGCATTCTTTGCGTATGCTCGCGAAAGGATTTCTGATAATATATGCGAGTGTAGTGTCAGTGCCTTGTCCTTGAACACATCTGATGGCGCAGTTCAATTGGAGCTAAACAACGCCACAGCACTTGCTTGCACCAAGAGGTTAGCCCTTTTAGAAACACGTATCGCTGATGCTACGTCTGTCAGGGCAATCAATGGCGGCTAACATGAAAAATCATGCAGTCGCATAGGCGATTGTCTTATAGGTTACTTTGCACATACACATCACACCGGCATCGGGCACTGAAGGGTCGAGCCAACAACTTTTGTTTAAGAATCGGAGCACTCTCATTTCTCCTTGGCGTTTTTGACTCCTCAGGAGTAGAACGTCATTTGCCACAGAACAGTGCACCGTTAGAATCTGTGACAAGTGACCACCAGAAAAAAAAAAAAAAAAAAAAAAAGAGGATGTGTTCAAAGCAATGAAGAAACGAGCTCGGGAGCTCGAAACCATCATTGAAGTCTACAAACGAAAAAACGCTGCGCAGAAACTACATATTAAAACACTTGAACAAAGCAGTGGACAGCAATGCAACCTTCGGAACACCGGAATGTTTGCTGGTGAAGGTTCCAAAAAAACTGACAGAAGACAGCTTCAATGTATTGGCGACACGGCAAATAAATATTTTCGTTCTTCTTTCGTTACAAACTAAGGAAAATTAAAACTGCATAAATAACAGGGTACAAAATACAATCATGGAGCATTCATGTATAATAGGCATTACTATGTTCGAAACAACTTGCAGTTTTCGTCAAAAGTGTGCACTCTATGTTGTTTGCTTCTGAGGGAGATAGCCATACCGTGTGGCTGGTAATGCATTCCCAGCCTTCCGAAGCTCCTGAAGGTAAGATTCTTTGTCCTACCCTCGCCAATCGGAGACTTCCACATACTAAAGGAGCGTCCCTTCTGCTGGGGCGTAAAACTCGCGATGCAATCGCTTTCCACAAAACGCTTTCTATCCCTCTTAGCACCAGGCTTTATTGCTACCACGGACAGTGCGTGATCAAGCATGCCAAATTTTGAGGGGCACCCACCTATATTCGGAAGTCACCATTGAGTTGGTCATATTCAAATTAGCTTACACACTAATTTTGGCCAAATTCGGATGACGTCAAACTTCGGCGACCCTGAGAGCCATATCTTGGGGGTAGCCCACGTACGTTTAGAGGTCAGTACAGAATTGGTCATAATTGAATTAGGCAAGATATTGGCTTTGGTCAAATTCCGACAAGGTGAAATTTCGGGTGCACAGGGAAGCCAAACTTCGGAGGTGGCCCACGTAATCTTGGAGCTACCGACTGAATTGGTCATACCCGAATTAGGTTAGACATCGGTATTGGTCAAATTGTGACCAGAGCCAATTTGGGGGCCAAAATTTGGCAGTGGCCCGTCCCTGTCAATTTGGAGGTCACCACTGAATTGGCCATTCTGGAATTGGCTATATGGGGTTTTATGGCTCTGGCTATGATGTGCCATACTCGAATTAGGCGGTACATCAATTTTGGCCGAATTCTGACAAGGTAAAATTTTTGGGGATCCAGGGGGCCAAACTTTGAAAGTTCTACATCACAGTTTAGTGGTCACCACTGAATTGGTCGTACTAGATTTAGGTTATACACCAATTTTGGTCCAATCCTGACGAGGTCAACATTTTGGAGGTCCGGTGGCAGTTTTTGGGAGTGGCCCATCCGAAATCGGAGGTCACCATTGAGCTGGCCATACTCGATTTGGATTTCACAAACTGCGGTGACACAACTCATGAGACAAGATACCATGCAACTGATGACTGACAGTTAGCCTGGACACTCAGACAGGGTCTAATGAGAGGCTCTGTCCATGACCATGAGCCAAAAAACAATCACAGGGTTGTTCTTAGGTGCGCTAAAGAGCTGAAATGGTGAAAGCATTTTCCTCCTTTCTTCTCTTCTCCCTACCTCTTGCGTGTCACCAACCACTAAAATCACAATCAGTCACTTACTGTTATCACTATCACTCTCAGTCACTATCTATCACTATTAATATCAGTCCCCACTTATCACTATCACTTGCAATTGACTGAGCTGAGAATGCCTTGGCAGGAACAGACAGGACAGCCGAGTTACAACAGTCCACAACCCACGGCTACACCAAGCCCAAAAACACCAACAATGCCGTCGACGAACCGTTGTAACGGGAGCACTCGAAACAACTATAACAAACTGCCAACGCTAGAAGTATCAAGTGGCAAATTGATGGTGAGGCTTCTCCGTGTAGCCAAAATCGTTTCGACGGCGGAAAACAGTGGGGAGTGACTTTTCAAAGGTGTGCTGCGGTTAGATGGTGCCACCTCACCCACATACCGCGGGTTCGTGCCAGAGCAAGCCAAGGCCACAGTCAGCACGCGCTTCCGCTCCGAAGGAAGCAAGAGCACAAACTATAAGCACCAATGTTTAGTGCACAGAAAGCTGTATCACAAACACTGCACTGATCCCCCAGACCTCAGTACAAACACATAGCCCAGTCGCAGCCGCGAAAGCGGGGTTACGGCGCCGCGCGCACGATGCAAAGGCTGCTCACGCGTCTGTGGGGGAGCTAAGGGCGCTCACAGACCGCACAGGCAACCAACGGGTCAAAGCGCGAGCGACACATGACAAGGGAGGACGAGGGATGCGCAGAGAACGTCTCGACGACACAGGTCGCACGTCGATGGCTAAACGCGCGCCGCCACCGGCACTGGCTGGCGATGACGGAGAACCAACCAGGCCATCCTGACTCGGAAGCGTCGGCGGCGTCGGCGCCGCACAGGCGAGTGCCGGACTCCTTTCGGTCCTGGTCTCGAGCAAGCATGCAAGGTGCGCGCGCGTTCACAACCCGCGGCGCTCCGGCCGAAGCTGGGAAAGCCGGAGGGAAAAACGTACGCACATGCCCGAGTCGATGGCGGTCTTCCTGTTCGATTCCCCTGTGCGGCCTCGCGTCGAGCTTTTTACTTCACCAGGATGTGGCACGATCGGGACGTGAGACCGACGCGGGAAGACCAAAACAGATGTTATTCTTCGTTCTTTATTTATTTGGAAGTGCATTTCTATTTACACTTCAGAACAAAGGTCAAAAGGCACGACGCCTGACGTAGGCCTTCCTCCCTAGGGGAAGCAAATTGCATTTGGCACTTGTATAGAAAACAAGCAAATACAATGTGTGTAGCGGTCATTATGGCATCAGTTTCCGCAAGCACATGAAACAAAATCCATTTCAAAAATAACAATACCTGAACATAAGGTGTTCCGAATAGATAAGAAAAAAAAAGAAGAAATAATTAAAAAAATGAAACATGGCAACAGTTTTCGGAACAGCTGCCTTCAGGAGTTGTCAGCAGCGCGACTGCCGTCCCGACCCTCTCGCAGTGACCCCACAGGAGATCTCTAGCTAGCAAAACAGCTCCGGCTGCCTGTTTTGCGTCGCTCCGGGAACATAACCCCCACAACAGTTTTCAGTGGATTTTTCTAAATATTGTTCTAACACAGTTTTCAGCTACGTCCTCTACGAAGCGCCGCTCTTCGTTTTCGTGCTTGCAAAAAGCGCTCCAGGTATGTCCTCTCAAAACTAAAAACAATTGCCTCTAGGTGTCTTCTTGGGAACATCAGATGGGTGCCTCACTAGTACGACCTCCGTTAAAATGGACGGTTCGTGTTATGGATCTGAGAGGTGACTCAGCAGTGTCGTGACGCTGGGGATAAGTCGACCCGGCCTTCACCTGGTAGCGTGCAGAGACTCCGGGTTCAAGAAGGATTGAATCTTCGAAGTTGGTAAAATATATACAAGCAGGTTTAATGGCACTTTGAGAAAACTTATTTACATAAAAAAAGGTATATCAGCAAAACGGCAAGCGTTTAGAGTTCATACCGAGAAGCGTCTGGATGAGCCGTTTACCCAGGGCTCAGAGCGTCATTTCGTGCTCTTCAACGTCCTTAAAACCCCCTATGTCCAGCCCCTCTCTGAAGATGCTGACCAACCGGTTCCACGGCACGCCCCTCAGATATCGGCATCCAATCGACCACAACACTGCACTGATGGCCTGATGCACTGACTGGTCCGGTATTGTTTCGTTGGGCGTGGTCACTTGTTGGAGGGTAGAGCTTGGGAACGGCAAGGAGGTACACTTCTATTCTTCAGCAAAGATCCGATATGGTGGTTCCGGCAAGTGGATTTCCTTCTCAGAAACCTAAGTGCACTTGCGCGCCACATACTGCTCCCAGCATTGTCCCTTTCCTACAATTGCAAATCTTTCCTGCATTCCAGGGAATTCCTCTAATGGCCGTATTCGTCATGCTCCTTTCTTGTACTGTACGTCAGCGGACATGTCACTCTGTCGTCTCCTTTGGACAATAGGCGTTCCCCACTTGACAATAGCGCTTCTCGACGGGAAGGGCGAACAATTGAACAAAAGCACATCCCGCTATTTCTCACAGGGCGACGTTTCTTTGTATTTTTCTTGAAATTGCCTTGACAGGGCCAATTTGGCATTTGCAGGGTCTGGACAAAGCAAAACAGGCTGACACAAAAGGATTCATGAAAACAGGCTCATTTAGAGCCCTTGCACCAAACGCACATATCCACAGCACATATCCATGCCCACAGGCGAACAACAGAGCGCGCAAGTGCGGACCATGCACGGTCATAACAGCAGTGACTCAGCTGACTTAGTCACCTTAGACGAGCTTATATAAATGAAGGTAAGAAGCCAGCATTCGACGAGGCCAAAGGGTAGGGGACTTTTTTTAGATATTTGTTCTTGTTATTGACCAAAATTTGTACTGTGATCAAGTTAGGGTGAAAGATAATTAAATCCAAAGTAGAAGAAAAATCAACGCGCCGATGATGGGAACTGAGCCCTCCGAATATCGCGTCCGGTGTTCTTAGCGAGCTAAATCTACGGCTGTCTAACCATCGACTTCTTGAGTGGTATTAATGTTAAACAGTAATATAAGAGCGCAACAAAAACGGGACGTGAACGGATGCCGAGCGGCAGTTCGCAAGGTTTGCCGCGGGAAAATCGCTCCATGTGGGTCGGCCTTAATGCGGCGATCTTCATCCGCTTGACATTAAGTGGCGGCAATAGAAGGCTCGTTGTGGAGGGAGAAAGGAAGAAAAGTATCGAGACAGCTGCCAATCCAATAAAGAGGAAAACGAAGGGCACCATTGAGACCACCTACCAACATTAGGAGCTAGTGCGATGGATGACTTCAGTAGCGACGAAGAAGAGACGAGGTCCCGCCATCCACCTATACCGGAGATGCCGACTCCGTGGGAGATTTATCAAGTCCGAGCATCGTATGCGTTAAGATTGGATATGATGAACTGTTGGTACGAAGAGCTTCGTGAGAGACGCAGGCAGCGAAACGCATCAGAGTCGGAGGAGGAGGAAAACAGCCCGTCCCAGGCTACAACGGACGACGAGCCTAAGGAAACGCCAACAGAGAACCCGCAGGCTGAGGTCACGGATGAGGGCAAAGAAGCTCCCAAACCCTCCGCGTCCGAGGAGGGCGCAGGAGCCGCTGGAGTTTCCGACAGCGGCATGCAGGAAACTGAAGGTACGTGTGTGACGCCTCCGGCAGTGGGTGGTTCCTTATGTGACATAGCCTGTCAGGCTTGGATTGCACACTCAAAAGAGTGCTTAATTACACTACCTATCAACCGAGTTGATTTGTTTCAGTGGAACAGCTTCCAGAGTTTGGAAGCCGGGCACATCATGGTAAGAATGCACTAATAGTCATATACAGTCACTAGCAAAGGTCCCACCACGTCAACAATCTACCGGAAAGGTTCTGTGATTTCAATATCAATTTATTTTCCCATGTACACATGATGAGGGTCGGGGAAAAAGCCAGACATTGTGGCTTGACATATCGCTCAGCCCCTATACATTGCGGGACAGAAGGCAACATGCAATTTACACACACAAGCAACAGCGAGAAATTCAAACAATGGTTGTCAAAAACGACTGGCGCATCATGAGAGAGGAAAAACAAACAATCAAGGAAATGAAGCACACGCAAAAAAACAAAACAAAACGCAGCAGAAAATACATATCATAGCAAAAACAGGCTTTTCGTTACTCAAAACAGGTCGACACTTCATGGAACGAAAAAGATAAAAAAGCAAAGAAAGAACGGTGAAATCTAAGAAGTAGCACATGCATCCTGTATACATTTGCGGCATGCTCGAGATATATCAGCTTTTGCAGCATGAAATTTGTTCAAAAAACGGGGCAACCTGTTTGCTAAGCTATATCTACCGTGTATTGTGCAGCATGTTGGAATATGCCACAGTTGGCTGTGTATGCTAGGCTAAAACTGTACATTTAGCGAAAAGTGTGACGTGTCACGCAAGTAATTCACATTTTACTTTATGTCCTTCTTATATCTTTCAGCCAGCCTAACGTTATCCATTTCAGATACATTTGCGGCACTGAATTGGCGGAATAAATCGCATATGTTCATATCAGAACCGACGTTGAGCATTGCACGTACAGCCTTCTTCTGTAAAACGTAAATATTATTTTTAGTGGTAGTTGTTCCCCAAACTAAGTGCGCATAGTTAACTTTGGGCTTAAAGAGTGAATTATAGAGGAGGAGTTTAACTTGGCATGAAAGTAAGTGACGATTCTGATCAATGATATCTATGACACTAGAAAGCATACTGATGACAGAGTTGGCATGATTGTCCCATCTTAGCTGGCTGTTGAAATATGCTCCTAATATCTTTATAATGTCAGCAGCCTCTATCGTTTTCAAACCTAGCTTAAGCTCGCATGCTATAATAATGTGTTTATTATTTGGTTTGAAGATAATAGGCTTAGCTTTAGTTACATTAATTTTCAATTGATTATGAAGGGATCATTGATAGGTCCTATTTGCCTCGTTTATCCCCATCTTCAGATGCGCTTGATGAGAAGAACAGTGAGACCTTCTGCATACATAGCACACTTCGCATGCAGGCATTGATGAACGATATCTTTTACGCATAAGTTAAAAAGTAAAGCTTCAAAGCTACTTTCCTGACGTATACCACATTTTTAACTGAGGAACGACAGCTATTAATACTAAGAAACTGAAAACTGTGCTCATGGTACGATGCAAGAAGCGTATGAACTCGACCTCTGAAGCCGTAGACTAACAGTTTTGCCAAAAGTATATTATGACTAATGTAGTCGGAGGCCATCGAAACATCTATAAAAACACCAAGCGCAAGTTTCTTTTCCTCGAAACACTGTAAGATGTACTCTTTTTGACTTAATGCCGTCTTAGTAGTTTAATGTTTGATAAAATCAAACTGAGAACCTGTCATTATATGGCGCGTGTCACAAAAGGACAATAATCGGATGAGGATAGTTTTTCCCAGTCCTTTAGAAAAGATTGACAACTGGTTTATAAAGGCGAAGTTGAAGGCGCTCCTTGGGGCGTCCACTCTTCGAGCGAAGTTTGAGCCTCCCCATAATTTTTTTTTTTTTTTTTTTTGCTGAATTTCGGCCGTAGGAGAACTTATCACGTCAGTGGAAGCGATAACCACAAACGTGCTCGCCAACTACGACTGCCCGCTGCACAGCGCTGAAATTAAATTCGAACAACGTGCTTGGCTGCAATCATTCGAGATAACGTCTCGGCGGAGTACCTTGCGAGGTAAAAAGATAAAGGGGCATCTCGGCTATACTAAGCATGGCGAAACAAAGAGCGCAAAACCACTTCGGCATTCATTTGTGCATTAGAAGGAAAATGATAAGGCCGCATGCAAACGGCTGTGGCAGTCACGAAAAATGTCACTTGGTTCGTGGCATTATGCGCAGAACATACCCAACTCTTCATAGCCTTTGGTAAAAGCGCTCTTTAAAGTGCGAGTCTCCCTATAATTTTTTTTTGGGGGCTCAATTTCCACCTCAAAAGAAGTAAGCAACTCGAGTGGCAGCGATAACAACAAACGATAACAAGCCTCGATATCTTTCATAAATTGCGAAATGATGTTTTACTCGATACCTCAGCACTCGTACGGAAGTTGCGAATAAGGCTGTAGACGAGCTTATTTCAGACAGTAGGGATTGAACACGCCGTTCACGAAGCAGACCTTTTCTATAATATCAGTGACGGTCGCCCGTGACCGCAAGCACCATAATATTGCGTGATTAGCCGTAATTCATGCAGTGAACCGGCACTATCTCCATATCTGTATTTCGCGCTCGTTTTAACCCCTAAAAGCATTGTGCACAGCGTAAGCCAGCGTGCATGTTTTTGAGGCCGAATAACTTGGGAAAGTGCGAATATTCGAAATTTTGCAATATACAATCGAATATTCTTATATTCGGTTTGGTTTGGTTTGTTTAGTTTGTGGGGTTTAACGTGCCAAAGCGCCTCACGCTATGAGATACGCCGTATTGGAGGACTCCGGAAATTTCTACCACGTGGGGTTCTTTAACGTGCACTGACATCGCACAGCACACGGGTGCCTTGCTTTTCGCCTCCATGTTACAGCGGCCGCCGAGGCCGGGATTCGATCCCGCATCCTTAGAAACAGTAGCCGAGCGCCGTAACCACTGCGCCACCCCGGTGGGTCTATTCTTATATTTGGTTTGATGAACGAATCAACCAGCGGATGTAAAAAAATTACTTGAAACGATTTGAATTAATTTCAAAATTCGAATAGTTTTCGGCTAATGGGTAGGAAGCTTCAATAGGGCGCGCCGTATTTCTTAAGAGGTGGGGTGGGGGTGAGAGTTCTAAACGAAAGCCCGACTCCGACGTCGCACAGTATGTTGTCACGAATGGTGTGTGCCGAAAACAGAATTCAGACCTACGACGCGGTTCATTTCCTGATGCTCACATGTATTGCATTCAAGACATGCGCGACACGGCAGCGTCCAGCGAGATTTTGAAAGCCCTACTCATATCCGCAATTTTGGAATTTGCGGGCCGACCTCTGGTCCCTGTCTTCAACGGGGATTTATTTTGTACGCTGTATTGAGCAGTAGCAAAAGGTAATTTGCCTATGCCCTGTTCATGAATGCCACAGTGCTGATATACATATTAACTTCATGTTGTGAGTTATGTATAGAGAGCAGTGCTGTATAGAACAACGGACACAGCTGTAATTGCTTCATTTTATAGTCGGATATGACTGAAGTAAGCGGCAGATGCCCCTAAGAGGAAGCCATCCAGAAAATGGACTTGGCCCATTTTTCGTAACACCGCATTTATTCCGTTTACAGCCTTTCCCCCAATTAACATCGGCATCATGCGAGCTGGTGGATATCGTTTGTTTTAGGGCTTTATTTGAGGATCACCTGATTTTTTTTTTCTTCAATGATACACAGTCCCGCTGCAAGCGCGTCCATTTTTTACAGGGTTATTAGTGTGGTACAAATATTCGCAAAAGTAGCGAATACTTATCCAATATTGCAGTCGTGTTCAATTAGGTCCGTTCACTATTCGATGCGTTTTTCGGTTGCACTATTCGTGCAGAATCAGACGCGAAGCTTGACGATTCATATTCGGTTCAGTACTGAAATAAAAAAAAAAAAAGTTCGCATAGCCCTGCTGTAGACATCACTTTCCGTTTGCATTGCCCGCACCCGTAGACATTTCAGCAGTGCCAAACAACGTGTTTCGTGTTGACTTCAGATTTTTTGTTAATAACAAGGAATCCCTTCATATAGAGCTACAAGCAAAACTATGGCAATTTCAAATCAATTTGCGCGCGTCTTCTGCACAGGATTTAATAATGACTCGTGAGGGAAAGCGGTAGAAAACGAACATGCCTGAATATTGTTGGATATACGGTCTTAGTTTGCATTTTCAGTTTGCGTAGAAACCTAAGGCATGTCGTACCAGTGCGAAAGTGTTGAAAAATTTGACAATTGGCCCATCATGACATCACTTTCTTGTTCCTTCCAGAGATTTTGTACTCGAGCCACAGAGACCAGCAGGACCAGCCAATACAAGTCGGAGCTGAAAAATTTGTTTGCGCACTGTTTTTTGGAGGCGCACAGTGCGCAACATCGGGTCGAACATCGGCAGATGGGTGTTGTGCCGGGGAATCAACTATACAGCGGGGAGGGGGGGTCCTTCGCAGAAATAAAAACTGATCGTCTACACTGCCTCACGAATGGGATTGCGGTTTCAGTGCGGGTTTCGGTGCGCATACCTTGGGTTTTGAGGATGTAAATATATCCCGCTTTTGAGCAGGGATGCCCAGTGTGTATATTCCTTCCAGATGTTTTTCGCATCCCAAACGGAGCGTAAAAAAACTGTTCCGTTCATTGCATAAATATTTTCTGACTACTGCATTCTTTGCGTTTGCTCGCGAAAGGATTTCTGATAATATATGCGAGCGTAGTGTCAGACTCAGTGCCTTGTCCTTGAACACAAAACTGATGGCGCAGTCCAGTTGGAGCTAAACAACGCCACAGCACTGTGCTTGCACCAAGAGGTTAGACCTTTTAGAAACACGTATACGCTGATGCTACGTCTGTCAGGGCAATCAATGGCGGCTAACATGACAAATCATGCAGTCGCCTAGACGATTGTCTTATAGGTTACTTTGCACATACACATCACACCGGCATCGTGCACTGAAGGGTCGAGCCAAACAACCTTTTGTTTAAGAGTCGGGACACTTTTGACACATCAGGAGTAGAACGTCATTTGCCACAGAACAGTGCGCCGTTTGAATATGTTACAAGTGACCACCAGAAAAAAAAAATGAGATCAAAGCAATGAAGAAACGAGCTCAGGAGCTCGAAACCATCATTGAAGTCTACAAACGAAAAAACGCTGCGCAGAAACTACATATTAAAACACTTGAACAAAGCAGTGGACAGCAATGCAACCTTCGGAACACCGGAATGTTAGCTGGCGAAGGTTCCAAAAAAACTGACAAAAGAAAGCTTCAATGTGTTCGCGACACGGCAAATAAATATTTTCGTTCTTCTTTCGTTACAAACTAAGGAAAATTAAAACTGCATAAATAAAAGGGTACAAAATACAATCATGGAGCATTCATGTATAATAGGCATTACTATGTTCGGAACAACTTGCAGTTTTCGTCAAAAGTGCGCACCCTATGTTGTTTGCTTCTGAAGGAGATAGCCATACCGTGTGGCTGGTAATGCATTCCCAGCCTTCCGAAGCTCCTGAAGGTAAGATTCTTTGTCCTACCCTCGCCAATCGGAGACTTCCACATACTAAAGGAGCGTCCCTTCTGCTGGGGCGTAAAACTCGCGATGCAATCGCTTTCCACAAAACGCTTTCTATCCCTCTTAGCACCAGGCTTTATTGCTACCACGGACAGTGCGTGATCAAGCATGCCAAATTTTGAGGGGCACCCACCTATATTCGGAAGTCACCATTGAGTTGGTCATATTCAAATTAGCTTACACACCAATTTTGGCCAAATTCGGATGACGTCAAACTTCGGCGACCCTGAGAGCCATATCTTGGGGGTAGCCCACGTACGTTTAGAGGTCAGCATAGAATTGGTCATAATTGAATTAGGCAAGATATTGACTTTGGTCAAACTCCGACAAGGTGAAATTTCGGGTGCACAGGGAAGCCAAACTTCGGAGGTGGCCCACGTAATCTTGGAGGTACCGACTGAATTGGTCATACCCGAGTTAGGTTAGACATCGTTATTGGTCAAACTGTGACCAGATCTAATTTGATGGCCAAAATTTGGCAGTGGCCCGTCCCTGTAAATTTGGAGGTCACCACTGAATTGGCCATACTCGAATTGTCTACATGGGGTTTTATGGCTCTGGCTATGATGCGCCATACTCGAATTAGATGGTACATCAATTTTGGCCGAATTCTGACAAGGTAAAATTTTTGGGGATCCAGGGGACGAAACTTTGAACGCTCTCCATCTCAATTTAGAGGTCGCCACTGAATTGGTCATACTAGATTTAGGTTATACACCAAATTTGGTCCAATTTTGATGAGGTCAACATTTTAGAGGTCCGGGAGCAGTTTTTGGGAGTGGCCCATCCGAATTCGGAGGTCACCATAGAGCTGGCCATACAAGATTTGGATTTCACATACTGCGGTGACGCAACTCATGAGACAAGATACCATACAACTGATGACTGACAGTTAGCCTGGACACTTGCAGACAGGGTCTGATGAGGCTCTGTCCATGCCACCTATGAGCCAAAAAACAATTACAGGGTTGCTCTTAGGCGCGCTTAAGAGCTGAAATGGCGAAAGCAATTTCCTCCTTTCTTCTCTTCTGCCTACCTCTTGCGTGTCACCAACCACCACCATCACTATCAGTCACTTACTGTTATCACTATCACTCTCAGTCACTGTCTATCACTATCAATATCAGTCACCACCTATCACTATCACTTGCAATTGACTGAGCTGAGAATGCCTTGGCAGGAACAGACAGGACAGCCGAGTTACAAAAGTCAATAACCCACTGCTACGTCATCATCATCATCATCAGCCTGATTATACCCACTGCAGGGTGAAGGCCTCTCCCATATTTCTCCACTTAACCCGGTTCTGTGCTAGCTGCATCCACTTGACCCCTGCGAACTTCTTAATCTCATCCGCCCACCTAACTTTCTGCCGCCCCCTGCTACGCTTTCCTTCCCTTGGAATCCAGTTTGTTACCCTCAGCGACCATCGGTTATCCTCTCTTCGCACTACATGTCGAAGCGGTGGCCTTGTGGTAGAGCATCCGCCTCGCATTCGGGAGGTACGGGGTTCGATCCCCAGTACCGCCGGGTACCCACCGGTTTCCAATGGGTACAAGATTTTCCCCGGCCTGGTGCTCGGCTCTTCTGGGGTGAAATGCTTGGGAAAAGGGGCCATGAACCAAAAATGTTGGTTCAAGAAAAAGGGCCACATAATGGGCTGTTGCCGCGCAAGGCGGACTTATTGTTGTCCGATGGCGGAACGAATCACTGCCACATCGGCGCAACTATCGGCGCACTGCCACATCGGCGCGACTGCTACACTAAGCCCAAAAACACCAACAATGCCGTCGACGAACCGTTGTAACGGGAGCACTCGAAACAACTATAACAAGCTACCAACGCAAGAAGGATCATGTCGCAAATTGATGGCGAGGCTTCTCCGTGTAGCCAAAATCGTTTCGAGGGCGGAAAACAGTGGGGAGTGACTTTTCAAAGGTGTGCTGCGGTTAGATGGTGCCACCTTACCCACATACCGTGGGTAAGGTGGCACTAAGGTAAAGGTAAGGTAAAGTGTCTCGTTACCGTGGGATCGTGGTAACGAGACACTTTCTGAAGGCTATTTTTCAGGCGTCAAAGTATCCCCCGCTCCAAGGTCTGCCGCTCCGCGGTCACATAGACAAGCAAGGAAATTTCCACCAGTACTCGATGTCGCGCGCAGAAGAGAATGAAGAATTCACAACTTCAATGAAAACAATATCAATCGCACCTCTGCATTGCTGCAAAATGAAACATCAAAGAATTTTAGAGAGACCATGCAAGGAACACTGTGCAGCGACGGTCAAAGAAAAAGAGCCATGCCATAATTGAATAGATGTCGCCGGTGTTGAGCAGGAAAGTGCATGCGTCCGTTGTGTCGATAAGCGCCCCAGACCGACTGGGGTAATACTAGGTCTCTGCCTTTGCCGAACACCGAAGGAGCTACAATAGCGAAACTTAAAACTCGTGATGATTTTTCAACACGGTTGGACTTCCACTTTCTGGTTTCAGGGCGCAAACTTTTGACGGAGCCGCGAACCTGGGCAGTATCATAAAATCATAAAATCTCAAAACTCGCTTGTGGTTTACTTTCACTGTGTAGTGCACAGTTCAAACCTGGTAGCTAGGGAAGTCGCAAGCTGCAGTCCGGAGATTCAAGAGGCTCTTATGGCTTTAAGTGGGTGCACTTTCAGCTCGATCTAGCAAATTTAAGCTCACTTTTTCAGAAAGAAAATCAAGCAAAACATCAAACCCCGTATTTTCGTCGTATTGGATGAGCGTGATGCAGTGATCGTGTCTATTGAAGAAACGATGGAGAACGCACCTGCTAAGCAATTAGCGAAATTAGCAGGGATTTTGCGCAGCATGGAGTCTGCAATATACTGCTCCTATACTGACCATTGCATTGCGGGCGTTTCTCTGTGATCGAGGACCTTAACACGTATATTGTATGTGCAAAGAGGCTCCTCCCCGCGTAGTACGCTGCAGATAGTGTAGAGAGCCAAGGGGGAGTTGAGAAAAGTGCACTCCGAAGAAATCTGCGATGAATTTTTTGGGGGAAGACCAAAAAGGCAGCAGAACATGGAAAAGTGCATCCAGTGGAAGCTCCTATATAGACCTCGACGACACCCCACCAACAGGGGAGCGCCACTGAAGTACCTGTTGTAACTAGGGCACACTTTCGACGTGTTTCCTCCACCCCCCCCCCCCTTTTTTTTTTGCAATCATGGATTAGGCTTTGACAGGCATCGAACGATAATTTGACACCCCGCCTCGGAGGGCATAGTGATACACAAGAACTTGAAAATCTAATCTTGAAGAAGGGATCCTCAGAAGCCGACACTGACATCCTCCGCTTCTACAGTGAAGTCGACCGCAGAAACTAATGGCTCTGGTACGCTAACTACGCGAAGGACACCCCGGTCTGGAGTCTGTGGTGGACGTCGTGGAAGTACTTCGAAAAATGCACGAATCAACCAGGCAGTATTTTAAGGAGGTAGACTTATACTCGTGATGTCAATACACTCGTATGTGACTCAACGGTTTTTCGGTACGTTGAGAAGGCTGAAGACGTGGCTTCGGATGGGGGAGGAACGAGAGTATAGTATGGTTATGGCACACGTCCATCAAGACGTTATACATAATATTAAGACGATAGCCTTTCTTGGCTCACGAGTGGCCACCGCAGAGGTGTGTCAAACGAGACAGATCCAAAGCCAAGCCAACACAAGTCACATAACAAGAGAAACCACAATTTAAGCCTTAAGAAAAAAATCGCCCTCCACTAAGAATAGAACTCTTATCCCTCTTATCACTAACCGAGGGCACTATAACAGACTACGCTAATCCGGGTAGGTTTTTGTTTTCTTTACTGCATGGAAAAACTTCCGAGGAAGAGAAACTAAAGCAGCTGATGCCTCAACTCATCGGGCGGCATAATGCAAGCCCGCTATAACCCAGTAATTCCCACCATAACAAGTGTAAAAATTAAGGGGGGGCACACACAAGCATCGAGAGCGGTAGCCGTCTATAGGCGGCTCTTTCAGGGTAGCATACACTCCCCGAAACAAAGCGCACTGCTCTCGCAAATTTGATGATCACGGTGGTTTAGCATGACGGTTCATCATTCGGCTTTTTTCATAAACTAAATAGCCCCATCAACATAAACAAATCACAGGGCACGTCACAGTTCTTCCGAACGGGGGAAAAAAAAAAAAAAACGAATACCATATGGCGTGATTTCGATGTCCGTCTTTAGCGTCCGCTGCAATATGTCCCAGAAAAACACAGCATCACGGCACTGAATAAAGCAGTGGTTAATGGTACCTGGTTGTTGCACAGGCGGCAATTCACCGGCCATGGCACAAACATCTAAACATCTGCTTGGCGTGAAGTCATGCCTTAATAAATTGAGCGCTGATGTGTGCAGATTAAAGAAGAACGTTTTTGCAGCAGACCGAATGCACATGATCTTACGCCGCTTTACAACGCTAGTTTCAAGAAAATTCTGATAAGGTTGCGGATACAAAGGTATGGGGAACAAAGACTCGGTAAGAACGTTGTTCATCTGCCTTCTCAATACGCTGTACAGGTAATCTAAAGAAACAATAATAGAGTCGAACGATGCGCTAGTTGGTCACACATCTCTTGGAAGAAGGCAGCAGAGCAGGTAACAACAACACAAAGCGCAAGAGGCACACACACGCACACAAGGACAACGCTGCACTGACAACTATATTAACTGGAAACCGCACATCTTCTTCCTTCACTTCACGTCTGCAGCCAACTTCTTTCTTGTCGTTAACATCCTGCCGGTTTGCGCAAAAATTCTACTTCCTTCTTTAACAAAACCACCGATGGCATGCTGACACATTGGTCTTCCATGTCACAGATTGCATATGCTTCATAAATCTCTCTGGCTAACTTGCCCTTCATCCTTTTCATAACCTTAACATTGTGAAGGTCAGCCGGACATTTTTGGTCTCTACAACCAACGCAGTCTTTGCAGTGCACAGCGAGATTTGTGCCAGACTTGTCCGATATTGCCATAGCGTGCTCTCTAATCCTGTCATTGAGGCATCTTCCTGTCTGTCCAATATATATCTTTCCACAATGCAAGGAAATCTCATAAACAACCCCCTGAATACACTTAGAGTACCTAGTCCGGTGCGAAGTTTTGCATCCAGAGTTGAAGTCCTGGTTGTTAACCTGCACACACATCCCTTTAGCTCTGTTTGGTACCGTCGGAATAATCCGGATGCCATGTCTTTGACCTATCTTCATTAGGTTATGGGTGAAGCCATGCATATATGGTACCACTGACCACTTGTTTTCTTGAGTAAGGTTTTCTTTTCGAATCCTTCGCTTGATCGGCAGGACAATGCTTTCTATTATGCTGCACAGCAAATGCTCAGGATACCCTGCCTCCAGAAGCCTCTCAGTCTGACTTAGAAAACTTTTAACGCGGTAGCGTTAAGGAGCTCGTGTCACAGAAAAGCCGGTGTCGTCGGCGGCGTTGGCCGTGAGCGATAAATCCCGGCATGCACTTTTTCTCGCTCTCTCCCCTTCCAACATCCAGCGTGCGTCACTCGAACAGTGGTGTTTAGGCGACGCGGCTCCTCTTTCCGCTCACAGCGCGATTGCTAGGTGCAGCGTCTGATGCCGGACGCCTCTGACGTGATCGCTGCGCCGTAGCGCTTCTGCTGGGAAAGCGTCCCCTGCGATGTGTGCCGAGCTGCTTCCGAGGAATCATGCCTCTGCGTGGTGCTCAGAAGTGTTGAGTATGAAAACTATGTCTTTGTGTGACTCAAGAGCATACCGAGCGAATGAGTGGGCGGTGCGAACGAGGTGCAATAACGCTATCGTGTTCCACTCTTGAAGGCGAAGCTTAAGCGTCCTCCAAATTTTTTTTAACATGGTGGTGGCATGATTTGTTGAGAGCCGACGTCAATGCAGCCTTCGCAACACCTCTTTTTACTGTCTTTGAATGTTGGGACACATACGGAAGAAACTGCTTGCTCGCTCTTGGCTGGTAAGTCCAACATAAGTGTTCTGGTAAGAATTCAAGACTCAAATCCAGGAAGTGCAAAACACCTTCGTTTGGAAGTTCCCAAGTGAATCTTAGATCAGGGCAACTTTCTTCGAACACACCAAGGGCTATGTCTTTTAGTTGATCAGTCGCCATTCCTTTCTCTAATTCACACAATACCAAAAAGTCGTCAACGTAACGAACTATCTTTACAATGCCTTTATCTTTAATAGCCGTCAGAATCCTTCTGTCACATGCGGCTAGGTACACATCGTTCAGAACGGGAGCAACTCTCGAACCTATGCATACGCCACTCCTTTGTACATACAATATTCCATCATGGGATGCAACAGTTGACTTGAGATAGGCTGCAATCAACTCCAAGAATATGTGCGGATACGTATTCTAAGGCGATCCACCACCTTCCCCTCTTCCCCCAAATCCGTTCCTGTGCTACGTTTCCGGTTCGCAAGTTCTGCGCCAGCGAACACGCGCTCTCATTCCTCCGTGTTCGCACCCCTCTGGCACTGGAACTTCAAGCCATTTGCAAAGCCATACATTCTCTCCCGCCAGTTCCTACATTCAATGCAGTTCATCTTTACACAGACTCTCTCACTGCCCTTAAACAGCTTAAGGCCGTTCGACGCACATTCCAAAATAACACAGTCCATACATTTGCTCGGTTCAAAGTACCCATGTCCTGTGCGCATAAACTGGATTCGCGACCAGGCTCGCGATCCACATAATATTCAAGCGGATGCTATGACGCACATAAACAAATCAGGCGATCCACCACCTTCCCCTCTTCCCCCAGATCCGTTCCTGTCCCACGTTTCCGATTCGCAAGTTTTGCGCCAGCGAACACGCGCTCTCATTCCTCCGTGTTCGCACCCTCTCCCCCGAAGTCTTACTCGACAGGAGGAGGTAACAGTGCGCCGGATCCGGGCAGGGGCGGCTCTGACTCCATCTGTTCGACATCGATGGCGGGATGAAGATCTACCAGTGACTGACAGGTGCCCTCACTGTGACACTGCACCTGACATCTGCGATGTGCGTCACTTGTTGTGGACGTGTCCATCAACGACTCACATTAGACAACGGATAATCATGAAGGTGGGCCTGCGGTGGAATCGCGATTGTGATTATGAGAAATGGGCAATGGACAATCGCTACACTGCCAACCTCTGCGAATACATAAGCGCAACTGGACTTCACTCCTTCTTTTAACTTTCTATCTCCTGCATCCCATTCCCCCTTTCTAAACTTATGCCTTGTGGCAAACTTTTGGAAAAAAAAAAAAAAAAAAAAAAACCTTCAAGAATGTATCCACAAACACCCCCGCTGAATTCTGGAAAACAATAGCCTGCTTCTCAATCGTTTCTCGCAGTTCTTTCAACAAGCCTTCTTGTGGGATAGAATAGTACATGTCTTCAATATCGAGTGAAAATCCAGAAAGTCTCTTCTTATCATATCCCTTGATCTCAGATATTATCTCCTCAGAGTTCTTTATTCTAAAGGGATCATCCACATGTACTTGGCCGAGATGCTTGACCAAGTATTCCGAGACTAGCATCTGCCATGTGTGTGCCTCTGACAGTATTGCGCGGAAAGGTATGTCAGGTTTGTGTGTTTTTGCATTGAAGAATACCGACAAGGTTGATATCTCTGCCAGTTCTATTCTGTGTGTACGGTTGAAGTTTTCACAAATCAAATCTTTCGTTTGCTTATATAGTTTACCGGCATCTTAACTATCCTACGCCTACTTCTACCGCGCACTCAGTAACTATATCTCTGAAATCATTGTTCATTGCTTCTAGCCTAAGGTCGTCATCCTCGATTAAAGCTGAGTATCTATTTTGCAGCGAGATCCGGAATTCTTGTGCCCTCCCCCTCATCGCTAATTCGTTGATGGACTTCTTTCTTATGAATCACTTTCGTTCCCTCTTCAGATGTAGACTAATTCGACGATACCTTACCATCCTTGGTCACTGCATCGAGTTTCCGATTATCTCTACATCATTCATAATGCTGGGGTAAGAGCACAGTATGAAGCCAATTTCATTTTTAGTCTCCCTGTTTGGGCTTTTCCATGTCCACTTGTGATTCTCCCGTTTGTAGAAGAAGGTATTCATGATTCTGAAGTTACTGCTCTCTGCAAACTCAATTATTAACTCCCCCTGCCATTCGTAGAACCAATTCCATAGTCACCCACTGCCTGGTCTCCAGCCTGCTTTTTCCCTACCCTGGCATTGAAGTCACCCATTATTACACTATACTGCGTCTTTACTTTCCCCATTGCCAATTCTACACATTCGTAGAAGCTTTCAACTGCCTGGTCATCATGACTACATATAAGCGCGTAGGCGTGAACAACCTTCAGTTTATACCGCTCATTAAACTTAATTACGATGCATGCTATCCTCTCATTAATGCTATAGAATTCCTCTATATTGCTAGCTATATCATTCTTGACAAGGAAACCTACTCCTAGTTATCCTCTCTCCGGTAAACTTCTATAACACAAAACATGTCCGCCCTTTAGTACAGTATATGTCTCTTTTGGCCCCCTAACCTCGAGTCCTATCACATCCCATTCCATAGTCCATGTGTGTGCTTTACCCTCCAATTCCTCTAACAATACTGCCTAGCCTCACTAGCTAGGGTTCTAGCGTTAAACGTTACCAGGGTCAGTTTCCAATGGCGGCCTGTCCAGAGCCAGACAGAGACTTTTAGCACCCTTTGCCGCGTTGCCGGTCTTACCGCCGTCGTGGTCAGTTGCTTCGCAGCCGTTGGGGACTGAGCGCCAGGGGTTTGTTCGAGTATTCATAAGAGGTGGTGGCCAATTACTGCACCATGGTAGCCAAACCCTGTTCTGGTCAGGGAGTGAGCTTCCGGAGGTATTAACCGGCATCAGGTCACACCCCAAAACTGTTTATGCAATTCCATCGGCACGCGGATTTTTTTTTTCTTTTAGTCCGGTGGGGAATTGCGCGCCACCGGGATTCGAACCACGGTCTTCTTGCACGCGAGGCGGATGTTCTACCTCTACACCACCGCTGCGTCGTCATGACAAGATAACAGCAATTAAAAAATTATGGGAGACACTTAAGCTCCGCCTTTAAGGGTATATGACGCGTTAGGATACCAGCCCATATATAAAGCACCGCTCTAACCAAGCCGTATGAACGTGCCTACGTGGTTAACGTGAATGGAAGGGTACTGGTAGGTTGATCCTGATATCCCATGCGAAAGGAAAGGCCGGAGTTGGCAGCTCCCGCCAAATATAATGTCAGCCAACCCTACGTGCAGTTAGCGCTCGGCCATGTCAGCTGCCGATGCCCTCTCATGATTGTCAACGCCGACGTCAGCGGACGGCTGCCGACGCCGGACGACGTCGGACACCTGACTTTAAAGCTATTGCGTTAAAATTCGCATTCAAATAATCATCCTTTGCAGCGCTTCAGCAAGGTAGATCGGCCTGTGTTGCAATCCTATAGGCAGAGCTACTAACGGCCCCTGTGATTGGGTCCGTCTGACAAACAGCGCACAAGCAGTTATGCAACCTTTCCGAAGCCGGGATAGAAGTGTACACTTTCCTAGCTGTCAAAATTGCATAAGGACATGAGTCAAGATAGTGATAAAGAAAAGCCGACACTATAGACATTTATTCACTCGACGGTGATACCTATCGATATTTCATGAAGAACGCAGGAGCGAGAAACCAGAAAAACAAAAGCCATGGATACTGAAATAGAGCACAACGTATACGCTAACTTGCGCGCCCTTTAAGGCAATTCAAGGAAGAGAAAAACGAAGGAGGCACGTTCCAGTCTCGCACTTCTCGCGGCATAGTGCCCCTGCACTGTGTTCGGTGTACGTCACGCCAGCGAATCTGCCGGGCCCGCTGCTTTTCTTCCAAGCGCCCTATTCCTTCAGTGTGATGCACCGAATTAGCTCCTACCGCACCTACCAGCTCAAGGGAACTCATTTTCGACCAGCAGAAGGCGCCGGTGGACATGGCAACGTTCAAAGGAACCGTTGCTTCAGCTGCGGGGTGTTTCCTGCCCAGCGCCGTGCGCTAACCCATGGTTCCTGGCGGTGCGTCGGCGGTTGGTTGTACGTTGCTGCGAATCCTGCATCGATGGTGCCGCATCGATTCATGCTCGAGTTACAACAGCCGTCGTCGCCCTGCCGCCCACGCGCTCCGACCACGGTATATGACGAGTCGTCCGCTTCTCGTGTAATGGCGACAGATGTACGACTACTCGGCGACGCAATGGAGAGCGTCGTTCTCTTCGTCCAGACCCTGGCTATCATCTGCCATTCGGAGCTCATGCCAAGGCTTCTTCCCCAACTCTATCAAGAAGGCAAGCTCGATGAAAAAGAGCCCCCTAGTCAAGATGAATCTCAGATTAATGCTACAGTAGA
This sequence comes from Amblyomma maculatum, assembly GCF_055883805.1. Lineage (NCBI taxonomy): Eukaryota > Metazoa > Arthropoda > Arachnida > Ixodida > Ixodidae > Amblyomma > Amblyomma maculatum. The sequence goes on from NC_139344.1 coordinate 248,003,608, forward strand.
TGTCATGCGCAGCGTCATCACGGTCTCCACTTCGCATTCACTACTACTGGAGGAACATGGACCGCGCAGTCATCATGCCTTACGTAATCGCCTTGTGCCGCAGATTCATCAATGCACTCATGTCCATCTTGTGAACAGTTCTGTTTTTCAGGCCCCACGACAGTTTGCGACATCTGGCCTTCTTGCAGCCGAAGGAACTCACGAACTTGCCGTCCTGCAGGAGCAGCTCCTAAAGGATACTGCTCCGGACTTCCATGTCACTGAATGCCTTGGTGTGGGGTCATCTTGTGCACTTGCGCCACCTGCTCTTCACGTCACTGGAGTTGTAAAACAGCGAATAAAAGGGCTCCAGCATCTGGGTCATGATGCTGTTGATGTTCTCCGGTCCGCCATCGATCCTACAGACGAAGCGCATGGGGCGCTACCGCTACCCGGCCTCCAAGCTGCCAAAGAAGGCGAGGAAGAAGTCTTTAACCTACTGCCGGACAAGGATGCTAGTCGACTTCTTCGTATTGCCGCAGACCCTACCGACGATGTATCCGCTGTGTTTTTACCATCTGAACTTCGTGATGCCATAGAATACGAGGAAGAACTTGTGCACCACCTGGAGAAGGCGAGCGCAACGGCCGCCGTTGGTGATGGCCCGCGGTACGTCGGAGATGTGGTGAGGCAACTGCATCAGGACGTCGAGTTGCAGCCTGAGCGTCATTTTTGTCGTCTTGTCCAGCCAGTCATATGATCAAGGAGAAGATGAACGTGTGGAGTGGCCGCACGTTGGGTCCTTCGCCGAAGACACTGCGTCCAACGATTGTGGCGTGGTCTCCATAGCCGTGGCAAGGAACCTCGCCTCGGTGAATTCCAAGCCGGATTACTGGAACACTGCACACGTGCCTTGCTCTCAAAGCAAACACTTTCGAAAAGAGTTAAAACACATCGTTTCTAATGTTTGGTGTTGTATACCGAGGACTTTGTCGGCGGCAAACTATGATCGTTTTTAGCTTTTCAATGAGCGCATTCACCTCGACTTGTGCTTCCACTCGTATTACATATGAGAGCGTACGCGTAAAGCCACGGAATAAATATGTTACCTAAGGCTGACTCCACTTTTATTATGCGAGGTCCGTGAAGGTATGCGGCGCCGGCAGATATCGTGGCGAACTGCGAACGGCGATACCTGCAACGAGCCGAAACGCTGCGCGTTTGCGTTCGACCTAATGAAAATCTGGGCGATCGCAGAGATCATCGCCATTTCCGGTAGGCCCTCATTGCGAGCACGTAGATGGGAATAATAACTGTAGCTTGGCAGATGTCTGTGGCGTGTCCCGCTCTGGATGACATATACGCTTACTTTATCCTCTGATGCGTTGTTATAAGCCGGGCCAGATTTTTCTGGGTTTAAACGGTTCAAATGACCCGGACCCTCGGTACTCGGAAGCCATATCCGATAGGCCGAAAAGAAAATGGCGGATATTGAGGTTTGGTCGGAAAAGTAGGCAAATCATCAACTTTGTGATGATTAAAATTGTAGCTTATTCATTGCAGCGTCGAATGCTTAAAAAGCTGTTCATCGCATCGTACGCTTAATCCCAAAGCCAGCCTCATATTTCGCCAAAGTAAAAATAAAAAACTGTATTCGAAAAAAAAATAAATGAAAAAAAAAATCCAAATCGCTTTAGCAGGTTTTAGCTGGTTGCAGGTGCTCTCAGCTGGTACTTGCCACGTGCACGCGTGACTTCGCACAGACCTGTGACCAATCGGGGCCAGGCCTAGTCAGCTGCCGGCGACCACCTGCCAGAGGCATGCCAGTGATTCTTAGCTCGCAGTGCCGACAACACCGAGTTTTCGGCAGGACAGGGCCTTTTTTTAAAACTGAGAGGCGCAGCGTGGATGTAGAGAACCCGAATAGCTGACCGAGTATCGCTGGCGATCATTATTACAATTGACATATAATGAAAAAAAAAACACGTCAGGTGGCCCTGGGGAAACATGACGTCACACATGGTGGACCAGGTGGTAGACTGCATTGTATGGGTGATCACGTGGTAGCTAAGAAGTTATTTACAATGCTGTAGATATGGTCACGTGACTTGGCCGCCATATTCAATCTCAGAGTGACGGAGAAACCGGCAGGTGCAAGCACTAAGAGCTAACGTTCTTAAAAAAATTGCGGATTGAAGCGACGGCGTTACAGGGACTTTCTCCCTAATTCAAACGTCAAACCATGCGTAGTCATGCTAGCATAGTTTTTAGCTTGTTTGGTTTGGTTTGGTTTTTTGGGGTTTAACGTCCCAACGCGACTCAGGCTATGAGAGACGCCGTAGTGGAGGACTCCGAAAATTTCGGCCACCTGGGGTTCTTTAACGTGCACTGACATCGCACAGCACACGGACACCTCTCCGTTTCACCTCCATCGAAACGGCGCCGCCGAGGCCGGGATTCGATCCCGCTTCCTTGGGCACAGTAGTCGAGCGCCGTAACCACTGCGCCACCTCGGCGGGGTATAGTTTTAGCTGCCATCACTAGGTTCAAGCCATGCTTAAACACTCCGTATGTTTTTAATACTCCAAAAACAGTACACACCCCACACACATGTTAGTAAGTCATAGGCACCTCAACGCATTCACTAGATGCCCCTCTAAAAAGCTTTTTAGCAACGATCCTTCGTGGCCCATGCGTTGGCCTTGCATGCAGATGGTATAGCTTCGAAACTCAGCGGAGACGATGAATATGATCTAAAAATTACTTCTATTTTCTGAAATACCCCCCATTAAAGGAACCTTCTCGCCGAATTTGGCCTCATGTGGACCCTGCCTTAACTTTCTGCCTCGCCGACTGTTAGCTTCTTTCCTTCATATATATATAATTGTGAGCCTTACATGGATCTTCTTTCATTTGTACATACCATCGTCATCGTCCCGCGGCGCCGGCTCCGGCACGCGCCTGAGTTCATGATCGGAATTAAACGCTAGGCAAGGCATCGCTGGCCTTGCCGTCACGACCTTGACGTCTCGACCTAGCCTTCTTTCACAAGTGGTGGAGGTGAAATTCGATCCCCTTGCTGCCTTGGGCCCTGCCTCTCGCTGGAGCTACGTTCCGGTCGCCGTTTGGCAACTGCCACCGTCGTTATGTCTACCGAGCGTACCCACGAACCTGCCGGACCCTCTACCTCGGCTGCACCACCCCTCCGACTGTGCCCACACGACAACGCGACCCGCCGCTGTTCGCTGGTCGTCGCGATGAAGACGTCGATGACTGGCTCGACGCCTATGAACGCTGCAGTGCCTACACCCGGCGGGACGACGCTCTAAAATTTCTCAATGTATCTTTATACCTCATTGAGGTCGCCAGAAACTGGTTTATTAATCGTGAACCCCACACCACTAACTGGACCAGTTCCGCCAATACTTCGCCGACCCGGCAGTTCACAGTGAGATTGCGAAGAACAAGCTCGCTTCGCGCCTTCAAGGTCCCGGTGAGTCATATGCGTCTTACATAGAGGCCATACTTGCACTTTGCCGGCGTATTAGTCCAACTATGCCGGAACCTGAACAAGTACACCACGTCTTGAAAGGAATCAATTCTATGGCTTATAACACCCTAGCTGCCCAGAATCCCTCAACTGTTGATTCCATTATAACGACCTGTCAATGTCTCGACCAGCTGCAGTCCTCCCGATTGCAGCCCGGCATCGCTACTGGCCCGACCTCTGCTGACCTCGATCGGCGGGCACTGATTCGAGCCACCATCCGCGATGGGCTTCAAGCCCTCAAGCCTGTCTGTCGACACGGGTGCGATCTTCCTTCCGCACCTTCTAATGACGCCGTTCTCCGCAACATCATTAACGAAGAGTTAGCAACCATCACAAATCCTATGGCATCCGAACCTCCCGCAGCCCTCCCAGCGCCGACCTACGCGCACGTCGCTGCATCCCCCCTCCTTTGGTTCCCCCGTCCCGACATCCAGTAGGTTTCAATGGGCCAGTTTACAGTTTCGGGAATGGTATTCCCTTCGTCAGGACAAGTTTGCAATATCCCAGTCTTGTGAATTCCCTTCGTCAAGACTAGTTTACAATATCGCAGTCTTGTCACAAGACTGGGATATTGTAAACAATTGTCCTGACGAAGGGAATACCATTCCCGAAACTTTCGACAAAATAAACTGTGAAAACGAACAGTCGCGTCTGTCGTAACGCTCTACTATATGTATATATATATATGTGTGTGTGTGTGTGTGTGTGTGTGTGTGTGTGTGTGTGTGTGTGTGTGTGTGAAGGAAAGAAGCCAACAGTCGGCGAGGCCAAGGAAAGCGTTGGGGATGGTATTTTATGTATTTTTTTTTAAATGTTTACTCGGATAATCACAGAAATTAGTAATCTGTTTAAGGGAAAGATAATTAAACACAAAGTAGAAGAAAAAACAACTTGCCGATGGTGGGAACCGAACCCACGACCTCCGAATATCGCGTCCGGTGCTCTTCCAGCTGAGCTACATCGGCCGCTGTCTTCCCTGCTTCTTGCTTGGGTATTTATGTTGTCTGTATACGAACCTTGAGAGTGTTCACCAGCGCCACCCTCAACCAATGCGGCGGACGTGGAACGTCCTTTGTTACCGCACGGCCGGTCTTGAGGGAGAGCGCGTTTCTCTCTTCTCTTACGGCCTCTCCAATGGGTTCTGTTTCCACCGCCCGCCGCGCCTCGGTGGGGTCGCCACCGCCCCACTGCTGCTCCTCCGCTACAGGCGTTCACGCGCAAGGAAAACGCGCGCTCGCTCTTCGCTCCGCCCGCATCGGTTGCAACCGGCAGGCTCTCATATTTTACCCCTTATGGCTTATAGGAAGATGCCGTAATCAGCGTCTGATTTATCGTGTATGAGCAATAAAATAGTCAATAATGCGCGTGCGCGCGAGAGCGCGCGCGCCTTCGTCAGTGCTGTCGCGCACGGTCGAATGAAGTTTCGGGTGCACTTACATCAACACTTTTTGCCCCTAAATTTTTCACAAAACTATATGTACCATTTTATGCAGTATGCCTTTGAAAGCTATAAGCAGGTATAGCGCGACCTGACGCTAGTCTGCATGGCAAACTGTTCGGTGGATATTCAAAGTATTCTGTCAACCGCTGCCGTTTTCGTTTAGAGCAAAACAGGTACTGGCGCAATTTCATAGCACGTCTCAGATTCAGAGTAAGGAACAAAAATTTACGCATACAGTTAAAATTTCAGTTGTCTAGTGGAGTGAGCTGTTCTAGCTTCGCTTAAAATAAATCAGTAGGTTGAAAGACAGCAGATGTATACGTAATCTCGCGACTGACGCACACGTAGACAGTCGTAGTCGGTTTAATACCAGTAATAAAAAAAACATTTAATCAAGGAAATATGGGCATAAACAGATATGCATAATTGAAAAGAGCAGCAAGCAATAAAAAAAATATCCTTCAAAGTTAACACATTGCACTCATTCATCAAAACGTTGCATGCGGCTAGAAAATTAAAGACTCAAAATCTTTTTGGACGGTTTGTGCACATAAGGAGCTGGCCTTTCGTTCCTGTCTGTCACCTTCTTAGCATAATTGACAAGGAGTCTGAGAAATTTCTCACATATTAAAGAAGCGGACCTTGGCTATTGTCAATGCCTTCCGGGCAACTCAGCAAAGGTGAGTTCTCAAGTGCTGGCTGGATTAAGATGTGAATGACTTCAAGGACATTTGTGTGTGATAGGTGCACGACAGCCTTTTCAAAAAAAGACACAACGTTGTCCAAGAGGGCTACAAACTCTGGTTTTGGATAAAGCAGCCCGCTAGAATCTTGTCCGCGCAGAATAGTGTACATGGGGCTGCTTCTTTCGCTGGTTTCAAGAAGAATGATAGCACAAGCGTCACACCCGAAGTCACTGATTAACTTCACAATGTATCCAGCGACGTAAGCTAAACCAGAATACGTGACAGTGGGTAATGGGATGACAGGAGATACCATCACTTCTTTCAGTTCCTCGGTTACTGATTGCGACAGAGCTGAAATGATTTCGTCGGTGTCGACACTAGGTGCCTAGGCGCGCAATACAGCGCGACATACAACTCCTATAGTCACCTCTGAATAAATAGCACAGAGAAAAGCTTTTATATCCATTATTGAGGAGTGTTCCTTGAGTAACAGTGGCGAATGGGTAATAAGCAACGCATTCTACCAAAATAATGGGGCAGCGATTGCTCTCTAAGGAAGGCATTACTGCACAGATAGTTACAAGGAAGTATTAGTTCAAAAACATACCAGAAAAAGAAAGAAAATATTGCAGGAATTAGTGCTTGAAATAAATTTCCGTTTTTTTTCATGAAATAATCATTATATCATGTAAACATTTCATTAAACCAACGTTTATTTGCAAAATTAAAATAATGTTTATAATACAACATAAAACATTTGCTGGTCTATAAATTATAGCAAAATTGAAAACAAAACCTAAACTCGTTTACTCCGACGTTATACTACTAACACTTTGTCATGTAAGCATTGTGCAACTTACATTACATTTTTATAAAATTACTTTCATCTTCGGTGTTACCTCGATGGTTTCTCATCTAGCGCTGAAAGACGGTTCTCCCATTGTTGCTGTTATGTTTGCCTTGAAGAAGCTTCGATGTGATCACTGCTCATTCACTTTTTTATTCATTTCTTGTACAGGCTTGGGCAAAAATTCAGATTAAAATGAACAAAAGTAGATACAATGCCGCAATACACGTCATATGCTTGTCGAGCGTTTGCTGAGCGACAGTGCTTTTTAATATAAAGACTCCATTCAAGTGTGTAGCACGCTGACAGGATACCGCTGCAGCATCTACCTTCTGTAATCTTTCATTTAGGGGCTGCACTCACCACGAAACCCGCGGGCGACAGCGCGAAACCAGGCAAAAGCCACCCACCGCCACTGAAGCAGATGCGGAGCGAACAGTGAGCAGGTCGCGCCTCTTGCGGCGGCGGAGAGCGTGACTCAAGGAGAAAAGTTCCCATTGTTCACGCGGCGATTGAGAAGGCCCTAAGAAAGAGCGCGCGCTCTCTCCCTCGAGACCGGCCGTGGTTACCGCCAGCGTCACGTAGAACGTGGTCAAGAGCGAGGGCGAAAGCTGTGCTAGAACCCTCTTACTCTACCTATGGCTTCAAGACTGCCAGAATATATATATATATATATATATATATATATATATATATATATATATATATATATATATATATATATATATATATATATATAAATGAAGGGGAAATGAGGGTGCTCTTTATAATACATGAAGGAAAGAAGCCAACAGTCAGCGAGGCTAAGGAAAGCATTGGGCATTGTACTTTATGTCTTTTTATTTTGATTTATAATTTTTACTTGGATAATCACAGACGTTAGTAATGGAATCTGTTTAGGGGAAAGATAGTTAAACTGAAAGTAGTCAGTTTAATTATCTTTCCCCTAAACAGATTCCATTACTAACTTCTGTGATTATCCAAGTAAAAATTAAAAATAAAAATAAAAAGACATAAAGTACAATCCCCAATGCTTTCCTTAGCCTCGCTGACTGTTGGCTTCTTTCCTTCATATATATATATAATTGCACATAATTTCCCCCTTTAAAACAGAAGGTGACACTTTTGCATATATCACGTACCTTTCCCGCATTTGGAGAATAAATTTATATTTTACGATATAGCGTACGCAGCTCATTCCACTGAAAAGCCGGCGGCGGTTGGAAAACAGGGTGGGCACTGAAAACACGGGGGACGCTTAAGCTCCGCCTGTATTATAGGACAGCGTTAATGGCTCCCCATAAGGATCCTCGTTGGCAACTTTCTTTAAAGTAGGGTTAACACTTAAGCCGTGCTATTGCGTCTACAAAGCTTAAGCGTCCTCTTAATTTTTCACAAAATACTTTACATGTCTACTTAAAGCAAAAAAATGAATATAAATTTATATATTTCACAGAAACTCAACTTTTAAATAAGGCCTATATCCGTACAACATGTCTGCTTCTTTTCTCATTCCACTTTTAAGCAAATGAAGAAAGTTATTTGTTTCTATGAGCGTTTTCGAGCCTTCTGCCTTTTGAGTGCTTCTTGATGATATCTTCAACGTTGACCCGCCTGAAAACCTCGTCTTCACTTTCAACAGCAGAAAATTTCTGCGGTGGCTGTCAGCTGTGAGCCGTCATAACCTCTAGCATAATTGCTTTTGTCACAAATTTTACCGCTTACGCTCGGAATAATAATGAATACACAGCTGACTTCAACAGCAGTAATGACAGAGGTCAGTTGATTTGACAGCTGCAGGGTACGAGCTGACTCCCAACTGAAAGCCAGCTGATTGATTTATAGGAAAGGAAAGGCGCGGTAACTGTCTCACTTGTTTTCTGTGGACACCTCAGCCGCGCCGTAAGGGAAAGGAGGAAGGTGGGAGTGAAGGTGGAAAGAGAGAAAGAGGAGCCGTAGTGGAGGGCTACGGAGTAATTTCGACCACCTGGGGATCTTTAACGTGCGCTGACATCGCACAGCACACGAACGCCTCTTCGTTTCTCCTCCATCTAAACGCAGCCGCCGAAGTCGGGTTCGAGCCCGGGTACTCCGACACAGTAGTCGGGCGTCTTACCACTGCACCACCCCGGCGGGGCTGAAAGCCAGCTGCAACCCATTGATTTCATTTGAGCACCAACTGGCACCGGCTGCCTTCCATCAGGTAGGCATCTGGAACCATTTAATGCCATAGTGTTCTTTGGTATGTTGAGGGCTGCTTTGGTAGCCATGAGGATTAAAGCGTTGATTTTATGCTAGTCAGTACAGGAGAGGCTCAGGTAAGGAGAGACATTTAAAGAATTGGACTGAACAAAAAGGCATATAGTACTTTGAGATTGTCTGCTTCGTCTAGACCGGCTCTTTAGTCTGGAACTCTTCTCAGTTAAAAGTTGGATGATGGAGTAAGTGGATTGTTTAAGTGTCTTCAAGGTGGTGTCATTTTCCCGTGTTCTGTAAGTGCAGACCAAGAATGCGTAGGGTGGGGGTTTGCGGTATGGGACTGCCTTGCAGATAAATCGTTATTGGGGAGGTAGGAACGTGCGACAGCCGGAGTAGAAAACATGCCGACTTTGTCGTGGAGCATTTATGGGGGTTTACCCTTAAAATAATGCGCCAAAGGGGGCTAGACGCTGCAGTCGCCATCCAGCCCCGGCGTGCCCGCCCTAACAGAGAGCTGTGACACCTAGCCCGTGGTGCGAGAAGTCGCCACTGCTCCGGGTTCAGGCCAAAGGGGACAAACCGAGGTGCGTACTCGAACAGGCTTTGTTATGCCCGAGTACACGGCAAAACACAATTAACATTCAAATGCAACCGCCATAGCGGTAGAACGTCCCGCTCGCGTACGGGGATGAAATAAAAACCCACCGAAAGGGGAAGCACACGCGAGAAGGAGAGAGGAACATTTTGCTCACCACGCGTAGCTTCGCGCTCACGGCCCGCAGCGGTCTCCTTGCAGAAAGTCTGAAGAACTGCTCGCGCGTGCGCGCTAAACCGCCGAAAAGCCCGAAAAAATAGCAAAAGGCGCGCTAGTCTCGGACTGTGGAGAGAAGGCCTCCGGGTTACGCCAGGAGGAAAGAGGGAAACCCCGCGGTGGCATCGCTGCGGGAGACTGGGAGGCAGTGGGGGGCGGCCGATGTGCCCTCCTCACCCCTCCTCCCTAGCAGCGCGCGCATAAACTCGCGGGATAAGTACGCCATTATAATGGGACAGGGGTTCATATGTATCCCCGCAATCAAGACCAATATTTTCTGCATGGTTAGATATAGTTGTGACCGCTTCTTGTATTGTAGACTCAATGTCTCCAGTATAGGGGGTATTCACTGGCGCGCTGTGGACGGTGCACTGTGGGTAACTGAGGCGCAGTAAGCCATTTTTGTGTCCACCGAACGAGCAGGGCGAACGTACGTATCAAGTACTGCCGTGCGGTTCCACGAGTGGTGGCATCCGCCGCTATCGTTTATTGAGCTATCGTAAACAGTTGTAGCCGTGCAGAGTGCAAGCAACGGAAGCTGAAGAGCTGCGCGAACGACCTCGACATTTTCCGGTTCTGAAAATACAGATGAACGACTCTGCCCAAACGGAAGAACTCACCGAGATGCGACGTCATGCGCGTATGGCTCGCACGGCTCAACCGCGCAAGTAGTACCACGAAAAATGAGAAATATATGTCGAAAATCGGCTGGGCTGGAACCTTTCGGATGTTATCTGGCAGCGAGCTGTTGCCACAATCCGGGCATGGTTGCTTTTTTCGCACTCGCAAGTCATATTCCAGGTAAAAGAGCAGCACACCTACATGACAGCATGCATCACAGTGTCCAGCCAGGCGCATGCAGTGCGCCGCCAACATATCCTCGTCGTATTTTGTGACAATCCAAGCCTTCGGAGGGCTCGACAAACTCTGGCGTACCCGACTCATTTGATCAGAAGTCGGACGATCGCATCGTCTGTGTCGTCTGCGAAGAAATATTCGCTGAAGGAACGTAGGCGGGCAAAGTTGTTTTGCGGAAGGTTTAAAGAGCTTTATAAAATTATTTAGAAATAATGAGCGAAACTTAGTTTGGCAAAAAACAGCACGGTATTTGAAGAGATTTTTGCTGCAAAAAATCATTTCGAGCCTGCAACGCAACGAGGTGGGGCCACCGGGGCCATCGCTGTGGCAGCGGTTTCGTTTGCTTCGTTACCGCCACAGACGATGCAAACATCCGACTTCTTCTGATCGAATGAGGCAAGTACACCAAACAGGTTCCGTACAAAAAATACTGACTACAAAATGCTATTTCTGTGCTAATTTAAGCTAGAAGGACTCAGCGGTTTAGCTGGGATAAGTATTGTACGGCACGCAGTCAACTGCGCAAAGCGCGAGTTCGTCTGCTTAAACCGCGGCTCAGCCGCTTGTAACGTAGTTGTTTTCTTCGAGTGGTGTGTAGCCTTTCAGTTGGCTTCTTGTGACGAGGTTCGTTCGTATAGCGCAAGGAACACATGAATGTTGCTCATATTTATGCGCGGCCGACGGTCGACGCTTACCGTGCTCATCGATCAGCGCTCATCGACTGCAAATGGGTCGGTGCCGAATATTTTTTTTTACAGGTCTCTGTCCGCATCACGCAGACGACAGATAATTCGAACTGTTATACTCATGATGCCGAGTGAGTTTTGATTAAAAAGGTGCTAGCATAAGGTAGAGCGGCACAGCAAACGGACGCACACCAGCTAACCTAAGCCGCCGACCATATATATACTAGTCAGAGCAGGACTCCAAGATGGCGTCGACTGCATACTGACGTCAGCTGTGACGTCACGTGAATACCCCCTATAGCCCAACACCGTGTTTACAAACAAAGGGGGCGCTCGCGGCGTCGCAGCCGACTGGGGGTGAAAAATAGGGTTAGCGCCCTTAGGAATACATGGAACCGAAATATTTCTAAGCAGTTTTCTCATTTCACAGGGCACCTGTGATGTCGTTATTCGGTACAAAGCAACTATGAACATCTTAGAACAGATCGTCAAATTATGAAATCTCATTACCGAGGCGAAGTATCTTTAAAATACCGCGAAGCATGTTGGGGCGCGAGTTGGGAGGGCGACCCGTAGAAATACATGTAAACACAACTTACCGGAACATTTTTCTCATTTCACAGAGCATCAGAAGTGGTGGCCGGTCGTTAAACGTTGACCAGCGCTTTGAAGAAGCGTGTGAGAGAGTATGGTTCGTCATTACGGAGGCAGTCTACTTTTAAGACTCCCCGAATAACCTGTGTTATGAATCTAGACACCGTCAAAAGGCAAGCTGGGTGTAGCGAGTCGCGTAGTTTTGCTTACAGTCTGATATGCTGTGCCGCATAGGGTAAATAAGCTTGATAATACTGTCGCTCCAGTGATACGTGCTAGACAGAATTACATTTAAAAAACAGTTGTCAAACGACATGAACCGAACGAGATTCGCGCATTGCAGTAGACGACAGCGTAGCTGGCGATACCCACCGCGGCCGCCTCCAGCTCCGGAGCGTCTGCTAGCGATAGCGCCGGTGGCGCATTGCCGTCTGCAACTGTGCGGGGTCAGTTTATCGTGCTGTGAACGGTCCCGCAAGTCGTCAGACTTGCAGTACAGGGAACGCAGTGTGCCATGCAACATGATGCCGGGGCGTGATACAAGACGTTCACCAAAAATTGAGAAGAGTTCAACGCTGCTGAACCGAGTAAAATGTTGAAACCGAGTAAGTACAGCTTACTTTGCAGAACACCAGAAGTGGTGGCCGGTCGCTAAATCTTGGCCAGCGCTTTGAAGAACTGTGTGGCAAAGTATGATGATTCATTGCAGAGGCAATCTACGTCTAAAACGCCTCGTTGTCTATCTGTGTTAGAAATGCATTGCTGTAGCGCGGCCCATACAAAATATATGTAAAGAACGGTTCGCAAGCAGTCACTTGTTAAGAACCGGAGCATTCTTTTAAGACCATGAATAAATGTATGCAACAACATTTCGCGTATGACATCTCTGTAAAGCATATTTATCTATAACTATGTGCGGCGCGTTTCCAGACGAACGTCCTCGTATAGGAGGCGCGAGTCGCCCAAGTGGCTTTTTTTTTTTTTTTATAGTGAACGCTTTGTACCACGCCCCGACATCAGGCTGCATGGCAGAAGGGAAAAAAAAACAACCAAGTGTTGGCGACGCCTATGTTCCGAGTAAAGGCCTATTCACACTTGCGGCTAGATGAGGACGCGCGACTGCCAGTCGCGCGACCAGAGGAGAGGAGCTCGCCACTACCGATGTTTACACTTGCGACAGTCGCCTTCTCGTTCTGTTCTCATTCCGAACGAGTTGGGAGTAGGAGAGCTGCTGGGCGATGACAGTGAACGTCGGTAGCTGCCGCTTGCCAGACACTTCAGCTTTTTCAGGCGAGCCGGTACGCATGCCGCGCTCTCGTGTTTCCAGGAGAACGCCGACGACGAATAGACAATGTCAATCACCGTGGTGTCAATATAAAATGTTGCACCTGCGTGAAAAACCCATTTCTCAAAAGTTCATGGTACTTACCGGATAGTCCGAATATCTTTCCAATCTCCTCCCAGGCCATATCCTATCTGCCTGCCTTTGAATTCCGGGTGCCGTTTGTTGAAAAGGTAGGGGTATTTTTTAATTGCATTGAGAAGGTGCTCGCTCGAGTACTCCGGGACCTCGCTGATTGGTGAAATGGTTTGCGACTAGTAGTCGCGCGACTGGAAATTCGAGCAGTGCCCGATCGGCCCGCGGCAGTCGCTTTTCGACCAAAACAGTCGCGCGACCGCTGCTAGTCGCAAGTGTGAACAGGCCTTAAGGCAGTAATGATGCCGTCGAGACACGGTTCATTTTGTACATTGAGAAGAATAAAACGCATAACGGGCACGACATCATTCCGTTCTGAAAACATCGATCGTGGAGGCGGTAAGTATTAAAATGAATCCATATGAGTTGTGTCGCGATCAATGCATGGTGAGCAGATGGTAAGCAAACACTTTAGAGGCTATATATAATACGACGTCCATGCACTTGCTAGATGATCTGCGCCGTACAGAAAAAAAAAAAAAAAGAAAGACGAAGAAACCGCACAGAAAGTGCAGAGCGATATATGAGAACCATAGCGATACCACGGGGCAAAAGTAAATAAACGAAAAAACAGTTAACTAGCATATATGCCTGTTGATGACCTTGCGGGCACCCACCTGATTCAAAATAATTGTATGCCTCCAAGGACTTGTATGCCTGGACGGTCTCTGCCGTGAAGCGACTCGAAGAAACATCAAATACACTACAATGTTTACCATGCCCAATGGTGGAAGAGCGCCCGCGTCAGTCGGGAGCACTTCACAATGTGTTTCAGGCATAGCAAATCGGTCCGGTTGCCCAACGCATGTACCGTTTTTCATTAAGCGCTGTTTATCCTATTCTGACTAGCTTTTCACGTAGTCCGACATTGCTGCTGCACACACTACATTCCCTTGCAAGTACTGCAAGTCTGACGATTTGCGGGACTGTTCACAGCATGATAAACTGACCGCGCACAGTAATTGCAGACGACCATGCACCACCGGCGCTGTCGATAGCAAACGCTCCGGAGCTGGAGGCGGCCGCGGGGGGTATCGCCATCTGCGCCGTCGTCTGCTGCAATGCGCAATTCTCGTTTGGTCTATATTGTCGTATCGTATGTCGTTTAACTGCTCTTTAAATGTAATTTTGTGTAGGATGTATCACTTGAGCGACAGTATTAAACCTAATTTACCCCATGCGGCAGCATATCAGACTGTAAACAAAACTGCGCGATTCGCTACAGCCTTTTGGGGGTGCTCGGATTCACAACATGATTTGTCGGGGAGTTTTGAAAGTCGACTGCATCCGCAATGATGCAGCATTGTAACACACATGTTCAAAGCGCTGGCCAACGTTTAACGACCGGCCACCATTTCTGGTGATCTGCGAAACGAGGAATATGTTGCGGTAAGTTGTGTCCTAACGGGGAGACTAAAAATGAAATTGACTTCATGGTGTGTTCTAACCCCGCCATTAAAGAGGATGTAGAGATAATCGGGAAAGTGCGATGCAGTGACCACAGTATGGTAAAGTCTCGAATTCGTCTAAACCTGAAGAGGGAACGAAACAGGTTAGAAAGAAAGAAATTCATCAACGAATTAGCGGTGAGGGGGACGGCAGAAGAGTTCAGGATCTCGCTACAGAATAGATATTCAGCTCTAACCGAGAATGACGACATTAGCCTAGAAGCAATGAGCAATAATTTCAGAGATGTCATTACTGAGTGCGCTGTAGAAATAGGCGGTAGGATAGTTAAAGAGGATACCCCGCCGGGGTGGCGCAGTGGTTACGGCGCTCGACTACTGTTCCCAAGGACGCGGGATCGAATCCCGGCCTCGGCGGCAGCTTTTCGATGGAGGCGAAAAGCAAGGTGCCCGTGTGCTGTGCGATGTCAGTGCACGTTAAAGAACCCCAGGTGGTCGAAATTTCCGGAGTCCTCCACTACGGCGTCTCTCATAGCCTGAGTTGCTTTGGGATGTTAAACCCCACAAACCAACCAACCAACCTAGTTAAAGAGGATACCGGTAAGCTGTCTAAGGAGACGAAAGGTGTGATTAAGAAACGTCAAAGTATGAAAGCTTCCAATCCAACATACCCGATAGAATTGGTAGAGATATCAAAGTTAATCAATAAGCGCAATGTGGCCGATATAAGGAAGTATAACATGGAGAAAATTGAGCATGCTGTAAAGAACAGGCGAAGCTTTAAAGCGATGAAGAAGAAACTGGGCATATGCAAAAAGCAGATGTATGCGCTGCATCCACACGACGAACCACGTGACCGTTCCGCGGCTCAGTCCGTGGTTCGTCGTGTGGATACAGCGCATACATCTGATTTTTGCATATGCCCAATTTCTTCTTCGTCGTTTTAAAGCTTCGCCTGTTCTTTCATCAGTCCAGAGCTCACGTTTCAACTTCATGTACAGTATACGCAGTACAGTATATGAAAGGTTACGAGACGCATGGCCCCCGGTTTGGTGCATGTGCAAAGCGCGAAACAGCCGACGTCGCAGAATGCATAATTAGAGCCACGCCAACGTGTTTCACTTCATATACAGGAGTACCACATCAGGATATATATTTAGGCATCATTTAAATTTTCCTACAGAGCACAGCATGATAAACTGACCGCGCACAGTTGCAGACGGAGCCAGGTGCTCAGTGTTTATGCCATCTCTTTTTCAGGACATAAGTTTCTCGGTCTTTTCACCGGTGTGTTCACTAGCTTTGTGATGTGGAGACTCGTGGTAGTGACCGCATTCCTATACTTACCTCAAAATAAATGCACTTGGCGCGTCCGCGCCAGCTAAGCTCATGCACATCGACTGGACAGTATTTCAACAACATACGGAGGAGGAGTGCAAGGAAGCCTTCACTGGCAGGTTAGAGGACACTATAGCAAATGCTATGACTGTTGATCCACATCTCGTCATCGAAAATACGCATTTACTCTGACGTCGAATTAGAACGATTACGTACTCTTCGGCGGCGAGAAGAAAAACGATACAGATGGAACAAGTGCTTAACTGATCTGAGAGCGGCTAGGCGTATGCAGAAAACAATCAAGCGAAGAATTCATAAACTGGCGGACCAGCGCTGGAAGTCTTTTTGCCAGCAACTGGATCCCCGGAAGCCTATGTCCCTCATCTGGCGGACTGTGCGGAGCCTTCGTATGTCTCCACAGCAAAGACAGCCATTCTGTGTTTTAGCTGAATATCAAGATCCTAAACAGATTGAGGTATAAACTTACTTCATAAAGAAAATTGCGGGTGAAACGAGTGCCTCCGGTTCCCAGCGTGTTCCTCCTGCCTCACGGGAATCAGCGACGGATGTCATTTTTTTCTCGTGAGGAACTCGGCTCTGTTCTTACAAGATGTAGGCGTTCGTTTTTACCGAGGCCAGATGGAATCACATACGCTGCGCTGTCCCATCGTGGCAACGACGCAAGAGAAGAGCTCCTCAAACATTATAGCTACCCTTGGCTCGACGGTGTTGTTCCACAGGAATGGAAATCTAGTCGGCTGATATCCCCTACTGAAACCAGGGAAATGTCCGCTCGAGCTGACATCCCACAGGGCAATAGCTTTGGCCAGTTGCGTGGGAAAGGCCATGGAAAGAATAGTTTTGACGCGCCTTGAGTGGTACCTCGAGCACTATACAATATACCCCAAAGCAATGGCCGGCTTTCGGCGGGGTCACTCCTCTATTGACTTCGTGTCCACGGTTCAACAACAGAAACGAATAAAACGGTGTTCAATGTTCGTGACACTCATTTTTGATGTCAAAGTTGCCTACGACAACGTGGCCCATGAAGCCATCTTTTATGCGCTGGAAACTGCGGGCATCGGTGGTCGGATGTTTGCGTGGATAGAGAGATCTGACAAGACAATTTTTTATTCAGTTTGAAGGTGACTCGACTCTAGCGTATTATACCCACCGTGGCGTGCCCCAGGGTGGTGTGCTGAACCCTATTTTGTTTAATCGAACACTCACCACCCTCCCAAAGAACCTCCCTTCCACCGTCCAGATATCAATGTACGCCGATGACATTTGGGCCTCTTCTGTGACGCGTCTCCAGGTGCGTGAAAGGCTTCAACGGGTAGCAACGATAACTTCGTCTTAGCATCAGAAGCAAGATCTCAGCGTTTCACCGGAAAAGTGCGCGCTAATGGCATTTACACGCAAATCTATGAATGCATACCGGCGGAGTGCATCGATGATTATAACATTTCTTACTACAAAACTTATCGTTTCTTTAGGGATTCTGATAGACCGCAATTTATCATGGAGTTCGCATTGCACCCTATTAAAAAAAATTAACATCCATTGCTCACTTACTCCGCTTTCTTGGTGGAAAATCATGGGGCTCGTCGGTACAGTCAGTGCTGCAGTTGTACATAACACTATGTTTAGGATTCATGCGGTACAGTACGCCCGTACTTTCAAACACGTGCAAGACTAATCTGCGTGCCCTCCAGGCAGTCCAGAGTCAGGCCCAATTCGCACATGCCTGAGCCTCTCTCGGAGCGCATCATTATTGGGAAAGATTGAACTCACTAAAGACCATCGGCTTTCGACGTATATTGCTCTAGACTCATTGCAATATGCACACACGACATATTTCAAGGGTTCCACAGCACCACCTTGCGCAGTTGCCTCTGTAGAGACCACATTCTGCATTTGCAAAGCTCATAGCAACACACCATTCATACATTCCAAAACAGTTTACTCCGGCAGCACGACCTCCGTCGCCACTGTGGTGCCTGTGGCTCCCATGGGCCATGTCTGCGCATTGCTATTCCGGAGATATCGAAGAAATCGAATTTATCAACGTCAGCCCTTCAGCAATTGATACTGTTCATGCTACACAATGACTGTTTGGACCGTACTCACGTCTGTACGGTTAGCTCGGTAACCCCTACTAGTCCTGCAAGCGCCGTCGTCGTTCCTGCGAGACAAGCAAATATTTACCGTCTAATATCGCATAAGACTGCCTCTACTGGAGCACAACTGGCCGCACTTCGTGCTGCTGTAAAGTATATCTCTGAACAAACTCCTCAAAAATGGGCCGTGTTCTGTTATTCTAAACCTGCCCTACAATGTCTTCAATAGGTCCTGAGGCGACCATGAGCAACTTGTAGCGGAAGTTTGACATCTGTACCATCAGGCATTATAAGAGGGTCACGAAATAATTTACCAGTGGATACCAGGCCATAACGGAATTGTTGGCAACGACTTAGCTGACGGTGCTGCTCAGTCGGCTCACAACAGAACCAACACTGTCGAGATACCATTGATAAGAGCCGACTCAGCAAGGCACCTTCGACTGATCACCCGAAACGTGACTAGACAATCATGGTCTACGCCTGGAGGCTGGACCGCACCACTTTGACCAGTTACTTCAACTGCAGATACCGTTCGGCTTTTACAAACGCCTATTGCCATCTCATCGGCACAGCAGACTCTCCAACGTGCGAGCAGTGCGGATGGGTTAAAACTATAGCGCGCATACTTTGTGACTGCCCTCAGTTTGAGCGTGAGCGTGCCGTCCTGGCTGCTACACTCCGCCGCTTAAACTCTCGCCCTCTTACACAAGTTAAGATTCTGGGCCTTTGGATGACACCTTCATCAGAAAGGAAAGTAGTGAAGGCGCTCCTTAAGTTTTGTTGCGAAAGCACCACTACGCCAGCCGCTTCGCCTTATCAGCGTGGCCGCTCCTTCTCCGTGGCGCCGACTTCACGAATGATATTGAGCCAAAAAGACACCTCTGGTGATAGCAACCACTTGGTAATTGCCACTCATGGACGAACGACAACAGCGAGTTGCCCGCATTGAAAGCTCTAGCTCCACATCCGGTTCAGCAGGGTTGAACCCCTCTAATTTTTTAAAGCACCCGGTGTTCAGTTCTAGACTTTAAGTGTACGCTCTCGGCGTTCTTTCTTTCTTTTTTCTCCCTTTGTTCCCCTCCTCACGTGTAGGGCAGCCTACTGAACATCGCCTATAGTTAACCTCCCTGCCTTTCTATTCTATTTCTCTCGCTCTCTCTTTTTTTTTTATGCGCCGCAGCCCCGATATTGTGAGACCAGGACTTGTGAGATCGAGAACGCTCAGAGAAGGCTTTATTATCTCCCGCGGCAAAGGCGTCACCGATGGAGAGTAAGGTAGGAGAGGATTATGAATATTTGCAGATGAAGATGGGGATTGACCCGTAATGCTTAGCATTGCCAAATGAAACCTTTTTTTTTTTTTTTGGGGGGGGGGGGGGAATCTGTTTTTCTTTTTTTTTTTAGAGAGAGAGAGAGAGAGGGAGGTAAAATTTAAGGAAATCTGCCGTGATTTATATGCACCTCTATAACGAATTACGCACACAGCAGTAGCAATGCATGAATGAATAACGCGGAAAGAAGGGCATTGTACATCACATCGCTTTTTTCATTGCCGTCACGTCGTTATTCTCGTTACAGCCAAGTTGCCGTTAGACGAATAATCTTTCATTGCGAGCGGCGGTTTTTGAAAACCTTAGTTACGTTTGGCTATTTTTTTACACTTTGCATTTAGATTAGAAGATGGCGGGTTGCTTCGATTGCTACACATGCCGCTTGTGTGGCTATAGCTAAGCTGACCTTAGGGAAGGTAGAACTGTTGACAGCAAGGCTAGTTTCAGTGCCTAAAATGGCAGCTCAGGCGAATTTTACATTTGCAGGTAAAGAGGGGCGACATTGTTTAGCTGCCTTTATTGCTTCTCTTCGTTCTTCAAGTAACAAAGCTTATGCAGAAGGTACAGAGCAGAAATCTGGAAGAGAGGGAACATGAACTGGCCATAGATCAGCCTCGGTGTTTTCCACGCGGACGTTTCGAATTCTATACCGAGGCGATAACAAGTTGTTTCGCGTTTGTCAAAGGCAAGTCCCCATAGAGCGAAGGAGTCCTTCGGCGCTGAGAGGGAGGGGTTGGGGGAACTACGATTACGAGGAAAGAAAGCAGCAACGTGCACTTATTGTATTCGAGCAACGTTTCCTCTGACCTTGCTTTTGTCGGCGTTGCGCGACTGATATTCCAGAGAAAAGGCATGAGTTCGTGGAGCGCTCGGCCCATCCCAAAGCGCGGAGGCATCCCCAAGGTGAGAGCACACACTGCATGCGCTCTCTGCATCCTGCCCCGCGATCTCAGTGTCTAACCCAGCACGAACGCAAAGCGAAGTTTCGATTTCAAACATTCAGTGCAGAGTGCATACTCATGAAAGGAGCGACTCACCTGATGAAATATTAGCGCAGTTCTGCCTCCCAAAAGCGCGCGCTCCGCGGAGAAGGGCCGAGAGTTTTGAACAAGCGCTCATGCGACGGCGGCTTCGCGACTGCATGCTGCGGCGTATGTATAGGAAACCGGAGCTCCAATTTGGCTGCTGTCCCTAACATGACGTTCGCTCGGCGTGTTCGCTTTTTTCTTTTGTCGCGGCCAGAGCCTCAAAGGGCACGTCGCGGTAAACAAGCATTCGATCGACAGCGCGCACGGACATCGATGACGACGGCAGCGGGAGCATCGCGGGTTTCCGTCGCGCGCTGACAGAGGCAATTGTGCGATCGCGGGGTGTTCTTTTTTTTGTTTGTTTGTTTCTCGCAGGGAGGAAGAAGAACCGTAGGGACCGGGCGACTGACTCGCGAGCGATCGTGCGTCTGAAGAAAGCGCGAAGGGGCAGCGGCGACGATAAAATCACGCGGCGCGACGAAGGCTTTTGTGCGGAGGGTGGGCCCAACTTAACAGAACGTGACTGGCGTAGTGAAGTGAGACCTATCGCGGCAGACGATCCACTTGACGAATGTAGGCCGTGCCGACAAGTTCGTGGAAAGCGGCGGCACGACACCGTTGCGCGCCTCGGGCCTTAGATTTGTTCTTATAGCTTCTTTCTCGCGCTGCGCCCCAAATGTTGTTTTCTGTCTGCTTTCATTTTTTTTTTCCCTCTAGAACTGAGCAATGGATACGTGCAGGTTGCTATCGCGTCATAGGCTGCGTCGCTTCCATGCTTTCGCGCAGGAAGCGACGCAGCCTATGACGCGATAGCAACCTGCACGTCTTTAATGTACGGCTCGCTGACTACGCGACTGCAAGTACGACTGAGCTACTGTGTAACTGAGACTTTTCAGCCTGTTGGGAAAAAAAAAAAAAAAAAAATCGATTACGATAAAGCTTTTTTTTGTCCTTGCGGTTCTTCACGGTTTTGTTTCTCCCTTGCGTGCGTATTGGCAACCGAATAACATTGGAAGTTCATAGTTATGTAGTACATGTCAGAAAAATAAGGCTGTGAGTGGGTGCAAGCGATCAAAATATTCTACGTCAGTTTATAGGGTGGGGCATCTCATAGAGTATATATTATTATTGAACGCATATACCTTATTCAAAAACGCATTGTGCTTGCAACACTCATACTTCATTCAAGGCGCCTGCGCTGTTGTCCCGACTAAAATGAAATAATATCTAGAAAGAAACAAAGCATTCTCCCAAAATTGAAATCTAGTGAATGTTATTAGTAGTTACGTAGTTTAGTGTTCTTTTATTTTTGTTTCGTTTACATTATTATTTAGTCGACATACGTAAATCGACCTTTAAAAAATTGCTTTTAACTCTAGTGGTGGGAATTGGAAAGTTGTCGAACGCCATGGAAAAGGTGCGATCCTCGTGTTTCATACAGGGTAGTTTAATTTAGCGTAGCCCTTTTAATTCAGCAGAAATGAAAGCCCGCGAATATATATATATATATATATATATATATATATATATATATATATATATATATATATATATATATATATATATATATATATATACCACGAGACAATGTGTTCCGTTAGGTTAGCAGCCGCTGGAACTTACCTATGCTCTTTTTCACAAGCTGCTCGCACGACTCGGAAAGGTAAGGGTGACTTGAGTAAACCACTACGACACAAAGTTATTGTGTCCCCACCACATTGAGATATAGTGTGCTTAACTGATACAGAAAACACAGGACAAGCTGAGAAGCAGCAGACAGACGCAGCACGCATACTTTCCAAGAATCGCTAACTAGTCCCCGTTCTTGCTTCATTAGCAGTAGGGTGGAACGAAGCCCTAATGCGCTTCCGGTATCAATTAACGGCCCAGCGTTTGAAAACGCGCCAGTAACGCAGGTGCAGACGGCACTTGTCGCTGCGTTATACACTGCGCCACGCGCGACGTCTGCATCTGCGTAATATCGATAAACTCTGTACAACCACGGCCGCTCGATGGATACTGCCTATTACAGGTCGGACCATTTTCATAGCGCTCGATAGCCTTTCTATTACCACTTCAGCGCGCAAACTATATTTTTTATGTCGGCTATGATCGGACGCCTTTCAGACAATATATACCGTTGACAGGCTGTCATGAAGCGCTGTTAATCCAATTACACGGACGTATCTGCCAGAACAGGGTCGCCGTCGAAAGGAATGTGCCTCTGCGTTCTGAATCCGACTATGATTATTAAAGTAGGAGTGTAGATAAAAATTATGGGCGAAACTTAAGCTCAACCCTAAAGGGGTCATGCCACGGTCATCCAATATATTACAGTTTTGTAGTCTGGCAGATAATACTGGACATTATTACTCTAATTCTGACATTTGAGCGCCCTAGACGCATTCCTTATTTCAAAATAAATGGCTGAAGTTGACACCGCGATGCTCCTCCCACCAGCAGCGATCGCCATGTTGAAATGCTTGGTGACGTCACAGAGCGACACCGGCCATCGAATCGTCTGCTGCAATGCCGGTGCCGAAAGCTGCCGATACACTGTACTGTGTTCGCGCTTGCTAGCATGACTCGCACTAAGTGTACTCAGCATTTTTCTGAAAACAGAACACAGACTGTAGCGATGCGCGATTTAGTTCTTGCCCAGGCATCCACCTTCGGCGCAACAGCCGCCATCGTCCCATGGCAGCACCGAATGCCCCTACCGCCGTAAACATAGCCGCGCCGGGAATAATAATAGCTCTCGAAAAAGGAATTTCAAAAATGAATTGTGAAATGCCGACCCATACGGTGAGAGCTTTTGCTCACCGGGCGCGGTGCCCGTGTTGTTGTACGCTCCGAAAGTAATAATTTCCTTTACTACGAAACAGTGGAGCTGATGGGATCGAGTGGTCCATTTACTAAAACACCTCGCTGATGTTTTACAAAGTGCCGTCCGGTGTGGTTTCGATGCGAAATCAGGCCTTTAAGGAGAAGCAGACGGCAGAGCGCCGTCGTCCTTCGCGCTCGCGGGCGCCGTTGCTGTATAAAGCTGTAAGTCTCATGGGTCTTATGGGCGCCGGT
This sequence comes from Amblyomma maculatum, assembly GCF_055883805.1. NCBI lineage: Eukaryota > Metazoa > Arthropoda > Arachnida > Ixodida > Ixodidae > Amblyomma > Amblyomma maculatum. The sequence continues at coordinate 248,027,040 of NC_139344.1, forward strand.
GCTGTTCGTGAGCTTATTGTCTGCTTTCATGATGCGGCTAGGGCCAGGCTTGGGCCTGAGAACGAGCACCGAAAACGATGCTGCTAAGACGGGACGGCCGGGGTATTGGGTGCCTCGATGTAGTGCGCCGCGCCTATATACATCGAGCGCTGTCGGGCGGCACTATATACATTACGCATTTATTGTGTTGCTTTTGAGATGTGTTTCAGTGTACAATGTGTACGGTGTTCGAGCGGGCCAGCTCGCGCGCCTTTCGTACTTGAGCGCCGACGTGCACCTGAACCCCGGCCACACATGCCGTTATTCCCATTAAAAGGGCTAACAGAGGTCGACGAAAAGCTCAGTTCGCGATAACCTCGGTAAGCGGCGTGACTGCTGTTTGGCCGACATTATCGCGGCTTCGAGTAACCGCGGTTGACGCTGCTCGTGCACAGAATATGCAGCAGACGACGCGGTGTCAGCCTATGTCGTCACCGGCTGCGCCGGTTGCCAGATCAGCAAGTTGTTCACAAAGAAACGAAAACACTGTCTTTAAATATCTGCATCTCCGATGCAGCTGAAGCTTTGAGGCACAGTTACTTGACACATCAGGAATAAGATGCCAGGAATAGTTTATATCCCAAAATTGGCACAATGACCTCTTGAAGGGTATGACGCGATAGCATATGCTCTACCAGCCCATATATAAAGCTTCGCTCTAAACAAGCCATGTGAGCGTACTGCACGTGGCCTATGGGTGAATGCAACGGTCGTACGAGGAGCTCCGACTATGAGGATACTATACGTGACAGAGTTAATGACTCGCGTCTGCGCACTCAGACCCCTGTGTTTGCTTCACTGTTATTTCGCGCAAACTCTTCAGAATACATTCGTTAGCTACCAAATTATGAGAAAAACTTCTAAGGCCACCCGACATCAATATAACGCGCAGCTTAACCAAGCCGTACGAGCATGCCTGCGTGGCTTAGGGATAGTGTGTCCGACTAGGGATACGAGGGAGCTGGGGATCGAATTCGGTTCCTCTCACCCTGTCGTCAGAAAGAAGCCTGAGTGGCACCACCCGCCAACGTACCCATGTCACGTGGTCTCTTGACGTTACCCATCCCAGAGCCCATCCAGCTGCCGGCAACCGCCAGCTATCACCTGCCAGAGGCATGATCACGGTCGAAAAATACAGCGCAATAAAGGACAAGGATGAAGACGCATGGGACACACGAGCGCTGACTTGCAACAGTTTATTTCGAGCCTCGGAGACGGGTATATATAGCTGAAAAAAAGCCAACATCACACATGCGCAGTAGGCGAAACATTCATACCTCGTCGTAAGTATACCAGCTCCTTACGAGAGCGATAGAAGGCTCGGCCATGCAAGACCCACCCAGCCGATCTAGGTATCATCTCGGCTTCTATAATCTCTCGCGTCAGTTGACAGCGGTTTTTGGCAATAACAGAGCATTGTTGGTACGCAGGATGGCACATATGGACATTTCATCTGGACCATTTTGATTCCCATTTTCATCTATACTGTTTTATTTACATTTACTGCAGTGTACATACAAAAGTCTCCCCGCTGTTCAGACACATTGTTACAATGTTCTAGGATGCATTCGTTCAAGCACCTACAGCTTTGCCATATAGCTCGGCCGACCTCTCCACCTTTCTTCTCATTAAATTACTCTCTCTCTTCCCACATTTAAAAGGGATGCTGTAAACCATTGAATGCGTACATTCCACAAATTTTGTTCGGTGCTTCTTCTTGCAATTAGGATTCCTCGAACCACCGTGCCTCGTCAGTCTGCTGCCTTCATCGCAAGCGCAGTCTGCAAAGCCCGGTCACTTTCATTCTGCATTCGAAACAAGATTCTACCACAGGCTGTACGCGCCTTTTTTGGAGGGTTCCTACCTTCTGCTAACCACACGGAAACCGGATCTGCAGAATCCAGAGGTCTGAATGACTACGCCTAGCTCGTCTCCACAGGAGACTTCACAACTCAGCACCGCGGGTAACCGCGGGGGACCCGTCCACCGCTCGGAAGCGACTCCGTGAGTTTTCTGTCCTGATCGACCAAGCCACTGAGCACATCTGGCAGCTTCAAGCTAGGCAGCTTCGTCGAGCGCTCCCTGAGAAGCGCTCAGTGTCACATGGTACTGTACATGTCCCTGAACAACTCAGCTTGCCTCAAGACGTACAGAAGGTGCTCGCACTGGGACCGAAGTTCGAGTCGAAGAGAGGACAGCCCCGGAGCATGTCTCCCTAGATCGACAAGTGTCTCGGCGTGCCTCCGCTGAGGATTCCCTGCGCTGTGTGTCAGACGGATGCGTTGCATCACTGCAAGCAACCGAAGGTACCAGTTAAGCGCGTTTTTGAAAGATCATCACGCTCTTTGCCCATGCTGACAAGGAGGGAGGTTGCGCTGTGCTGGTGGAGGGCGTTTGTTTTTACTGCAGCCGCCTACCAAAATTTAACACAACCAGGGACTCCGGAACCAGGGGGGGGGGGGGGGGAGAAGGGGAGGGGGGCGAAACTTTTATTCCGAGGGGGCGGGCGCCGCCCTCCCCTCCCCCCCCCCCCCCCACCTTCCCTCTGCTCACACTAAAATCACTTTTATGAGCGCTCAATTTCTAGGACGATAAAATGTAGACTGTGTTGTAAATGAGCTAGCATGGACTGCCACCATTTTGAAAACTTTTTCTTTGCGTGAACTAAATTAATACTCTCCAAAAAAAAAAAACAAGTGTTGAATGACTGACCACAGCTGATGAGCAAGAACCAGGGGATATACTTCTTTGAACTGAGTTTTTTTTTATATATATATTTCATACCAAATTAAGGCCCTTTTTCATTTCTTTGCCCAAGTTTCGTTAGCTGGCTTGAAAGTTGACAGATGGCAAGAATAGGGCACCCTTGAGCCAACAACCCAATTTCTTCTCGCAAAGAATCTGAAGGCAAGTTGTTGGAACCCTTAAACAACCTTTTGTTGGCTCCCTAAAGTTATGTATTCTCTTAAACCAGCTTTTCGATTGCTTGAACTTGAATCATGTTGGTAATTTTGAGTTAACGAGTATTTTGAAAGTATGAAGTGCTATAGTGTTTTAGAAGGCTTGAACAATTCATGGCCTCATTCTTCTTTAGGGGTAAAACATATGCTTTCAAATTGCGTAAAACTAAATTTACAAGGTGTAAATTTGGGGCTAAATTTAATTAAAAATTAAGATAAAATAATAAATTAACAGTAAAACAAAATTAAAACAAAATAAACAAAACCAAAATTACCTGAAAAATAACAATTATGACCTGACAAAATCCCCCCCCCCCCCTCCCCCCTACTAAAAAAAAACAGTTCCGGAGTCCCTGAACATAACCAAGATTTTTCGGTATGTTGACGATTTCTTAATTTTTCTTGACTACAGTTCGGACTCATTTGAAGACCTAGCTGCTAACACTAACCTTTTTACGCTCAGGCTTTACACCTCTAGAACTAACACACGAGATGCCTTCTGACGACAGCGTTATATTTCTGGATATCAGGCTTTTATTTCCTAACGCACTGATCTACTGGAAGTATGAACCCCGATCTAATAAGCCACTGCTACCATTTGGGTCTGCTCATTCTAAACTTGTAAAGAGAGGTATTGCGGGGCTGTGCTTAAGAAACTCTCTCTGTAAATCTTGTCCTGAACTTATTGCTGTGATCCCATACATAAATGGCCTATCTCATCGCCTGAGTAAGATCGGTGAACGAGGGAACATGAAAGTTATTTTTTCTGCCCCCGATAAGCTGCGAAAATTGTGCAGACTGACAAGGCCCGGTGGTTCCAGAAATCCTAATTGCAAGAAGAAGCAACGAACAAAGTTTGTAGAATGTACGCATTGAATGGTTTACAGCATCCCTTTGAAATGTGGGAAAAGCTATGCATATAGGGCAAAGCTGTAAGTACTTGAACGACCGCATCCCAGAACATTGTAATAATTAATATGTCTAAACAGCGAGGAGGGTTTCTGGATGTACTACAATGCAGGAAATGTAAACAAAACAGTATATATGAAAATGGGAACCAAAACGATCCAGATGAAATGTACGCGTGCCAGCCTGAGTACCAAGAATGCTCTGTTATCGCGAAAAACCTCTGTCGACTGACTCGAGAGATTATAGAAGTCGAGATGGTAGATCGGCTGTGTGGATCTTGCGTGGCCAAGACTTCTATCGCTCTTACTCGTAAGGAGCTGGTGTACTTACGTCAATATATGAATGTTTCGCCTACTGCGCATGTGTGATGTTGGCTTTTTTCAGCTATATATATATACGGCTGTGAGACTCGAAATAAACTGTTGCAAGTCAGCGCTCGTGTGTCCCATGTGTCTTCATTTTGTCCGTCCATCTTTGCGCTGTATTTTTTTATCATAGATAACCACCAGACTGCTACGGCATGCTCACGACGCCGACACTGGATTTTCTGGAGAACAGGTCTTTTAAAGCTATCGTTGAAGCATGGCTTGCCAATGATAGCCAACATTGTCAGAGCGACGCCGGACCTGCCTTCGTGGCCCATAGCGATAAAAAGGGACGAGCTGAGAGGATAGAAATGTAGGAAGCTCGGCTATCTGGTAAGCATTCGACAAAAGGGTGCTAAAGCACAGACACAAATAAAGGTTTCTCGGGAATCCTGTGGCTTCTTTTTTCGTTTCCGACATTTTCCCTGTTCCTTATGATGGAAAGCTCGACAGATTCTTTGAAGGACACCATAGGTGGCTGATGAAGCGAGAAACGTTAAGGCAAGGGGGTAAAGGTGAGGTCAAAAGAAGTTCCCCCATGTACTGCCGCCATTATCAAACTCATCACCATGGCAAAGCATAGTTTTTCCTCGCTAAGTCAAAACTGAGCAAGGTTTGGACTGGAGTTTTATAAACGCGAAGAATAGATAACATAGTTTTACAAAATTTTCATGCGTTTTTCAAGTTTCAAAACACTTTTCAGACATTGTTTGGAGCATGAGGAATTGATGTAGGACGACTGTGAACCATGTTCCCGAACAGATGCTCTTTGAGTTTCGGTTAGAAATTTCCATTTTCGAGTGCCGCTTCACTTGCAAATTTCATGAAAGATTTCACCTTCCACAACAAGAGATATGCTTGAACTATGGGGTGCAAGGCGTGTGAACGAAAAAAAAATCCCTGAGACGAATGACACCAAGCGAACTGAATACTTTAATTCGCTGATTTTCTCACAGGAACAGCTGGACAAGTGGTTCAGCGCCACCGGTACTTAGACCAGAACACGACGCTGCTCTACTCACAGTATTCTCAGCCGTCATTTATGAAAGAACACAGAGCAAATAACGTGAACAGTAAACACACGCGAGCACACGTTGACGTTTGCTGTACGCAGCGCTGGCCATCCAGAATAAGCCAGGCTGGGCCACTACTACGGAATTCGTCAGCGATGTTTCGTTGTTGTTGTTTTTTTCTATATTGTGTTCGCTTTCTTGTGCCCAAAGTGCAACTTTTTTTTTTTTAAATCCTTGCACACCCATTGTGTGCCACAAGATTGGCGCAATGCAGTAGTAATTCGGGTGTTTAAAGGGGGCAACTGAAGACTTTTAAATAGCTACCGCCTAATATCTCCTACATCGATTTCTTGTAAACTTCAACACTATAGCCAAACGGGCGAGTTGGTGGAACATATTGAATGGAAAACAGCGCAAGAGACAAACACCAAAACTTATGGAACATATTAGCGAAGCACATTTTTCATCACCTAGAAACAAGCTCTGTACTTTTTACCCTCACCAACACGGATTCAGAGCAGGCCTTTCCACCACTACGCAACTCGTAGAGACAATTCATGATTTGGTAATGACGATTGATGTGAAGCAGCAGATTGACGTAATCGCTGCAGATTTCGCCAAAGCGTTTGATAAAGTGCCGCACAATAAATTGGTCTTAAAACTGGAAAGAGCTGGAATTAATACGAATATAGAAAAAATGGATTAAAGCACATTTATCGAATCATAACCAGGTTGTCAAAATTGATGGTCATGTGTCCGGCTCACTGGCAGTATTTTCGGGAGTTCCGCAGGGTTCTGTTCTGTAACCGTTGTTATTTTTGGTGTATATTAATGATATCTCTGCTGTCATGGAACCAAATGTACGACTATGTTTACGGCCAGAGCGATAGACGGCGTTAATGTCGTATTCTTGGAGCCTCAAGGCCCAACGGGCCAGTTGGCCGGAAGGGTCTTTCAAAGACAACCAGCAAAGGGAGTGATGATCGGTGACGACATAAAAAAGCGGCCATACAGTAAAAATGGTAGGGGTAACATTAAGAGATAGAAAGCGTGCAGAGTGGGTCAGAGAAATAACTCAAGTTAACGACATTCTAGTGGAAATTAAGAAGAAGAAATGGACATGGGCAGGACATGTAGTGCGAAGAGAGGATAACCGATGGTCGCTGAGGGTAACAAACTGGATTCCAAGGGAAGGAAAGCGTAGCAGGGGGCGGCAGAAAGTTAGGTGGGCGGATGAGATTAAGAAGTTCGCAGGGGTCAAGCGGATGCAGCTAGCACAGAACCGGGTTAAGTGGAGAGATATGGGAGAGGCCTTCGCCCTGCAGTGGGTATAATCAGGCTGATGATGATGATGACAGTAAGTAGGGGCGAAATTTGGCTATTGCCCAGAGGACAGCCAAACACTCTTTCTTAGGTGAAGGTGGGCATTTGACCTCAAAAACCTCGACCTCACCTCAAACTCAAAAAATATTTGGCGACCTCACTCAACCTCAACCTCATCAATTGAGGTTGAGGTCCCCCAGGCGACCTCACCTCACTTTTCAGGTGACCATTGGCGACCTCACTCAACCTCACCTCAAACTCAAAATGTGAGGTTGAGGTCGGACGCTCGACCTCAAAAAAAAAAAAAAAAAAAAAAAGAAAAGAATCATTAAATTAAAGTTAAAGCAAATACAGATTTCTCGGTAATCCTGGGGTATATAGGCTAGCCAGAATTTTGTCTTATGAAGGCTGTATTTTACTCCTAATTTTGTACAACAATTAATATCCCGGATAAAAGCAGAAAAACTCCGGACACTACCATGTCCAACTCTGCACTTAACTGGCAATCCTCTCGACCTCCTCGCCTACTCTTTTGTGGTCGGTTTAATCTAAGGCCTACATGGGTACCACGTTACTACGCATAGGCCCATAATGCAATACGAAGAGTTTATCCCATCTGACCCACGTGAATAAGATTCGTATTAGAAATAAAACAAGTCAGTTCTTACTATAAACTGAAAAGACAAATGCTGTTGACCCTAGTGACGACGACAACAATGACGATATGCTCTTATTCTTTTCATGCCACATAGCGCTAAACAGACAGGGGCACAGCGAGACACACGGGACGGGCGCTTTTTTTTTAGCGCCCGCCCCGCCCCGTATGTCTCGCTGAGTCCCTGTCTGTTTAGCGCTATGTGGCAAGAAAATCGACACCAACTCGCCCAAGCTTCAATCCTTGCTCTTTTTCTTAATTCTAAATAAAAATTGATGATTGCCGAGCTTTTTTTTAATACACTATACATTGTCTTACGCCAGAATACATTAAATTAGGAAAAAAATAAGAATAAAGTCGTGCCATCGTTGGTATGGACGTTTGTTTCCGACAAAAACTGTCTATAAAGCAAGTCATCCATAATAACGAGTCGTGAATAAAAACGAAAAGTATATAATTGAGAAAAAAATATAATTAATGGCTGCTGTTTTAATTAATTTGGGTATTTAAACACAGCCGAGATGTCGATGCTACCCTCTTCTCCATGAATCCGTCGACCCGAAACGTCTTGTCTGTTCTTAAACCTTGTCAGCCATCCTCTTGAGTAGCTGAAGCCAGTAACGTCTAGACATAGCGTAGGATAATATTTCTCAGTAAACATCCCCCTGTTTTACTGAACAAAAATTCCGCAAGTCATCACAAGTAAAACCTATCAAGACGGAGGAGAAGCACCCATAAGTTGCCGAGGCAGCGAGCCTTCTTTTGAAGCATTTCGTCGCTCACGACAGCACCATTCGCGTGCACATTCCCGAACCACGTTAACAAGGCTGACTCTCTTCGAACTGTGCTTGGCTCTGTCGGACTGTGGCTTTCGCTGCGATGCCGACGTTGAGCCATTTATCGGAGTCCTGTAGTATCGATGCTACCGTCGACCTGACGAGGCTGAGGCCTAGTTGAACTTCGGTCCAGTCTTTCACGGCTTGGATTGACTGAGATGGCTTTTGCCGCTTGTATTCACAGATTTCCCGCTTCGCGCCTAAGTTCAGCTCCATTCTTTTGCGTTTAACTCCCGCCATGCCAAAAGTCAGACAAAAGTTGAGGGTTACAGGCATCTGCTTCTTTGCACTCTTTTTCCCTATAGTTAACCTCCCTGACTTTCCGTTCTTCTGATTCTCTCTTTTTTGCCTTGTACTGTTCCTGTAAGGAAACGAGGGAGTCAAGCTGGCAGGCTACTATACAGAGGGCTATCAAACAGCCCTTTCCTGTGCCGTTTTTATGTGTTCCTATGAAACAAACACTGCAAGCTGAAGTACAGTTTAGAACGACGGCTAGCCGACTACGAAGAGCTCAGACCTTGTCAAGGCTGCATCGTTGACTCGAGGCGAAGCCGACATGCGGATCGCTGTGGTGCAAAATGTGGTAGTTCGGCAGCGCAACAGTGACGAAAACCAGGAGCATGAGAAGGAACGGCGTCCAGGACGGGACGCCCGGTCCTGGTTGCGTGCTCGTCGCCTTTCTTTTGTCGCTCTACTTCCTGAGTGTGTCTTAACCCTGGAACACACTTTGTGTTCTGCATGGGATAGAAAAACTTCAGTTCCCACCCCCAATTTTGGCGCTTGTCTTTCTTCTTATTGTTTCTTTCTTACGCTTTTACCGCCCTCTCTTCTGTTCACGTTCAGCAGAATTTATTGCGACCACATGTTGCTGTTTTCCCGACTGCGGCCTCTCGTAGCGGCGCTGCCGCTGCACCCAGAAATCTCCCGGTTCCCTCCTATTGGGGTCTTTCTTAGTTAGCCGACCCTCGGTTTGCTGTGTACGATCCCTGCCATCCACCCTCCTTTTCTCCTCTTCCTCCATTCCTTACCGCTCTTGCGCCCCCCCCCCCCCCCCGCCCCTCCCCTCCTAAAATGACGACACGCCCGCTTTGGTTCTTTCCAACTCCACAGGACTGGTTCAGGCATCCGACCGTATCGGCTGTCGCATAGGTTCCCGGCCTGCGCCCCCGTTCGGACTCCCCTGCTTTCTTCGAACGATGTCCATATTAACGAGACAAAAATACATGGGCCGAATAGGCTGTGTGCATTCATCCCCTGTCCATTGTTCAGAAAGCTAGTTTCTATATTAACGAGGCATAAATACATTGAAAAATCTTCGCCCCCAGAAAAACTGTCCATAATTCGGGTCCTCCATATTAACGGATGTCATATTAACGGGGCACAAATTTTTCATAATAGCCACTCATGAAACGACTTGTGAAGACTAAATCCCCAACGAAATAAACAAAAGAGGAAAAGACAGCAAAACACCAATTAATCATAAAACTCGGCCAACGCCGAATAAACCTTCAGAAAATTTCGAAGAGGAATGCTGTTTATCTTATGAGGTCCCAACCGGCCACTCCTGGGCGTTTGTTTATAATTCTGTGATCCCGTGGCGTATTGCAAGAATTAGCGAAATTGCTTCTTCGAACACCACGCTTATATTAAAAAATTACAAGAGTCGGAACTGCTAGGAAAGAGGGTTAAACGTGAACCACTTTGCTGTCGCGAACATCGGCTCGCCCTTCAAATTTCGCCGGAGCAAAATGTCCAACTCCCACCCGCCTAAAAAAACAAAACAAAAAAACACGCGATATAAATACTTGTACGTCCGAACTGAATAATGGATGCCATTTCGCCAACAATTCTGAGACGAGCTTCTTTGTGGTATTCACTTGTTTTCCTTTGAAGACTGAACTAATAAACTGCACGGTGGTGTCTCCGAAGCTGCTTCGCCGCATGCATCGTACGTGAATCTAGAGAAACCGTTTCCCCGTTAGTGTCGTATAGTTACAGCACATAAACGTAAAATAAAGACAAGAACAACAGAAAGGAGGCGAGCAAGCGGCCCGGAGGGACCACGCTCCTTGCTGTGCACGCGCTCCTCTCTTCGCCGTCCGTCTCCATGGCATCTGGTTTTGCTCGTACAGTGAATGCCGAACTGTCACCAATACACACCAAAAGGCAATGGCGCATGTGTGCCAGCTCCGCTTTCAGAGACTAGATCGCGCTTTCCAAAACTTGCAAAAGAAAAAGAAAAAAAAAAACTCAATGACCGCGCCGGTAAGTGGAGAGGAGGGTTGTGCTATGGGCCTCTGAAAAGATGCCAAAGAAAGAGCCTAATGTGAAGGAAGAAGCCTGTTCTCTTTTCGGCAGCGTACGAACTTAATTGACATACAAGAAAATATAGATAAAGAAATACCATGTTGACGAAAGTAATAACAAATGTCGCACACTAAAAACAGAAGAGAACTGCGCTTCCCAGAGCGTATAGAAGGCTTGAGACATCGACTTAGTACTGCATTCCTAAGTGCTAGCATGTAATTGGTTTCATTCACGTATATCTAAATTGATTTTTAAAGAAAAAAACAAATGTCTGAAAAAATTATTCCGACATCTGGCCACAAAAATTTTCATCCGATTGATTTGTCCGTCTCGAGCAGACGGGAGCACAAAAAAGACACGCTCAGTTCGCCACACCAATTCGTCCGTCTAGACACCAAAATGTCGAGCCGGAAACCATCTCAATACTTTCTAGCTCATAAAAAGATGTAGGAGAACGCTTTTCCTTTTTTTTTTTTTTCTGCGCCTGAATAAGAGATTTCAAGAGAAACCTGATATTATGAAGTTAAGAATCCCTTACTCTCCTCCTTCCTCCTGCATTGCTTGATTTCACTACAATTTGAGAGAGAATCAAATGACCTTAGCGGTGCAAGAACTTTTTGTTTTTCATTGGGCTTTACTGTATGCAAGCCCCATATATTTTTTGTCTCTTCTATCTCGGCAAATAGTTAACATGCGCAGGTTTCTTTCCTGTATATCAGCTGCGTCTTATAAGCTGTGCCGTCCGTTTCATCCTGTTGCACGTTTTGCCGCTACACTAGCACCTTCATCCCATTTCAGTTGTTCGGGGCCACCTGTGAATCTATTAGAAGAAACAAGCAGCACAAGGCCAAAGAGAGGTTGTTCTGGAGAATACAAGAATATAAATTTACAGGACCGGAATATAGAACGATGACGTACAATTCGAAAGGGAGGACTTTGATAAAATGCTCAGATGGTATTGTTCTGGTTTTCCTGGTTTGGTCATGTTTTCCTTTCTTTTTATATCTGTAAGTATCACGTGCTCTAACCATTTCGCTGCACCATTTTCTGTTAAGTTTCCGTGTAATGTACAGCGGGGTCCTTTATCGAATGTAAGGCAGCAGCCGTGACGTTAGCTCCAAAAAACGGGCATGCACACTACAAACAGGTCTGCTTCGCGCCGTCTGCGCAAAGACAGTTTGCTTCGCTTTTTAGTTTGCTTGTTTCTTTGCGGCATCCGACAAAGGCACCCCGGTTCAACGTGAGTTATGTGCTTTGCGCGCTCCTGGGTGTTTGAGCCTGCGGAAAGCATCGGCACAAACAAGTCAGAGAAAACAGGGATGGCGGGGGGGGGGGGGGGGGGGGCATGAGAAGTCCGCGAAGTAAAAAGAAATATCTCCTTCTAAGAAGACCAGAGGGAAGCGTCCTCGGGCTGCGGACATTACGGTGGAATGCCGAAAGCTGGGCAGGGGCTGCGACATCCGGTCGTCCGAACGGGGGGTAACCAAACACCGAGAGTCGGCGGGCACACCGCGGCAGTACGCTCGAGCTCCGCGTCAAAAGGGGCGCTCTTCGAAGAAAGCCGCGGCAACAGCAAAAAAGCCTGGACCTCACAATTTCGACCTCACTCAACCTCAAACTCACGAGTGAGGTTGAGGTCCAATTTCGTGACCTCACTCAAAAAATTTCGAGCTGTCGCCGACCTCACCTCAACCTCACCTCAATCCGTGAGTTTGAGGTCATTTTGAGGTTGAGGTCGACCTCATGAGGTCGAAACCTCATGAGGTTGCCCACCTCTGCGACGGAATAGTTTGCTTCAGCCTTTGTGATCCGGCTGGCGTAAGCGACAACGTACTCGTCAAAGGCCTTTCGCAGAGCGAATACTGCACAGAGACCGATGCCGCTGACGTCAGTGTGGATTTCCGTGTGGGAAGAAGGGCCGAAATGACGCAGGATTGGCGGAGTCGTCACCAGGCGGCGGAGTGTCACGAAGGCTTCATCACAGTGTGGAGACCAGGCTGAAAGGTACTGGCTGGAAAGAAGCTTGATCAGAGGGTCGATGATAGTGGCGAAATCGAGAACGAGATGGCGGAAGTAGGAGCAGAGGCGGACGAAGCTGCGTTCTTTCACAGTAGTTGGCTTGGGATATTCTGCCACAGTGCGCAATTCTGCCGGACCGGGAAGAACGCCATCCCTGAAGACGACATGTTCGAGAATGGCGAGCTGCTGAGCTCCGAAACTCTTTAAATTTAGTTGGGAGTTCAGTGTCGGTCAGGCATAGCGGAACAGTCTCAATAGACGCTGGAGGTGAGATGAATAATCCGGGGAAAAGATGACAACATCGTCCAGATAACAAAGGCAAGTGTGCTATTTTGGCCCTCTGAACATGGTTATCCATCGGCCTCTGCTCCTACTTCTGCCATCTCGTTCTCGATTTCGCCACTACCATCGACCCTCTGACCAAGCTTCTTTCCAGCCAGTACCTTTCAGCCTGGTCTCCACACTGTGATGAAGCCTTCGTGACACTCCGCCGCCTGGTGACGACTCCGCCAATCCTGCGTCTTCTTCACACACGGAAATCCACACTGACGTCAGCGGCATCGGTCTCGGTGCAGTATTCGCTCTGCCGAAGGCTGGCTTTGACGAGTGCGTTGTCGCTTACGCCAGCCGGATCACAAAGGCTGAAGCAAACTATTCCGTCACCTAAGAAAGAGTGTTTAGATATATCCTCTGGGCAATAGCCAAATTTCGCCCCTACTTATTGTATGGCCGCTTTTTTATGTCGTCACCGATCATCACTCCCTCTGCTGGTTGTCTTTGAAAGACCCTTCCGGTCAACTGGCCCGTGGGGCTTTAAGGCTCTAAGAATACGACATTAACGCCGTCTATTGCTCTGGCCGTAAACATGCCCATGCTGATGCCCTCTCACGTTCTCCCCTGCCGTCTGAAGCCACTCCTGCTATATCCGTCCTGCATCCCACCGACATGCCCATCGATATGACTTCTGAGCAACGCAAAGACGCATGGATCGCTTCATCTTGGATTTCTTATCTGACCGACCATCACGACCTCCCTGCCGCGCTCTCCGTCACCAGTCTCACCATATTTCGCCATCAGAGATGAGCTCCTATTCCGTAGGAATTGCCTCCCGGATGGCCGAAAGTGGCTGCTTGTTATTCCGACCCACTTGCGCTCTGTAATTTGCTCCCAATACCACGACGATCCCCAGTGTGCCCATGCTGGCTTATTGAAAACCTTCACTCGCCTGCGACAGCAGTGCTACTGGCGTGGCATGTATCGTTATGTTCGCTGGTTCATTCAGTCTTGCTCTGAATGCCAGCACCGGAAAACAAACCGTCTCGCCAGCCCGCCACTCTTCTGCAGCTGCTTACCTGCCCAGCCCAGCCTGTTGAGCGTGTTGGAATTGACCTGTACGGCCCTCTTCCTAGCACTTCAACAGGCAATCGCCTGATCATCGTTGCTATTAATCATCTCACACGCTACGCGGAAACGTCGCCTTTGCCATTTGCTACAGCCCCCGACATTGCCTCCTTCATACCATTCTTCTCCACGGGGCTCCCAAAGAGTTGCTGAGTGACAGAAGTCCCACCTTCCTCTCTGAAGTTATCGAAGCTCTCCTTCGAGAATGCAAAATCGTTCACCGCACCACCTCCGCGTACCATATATCCGCAGAAAAATGGCATGGTTGAGCGTTTCAACCGCACCATATGGGCGACTTGCTGGCAATATATATTGCTTCCAACCACTCCAACTGGGACCGCGTTTTTCCATTCTGCACCTATGCATATAACTCTTCCACTCACGCAACCATCGGATTCTCGCCATACTTCCTCCTGTACAGCCGTGAGCCCTCTTGTATCATAGACACCATCTTCCCATGCCGACCGGATTCTTCCGAATTCACCAGTTTCCAAAGCTGCAACTTATGCTGACGGATGCCGCCAGCTTGCTCGGCCCTTCACTTCGCACGTTCAGCGGCAGCAGAAAACCACCCGAGATCCTATCTACACTTTTTCCTGCTTACCGTCCACACTCTTTAGTCTGGCTATCGGTGCCTTCCTCCAGTCCCGGCCTTTCCTCAAAACTTCTCAGCAAGTACCAGGGCCCCTATTGTACTCGTAAGCACACATCCCCCATCAATTATCTCATCAAACCCCTTACGCCGTCCACTGAACACCGTCGCCGCAACCGTGAAATAGTACACAGTAACCGCCTGAAACTTTACTACGATCCTGCCATCGTCCCATCGCCATAAGCAGCCAGGATGGCGCCTTTTCGCCCGGGGAAGTTGTAGGACAAACACACGTCTCTGCAATGTTCAGAACAGTACAACGCTCGCGCCGACGCTCGTGCGTGTGCTCAAACAAGCTACGCTTGCTACGACTGATTTCGGGACGTTCTGTGCATTGCCCGTGGCGTAGCGCCTTGTACAAGGTCCTTTGTTACAGGTTTATGCTTATGCATAAACTTGTAATTTATGGTTTCCTTTTCGAAAAAAAAAAAAAAGGAGTAACCAAGCTGCATGGTTTGCTTCCCAGTCGTATCGTGGGGCCCTTCCACAAAGCGTAAAAAGTCTGGAAATGCGACGGTAGGGATCCGCTCGAGGGGTGTCTTCACTTCATTTTATTACAAAGACCCTCACCCCAGTTCGTGGGTGTTACGTAAAGGGTGGGCACAGGTATGAACACATTATACATAAAATAAACAAAAAAAAAACTTATATCCTCGCCCAGGATGCCCGATCTGTAACAACGAAGATGTCGAGGCCGACATCCACCACTTGCTGTGGGACTGCCCAGCACTCAAGCCAACACGAATCCGGCACCTGAGCATAGCTGGCCTTTCAGCAACCAACCCTGCCTCATACGTCACTTGGACGTAGGGACCTCATCATCGCTCACTTCTGGACTTCATAAAATCAGCCAACCTTTTTCCATTCATTTAATCATTTATTCATCCTTCATCTCATAACCTACTGATGCCCTGAGGCAATAAATATCGACTAAAAAAACATATTATTGGTTAAATATGGCAGTTATACAATTACAAAATGTGGATAGACAGGTGACTGCGGCAATGACGTGTGGATGACCATTCCAGTCTACGGCTCAGTGAGGAAGGAAAAGAAAGGCGCGAATACTCCGCTGTATACGACCGCAAAACATGCAGCCTGGTTGTTTTGTAACGAAAGCTACAACAATAGGCTATAGTAGAAGCGAGTTTCACCGTGCTTGTCCGAGGCCACAATTGCGCCTGCGCCGTAAACATGGCAACCAGCTGCGCCGTTCCAAAGATGTTCCGCCAATGCGCCATGCCACTACTGTTACTATGGCAGCGCTTGGCGTGTTGGGACATGTCTGGGCAGACAGTGATGCCATCTACATTGAGCCATTAATGAGATCAGCACTGTAACCATGACTATGACTATGTAGCGCACAGCGACGCTGTAAAGCGAAGGTGCTAAGATCGGCGTTCTCAGCTGGCGAAAGAAGAAAATAAAGTTAGTGGTTAGAGCGCCCGTCTCGACTGCGGGAGGTGGTTAGTTCGAAACCCACCGCCGGACACCCACCGGTAAAAATGGGTACAAGCGTCCTCTGGCCTGGTGCTCGGCTTTTCTAGGGGTGCGTGCTTGGGAGAGGCTCCGCAAACCCCGCTGCGCCCCTCCTCCGCGGTGGGCCCAAACCCAGTTTCGAACATCGCAGCCTGCAAAGGTGGTTCAGCTTGTATTGCAAAGGTACTTCCTTTGAGCCTCAGCTGCAGCAGTCTTAAAAAAAAAAAAAGACTGCTGCAGCTGAGGCTCAAAGGGAGCACTTCAGGTGAGGCTCAAAGGAAGTACCTTTGCAAGATAAACTGAACCACCTTTGCAGGCTGCGAGGTTCCGTTTTGCAGACAACCAGCAGAGCCCTCAATTTTTTTAATTTATTCCTAGTCGTCTTGTAAAGCCATTCCAGGCAAACTTCCAATATATGCGTTTTAGGCGTTTTAGGAGTAAACCATGAATTTGTCGATACCAGGAATAACTTAAGTCGTTTGTCTAAATATGTGTCTTTTAGGGTATAATGTCTTCTACATTTTATGCCGTAATCGCTATATATACTAATTTGAATTTGATGTAATGAAAAACCACTACCTTAGCTTTCATTTGTGCCAGTGGATGTGGTGTTGCCTATGTTTCTCATGTGAATGACTGAACTCCCTCACATGTATTTACTTACATTACGATATTAAACTGGGTTTGGGTCCACCGCGGAGGAGGCGCGCAGCGGGGTTTGCGGAGCTTCTCCCAAGCGCGCACCCCTAGAAAAGCCGAGCACCAGGCCGGGGGACGCTTGTACCCATTTTTACCGGTGGGTGCGCACGCACGGCACGAGTTGTTCGGTTCGAGAAACCTGCCACGCTGGTCGTTTTTTTTTTTTTTTTTTTTTTTTTGATGCTCCGCTGCGACACCGTAAATTCTTGACAGTGGTGACTCCGGCCTATTAGACAAACGACCTCAGCAACCTACCACCCTCAGGGGAACCTCCGCCTGACGCTACCTTGCGCACATGGGACGTCGCAGCTGTCGCTCCACCTGCCGACATTCTGGCCCAAGCAACCGCAGATTTGGTTCACCCAGGTGGAAAACATCTTCCATCTGCGCCGCGTCACCTCGGAGGCATCCCGGTTTCGTCACTTAATTTCCAGCCTGCCTCCTGAGGTGGCTCAAGAGGTAGCGAATGTCATCCTTAGACACGGGCGATATTCCATACCAGCGACTTAAGCAGTGCATTCTGGACCGCACCACGGCGTCTGAGATTGCGCGCCTCCAGCAGCTGCTCACCTGCGAAAAGCTTGGAGACCGCCACCCCTCCCAGCTACTCACTAGCATGCGGCTGCTCCTGGGCGAAAGCAATGCTGACTCCAACGGCGCACTGTTGAGAGAGCTCTTTCTGCAGTGCTTGCCGCAGTCCACCCGCATCGTCTTAGCTGCTGCAGGGCACTTTACCCTTGACCGCCTCGTCCAGCTAGCTGATCAAGTCCATGACGCGACTTCTCCTTCCGTCGCCGCCCTCTCCTCTCCACCAGTGCCATCCGTCATTTCACGATTAGAGACCGGGATCGATCAGCTGGCCGCTTCTCCCGATGCCCTTCGGACGTCCTCTCATGCCCAGCACAGGTTCTCCTCAAGTCCTCCCTGCCATTCGTCTTCGCCGAGAGTTCGCGCTCTTCCAGTCCTCGCAGTAAGCGTATTTGCTGGTATCACTACACTTTTCAACACCGCGCGCCCCAATGCACTCCACCATGCAACTGGTCGGGAAACGCGCTGCGAGACCACTGACGCCGGCATGTGACCTCGCCCTTCACCCTGGCCGCCTTTTCGTAGTCATGGACCACATTTCCGGCCTGTGCTTCCTCGTGGTGTCGGAGTCAGCGTTCTGCCGTCCATCAAGGCTGCGCGTACTTTTTGGGAGTAAATCACCTGGACTTACTCACTGTGCGGCCAACTCAACCTTCATCGCCACCTCCGGTCCTTCACTCTGGACCTTGACCTCCGGCGCATGGTTTGACTGCTCTTCATCGTTGCCTACGCCCATCAACTGAATAAAGATCCTTGGATACGACTTCCTGGCCTGGCGCATTTTGATCTGGACGTCATGCAGCATGCGTGGTCATAGTCTCATCGACAGCACGACACGCCTTTCCATCACTGACGTTATATCGGCTGTCGCTCAAGTGGCATCCGCACGCTGATCCCATCATGCTCGTACGCCCAAGTCCTCGCAGGCTTTCCCGAAGTCACGAGGTCTTGTAATTTCCTCGAGCCACCCAAGCATGGTATTACCCACCACATTGTCACGCGTGGTCCACCCGTCGCAGCTCGCCCACGCCGCCGCTTTGGTGAGCGTCTGGCGATTTCCAAACGGGAATTCGACGACATGCTCCAGCTGAGTATTATTCGCCCTTCATGCAGCACCTGGGCCTCACCGCTCCATCTGGTGCCCAAGAAAGTACCGCCCATGACTGGCGTCCGCGCGGCGGCTACCAGGCTCTCAACGCTCACACGGTACGCGACAGCTATCCTCTTCCACACATCCAAGACTTCTCGGGACGTTTGGACGGATGCAAGATTTTTAGTAGAGTGGACCTTGTAAAAGCGTACCATCAAATCCCTGTTGAACCGGCTGATATCCCGAACACGGCCATCCCTACACCATTCGGCCTATTTGACTGCGTGCGCATGTCCTTTGGGCTACACAATGCAGCTCAAACTTTGAGAGATTTATTGCTGAAGAAACACGCACACTCTCGGCTGTGTTTGCCTACATCGACGACATCCTCGTCGCGAGTCGTACTCCCCAAGATCACGAGCGTCACCTCCGGGAACTCTTTCAACGAATCCATGAATTTGGCTTGGTCGTCAACGCCCAGAAATGTGTTTTCGGCTCTTCTGAGCTTCAGTTCCTGGGCCACCACATCTCGGTTCAGGGAATTCGTCCATTGCCTTCCAATGCCCAAGTTGTTAGACTTCCCAGCACCCACTACCCTACGCAAGCTCTGCGAGTTCCTGGGCCTAAGGATTTTTTTCCGAAGCTTTATCCCGCACTGCACCGAGCTTCTTCAACCCTAGACCGACCTCCGCACAAACAAGTCCTCCTCCTCCGCGGTTTCCTGGTTTCCCGAAGCTCAGGCTGCTTTCACGGCTGCAAAACAAGCCCTCGCCGATTCAATTTTTCTCGTCCACTCCAGAACTTCCGCGCCCACTCGTATCGAGGTGGATGCTTCCAGCGTGGCCATCGGTGCTGTTCTCTAGCAGAAAATCGACCCCGAGTGGCACCCATTGGGTCTCTTCTCTCGGAAGCTCCAACCTGCCGAGACTTGCTACAGCTATTTGGCCGTGAGCTGCTCGTCATCTACTCCACCATCCAGCATTACCGCCACTTCTTGGAGGGCCAGCCATTTTACGTTCTTACGGATCATAAGCCTCTGGTGCATGTGTTCCGTACGAACTCTTCCAAGTACGTCGCTGATGCACTTTCACGCATTACCTCCATCGGCATGTCTACATCTGCTGTGGACTGGGAATGTCTGGCCCGGCGCAGCTAGAATGCCCTGAACTTCAAGCCCTGCGCGACCACACCGTGCCCTAGCTCCGCCTACAGTTCGTGCCTCATCAGCTTGTGACCGGATTGCTCTAGTGCGACATTTCATTGGCTCTACCGCGTCCATTCATCCCAGAGGCCTTTCGTCGTGCCATTCTCCATTCACTTCACGACATCTGCCATCCCAGCATAAGAGCCACACAGCGCCTCGTTACCAGCTGTACGTCTGGCCAAACATTAACACCGACGTTCGCCAATGGGCCCGCTCGTGCCTTGCTTGCCAGACCACCAAAGTGACCCGCTATACAAAGGCTCCATTCCACCCAGTCTTTCCTGCCACCTGGTTGTCGCTTTGACCATGTTCATCTGGACTTGGTTGGACCACTACCACCCTCCAATGGCTGCCGGCACATTTTTGACGATGATCGACCGCTTCACTAGTTAGCCCGAAGCAGTGCCCATTCCGGACCTTACTGCGGAAACAATTGCCAAAGCCTTCCTTTCAGCATGGGTTTTCCGCTTCGGCTGCCCCGGCAAATTGTTACCACGGGGGGCGGCCACCAGTTCGAGTGCGCCCTCTTCACTTCCCTCACCAGTCTGCTCGGCACTAAACACTGCCGCACCACAGTTTACCATCCCTGTTCCAACAGCATGGTCGAGCGGCTCCATCGTCCAGCTCAGGACTGCCCTCACTGCTCGCCTTGATCGTGAGCACTGGGCTGACAACTTTCCTATGTTGCTTCTTGGCCTACGCTCGCCGTCCTTTGTAGTGACCTTGGCTGCTCGGCGGCCAAACTCGTCTTCTGTGCACCCCTGTGGCTTCCCGGAGACTTGTTCGTTCCTTCGGCTCCCTCGTCCCAGCCATTACAGTATCTTCAACGCCTTCAGGACTGCATTCAACACCTGCGTCCAGTTCCGCCTCGATCATCAAACCGTCAGGTCTTCGTGCACCCGGACTTTGCGTCCTCGACGCATGTTTTTCTAAGGCGAAACGCTGTAAAAACGCCTCTTAGCACCCCCACTCCCCCCATACGATGACACGTGCCACGTCCTCAACAAGACAACAAAGTCGGCGACTATCTTGCAGGATGGTCGAGAAGAGATCGCCTCCTTAGATTGCCTCAAACCCCCATACACGGAGACACCTCCCCAGGACTTCCCCTAAGATGTCGCTGGCTTATTTGTCGACTTGCCTGCCGCCGTGGCACCCCCATCCCTACCCCGTCGGCGCGTGCATTTCGCCGTTCCGTCTGGACGGGGGCCCCCGTAGCGCACAGCGACGCTGTAAAGCGGAGGCGTTAAGATTGGCAAACGGCGCGTGCTCTGTGCGCACGCACGGCACGCGCTGTTCGGTTCGAGAAGCCTGCCACACTGGTCGTTTTGTTCTGATGCTCCGTTGCGCTCCCGTAAATTCGCTACAACTATGACCAATCATGAATGACCATAACTAACCGTGACTGACTATGATAACTATGACAATGACTATGACTAACCAGATCATAATTATGATTATCAATGATTGATTTCATTATTACCGACATCTGGATGATTAACAGGGGCGAAGGGCATTTTGTGGTCACCTTTTTTTTTCATTTTTTTTTCAAATTCAGTTTATTTCCGTTAAAACAACAGAGGGGGCTCGAACAAAAAGTGAAACAAGATCACTTGATCGCGTTCAAGCCCCCTTTACATTGCATACGGTAACGACACGGTTATATTTAACGCGGTTAACAGTAAACAGATTTATAATTATAGAAGAAAACAAAATTGCAAATTGCACAAGGCAAACCAAATAAAGTAACTCACACATCACTTTTCCATTTATACAGTTCTAGGTACAGTAATAGAAAAATAAAAACAGCGGTATATTCAATCAGGTAAGGCAATACAAAACTGTACAATTCCAACAGTGTTCATACAATTACTGTCTTAATAATTGCTCACGGGAAGCATGAGGTAAGAAATTTTTTCGCTTAAAATGCGCCTGCCACTACTCTTACAAAAAGCTACTCCCTCTAGTCTCCCTTTCGATACGATTCAGTCCCCGGCCGTCAAGGCCTAAATATAGCTGGCCCACCGGACCATGGTATATTACATAACCATGCAGGGTGCGACCGCAGCAATTAATCATCCGTTCTCATTGGTCGGTAGGTTATAACTTTACAGCGACTGGAGTAACTACGACGACGATAATGATATCAATTCAGGGAACCTATAGACCAACACCGTGTTTACAAACAAAGGGTGCACTCTCGGCTCCGCAGCAGACTGGGGGTAAAAAGTAGGCTTAGAGCCCTTTGGAATACATGGAAGCGAATGTTTTCAAAGCAGTTTTGTCATTTCGCGGGACACCTATATGATGTCGTTATGCGGTGCAGAGCAACCATGAACATCCTAGAACAGATTGTGAAAACATGTAATGTCATTTACGAGGCGCAGTAGTTTTAAAACACCACGAAACGTATGAGGGTGCTAGTTGGTAGAGTGACCCATAGAAACACAACTTGCCACCACATTTTGCTCGTTCCCTGGGCTCCAGCTAGCCGCCATCAAGCTGGCCTGGGACGCCGCCGGCCAACAACGTCTGGAAACCTGCGCCTGAGGCGGGGCCCCCGCCATCCATTCCAAGTATAGTGTACTAGAATTCTAGTTCACTATAATCTCAAGCGACGGGGGGGGGGGGGGGGGGGGCGGAGCTCCTTCATCCGCTGGTGAAAAAGCACCACTGGGTGGTCATTAAACGCTGGCGAGAGCTTTGAGGAAATATGTGACAAAGTATGCTATGTCATTCCGGAGGTAAACTATTTTTAAAATGCCGCTAAATATATGCGTTGTGAAGCCGTATACATACCGCCGACAAGCTTTCTATCCGCTGGGTGTTTCTCGGAATCGCGCCAGCTTCTAGCCTGATATACCGCCACATGCCCTGCATTTGCTTACTAATAACAGTCATTCAAGGTGCGCAGCCTGGGCAAAAACTACAATCAAAAAGCACTTCTCAAATGCCATGACAAGAAAGCGAAAGAAAGACGGCAGCGCAGTCGACGCTTACTTGTGTGAGCAGGCGGGGCATTTTAGTCGTCTGGTGCGGCGCAGTTCGTGTGTATTGCTGCGTGGGGACTGCTTTGAGCCTAAAGGTTTGTATCATTGGAACGGCAGTGTTCAAGAAGGAATGTAGCAGGCGTGGCAGCAAGTCGGACAACACGAGAAGCTGCCACAATATCGAGAAGCACCCAGCGGATAGCTATAGTTTTTCAGGATTATGTCGGTCTTTACAATGCATATTTATCGAGGCACTTTGAATATTGATGGGAATAAAAATTACGTAGTATTATTTGTCATACATTTCCTTCAATGCATTGGCTAACGTTTAACCGTCTGCCCTGTTTGTTGATGCTCTAAGAAACGAAAAATTATTTCGTAAGTTTCTTGCTTGCATGTGTTTCTATGGGCCGGACTCCCGACCTATAGAACATGTCGGCCGGCGTTCTTCGTGGTCTCCCTGCCCAACTAGGTGAGGTTCAAGGTATACAGCATGCGCTATATGCCGACGACATCACCATTTTGGCTACAGAGGGCAACATTGGTCAACTGGAGGACTGCCTGCAAACAGCGGCGGGCATAGTCGATCGCTATGCTACGTACTGTGGTCTCCAGTGCTCTCCTCAAAAATCAGAATTCGTGCATCTACGCCCCTCGCCGAGATGCAAGACACCAATACTTCTCTCTCTGGCTAGTGGACCCATACGCGAAGCCACAGAGATTAGAGTCCTCGGACTCTTTATTCACCAAAATCGTCGCGCTGACACAACACTAGCCAAGCTTCGCAAGGTTGGCGACCAAGTGGGCCGCATGGTCCGCCGCGTCTCCAACAAGCGTGGGGGCCTCAGAAGCAGGAATGCGATGAGACTCGCCCATGATTTTGTGACGAGTCGAATTCTTTATTCTACTCCATACCTGCACTTGCGCAAGCATGATGAAGGCATAGGTCACTCTCCGCAAGATGATCAAGAGTGCGCTCGACCTCCCGATCTCTACCTCCAATGCGAGGATCCTTGCATTGGGGGTGGTGAACACCTATCAGGAGCTACGCACCTCACTAATCAATACACGCGTCATGTGCAGACCGTGCCCGGTCGTTGCCTTTTGGACCGGCTACATATACAACACAACCACCACATTGAGGAAAAGGTACGAGTGCCAGAGCTATGGAGAGGCGCCCTCCGTGTTCGACCCCTTCCTACCAAAATGGACAGAGAAGACCACAATGGACGGCGTCAGGAGCGGGCAAATGCCCTGCACCGCCATTATGGCTCTAAACACAATGTTTTCTATGTGGATGTTGCGGGCCCGCACAATTCCAAGGGAGGATGGTACACTTCTACAGTCGTTCACGAGGAAAGATAGGTGGATGGCCTCCCTAGCGCAACCCACGCGGAGGAGGTAGCAATCGCCCTGGCTGCCTCCCACCCTCAATCTAAATTCATCCTATCCGACTCGCGAGGGGCCTGTAGGAATTATGAGCTGGGCTGGATAACGCCTACAGCACAAATAATACTTCGGAGAGCAGCTTGGGTTCAGGATCCCCACTCCCCAGACCCAATTTCTCATTTGGACTCCAGGCCACCAGGGCCTACCAGGGAATGAGGCCGCCAACTCGGCCGCCCGCGCACTTACTAACCGGGCCCCCGGCGTGGACCCTACCGATCTGGACCAGGACACTTATCCTCTCTTAACTTTTCAAGAAATCTGTGCCTATTACCGGGACTTGCACCGTCAGTACCCGGCTCCTCTCAAGGGGCTAGGGAAAGCGGCCGAAAGAATACTTCTTAGACTTTTTACTAACACTCTACTGTGCCCGGCAGTACTCAAACATTTCGACCCTTCCTTTTATGGCCTCTGCCCTTTCTGTGGAGAGGTGGCTGACACCTTTCACATGGTCTGGGCATGCCAGCTAAATCCTTCTCTTTTACCCATAACCCCTTCCCCTACCCGAGAGGACTGGGATCGGCTGCCTCTAGCGGCACAACAAGCGCTGGTCCAGCGAGCTCATGTGGCGGCCCAGACCAATGGACTCCCGGAATAAGGGACTCCACCTAGTATTGTAAGGAGAGCGGCCCACTAGGGGTGGCTCTCCAAGCAACCTCTCCTTTTGTAATAAATGCTTTCCACCACCACAACCACCGACCTACGTTTCGCGGTGTTTTAAAAATACTCCGCCTCTGTAATGAGGTTTCATCGTTTCAAAATATGTTCTACGATGTTCACAGTTACTCTGCAACGAATGAAGACATTATGGGTGCACTGTAAAACCTGAAAACTGCTTTGAAATATTTTGGTTCTATGTATTCTTATAGGCGCTAAGCCTTCTTTCACCCCACAGTCGCCCCCCCCCCCCCCCCCCCCTGGTGACAGCAGCGCCACCGCATCTTGCTTACGCCACAGATCGGTGTTGGTCTATACATGCTCAGCTTCTGTTAAAAAATGAAGCAGCACGTACAAGTAAGGTCGTACAGGCCTCGTTTATATCGATGTTGTCCCTTCCTGAATTTTTCCGTAGGGTACAAAAATATTTCTGGTGCTTTGTTCTGATTAAGGAGTTGTGTAATTAAGGACATGCGAAAAAATAATGACTAACTACAACCCTGTTCGCAAAAAGACCATTGCCGGCCTACTGGGCACTGTGATTCATTAAGAGCTGCACATATTTTTTTTTTGCTCATTAAGATAGTGAACCTTTAGGACAACTCGGGAGTTTAGTTAACTCGCATGATTTTATCTGCATGAACTACATGAAAATAAATCGCAAAGTTACTTTCCTTATTAGAGCAGTAAGTTTGGCGAGTTGTTGATATGCATGGCGGGAAAAAGCGCGTGAAGACGACGACAGGACGATGAACCAAAAGCATGATCGATTACTTCCCATACTTCTTGTGTCTTCTTCTGTCTTCTTGTCTTCTTGTGGACGACGACATTCTCTGTGCGGCCTCAACCCCCCGTGCCACCCTATAAAAAAAAATAAATAAAAGGAAAAATATGCAAACAATGAGGCTCAATGTGGAAAAAAAAAAAGAAAAAGAAAGGTTCTCACTTTTCATCCGTATATATCAGCAGGATCTGGCTCATCTTTAATTTGACATATTTTCGCGCAGGTTTTCTAAGCGTTACGGGACAGCTTTCGCCACCCTAATTTTAGGATATGTGAATGTGACTGTCACCACACTAAACATTGACTTAGTTTCGCTGTCTTAACTTTGCCCATTATGAGAGAAAAAAAAAATCAGTTTTAATAGTTCACTTTATTTATTTAAATGTGATTACCCTCGGAGCTGTGCCTTCGAATGCCACGCGCCCAAGTTGCGCGCAGAGTGAATGTCAAGGAACGTCACAGTGAGCAGCGGTGATGCCACAAAGTGACATGATCTGAAGAACGTCGTTACTCTGCGCACACAGCAAACACGCGATTTTAGAATTGAGCAACGAGTGGCCAAACTTCGTTGAGCCACAGCGCAGAATAATAACGGTGTTCTCGAAATTCCAAACTATTACTAATGATCAGCTACATAATCAATTTTCAACAAGGTGCACATCTGTTAGAGTTATAGACCAGGAAATTAACTGCGTCAATGACCACATAGCTTTAAATAACGCTTTAACAGTGACCAAGTGGTGTGAAGAATGGCAGATGACTATTAATGTTAAAAAATCAGTTTCTTTATCCGTAACCAGAACGATATACCAATCAAATTTTCAGTACACATTAAACAACTTTCCTCTTGATTCGGTGTCCGAATATAAATATTTAGGCATAACACTAACCTCTCACCTCAAATGGGATTCTCATGTTAACAATGGTGGGTGTTGTGAAGTTATTTATGCAGTGTTGGCCAAAGAAGTGTCTTCTGCTGCTAATGTCAAGTGTTGTGATATTTAAAATACCTTGAGGTTTGTGTAACATGTCCCTTGAACACAAAGTTGCATTAGCACTGTTGAGACTTGAGGGCAGCATCTGTGAACAGTGAGAAATTGCTTCCCTAGCACTTTTACTCTTGAAAGTAAGATTGAGGGCAAAAATTGCTTTGAACCTTTGAACGTTAACACATAGTATTTTGGGCACACCTTGCATTGTGTGCATAATGCACGCACTCTTTAAAACATAAGCGTTGACAGGGTCTTCCAGAAGTGTTCAAATCTAAAATCTTCAGTAGAACCTTAACACTAGTGTTAACGTGCATGCAAAATTCAGAAGGCAACCCCACAAGCCAAACCATATTTGTGTGCAAAATTTTTCTTGCGAATATCAACCTCCTAAGGCAAAAAAGCAAATTATTAAGTGGGTTTTGTTTGTGGCTAGATCTTGCTCACTTGTGAAAATTGAAAGCCAAATAGTAGGGGAAGCAGTTTTATTGCTGTATGAAAAATTGATTGGAGCTAAATTGCTTGGAGCTAATCAACCGCCTTAAAACAGTTATTTTTCATTAACAGACGCCTCAAACTAGCACCATCGGAAACAAAGCTCCTTGCGTATAAGACATATGTCAGACCAATTCTAGAATATGCTAATGTTGTTTGGTTTCCTTTCACTAACAAGCTTATTAAACAAATAGAAGCAGTGCAGAGGAAGGCGGTCAGATGTATATTTAATAAACACAGGTTGACAGACTCACCAACAGAACTACTCAAACACGCAGGACTACTAACCCCTCAAAACAGAGCAAAACTAGCGCGCCTTAAAACCATGTAACAACTCAAAGGGACACTAAAGAGAGAAAGGAAGTGGGTTTGCATCGATAGAATGCCAGTTCCTGATTACAAAAAGACCACTCTTACTGAAAACAGAGCTGTTATAAGGTAGTAAAGAAGAATAACAGAAATACAGGTATCGCCACCACAGCCAGACGGCCGAGGCTCGCAACTACAAATCACGTCACGCGCTAGGGATCCCGGAGGCTGACAAATGCGAATTACGTTGCATGTTTGAAGGCGGTGGTACGTTTTTTCTCAAACATGATAACACGCCTTTATCATACGTAAACGACGGCGAAAAGACAACGTAAACGTTGCAAGGCAAATACAAAAATATACTTGGAGGCGCCACAGGCGCCCACTTCAGTTTTGGTTATGTTTCGGCTCAGGCATTTCGTGCGCACTCGGATAGTTTGTTTGAACCTGCAGCGCCTGAATTACGAGCTTGGAGCTGCAAATGCGCCTTGATGGTTCCCATTTGAGCATTCGGAGGCACGAGCGAGCGAAATCCGCTGCCGCCGACACGCTCCTTCGTTCACACTTCTGCGCCAACATATCGCCGCCGTTGCCGCTTCGACTGTGACCTGACCGCTTGACTGCAGTTACGTACGCCACGAAAAGCATACATATGCTAAGTACCGAAGGAAAAACGCATTGTCATTCAATTGTTCACTAAATCATGGCACATCTGACCAACATATACTGCGTCAACAAGACCTTCAACGTGCTATTTGCAGGCGTCGTAAACAAAAGGGGCATACTTGCCGCTCATACCAAGGAGGGCGTCGATATATTGCGGTCGTCGCCCGGCGAAAAAAAGGGCCTCGGGTAAAAAGTAAGAACTAAAAATAACGAAGCACCAGAAATACATTACAAAAGGTTAAAAAAAAATCGATTTGTAAAAAAAAAAAAAAAAAAAAAAAAAACGCCAGTAGCGGTAAGACGCGAACTCGCTACTGCTTGCTCCGTAACGTTCGGCGCTAACTGCTCGGCTACGCCGCTTTTTTTTTTCTTTATTTCCGAAGTATACATGAACAACAAATGGTCACACTTAATAAAACACTTCAGCCGTCAAACACTCTACCCGTCAAAACCTGGCTTCACGAAAAAGGAATCTATGTCCCTTGGACGACAAACTGCCAGCTTTGCAAGAAGCCAGAGACAATCGAACACATATTCTTAGACTGCTGGGATGCAGTATTTCATTGGGACGTGCTACAAAGAACAATTAAAAAAGAGCTGCCACTAAACCCTTATGGCATTCGGTTTTTACCAGTGGAGAACGAAGACGTACCCTATGATTTAATAATGCTTCTGGGCCTCCACAGCTTGTGGAAAACACGAATGCAAGTAAGGCATGAAGATATTAACATTCGCAGTGTACGTGAAAATTTTGTTGAAAGTGCTGTTTATCTAAGGGAATGTATCTGCGCGCTCCCTGACCCACCACAGTGGGCAGAAGTTCTGGATGACCTGGAAAAATTGAAGAAATTTTAACCTCGCTCGGCTACGCCGCGCCACAGGAACCTTGGAAATATTTCTAGTTTTTATGTCATGGCCCCATTTACAATAAAGTGTTTCTGCTGCCGGTCTAAAAATTACAACTTCTTGATCATCGGCGCATGCTGCCTGCTCTCACGTCTTGCAAATAATGTTCTGGATGCCTATGCGCACTATATTGTGCACTGGATCCATTTTAACATGTGAAATTTCACAGCGCTGGCAAATGTAGTGGCGCCGGCACTTCGGTCATGTTCTGCTACCGTGGACGTAATTTTCGCTGAACACGGAGCTGTAGCACAAACCTTGAAGGAAAAATGTGCGACGAAGCTTCACAACTGACAAGCGCAGCAGCGAGGACACTATTTTGCTGGTAACTAAATCTTATTTGTATGTAAACATGTCAGGAAGCGTTGCGATGACCGAGGGCTCGGTTTGTTTATACACAGTGCAAGAAGGAGCGCAAAAGCTTGAGAAACATGTAAAGTATTGTGCATTACAAGCGCTCTATGTTTTTCTTCCTTTTGTGGGCCCATCGCTCGGTAAATTACTCTCTTCATCGTTTTATTTATTTCGGCTGAGGCCGTCATTGCGAGTACGCTGTTGCCATGTTGGCCCTTGAGGGATGCGACGCCGCGGGCCGTGCCGGCTCGCTAGCTATCACGGAGTCTCCGCTTACGTCATAGTGTGAGTCACTGAACTCCGACTACGTAGTCGGAGGGAACAGTTTGAATTCGACCGGCGGGACAAGAAAAAACCTCAACTTCTTATCGTAATATCTCAGCAATTATTCGATTTTTTGCTGCCGGATATGCGGCGACAGTGTCACCAAATGTAGTTTATTAGATTTTCATACCATCTTTGGCTGTCTTTAGTGTCCCTTTAAAAGTCGTCCACTTCAAGATACATATCAAAATCACAAACGCTACTAATAAGTAATAATCACATACACACTCTAAACGAGTTTTCATTCCGTACTGACACTTTCAAATATTCATACTTTCCTCGTGCTATATGCGAATGGAACACCTTGAATACATCTATTGTTAGTAATCCATCATTAAATTCCTTCAGCACACGTGTAGAAAATCAACTACTTATTTCTCAGTAATTATTGTGTTCTTATGTCACTACGAAGTTATTCCTTCCGTTTGTGTTTTCGCTTGTGGTATTATCTGTCCGCCAAAATCTTGTCACATGCTCCTCATTCTTGTTTAATTGCTATACATATATCTTCTTATGTATAATCTCGTGTCATATTTTTTATGTACTTCGATTAATTACCATTGTTATTTTTTGTGCCTCTGTACTTTTGAATGCCCTCCCTGTTACGATCCCTAATGGGATTGACAGTATCCAATAAATAAATAAGTAACTATTCGATTGACTTAACCGGCTTGCTTGTTAACATGATCCACCTCTTTTCTGACGCCCACCGACACTGGTTCAGAACCCCGCAAAATCCGCCTTTTTACCACAAAACATCTACCCTTGAAACATTGACCTTGCGCAATAAATGCTTTTATCCACATTATCCGGCTGCATGATTGTTAGTGCTTGCAGTACGCGACAATCCGCCTCTGGGGATGTATGAATGAGCTACCTCCGGCAAGGAGATTACTTCGCCTGGTCGCAAGGCTTCTAAAACTCAGCCAGGAGAAGTTATACTCTGCTCTACGATATAATGCTAGCGAGCACAGCCTGCACAGCAAGATCCCTACCCATCTGCCTCCTCCCAGCAGTCTGGTACTTCCGCACTGTGTACATGGATGGATGGATGGAATATAGGAGCGTCCCCTTTGAAACGGGGTGGTAGCAGTAGCTATCATGGTCACTTTTCTCTATATATCTTAATTATTGATTTAGAATGGTTAACTAAACCATCATTCTATTTATTAAATTTTGCTCCTACATTACTAACATTATGTCACTTCTCTGCTTTTAAGCCACCAATCTTCCAGCCGTTTTTTGCTAGTTTCCACCGCCGGTTTATTCACCCGGCCACTGTTATCTCTAAACCCCAGAGCTTCAGGAACAGTGATTGCGCCTGCATTGTTACGACCATGCATCCGCATTTGCGCGCTCTATTGTTCGCCTGTGGGCATGGATAAGTGCTGTGGATATGTGGTGATGGTCCAATGGCTCTAAGTGAGCCTGTTTCCATAAATCCTTTTTGTAAGCCTGTTTTGCTTTGTGGACACCCTGCAAATGCCAAATTGACCATGTCAAGAGAACGTCTGGAAAAACACAAAGAAACGTCCCCCTGCGGGAAATAGCAGGAAGTGATTTCTTTCTTTTCTTCACCCTTTCAGTGATGAATGCCTCCTATCCAAAGGAGACGACAGAGTGACATGTCCGCTGACGTGCAGGACAAGAAAGGAGCATGACGCATACGGCCATTAAATGATTTCCCGGGAATGCAGGAAAGATTTGCAATTGTCGAAAACGGACAATGCTGGGAGCGTATGCGGCGCCCACGTGCACTTGGGTTTCTGAGAAGTAAATCCACTTGCCGGAACCAGCTGCCTATCGATTCTTGGCTGAAGAATAGAAATGTACCTCCTCGCCGTTCCCAAGCTTTTCCCGCCAACAAGTGACCAGGCTCAACGAAACAATGCCGGGCCAGTCAGTGCTTCAGACCATCAGTGCAGTGATGTGTTCGATTGGATGCCGATATCTGAGGGGCGTGCCCTGGATTTGGTTGGTCAGCATCTTCAGAGAGGGGCTGGACATAGGGGGTTTTAAGGACGCTGCAGAGCACGAAATGTCGCTCTGAGCCCTGGGTAAACGGCTCATCCAGTCGCTTCTCGCTATGAACTCTTAGCGCTTGTCATTTTGCTGATGTACCCTTCTTTTTCATGTAAATAATCCTGTAAATAAGTTTTCTCAAAGTGCCATTAAACCTGCTTGTACATATTTCACCAACTTCGAAGATTCAATCCTACTTCAACCCCGAGTCTCTGCACGCTACCAAGTGAAGGCCGGGTCGACTTAGTCCCAGCGTCACGACAGCATCAACTTCCGGATGAATACCATTGCATTCGAGTATAATATGGTCAATTGTTTCACTGGAGTTTCCACATACAGCACATGCGTCATTTCCATTGTCAAATTTCTTTTTGTAGCTGCGTGTTCTAAGGCACCCTGATCTAGCTTCAAAAAGTAGGGCACTGCCTCTTGAGTTATCAAAGAAATCTTCCTTCCTGATCTGCATTTTCCACTTTCGGTATAATTCCACACTCTGTTTCTTTTCCATCGAATTTATCCAATTTTTACCTTCTGTGTTTTTCACCTGTTGCTTAATGCTCTTTATTTCTCCGTCCTTGTTACTAGCATACTTACTAGTTAGTTTCCTAGTTCTTTTCCTCCATTGTGAGTCAACGCTTTTTAGATACAGGTATTTAAATACCTTAGCTGCCCATCTGTTACTGTCCAATTTCCTCAGGCGTTCCTCACATAATATTTTACTCTGAGCTTCCCGTACTTCGAAAGATGCCCAGCCCATATCTCCCTGTACCGCCTCGTTTGTAGTTTTGCCGTGGGCACCTAGTGCTAATCGTCCAACGGATCTCTGATTTGTTTCTAACGTCGACTGTACCTCTGATTTTAGGCACAAAAACGCATTTCCGAAAGTAAGTCCGGGCACCATAATTCCTTTCCAAATACCCCTCAATACCTCATACCTATTGTATCCCCACAGTGCCTCATGCTTCATTATCCCGGCATTCCTTCGCCCTTTGGCCTTAAGTGATTGCTCATGCTTTCCAATGTATGCCAATCCTTCGTTTACCCATACCCCCAAATATTTATATTCTGCTACTCTAGGTATTTCAAGGCCTTGAATTTTAAGACCCTGATCAGTTGAGCCGTTGAAAATCATCAGACCCGACTTAACTGCGCTGAAACTGAAGCCTAGAGCGTCCCCTTCGTCTCCGCAATACAGCTAGCAGCACAATATCGTCTGCATACATCAAACCGGGGAGGCGCTGCTCTACCGCCTTTCCACCTAATCTGTATGACAGGTTAAAACCTAGGTTACTGTCTTGTATCCTCCGTTCCAGGTTTATCATATAAAGCATGAACAGCACCGGTGATAGAGGACAGCCTTGTCTTAATCCTTTGCATACTTTGACATCTTCCGTACTTCTTATCCCTTCCCACGTAATTTCTAGTTTGTTATCCCGGTATATTTCCTGTAGGAACTCTATTATCTCATAACCGATACCTTCTTCTTTTAATATGTTCCACAGGAGTTCCCTGCTTACGTTGTCGTACGCCCCGTTTATGTCCAGGAATGCCAAATACAAAGGTCTATTTTCCACTCTAGATATTTCGATGCATTGGGTAAGCACGAACAGGCGCCTACCATTTTTAAAGCCGTTCTGAAGTTCTCCGAGTATCTACTTTCAACCCATGCTTGCACCTTTAATTTCACCGCCTGCATGGCTAACCTGTACATTACAGATGTTATGGTAATCGGCCTGTAGGATTTTATGTGCATCCTTTCTCCTTTCCCTTTATAAATCAAATTCATTTTACTCTGCCGCCAGCTGTCCGGAATTTGCTTATTCGCTATGACTGTTTCCAAAGCTTTTAACAACGTTTCCTTACTTTTTGGACCGAGTTCATTAATCAGCTTGATCGGAATTCCATCTATTCCTGTAAATGTGTTTTTAGGAATATTTTTTTCTGCCTTTTTCCAGTTTAGATTGGCCAGTTCTAAGGTACTTTGTATTCTGCTACCTTGTGTTGCTTCCTGATTTGCGGACATTACCCTATCGTCGTTCTTAAATGACTCGGCTATAACAGATGTAATGTAGTTCACTGCATTGTCTCCCTTTAAACAATTTCCCTCGTTATCTTGAATCCGATCTTGCTTTCTTTGATTTTTCTTCCCTATAGCCAGCTTATATGGTTCCAGAATTTTCTTGCTCCGCCTCTAGAGGCATCGTGTATATCAGCCATTCAGCGATCGGTGGACTGTCTTATTTTACTTTGCACGAGGGCCTGCACTTGAAGTTTCTTTTGTCGATATGATTCCCATTTTCGGTCGATTTCCTCCTGAGAAGCCTGTGCTTTCTTTGCCATTCGGTGTTCCCTTGAAGCAGCCCGTCGTTGTTCAATAGCTTCCCTGATTTCCTTATTCCACCAGCTCCGTGACTTCCTCTTTCCATTCCAGCGGTTTGCTACTTTAACCTCCTGAATTTTCCTCCTTATGAGTAGTTCTACCTGTTAATAATCCTAGTCTTCCATGGGGCTTTTCTCTATTGCTTCCTCTATGTCTGCAGCTATCTGCGCTATTTGATCGTCGTTTAATTTTGCGTTTACGTTTTGTCTAAGTTCCATTTCTCTTTTCATCAGGGCCCCATATGCAGACTAATACGTTTATGATCACTTCCCAGACTACACTCCCCTTCTTCGTCTATTTCCATTTTTGTGACCTTGCTATAAATTTCCTGCGACATTAGACAATAGTCAATGGTCGTCTGCCTGTTGCGGAATTCCCATGTGATTCGGCCTTCACATTTTGTTTCTCTATTTACTATAACTAGATCGTGTCTCTCGCAGAAATCTAGCATTAGCTTCCCGTTACAATCCGTGTATCCATCCAGATCGTCGATGTGGCCGTTCATGTCCCCTAGCAGAATAATATTGGCCCCGTTTCCAAACTGGCTTATATCGTCACTGAGACATTCAACAAGATCCCTGTTTTCTTGCCTGCATTGATGTCCTGTTCCTAAATAAACTACCCCTAGCCATGTCCTTATGCCGGCAATGGTTCCTGAAACCCAGATATGTTCTTTACAAGATGATTTAATTCTTTGCCAATTTGTTCCCTGGTGTATCAACATGCAGAAGAAAAGGCAGCGCCGCGACGTCGGGCGCTATCGAATGGTTCTCGAAGATTGCGGCGCTTGGCTCCCCTCTTGAGCAACACGGTATGCGCCAGACAGGGGCTACGTAACCATCCAGGACCTCAGGTTAGGCTCGATAAGGGCATCACTCCCTGCTGCCGAAGGTGCTAGTTTTCGCGCAAGACACGCATGGATGATCGGCAAAAAGCCATCTGCTCGGAAGCAGGCGATCCTGCCCGTGTCGTGTAAAGATAAAGGGTACTGCAGTAGTACCCTACAGGAAGTTTGCTGCTCAGGCAGGAGCTACAAAAGTTAAAATTAAAAAAAAAAGCAACCGACTGCAAAAGAACGCAGTGAGATAATACCAGCCTTTTCGATCAGTCGATCTGCTGCTTGTCTAAACTGTTATGGCTCTAAGTAAACGTCTTCATAATCATCATCTCTGAAAGTATTGATTCTTCGTCCCAATACGAAAAAGAAAGAAATCTTATAAGGCATTTTCAACGGCGTCAAGAATTTAACATAAAAATGATAGGTCGCTAATCAAGCCGCAACCCACTGAAGAATTCCATATGCAGCAATTAAGCGCCCGACAGATTGTTAACCATGCTGACATTGAAATGTTGATTCTTGATTGGTCATTGACACACGTATGCATTTAGCAGCTGTGTACGCAGAAGTTCTCCGTGGTTTCTCAGAAAATGCCTTCGCAAAACAACACAAAACGCATAAAAATGGATGCCGTTTTTTTTACTCCCTCGGTGGTGGTGGTGAAAAAGTTTATATTTGGGAGCCTTAAGGGATTACATGCTAATGACGGGTCGGCTCTTGGCTGCGTGTTGTGGCCGGAAGCCGGTGCTTCCCAGCGACACCCAAAGCCCAGTCCGTCAGCCGCTTTTGAACGGCCGGGTCAGAGCTGGACACCGCAGCCTCCCATCGCTCGAGGTCGAAGAGTTGTCAAGTGGCTGGAGGGTGGAATTCCGAGCATTTGATCATAATGTGTTCAAAACCAGCTTTAGGTGCCCCACACAGAACAGTCCTGGATGGATCAAAGCTAAGAAAGCAGGGGATGGGAATGTACGGGACTGAAGTTGGCGCCACGTCACCTGTTGTAGCTTAGTCATAGATTTATGAGGAGGAGGGTAACCAAAAAACAAAACCCGGTTTTGTAGAAAACGGCTGCCACAAGCAGTCAGGGTGTGGTCTTCGCCGCCTGTTAAGGTCACCACCTCAGGGCTGTTTCTGTTCTTCACTCCGCGGCAGGCGAGTATGAGTGACCCGGTCCAAGGTCTGCTACTCGCGATCGGGGCAATGCGCCCTTCCACATTCGGTTTCTCTCCTTTCACACTTATACGACGCGCAGCTGGGCTACCGTCGCGCGGAGCAGCTCGCACTACGCTGAGTCCTTCTCAGATTCATTTTGGGACAAATGCTGGGAAAAGAACAACGTACGCAAGCCCTTTTGCGCAAGTGTGGCGGTATGAGAACCGCGGGCACAAGCGAACGGGACATGCGAAAGGAAGAGTGCGTTTATACCACAGGCGACGCCTCGGGCAGTTTTCAAAAGCCTGCACGGAAACCGCAGAGCCCCTTGCTAGGCAGGTGTATTACTACTGCGCGTCAACCGAGACGGCCACATGTGCTCGGCTCTCGTTTTTCGATCGTACCTGTCTGCGGCTGACACGCAGGCGGGGACAGCGCGCTCCCGGATGATCGGATTACGATGACAGCAGCGCGGTTAGGTTGCATCGGGCACAGGGTTAGAGAAGGGTCCGATATAGGCGCGACAAAGGAGTGCTACAAAATATGCTTCGAAAATCGAAAGTGGAACGCAGTGCGTCTAAATAATGGCCGCCTAATTCAGAATATAACGCAACTAAACTTACTAGTCACTGCACCAGTTCAAAGGCGTTTCAAATGCACTGAATTTATCCCAGTGTAATAAACTTCGTAAAGCTGGCGTCGGCAGGAAAACCTTCTGCCGTGAAATGCAACCTGTTAAAAACAAATTAACATATATGCGAGCATTATGCTAACATTTTTGCACGTAGTTGCTGGTTAGTATACTCAAAAGCACCCTAATTTATCCAGAGAGAGACTTTATTTAAGAGCGCAAATTAATCACTCAACGAAGAGCTTGCGCACTTGCGCGGCAACAAGGAGACTGAATATTTAAAAAAATCTACTATGCAGTTTAATTTTACAAATTCCTTATTTTGTTTGAAAAGGTGGAAGTGATAAGAAAATAATCCGTGGTGTGGTTTAAACTATAGGACAATATAGAGTTGCGAAAAAGAGCTCCAGCCTATGTATATACCTTCCACCCAAAGGCTGCGCGTACCCTACCTGAATACGAAAATGCTGATTAAAGGGAGACATGGCGTCGACGGTATTTCGCTGTAGTGGAGAAGTAAGCAGCCTTTCGAAAGCAGTGGTGGACGCAAGAATAGGGTGTCTCAACGTACGCTGGACGGACGGATGGATGGAAAGACCTTGATATATATCTAACCAATCTGTATAACCCTTAAAGCGGCTATGTTTCGTTAAATACAAATCCTGTTGACTTTTATGCGTGATCAGATTTTATTCGTGGACTTTGACCTCACTTCCCCGCCCTGCTTTTGAACTACCAATATCCAACCGTTTTCTCCTAACGTGTTCCACAGGTTCATTCGCATTACCTTTCTTATCTAAACAATAGGGTCTCAGGGAGACTGAACGTGGAAGTATCGAAATCGGAACGGAAAATGCCACATTCTAGCAAAATATGCTCAATTACCTCTAGTCACTTGCTACTGTTGTTGTTTCGCATTCTGAAGTCACCCTGATTTCACTTCAGAGTACAAATATAGTACGACGCTGCATCTTAGATTACCCCAGAACAATTAATCCTGTTTTGTCTTCTCCATTTTCTACACGGGTCGAGTCTCCTTTTTTCCTATTGTATTAATAGCGTTCTTAAACTCTGCGTTTTGTCGTGCAGTTTAATTAGAGCTCTTTAGTTCTCCTTTCTCCTAACGGACGCAGCGGTGACGTAGCGGTAGAACATCCGCCTCGCATGCAAGAGGACCGGGGTTCAAATCCCGGTGCCGCGCAATACGCCACCGGATTAAATAAAAAAAAAAAAGAAATCCACGTGTCGATGGAATTGCATAAACAGGTTTGGGGTGCGACCTAGCTGATGCCGGTGATCACCTCCGGCAACGCACTCCCTCATCAGAACAGGAGTTCGCCACCCTGGTGCAGTAATTGGCCGCAACCTCTCATGATAAGCTCCATAAAACCCCGGCCCTCAGTCACCAGCGGCTGCGGAACAAGTGACCACGGCGCCGGTCAGACCTGTGACGCAGCAGGTGGTGCTAAGAATTCCTGGCTCCTCTGGACAGGCCGCCATTGGAAACTGACCCTGGCAACGTTTAACGCTAGAACCCTATAGCTAGTGAAGCTAGTTTAGCAGTGCTGTTAGAGGAACTAGAGGGTATGAAATGGGATGTCATAGGGCTTAGTGAGGTTAGGAGGCCGAATGAGGCATATACTGTACTGAAGGATGGGCATGTACTGTGCTATCGAGGTTTACCAGAGAGGCGAGAACTAGGAGTAGGTTTCCTTGTCAATAAGTATATAGCGGGTAATATAGATGAATTCTATAGTATTAATGAGAGGGTGGCAGGCATCGTAATTAGGCTTAATAAGCGGTATAAACTGAAGGTTGTACAGGCCTATGCCCCTACTCTGTAGCTATGATGACCAGGCAGTTGAAAGCTTCTACGCAGATGTAGAATCGGCAATGCGAAAAGTAAAGACGCAGTATACTGTACTAATGGGCGACTTCAATGCCAAGGTAGGGGAAAAGCAGGCAGGCGACCAGGCAGTAGGTGACTATGGCATTGGTTCTAAGAATAACAGGGGGGAGTTACTAGTTGAGTTTGCAGAGCGCAATAACCTAGGAATCATGAATACCTTCTTCAGCGAACGGAAGAACCGGAAATGGACATGGAAAAGTCCTAACGGGGAGACTAAAAATGAAATTGACTTCATAATGTGTTCTAACCCCGCCATTAAAGAGCATGTAGAGGTAATCGGGAAAGTGCGATGCAGTGACCACAGGATGGTGAGGTTCCAAATTAGCCTACATCTGAAGAAGGAACGCAACAGATTAGTAAGAAAGAAACCCATCAACGAATTAGCGGTGAGGGGGAGGGCAGAAGAGTTCAGGATCTCGCTACAGAATAGATATTCAGCTCTAACCGATCCTCGGCGACATTACCCTAGAAGCAATGAACAATATAATTTCAGAGATATCATTACTGAGTGCGCGGTAGAAGTAGGCGGTAGGATAGTTAGAGAGGATACCGATAAGCTATCTAAGGAGACGAAAGATTTGATTAAGAAACGCCAGAGTATGAAAGCTTTCAATCCAACAGACCAGATCGAATTGGCCGAGATATCAAAGATAATCAATAAGCGCAAGGTGGCCTATAAGGAAGTATAACATGGAGAAAATTGAGCATGCTGTAAAAACGGGGAAAGCCTTAAAGCGGCAAAGAAGAAATTGGGCATAGGTAAAAACCAGATGTATGCGATAAGGGACACGGCGGGCGACGTCATCACGAATATGGACACGATAGTCAAAGTAGCCGAGGAGTTCTATACAGATCTCTACAGTAGCTAAAGTAGTCAGGACCGTAATGAGATTGGCGGTAGGGAAAAACAGTCAGACGTTCCACCAGTGACGAAGGACGAGGTCAAGAAAGCATTAGAAACTATGAAAATGGGGAAATCAGCTGGAGAGGATCAGATAACTACAGATTTGCTGAAGGACGGGGGGGATATCGTGCTAGAAAAACTGGCCACCCTGTATACGCAGTGTCTGGTGTCATCGACGCTACCGGAACCATGGAAGAATGCAAACATTATCCTCATTCACAAGAAAGGGGACTCTAAGGACCTTAAAAATTACAGACCAATCAGCTTACTGTCTGTTACGTATAAGGTATTTACTAAGGTAATGGCTAATAGAATAAGGACAACCTTAGACTGCAATCAAGCAAAGGACCAAGCAGGTTTTCGGAAACGATACTCTACTATCGATCATATCCATACCATCAATCAGGTGATAGAAAAATGCTCGGAATATAACCAGCCCTTATACATAGCATTCATTGATTACGAAAAAGCATTTGACTCAGTGGAAACCTCGGCGGTGATGCAGGAGTTGCGAAATCAGGGAGCAGACGAGCCGTACGTGAAAGTGCTGGAAGATATGTATAGTGGCTGCACAGCAATCATAGTTCTGCATAAAGAAAGTAACAAAATTCCCATAAAGAAAGGTGTTAGGGAAGGAGACACAATCTCCCCAGTACTATTCACAGCTTGCTTAGAGGAAGTGTTCAGAGACTTGGAAGGGAGCAGTTAAGAATAAGGGTAGATGGAGAATACCTCTGTAATCTGCGATTTGCTGATGACATTGACTTGCTAAGCAACTCGGGGGATGAACTGCAAATAATGATTGATGACCTAGACAGGAAAAGTAGAAAGGTAGGCTTGAAAATCAATATGCAGAAGATTAAGGTAATGTTTAACAGCCTCGAGAAGGAACAGCAGTTTACATTAGGTAGCGAAGTACTGGAAGTAGTAGGCGAATATGTCTTCTTAGGACAGGTAGTAACCGCAGATCCGGACCATGAAAAGGAAATAACAAGAAGAACAAGATTGGGATGGAGCGCATTTGGCAAGCACTCGCAGATTATGACTAGCAGCTTACCGGTATCGCTCAAGAGGAAAGTATACAACAGTTGCATCTTACCTGTACTCATCTATAGGGCTGAAACGTGGAGGCTAACCAAGAGAGCTCTATAACTTAGGTTGAGGGCAACCCAGAGGACTATGGAACGAAAAATGGTAGGGGTAACATTAAGAGATAGGAAGCGTGCGGAGATTGGGTCAGAGAAATTACTCAAGTTACCGACATTCTAGCGGAAATTAAGAAGAAGAAATGGGCATGGGCAGGACATGTAGTGCGAAGAGAGGATAACCGATGGTCGCATAGGGTAACAAACTGGATTCCAAGGAAAGGAAAGCGTAGCAGTGGGCGGCAGAAAGCTAGGTGGGCGGATGAGGTTAAGAAGTTCGCAGGGGTCAAGTGGATGCAGCTAGAACAGAACCGGGTTAAGTGGAGAAATATGGGAGAGGCCTTCGCCCTGCAGTGGGTATAGTCAGGCGGATGATGATGATGATTTCTCCTTTCTGGTTTCCTACATACGTTACAGGTTATTCTCGGCCACTGAGAGTCTACACCAGAAAACCCTTTGCAGTCATGTTTACCTCAGTTTGAGGTAAAGCATCTTCATTTGCAGCAAACCACCTCACCCACTGAGTGAATGGTCCAGTCCAGCTGGTGATCGAACGTCGTCCGCCGCAAAACGAATGCGGAGGCCAATATTCCTCATCCGTTATTAGGCTCACGTGTTGCCGCCGTTATGGACTGCACTGACGCTGCTATACTCCGGCAATGACTGAATCGGTCACTGAATGTAGGCGATTGATCTACGTTAGGAGCTGTACAAAACGCAGCATCACCCTGTCCATCGAAGGGCTACTACCTTCCAATTGGTACTTTCATGTGGACCAGTCGGCATCGATGAGCAGGCGCAATGGAAACACGGACACAAGAAGCTGCTCCTCTCCTCACCGACTGGTCCACATGAAGGTATTAATCGATGCTATTCCTCCGACACTGCATGGACCTTTCGCAACAGACCGCGCAAGATGCAGCCGTTTTATGTGCAAACATCGTCGCCATCACGATTTGTAAATCAAGAGTCCTGTCATATCACCTCAAAAGAAAACTGGTGCCAGCGTAAATCAATGCCATATTCTGGCTTGTTCAACCGTCCTGGGGTCACGCCCGGGGGAACATGAAGATCCTCAAGTCGGAATTCTTGCGACAAGGTCATTGGTCTGCACTAGTCCTGTTTTTTTGTGTATCTTGTGTCAGTGTTTCCATTGCGCTGCTCCTCTCCATGATGCTTCCAATTAAACCTCTGCTGCGACAGCTACGGCGGCCATCTTATTGCCGCAAACTTCCTTCATCATCATCATCATCATCATCAGCCTGATTATACCCACTGCAGGGCGAAGGCCTCTCCCATATCTCTCCACTTAACCCGGTTCTGTGCTAGCTGCATCCACTTGACCCCTGCGAACTTCTTAATCTCATCCGCCCACCTAACTTTCTGTCGCCCCCTGCTACGCTTTCCTTCCCTTGGAATCCAGTTTGTTACCCTCAGCGACCATCGGTTATCCTCTCTTCGCACTACATGTCCTGCCCATGTCCATTTCTTCTTCTTAATTTCCACTAGAATGTCGTTAACTTGAGTTATTTCTCTGACCCACTCTGCACGCTTTCTATCTCTTAATGTTACCCCTACCATTTTTCGTTCCATAGCCCTCTGGGTTGTCCTCAACTTAAGTAGAACTCTCTTGGTTAGCCTCCACGTTTCAGCCCCATAGGTGAGTGCAGGCAAGATGCAACTGTTGTATACTTTCCTCTTGAGCGATACCGGTAAGCTGCTAGTCATAATCTGCGAGTGCTTGCCAAATGCGCTCCATCCCAATCTTATTCTTCTTGTTATTTCCTTTTCATGGTCCGGATCTGCGGTTACTACCTGTCCTAAGTAGATATATTCGCCTACTACTTCCAGTATTTCGCTACCTAATGTAAACTCCTGTTCCTTCCCGAGGCTGTTGAACATTACCTTAGTCTTCTGCATATTGATTTTCAAGCCTACCTTTCTACTTTTCCTGTCTAGGTCATCAATCATCATTTGCAGTTCATCTCCCGAGTTGCTTAGCAAGGCAATGTCATCAGCAAATCGCAGATTACTGAGGTATTCTCCATCTAGCCTTATCCCTAACTGCTCCCATTCCAAGTCTCTGAATACTTCCTCTAAACAAGCTGTGAATAGTACTGGGGAGATTGTGTCTCCTTGCCTAACACCTTTCTTTATGGGAATTTTGTTACTTTCTTTATGCAGAACTATGGTTGCTGTGCAGCCACTATATATATCTTCCAGCACTTTCACGTACGGCAAACTTCCTTATCTCATTCTAACTCTCCGACGCCTCAATCCATTCCGTTACTATGAGCATGCCCTGTCTATAGCCACTCCTTGATTTCGGCTGGGATATCATAAGAGCTTGTTTCGTGACCAACTTGACTCTCTTCCTCTCGCTTAACTTTAACACACCTATTATTTTCTTTACAACATGGCTCGATGCGCTGCCCACAATTTGAGTTCAACCCTTTTCGTTAGCCTCCACGTTTCTGCCCCATAGGCCTTCACGATCTGCGGGTGCCTGCCCATGTGATTATATACCTATAGTTTCTCCACTCTCATGGACCGGATCTGCGGTCACTACCTGCTATAGTATAGCGGATTCCCTTGTAACTTCCAATTTTTTCGCTGCCTATCGTAAATTGTTGTTCCCTTCCACCGAATGAACATTATTTTAGATTTTTTCACATTAATTTTCCTTGACCATGCTTTGCAATTTGTTTTCCGAGTTACTTAGCAAGCCAATTGTGTCAATAAAAAAAATAATTTCATTTTTATCTCCACTCCTTCCAATCCACCTCTTCGAATACTTCCTATAAATACGCGCTGAATAGTGCCGAAGATACCGCTTATCTTCCACACTTTATAAGTTTTCCCGAGGCGGACTGTTGTCGCTGTGCAACCATAGACACAGTCATGCCTGCATGACTGCAGAGGTTTCAGCTGGATTAAAGATTTTCTCGCAATACACGCATTGAAGGAGATGTACAGGTGATGGTTATATCCTACGCATTTGTGTATCACCTGATTACCTGATATATATGGTCTATGTAGCGGAGTTTCCCAAATATAGTTTTCACCACCTCCACAAATCCGGTAAGAACAAAAAAAAAAAAAAAAAAAAAGCTTTGCGTGAAACAGCGAAAGAGGGCATAGGACGATAGCTGTCTGAAATGTATACTACAGATTCATAATATAGACGCAAAGTGAAAACAGGATCGCGCCAGCTAATTACCCACATTGCCAGCCTGTCTGCTAGAATACACTGCAGCAATGCAAGTGACATCACCACCGAGGAGAGCTCGCGAACGAGAGAGAAACTTGCGAGATGACCAACGTTGGACTGGGATGAACGAGATGTCGGCACTTTCCGGAGCTTTATGAAGTGGTTGAGCCGAGATGCGTTCGTATATATTCTCCCTCATTCTGGAATTGTCGCGTCTAAGCCTCTAGGCAGCGTGATAGTGCCCCGGGCGATGGATGCTGCCTCGACGAAAACCGTGATCGTCGCGGCCCGTGGGTACATTCGATTTTCCGACCCCGCACCCCCAGACGTGTCCCCGGTACCCCCGCACCACCGTGCCCCGTAGCCCCGGACCTTGCAGACCCGGCTTCCGCTCTGACAGGAAGTAGCGTTATGGTCATATGACCTTGCAAGCTTCCTCCACCGTTTGATTTTAGCAGACGATGCCAACCAT
Source organism: Amblyomma maculatum (assembly GCF_055883805.1). Taxonomy (NCBI): domain Eukaryota; kingdom Metazoa; phylum Arthropoda; class Arachnida; order Ixodida; family Ixodidae; genus Amblyomma; species Amblyomma maculatum. The sequence continues at coordinate 248,071,163 of NC_139344.1, forward strand.
CAGTCACCACGACTTTCGTTCGCAGTGTCGTCGCGCGCACGGTTATCTTTTGGCGTACGTACTGAAAGGTAACAGAGGCGCGAATCAATCGGTGCTCTTGCGAACGGAGCTTGACATGCCTGTATATGCGAAGCGTTTTACAGAACTCGATCAGTGATTTGGGTTTGCTTGGCCCATCAGCTCACTGCGTTCGAAAAAGACGAAAGCGTTTGCAAACGTATTTAGACCAAGCGTTAGCTGCTCCAGCACACAACTATAGTGCCTAGAATATACTGGCAAGTATATTCTAGGCACTATAACACAACAGTTCGCTTGCTACGCGTTCACGCCTGCGCGCTGAAAAGATAACAAAACAGGTGAACTACTGAACAGCGCGGGCAGCCAATCAGTGCTCGCTGTGAGCGCTTTCGTCAGTCTCTTCGATTTGGCTTGCACTGGCTGCACTAGTTCTGAAAAGTGCTGCAGCGGTGCCAGGTGGTCACGTGAGCGTGCAGTGCCAGTTCCGACACTGGCGTGCGGCGGCAGCTGCCAAAACGAGTACGCAAGTGTAGGACTCTGCAACCTAGCAGACGCGTGCGCGCATCATGCATCGCGTGCTGTAACATGATCACGTCCAGTTTCGAAGCCAGCTGCCGTAGGCCTACAGCGCTCGATCGGAAAGTGACGACGACTAACAGTGACACCAATTGACCAAATACGTGCGACTGCGCACGATCTTTATATCGGCCGGTCTGCGAAGGTGCCATTCATGCGCCTCTGGGTACGAGGGAATTAACGTTGTAAGCAGTTGCCACGAGTACTAGTTTAAATAATTAAGACTGCCTAACAAGACGCTTGATTGGTTTCCACGAACTTACTTCTGTCCAAAAGCACTAGCTGACGCACGTATGTTTGTACCTCACTGCGCTCTCAGACATTCTGTGCGCTCCGTGGGCGACAAGTTTGATGTCGCATAGTCGCTGCGCAAGCTGTCTTGTGGCACACACACTTGGCACGACAGAAACTCGATCGATCGCAGCTGATTTCTGTTCGCATCCACCCGTCTTCCGAGGTCACAACGCGATAAAAAAAAAAAAAAAAAAAAATACTACATAGGACAACGCGCGCGAAGGTGCCGTATCGCGGCCACGTACCACGTATATGTGGCTACAACTACATATAATACCGCTCCTCCATCAACAAAATGCCAATCACCAGCATGCAGCCCAACTATACCTTGTATACGCAACCATTTGCGGATCCGTTAGCAGCGAACCGTCCGGGTTCTGAAGGAGACGGACTTTACAAAAGCTATGCAGAACGATGCGCAGCGTCGTCTGCTCTTGGCCAAGCGTAGCGTACGCCATGCTGCACTTTTTTCTGCACCTCTTCTGGAGCGAGTGCAGAGTGAACGAGAACTCGTGCAGAACTAGCCCTGCACCTTGACAAAACGAGGAGAGAAGTGCAGACGGCGCGCGCGGCACTGGCAAAACGAGGACGGCGGTGCTGCACTACTTGAACTAGTGCAGCTGGTGCAGGCAAATCGAAGGGACCTCGTGTGTAGTGGAAATCAAGACAAGAAAGCGAAGATATAAGATTCAAACGTTTTGCAGCTGCTTAGAGACGAGATACGAAGTTTGCGATATTGTTTAACGCACAAAAAAAAAAAAAGTTATCAGAATGAGTTGTACCATGATTGTACTGATGGGGGGAGCTTTTGGGCAGAAGCTGCATACAATGGTTTCGGTTTCGCTTACGCAGTGTAGCGCATGCAGACTTCGCGGCAGCTTTATTCATTTTACAAATATAATAAACTTACTATAGAGCCTATAAATTAGCAATCATTTTTAAAGTAAGTGACTAATTGTTTATTAATTTCAGGCTTATAAGTAACTGATCAAATCCAGCAATTTTAGTCGCACTGAAACCGAAACTAGTTGTAACAGTAAATTATCAAATTGCATCCCCCTGACAACACTAAAGTGACTAAATCTTGAATATACTGTCTAGTGCATTCTAGGAACTGCAATTCCTCATCATGGAGCCAATGATCGGAGATTCGCTGTCACGCTTGTTGCGGAATTTAGATAATGCATGCAAACTGAGTGAAAGTAGCTTATACCTCGATTTAAGTCATACCCGGATCCCTAGATTTTGGTTCTGTTACGGGTCTCACAACTGGCGAGGCACGCGCAATGACGTATCCGGAACTATTCTGGATTTGTTACGTGAAAGCAGTGAAAGCAGCCTCCTTCAGCTGCGTCTCAGCAGTAGCAGTAGTAATGCTTTATGGCAGGTCACACCCGGCTACATGCAAAGAATATGCAATGTCCTATTTGAGCCAATTATAACTTCCGTGGATGCTTAAAAACTTGCTGCTGCCTTTTCCAGCGTTCTTGGAGGTCCCTTAAAACGTACAGACGTGAAAACACGTGAAATACCTCTGTGTTTAAAGACGTCTTGTGAACCGTTTTGTCCTGATCGTTGAATTGCTATACCTCATGTACCTAAAGAAACGTTGCTTCTCTTTGTTTATTAATATATATTTTTAACATTAGAGAAACTCCGATAACATGCATTTATTCCCCGGCGGCCAGGCTTCGGGCTTCACGGCCAGAAGCATTGAAGCGCCCCCCTGCTAGAGTCCCTAGAGGGACCCTACCCCTGCACTATGCCCATCCCATGCCCAGCATGCTCAACGCCCTCTATCACAGCGGGCCTGTCTAGGCCTAATCTCTGTGCTGCTTTTATAATGGAAAGGTAGAGCTGGCCGTAAAATAGAAAAAAAATAACATGCTCTTCTTGTTGTTATAAGTTTAAGGACGACGATGATTATGTCGTTACTCATATCAAGCTGTCCTCCGAGTGCAAGGGTGAGGAATGTCGGATTGAGTGCTAGAAAGGGTTTGGGGCTGCGTCTCGCCGGCATGTAGCAATGGAGCATGATCTTTTTAATTATGTGCTCATTCCTTCGAGTCCGCTGAGCCTTACCTCTTAAAGCACCCTTAGGCATACACAATTTGTTGCACCGTTTGAAGTGTTTGCCTTAACAGCTTCTAGGTTTTAGTTTCAGTGCAGGAACAGGTGGCATTTCATGGTGGTGTTTTGTTGATGCCGGCCGAGTACAATCAATGAATGACTTGTCTTCAACGTCTGAATCGGTATAAGTGTTGTGCAAATGTGGTGTAATGAGTTGTTTAATGTCAGGTTATTGGTCGTAGCGTTATGTAGTGAAGCATGTCACGCGCTACATGCTCGTTTTGCCAATCCAGAGCTGTGCAAATATCGTATAGCTCCGGGGCGAACACAGCTTTTGGGCCGCTCTAGATCTCGTGATACGTGCGTACCTGTACGTGCAGTGGGTGTCGCTGCCCACTTTTTCTACTTGGGCTGCTCTGATCGATCCCTGGCTAGTGTCGAAACAAGTTGCTAACTTGTTGCGGGTTTGCTTTCTGGTAATATCCGAGGCAAAGCATCTGCCACAAAGTATAGTATAGAAAGTGCTTGGTGCCTTGCAGGGGTGCCATGTTGCCAGGGTGTATTGAAGAGCGTGATGAAAAATGGGCGGGAGCCTCTCGTGCTGTTCTGCGCCGAGCCCCAGGCCCCACCGTAAGAAGGACAGTGCTGACCCTCCGCACTCAGAGGAGAGTGCCTCCAACCTGCAGCACATCAGTGAAAGGGAACCTGAAGGTCAGCAACAAACATAACCTCATGCTTTTCTCCGCGCGGCCACAGTAACATTCACAAGCTTTACACTCTTAGGGTCAGCTGTTGGCAATTTGTTATGATTTATTGATCCTGGATACATTTTGTGACTTTAGACAGAACTAGACCTTTTTTGCATGAAATAAGTGTACTGTTACAGAATAAACAGGTGGAATGTTTTACAGTAAATGCTGTGCTAATTATCGCGTGTTAAAGCTTCAAAATATGTTGTGCATTTGTCTGGCAAGTGTGTGCAAGGGAGGAAGCTAGGGGTCTGTTTAGTGTTCCCTGTGTTTTAATACTTTCCTGGCATTCTTGAAGATATAGTTTTTTTGTTGTCTGAACCTCCTACCTAAACTATGTGCTTTCACTTCTGGTTCTCTTGACAAGCTGATCCTCTGTAAATCTTTTCATCACTTTGTTAGTTGCACTGTCTCTGGGCTCCTTATTGATACCATGAGGTGAATTGAGCATATTAAATTAACAGTGCTTGGTATACAAAAAAGCTTTGATTGTTGTGTGAGCAGGGCTGTCGGAACATTTCACTAGTAAAGGTTTATCGAGTCATTAGCAAGCTATAGCGAAAATTGACTGTGATACCTGCAATAGTTAGATCGTTTCAAGATGCTGAAAGCTATTGTGGATGGATTAAAGGATTGATTATAGCTGTCCCAAAGTGTGTTGAGCTAAATATACTCCATTTGTACTGTGTATTACTAGTAGAGCAGAATATTGCTTTAAAGGCCTTGACTTGGCACCTTGCCTGTTAACGGCAGCTTGCCTGTACTCTTTGCACTTGCTTAAGTTTTATGGTCGGATTGTGGTTTATAGAAAAGGTGTGAGCAAATGCAGGCTGCAGCCTGTTTGCATTCTGATCAACCTCTGTGTGTGAGCTGTGGTGCATTTACCTTTCAGATTTTGACCAGGACCCATCGACGCATCCAACAGCTGGCCCACTTTTTATGCAGAGGTCAAGAAGTGACGTCAGAAGTATGAATGCCATTACTGCATGATAACTGTTTTCACTGCTTACATTGCTGCTTTACTGAACTGGGTGCTCTTTTTCGTCTGCAATCATGATTCTTTACTTTTTTTCTCTCTTAGATTGCAAGGAGAAGAGAAGAAGTCAAATTAACGTATGTATTTTGTTAGAACATTGTATTTTTATTATTATTAGCTGCCTGTTTGCTACCTTCTTGGACAGAGCATTTCTATGAAGGACAGCAATAGACTATGATATGCATGTGAATAAATATGTGGAGAATGAGCTTGCTCTTTGCTGGAGACTTCAGCAAAGAGGATGCTGATGATACTAATTAGATACTAGCAACTTTGAAAGGATTTTCTTTTACAGGGTTCCTGCACACATTCTTTTATGGGCTGTGGTTATTTATATCTAACATATTGTTCCAGAGCTTTGAGGCATTCTGCATAATTGTAGCTAATACGCTGCTAAAATTGGCATGAGGCACCATTTTTTTTATGTATTGCTTTGCCCCACCACAATTCTTTACTTAGCAGGTGATCAGTTTTGAGGGAACCCCCTTAGAGTTCAGAGTGTTTGTTTTAGTGGGTATGTGCCATTGGCGATTTCCCAAATGCACTAAATTGGTCATGGCTTGCCTGGGCTTTCAGCAGACACATTTACTCATTACTGAGGCTTGACATTTTTTTTCTGCTTAGTTGTGTATATGTATTTCTTGAGCTTGGTTGTAGTCTGTGGTATGTTTTTGCTGTTGTTTGCATGGCAAATGGCTTGTAATTATGCCCAGCATGTTAAATGCACATTTTTGGCCACGTTGATGGATTACAAAATCGGTGCTGCTTTGTTGATATAAACAAATGCTATAGCTATGCCTAGACATAGACATAGCTATATATAGTTGTGTCAGAATGATACGAACATCTGATGCTACCTGCTCTGTATAAGGTGAGGAGATTAGTTTTTAAGGCAAAAGCCTTTAATGCTTCACCGTTGTCGACAGAAGGTTGTCAGCAGAGGTGTCACGCTTTCGAGAGCGAGAGTTAAAAATAAATTAATAAACCTTATCTCCACTGGTAATCGAACTTCCATCGCTTGGATCCCCAGCCCAGCGCTTTACGAACTGCGCCGCGCCCCGGATCGTGAAACACTCTTCATATTCCCCTTGTCTGTCGTGAGGATGTTAGCGGCATTCCGGGAATGACAGATACTGCGCCTTTCCTTTCCTGTAAACGAATTATAGAATGCCGGTGAACTTTGATGCGTTCAATGAAATGCTGGTCGTATTCGACAAGGGTTGTGCAATGTACCGTCATGACGGGTCATGACGTCACCAGGCAATTCATTCCTATACGAAGCTGCCCCGCCGGGCATCTGATCCAGGCGTCTGTGCAGCACCTTTCATTTGCCGCTTCCTCGGACGCCGCACCACACAGCAAACAAGCAGACCCAGGTGTCTGGGAGGCATTAGTACAGCAGGTATCAGCAGCATTTGAAATTGATTTACAGGATAGAAAAGGCGCAATATCTGTCACAATTCTCCGCGGACACATGTTCCACGCCATAAAGGAAGTTGGGAGTGAAAGAAGAGAGGGAGATAGAGGTGCCATAGTGGAGGGCTACGATCCACCGTCTTTCACCTCATCGCACTTTGGTGGTCCAAAGTGCCCTCTAGAATTTTTAACGTTGCTAGTTGGCACATAAAGCTCAGTGTTTATGCACACCATGGAAAATTAAACAGAAAATAGAATTGCTCATATGCACTGAATAAAATACAGGTGAAATTTCTGGAGGTACTTTAATATGCCAGCATAGATGTCATACTGTGTGAGCTGTAAGTAGTCCAACATGCTTTCTGGTGAAAGTGGTAGGAGAAATCGGTCATGAGTGCTGTTTGTTGGGTATATTATGAGTGATGAAAGGGTACACAAAATGGGACTTGTTTGAATTACCTTAGGCCACTTGCAAGAATAGCACATAGTGTGCGCAGGGGTCGGAAACTTCCATAGAAGCCATTGTCCTCCATTTAAAACGCTAGCACCAATTCCTTTCATAGTGGCTGGAGGTAAACCTAGCGAAGCATTGTATCGTTGTTTTGACAGTGGTATTATCAGGCAAAAAAAAAAAAAAAAGAAGGAATTTATAGACAAACGTTGTTTGAACCACTGCCAGCGAAAATTGAGAATTCAGATTCAGAAGCGGGCGAGAGTGTGGTAACATGAATTAGAGGTGTGAATATGCGTGTTTCTTCAGTAAAACTGCATCAGTTGCGGGTTAGCTAGTGCTCACGTCTGTCTGTATTCCATCTTAGCACTGTTCTACCCAAAATGAACTCCTTTGCAAATTTAGTTTAACTGAGCGTTACTTCTGAATATGCCAGTGCCTTAGACAACTCAGCCACTGTCGCATCTTATTGCGCTGTATGTGTGTGCAGGCAGTCATTCAGTTTTAAACACCAGTTTCCTTCCTGCCACCAGGTGGGCCAGAGTAGTTGAAACTGGAACTAGCGAGAGCTTCCTAACCCCGCTACGAATGCATCATATTAATGGGATGTAGAGGTAAATTGTGAGTGCAAATTGACATCAAAAGTGATAATTTATTGTGAAAAAAATAAATGTATGGGTAACATGCACTTAGTACATGCCCCTCATAACACTATCTGCCACCTCCAACCTTATGCAGGAACCAGTCTTTATCATATCCATAGCATGTAATCATTTGGGTTAGAAGCTGCAAAATTGAGTTTTGGATAATTTGCTCTACAGCTTTGGCTTATTAAGGTAATAAGGAATGTTTCTTGTATGCTTCTTGCCAGCTGCTGACCCACAAGAATAATCATACAATGATGTGTGCCAAGTTGAGTTCACTCTTCATTGTTACAAGTATGCTTGCCAGGAAACTAGCACTGCATTTATGCCGATTTGTGATGGATATTGTAGCTGTAAAAGGTTGCCTAGACAGCCAAGGTACCATTAGGTTTCCATGACGAGTGTCAAAAGCAGTTGTGCTGCTCATCATGGTGGCAGTGCATAACATTTTGTTCTAAAGGTCGTGCGCGTTCGCAGAACTTTGCGAGTTGCTGTTAATATGCGTGTGTGTTGCATTGTCACCGGAGAAGGGGTAGGCAGCGAACGCGATGGTTGGCTGGCATCCTCGAGGTGCTGCAGATGAAGTTATCTGATGTTAGAAAGATAGTGAGAGACTGGAAAGCTTGGCGTGATATGGTCCATAGGGTCGCGAAGAGTCTGACACGACTGAACGACTTAACTGAACTGTGTTGCATTGTGACTTTGCATATTGTCCCACAGCTGCAGGAGAAGGCCCCGCTGAAGAAATCTAACTCGTGCTCGACGATCTACTTGGATGACAGTACTGTGAGCCAACCCAACCTGCGCTGCACCATCAAGTGTGTCACGTTGGCCATCTACTACCACATCCGGGACCGGGGGGGCCAGCAGCGTACCATTGACATCTTTGATGAGCGGCTGCACCCTCTGAGCAAAGAAGCACCCGAGATGCGTGACCCTGACCACCGGACCATTTACCGCTTTGTGCGCACGCTCTTCAACGCAGCCCAGCTGAGCGCCGAGTGTGCCATAATCACACTTGTGTACCTCGAGCGGCTGCTCACCTATGCTGAAATGGACATTTCGCCCTGCAGCTGGCGGCGGGTGGTCCTTGGTGCAGTCCTGCTCGCCTCCAAGGTGACCACCCTTGCCCCGCTTTCCAGTGCATGCTGGGTTGCTTTTCCGGTGCCAAGCCGCCTTCTTCACAAGAGCACTGTCTTTCACCCACCTCTTCACAAAGAGAAACATTGTGTCTGACATAAAGGAGTGGTTGCAGTGTTGTTCCTATTGTCCCTAAATTCCAAGCTTGCTGACATGGGGTTCATTTGTGTATACAGCATGAATGGTGTCTGCTAAAAACAGCATCTAAGGTGCAATAGAAGTCGGCTTCGTAACCATGCAACCTCTTTGCACAGGGATTGTAGCTCATAATTGGGGCCCTTCGTTTCTTGGGTTCATATTGTTTGAAAAAATTATGACCCGAGTCAGATAGTGGGTGGAAATTGGATTTTTCTTGAAATATAGATCACAGTTTGAGTGTTTTTGGGCTATTTTTAAAACTGAGAACCATTAGCATGCACTTGTTTTGACGCAGATGTGAGACATACTTAAAAATCTAGAAGGGGCTGTAAAAGGCAGGCTAAAAAAAATATTTTCTCCCTCTTTCATTTACTTCTTTCCAACAGCTTTCTCCTGCTTTCATTATCCCATGCATATATCATTTCCAGACACTTCTGCATGAACAAGGTTCAGAAGGAAGGTCACAAACATTTAACTGTTAACACTTTTTAGAAATATGTTTGATAGCAGTTGGTTTCAATGACATACTGTGGTTATGTTGTTTAATACATTTAGGAAAGTCATTGTTCAGGCAGAATACAATTCTTTGAAGATGCAGTGAGTGGTGTCAATATGATAGCCAAGGAATCTCAGATGTGCATTGAAAAGGTGTTCAATCTTTCTTATAAAGAAAACTCTTTTTCGTCCTTTTGAGCTTCGTTGGGAAGAGGCACTTTTAAGGCCCTCTGTTATTGAGTTCCTAAGACCTGACTGCAAACAATAAATAATGCTGTGAAACATTGATTTGAGTGATATTGATACTTATTTATAAATCGGTATACCCAGAAACAATGGTTTTTGGGTAAAAATCAGGTTTACCCTGGGTTTTTACAGAACTTTAATATTAGAGTGCATAAATTAGGAGAAACTGGGCTTCGCCTGAAATCAAAAGGGCCTCAGTCTTGAATGTTGCGTGAAGTGTGGTTGTAATAACAAAACAAGATGTACAAAGAGGCTCGAAATCTTTTTTTACCCCTTTTTTTTTTCTTTCTAATCCTTATTCTGTGGAATAATGTTTCAACAGATCTTGGATTCTTATGATTTTGGAAGGTTTTGTGTGGGCAGCTGTGGTGCAGTATGGGAATGTAAGTGGTTGACAGTGGTTTGTATGCCTACCACAAAATTAGATCTACAATAGTGGCACCTGGTTTATAGTCATGCTTAGCTTTCCAAGGCTATTGCACATGCATGTTGCCATGCAGGATGCTTATGCATGAGTAGCAGCCCCTCAACACCACCACCACAAACCTGTCATGGTGGCTCAGTTGTTGTGGCATTTGGCTGATGCGCATAAGTTTCTTGTGGCCAGGAAATTAAAAAAAAAAAAAAAAAAAAACTGTGTGCTCATTCATAGCCACAGGGCTGCTTTGACTTGTAAAAGACCATTAATTCCTAATCGTAAACCCCTCCCTCCATCACCTTTGCAGAGTGCCCTAGTATAGTTAAGACTGCATAGGGCTTTGTTAATGAGCACAAATATTAAATTTAGAAGTTTTAGCAAACCAGTTCCCAGTAGTCACATTTGAAGAAGACTCTGTGGAGGGGAGGTAGTGTGTAAATATTGAAACTTCTTGTGCATCAAATTCGGTAATGCTATATTTTATTTTAGTTTCGGATTGAGCAGAACTGTTCTGCAACCTCAGTTAACTTTGAAATGTGTATATTGAAGTTAAAATGTTTGTTCAAAAGGAACAAATAAAACCCACAGAGCCATCATTTGTGCATAGTTTTATGCACATATTTTATTTAAAGGTTATGATATATTACAAGCAACTTAGAAGTTAGTCTATAAATCTCTACTACGTGATTAATGAATTAAGAAATACAAATTACCGCTAAGTGCCTGTCAGCTGAGTTGCACTCCCATGGAATGGTCAGATATATTTTTAACCTTGGACAGGTGAAAAACATTATTTACAGCTTCACTGCTCTTTGTTCTGTGCAATTTGCATATGTCAAGCTTACTCTGTCAGAGCCAACCTGATATTGCCAGCGTAATGCTTTAAATTCCACTAGTGTTTTCTTGTGTGCGTTGCTCAGCTGGTTTCTCTAGTGTGGCCAGATTTGGACCCAGAAGTGCGCTTTGGAGTAAAGAATGCTACGCAAGCAGTAGTGTTAAAATTCATTCTGAGTGCAGAATTGTCAGATATATTTTTAACCTTGGACAGGTGAAAAACATCATTTACAGCTTCACTGCTCTTTGTTCTGTGCAATTTGTACCTGTCAAGCTTACTCTGTCAGAGCCAACCTGATATTGCCAGCGTAATGCTTTAAATTCCACTAGTGTTTTCTTGTGTGCAGTGCGTGCTCAGCTGGTTTCTCTAGTGTGGCCAGGTTTGGAGCCAGAAGTGTGCTTTGGAGTACAGAATGTTACACAAGCAGTAGTGTTAAAATTCATTCAGAGTGCAGCATAGTTTGAGCAGATTGGTGGTGAATGCAGGGTTTATTGAAATTTTAGGTAGTACAGTTTAAATTGGTGAAGTGACTGAGTTATGGACATACGTGGAATGCTTTTCATTACTAAGGGAACCAACCAGGATGTCCCTAGTAGTTTCTTTTGCTCAATGAAAAGGAGTAACATATGTTTAAGTCTTATAAGTAACATATATTTAAGGTGTGCGTGCAATGGGAACGGTCATTTCTGCTGCCATCGCTCACAGGAGGCAGACTTTTTCTGTCATTTCTTTCGTGATCTGTGTTGGCCATTCTTAATGCTGCTTAGTGCCCATTTTCACTCTAAAGTAATGCAGTCTCTCAGTTTTCTTTTTCGCTTGCTTTTTCTTTCTCTGTTGAAGTTTTGCCGATTACTGTAGAGTTTAAGGTTGCTTTTGAACTCGAGGAAGGAAGCCATAGGCATTAGGAGCAGAAACACAAGGTAATTTGCAAAAACGTTGTGGCGTGTTGCAAGCTCTGAAAGTTTTGGCCTGTGCACGCACATTTATGTAGGTTTGTGCGCACGCACTCACTTGAAAAAAAAAAAGTCCGCAGTCACTGAAATAAAGGAAAACACAGGAGAATTTTCTTAATTGTGGTGTTTATCGATGTGAAACTTGTGTAACCATTTGTTTTCCCCGAGATGTAATTAAGAAGGAGAAAAAAAACGTCTTCGTGCTGCCACTGGATTCACGTACTGCATATAGTGCTCTACCAGCAGCTGTCCAGTTTCAATCGTATTCATGTTGCTCTTTGTTTGCCTAACCTTTGTCCACAGCGGTAGATACCTCAAGTGCCACAAGGAATGTGATTGGAACAGTGAGGACAGCAGCTCTGCGAAAACTCTCTCATGCTGTGGCATTAAGACTGCCAGAAATGAGGCCTTCGATAGTTGTTGAGCAGACAAAGATAGGGAAACGAGGGGCTCATTATGACATGCAGTCGTGGACCATGCTTCTGCATTCAAACCCTTAATATAATACAACGCAAATAGAAATGTTTGCTGTCTTTATTTGCAACGATGCATGAATAAAGTCTCTAGCTTTTTATGATCCCACAGAAAAATCATAGATTAAGCATTTTCCATGGAATGTGCTTGGAGCTCATTATCTTTTTTTGATGCTATTATGATTGCAGACCTTGATGGTTTGGTGGAAAAAATGCCATTTTACCTTATTTGCATGAATACATGTGAAGCGGGGCTTGAAAACTGGAGGAATTTAAGTAATGTTCAAACACCTTGTTTAAATCTATTAATTTTTGTCATGGAACATTGCTGAAGATCTTGATTGCCAGAGCTGGGTTCACAGCTTTGTTTGATTACCGTGGCAGTGTTCATCTGGTCAAATGATAGAGTTATTGTGTATATGTATGCATGCTTCATGGTAGCCTTGGAGAGCCACACTGCCACCATAGCTGAGTAGGTAGTGCACCACACATGATGAAGGTCGTGTGTTGAGATCTCACTGGTGGCATTTGGTTTCTTCTATCTACTTTATGATCTGGTATTGTTCAGGAAAATATTACACTACTAATTTTCCATTGATCGGTGCCACAATGTAGATAAAAAAAGATTCCTCTATGGTTTTCTTGGTTTCATTAGCTTCCTTCTAATGAGCATCGTAACATGCCCCTCAATATATACGTAAGCAAGATGATTATGGAAAAATAAAGAGTGATAGAATTGGCTCACATTACACACATGTGCATACATGCGTGTGTAGAAAATATCTCTACTTAGTGTTCTGCCACTCCTGTCCGTCATTCTCTTCTTCTTGGTCACTTTCCTCTCTTTTGCTTGCTGCGCTATATATTTCATATTCCAGTCTGGTTGTGGAGAAATAAAATAGGTGAATTTTGTGCAAAGGTAGCACAACGCTCTAAGTTTTCTGCTATGGAAAGGAAAACATGGATTCACATAAATTTGCTTTGGAAGGGTTAATGGTAAATGCTGCCAACAAATGGATGAGGCAGTGTGGGGACATTTGTCTGAAAATGTAAGAGTGGTGCAGGAAGCTGGAAAGATGGTCATGGCAGGGAGTGATGAAAATCACTGGAGGTGATAGAGTGCTGGTGTTCACACTATCAAATTTAGTAAGATGTAGTATAAATGCTATGAAGTATGTTGTGTCAAAACTAGTGTCTTCCTTTTCTAGGCCTTTATTACAAGTTTGCGTCAATTTCAGAAGTATCGTTTCACTCTCATCTCAGGTCTCCTGATTGGTAGAAACAGTGAAACCAAATGTTAGTTCGGTTCTCAGCACTTTTGGTTCTGGTGTTTTTGCCAATCAGATGAGCTGAAACAAGGTGAAAATGACGCTTGTGAAAATGATGCAAGCTCAGAATACAGACCCTGCAATAGGTTTTGTTGTAAAAACTACTTTTAAGGTTTTCAGTGTTGGGCAGCACAGCTAAGTGTAGGTGCCCCATGTATTAAGGGAACACAGGATAAATCCAAGTTGGCATCTGTAGATTGATTAATACATTCTAATGGAAAAGAGGGCACTTTCATTGAAAGCCAAGATTTGATAAGGAAACGGCCCAAAAAAATTTGTTGCTACCAACAGCTGCATTCACAAGAAAAGCTGCGGTGATAACTTCTTTTGATGCCAAGGCCGTACCATTCACCCACAGCCAGAGATGCGGAGTCCGCAACATTGAATAAATCTGCCAGCAATGAGTGTATGTCTTGTTGTCAAAGGAATTGAATTTTACTGGGAAAAAAGAAAATGTAGTTGTTCGGTCTTGAAAAAAAAAAAATGCATAACACAGCCTCAGTGTGCATCTAACTCTGGAGCCGTGTGTGCACCACCAGCGGCCACTGCGTTGAGTGGGATGGCGTTCCATAGGAATAAATGCAGACGAATGCTTTAAAAGCATGTTTAAGATTTCACAGCGTACCTATGATGTCCTTTCATTAAGAAAAGCAGCGTACACCCTACAGTTGAGAAAGGATGAAGCATCATTTCAAGCGCTGTGCATTTTTAAAACAATGCGGTACGTGTGCGTGGGATCACCTCTAGCTGCCGGGATCAGACGGGAGTGCGGCTTACAGAAACCAATTTTCCTTTCACCGTATACACATGTAGTACGCAGCTTTCCAATGCATGCCTATCGTATAGTTTAAAAAGGCACACACTTTTCAGTCTTGCCGTGTGGTATTTATTGTGCCTGCTTAGCAAGAGAATGACAAAAGGAGGAGGATTACCATGGGCAATGCTGGCCAGACAGTCTTTTAGAGGGCAGTCACTGCTAGGCAGAAAAGCAGAAAAGTAAAAATGCCAGAGAAACATCTTTATTGAAAGGAGCTTTTGTCCAGAGCATTTGCCAGGAAAAAAAAATTGATGGTATAGATCACATGTCCAGCCTTGTGGATTTAGTTGCTTTTTTAGCATCATGGGCTTCTTGGTTAATTGAATCAGGGATGTGCTTGCATTCATAAAGGGCATGTTTCAGGGCTGTTCTAAACATTTGTCTCATAAATTCACTTCACTAGCTTTGTTTTGTTGTCACTGTCAGCAGTTATAGCTCCACTTCCCACAGGTCTCCAGTTATAACAGTGCAGCTAATTTTATTCACCTCTTGTTGACGTGTGGGGATATTTCAACATTCATGTTTAAATAACTTGCCGCTTTGCAAAACTGAATTTTACCTGTAATAAATGGTCTTTTCCTTATAACAGCATTTTTACCTAGGCTTTCATGAAACCTTGCATGTTGAAAAAAAGGTATGACAAAAACATTACAGTGACCCTTCTAAAGTTGGGCTTACGTAGTTGCTATAAGTATTTGCGTGACATTGGACACACAGCTGTTCTACTTCCATCCAAGCAATTCCGCATCGTCATGTTAGATGTCCATTTCTGTGTGCTGCCCAGTACTGGTATGGGTTATGTTGTGCATTGAGAATGCCTATGGGCCCATTGTTAGCTTCAGCGTTCACTTGCTGGTCCAAAGGCCATGGATTTAATCCTAGCTACAGCAGCCATATTTTGATGGAGGTGAAATGTGCCCATGTGCTGTGCGATGGTCTAAATTAATCGAGAGCCCTCTATAGACTATGGCGTTCCCGAGTCACTTTGAAATGCCACAGTGCTATGGGCACTTTGCTGTTGCAGATTTACTCCGACCTTTCCAAGCACAGTTCTTGCAAGGTACAAGTGCTAATTGTTGTGTGCAGGTGTGGGATGACCAGGCTGTTTGGAATGTTGACTACTGCCAGATCCTCAAGGAGATCACTGTGGAGGATATGAATGAGCTTGAACGCCAGTTTTTGGAGCTGCTCCAATTCAACATCAATGTGCCAGCTAGTGTTTATGCCAAGTACTATTTTGACCTCAGAACCCTTGCTGATCACAATGAACTGGCCTTCCCATCGGAGCCATTGAGTAAAGAGAGGGCTCAAAAGCTTGAGGTAAGACTGCCAAGCATGCATCTTCGTCTTCTTGAGGAAATCAACTGCGCATACAGACATTATCCTCCTTGAGGTCACATGTGCATGCTAAGTGTGCGGTAAGGAGAGTAATGTTGTCATACTAATTCACTGTCGCATGAAAGAAATATAGAGACCACAAACCGGGAGGACACTTGTGGTAACACTGGCATGGTGACACGACTCATGCGAGTGAAGCCATCAATTTGTGTACCCCAAAGAAAATGAAATGTCAGTGTTACAAAGATTGGAAGGAAAATCATAGGAATGTCCTTGGTCTAACGTCTGCCTTAGCATATTTTCATTGCCCTCTATGATGAAGAGAAAAGTTATTTCATATTCCGTTTTGTAATAAAGATCGGTGGGTGCTTAGCTGCAAATGAATTTTTTGCTTCTAAACTATGGTAGTCAAAAACCAATGTGTGCTTAGAACTGAACACAATATTATCAAGCTGTACCAAGACATTAGTGTGCTTTCATATATAGCCCTGCATATAGAAGGGACAGAAAAAATTGCTGTGTAGAGACCTGTCTGCACTTATATATGAACTAAACTAACAATACAGCATCAAACTTGCTGGTACTAACTAAATATTTTGTGTGCTGTCTGTAATGCCTGTGCAGCTAACGAATTTCACATCATGCTGAAGCAGCTTTTTTTAGTGGAGCTGCTTGAAGGATCAGCCATCAGAGTACCTGTCTAAAATGCTCATTGAAGGAGGATTACTATATTACATATGGCATACACAAGGATGTTAGAAACATGAATATGGCTCAATTGCACCGATTTGCTAGTCCCACTACATAAAACTAGACATTTAGCATTCACGAAACTAAAACCTGCAAGAGCAGACCTTCAGTAACACCATTCCTGGCGTAAGTGCCTAGACCTCTTAAAAAAAAAATACTTAGTTACTTTGAAACTTCACTTAAAAGCAGACTCTACCTCTTTTTACACTGTCTTGTTGCAGACTGCCTTTCATCCCACACTGAGCCCGTCTCCGCTATTTTTATTGCAGGCTATGTCGAGAGTGTGCGAGGACAAGCTGGGTGAACTCCATAGGAATGGTTTTAAAAAGTGGTCCAGCCTCGACAATGTGAACAACGTTTCTGTTCGCAGGAGCACAGCAATTCTGTCCTGATGATACCATCGTCCATATTTGCTCCTTTTGTCAAGTCCTTGCCAAACGCAGCGTAATGTTGAGTATTTTTTTATACACATTTTCTTTCTTGTAATGGTGCTGAAACCGAGAATGATTGGTAACAGTTTAAAAATATTGAATCCTATTGGCGGCTAGTTTTAGTCTGGAAAGATGTTTTTGTTCGTAGTTATGACTGTCGTTGATGTGCTTTTTGTTTCACTCCACGCATTACTGGGGCAGAAGGCACAGTCCATAGATTTTAATCTGGATCTTGTACGCAAGGGACTTGCTTATCATTTTATGCCAATAAAATTTGAGTTACAGAGCAGTTTATGCAAGTTCTTTTTCTGGATTGTAACACTTGTACAAATTTATGATAATAAACGTGTAAATTCTTGCTTCGAACTATGTTTTTTCAAGCTTCTAAGTGTAGACATTTCTATAGGCCTCTCGTTGTATTGTGCTGCCATGTGCAAGGTGTAATTGAGAGCCTGCTTCTTTTTATGTACTTGTTCCTACTTCTGCAGTAGGTCCTTTAATTTTATACAATTCACTACAAGAACACTTGCCTGCTTCAGCAAAAACCTCTGCACCACAGCAGCTGATGGCTGGGTTAGAATTGCATTAGGTTATGCAAGCACAACACATTAGGTTGTCCTAATCTAATTTTAAAGAATGTGTCTTTCTGCCACGTGTCTCCCCACAGGTCTGTAGAAAGCAGTTTTAAAACCATTCTGGCAATGTTTCGATGCTCATAGATGCCAGTGAAATTTGCGCTGTGAATTCTTCTCAAATTCAAGACTTGCTATGCTGAACGACACACCCGAGAATTTGGTTTTTCCACTATAGTATCTTATAGACAGCCTTCCATCTTCACAGTCTACTCTATCAAACAACAGCCAACACTCTGCATAATAATGAGCAGACAGGTGGCAGCCTTGCAGCTGTGGCGCCCGCTTGTTGACTTGAAGCCGCATTTTTAGCTGGCACATCATAATATGCATCAAGGCAGTGCAAAGATCACCAGATATTGGCACTACGCACAATGCCTGCAGTGTATGGAAAGGCGCATGGTATGCCTGCTCGTCGAGTACGTAATGGCTATATTGCAGACGGAGTGAGCTAAGAGACACATGTGGCTACACTACTGGGTGCCTTCAAAGTACATGGAGCAGCATAAAAAGCAAACATCAGGAAGAAAAAAAAAAAAAAAAAAGAGTACTAGACCAATGCCATTTTCAAGTAGGCTGGTTTCGTGTTCTGTCTTCAGCTAACTTACGCAGAGTAAAACAAAACATTTGCGATTATTCGCTCTCTCGAATCTGATTATACATATTTTTTTTCAAGTAGCAGTTTGGACAGCTTTTAACGTTAAGACAAACTTCTGATAAGGTGAAAGGCTAACAATTTTCTGGTCCCTTCAAGTTCATTTTCATGAGAGAGTACTACTTATGATGGCTAACAGATCTTTTGCTTAATTTGTCAAAAATTCATGACAACGCTTCCCTCCAAATGAAGGCATGGTCCATTTTTGATGTACTGTTAACAAAAGGCTCCATGATGCACGAGCGGCTACAAAAAATGCCAACAGCTCTGTTACTGGGTGACGACTTAAAACAAATTCGTGGAGGTAAAGGTCGGGGTAAACATCTCTAGTCTGTGGTGAAATTAAATAGTTGTTGACAAGCAGAGCGCATAGATCACTCTCCATGCTTCCTGGAGACTTATCCTGGGTAGTGCATTATAGGGTCTCGTGAACCCTGTAATGAACCCTGTAATCTCCGACGTATACAGTGTGATGCAGAGTGTAAAAATGCGAATGATTTCAATTTATTGCTTGCAGAACTGCATGAACTGCCAACACAACCTTATTAATCAGAGAGGGTCAAAGGAAAGTGTTGGCTGCCAGAGATGTATTGAATCTGCTGAAAGATAAATTCGTGCCATAGCTAACATTAATGGCAAAAGATCCTAAACTTCTATGTTGGCAATGGAGCAGTTTTGAATTTTGGTCTTGATTTACTGCGCACACCTATGTACCTGTCTGTATTATTGTTTTTAGCATTCAGAAACCATTAAATTTGTCTAAATTATGTTCCAATATTTTCCTCAATCTGTTTTCTACATTTTTTTCAACAGAGACAGTCAGTGTTATTGTGGAGGCTTATAATTATTATCTAATGTTTTGAATGCCTGGGCACAACGCAAGTGTAGCTTCCAAGTATTTGCTACCCATCTGTTATGCATCAGCCCATAAGTTTATAATTCAAATGCTTGTGAAGTTTGGCATTACCAGTCTTTTTCTTCTGAAGGAATGTATGGCTACACGGTGAAGCAACCAGCGGTGGCTTTTGAGGCCAAGATGACCTGTCTTGCTCCCATTTTGTCACCCCTTACTCAATCCACTAGCCCACCCAACTTGATTCATCAGCCTGGGCATTTGTCGAATGAAGCACTTTCTCCCTTAATGGGCGACTTCTCAAATATACCATACTCACACACATATACTACAACATGTGATCTCTGCTTGTCTAAGCCAACTATAAGCATAGAGTTGAGAACAAACTAAGATGGCACGCAGAAAACGGAGAAGCAATGGATACATCAATATTATTTGGGAGGCAATACTTGTGAAATTCGTGTGACATGTACCACTGACATGCTCGCACACTACCATGCAGCACCGACTGCCGTACCAGCACTGCTACATGTTTCCTGCTGTCCAGTTCCGTTCACCCTTCTTTCATTTCCCTACTCAATTTTTTTAGTGCCTTTTTTCCACATTCATAGATACCCTCTTTTGTGCAAGCATGAACTTACTGTCTACTGTCCTAGATGCTTTGGAGCTGGTGAAGCAGTGAAAAAAGATTGCATTACATTTGTACCCCGATTTCAAATATAATGTGCGAGTCCTCCTTAAACCAATGAATTACGGGATAAACCTTGCATTATATTTGTGCAGTACTTCAAATACACAGTGAGAGTCATATATCTAACGAGGCACCGTTATTTTGTCTCAAAATAATTTGCTGTATGTATAACAGACTAACACTCGCTCTGTACAACATCATAACAACAGTAACATAATTTATTGGATTTGATCTCAATGTCAATTTTTGCCACACAATGCCACACAATGTCACACAAAATCACACAACAAAACATATTTCAATCTCAAGCAGTTAACTGCAACACTGACAGTATCAAATTCTGTCCATAAAGTTGGGTTTCAAAGAGAATGAAGAAAAGAAAATTAGCATCTTTTAAGCTCAAGAAATACAAAACAACAATGACAATATCAAACCCTACCCAAAAAGTTGGTTTCAACTTGCATAAAGAAAGAAAAAAAAAAAACATCTTTCAAGCTCAAGTCTCAAAAAAAAAAAAATGCCTTTCAAGCTCAAGCACTTGCAAAGGGAGAAAAAAAAAACATCTTTAAAGCTCAAGCAGTCACAAACTTCAACACAAAAAAACAGAAGTGGGCGTTAAGATCATGCAGTTGTCAAGCCCAACATGAACAAAAAAAAAATTGAGAAGGTCTCGTGCAAAAGCACTGGTTCTGGCGCAGCGAAGACTCCAGGCTACTGCTTTTTAGACTGAAAAGAAAAAAACACGTTGCATATGTAGTTACTATATCTGTTGCACATCATAGAACATGAATAGCACACTCTCCGCCAGCCTGCAAGAGCAGACTGCAGCAGAGCAAAAATTGTCTACAAAATGAAAGGCCACATTAATATACACCGCAATAAGATACCTGGCTTGGCTCATGCTTCCACCTTTGGCAGTGTCGGCATTAAAAATGCTCGCTGATATGTTAATTAGGAGTAACTTATTACAGTGAAAGCTCGTTAATTCGTACCTCGAATTTTCGGATAATTCGAACTACACTACTTGGTCTGGTCAAACTCCATAGAGATCTGTGTTCGAACGCGAGTCTATTCCGCAATGAATAATTCGAACTATGCGCAGCCGGGTATGGCCGGCTTAGCGCACAGCACATGGCAAAAAAAAAAAAAAACTCTGCGAAAGAGCGGCGCAGTTAGAGACTGCATGCATCCAAACCGGGGACAGAAGATGAAACCAGATAGAACCACAGAAGAGTGGGTAAAGCCTAAATGACGCCATGATGGGCGCGGCAGCACCGGAGGGTAAGGGTTGGCGGCCGTGGTTGCTTGTTCTCTCTTCCGCGCAGCCTCCGGAACTCACAAGTACTTGTTAATTCGGAAATACGGATAAGCACTGTCGGCGCAGTCTCAGCAAATGCCCATGAAAGGCTATGACTTCGCATGGGCGCTACGGGTTATGCGGGATTTTTAAAAAATTTTTTTCCGAGTCGTCCACCCTTCCATCCACCGGCCGTCAGAGAGCACGCGGTCGGCCGCGGTCATGATGTCTGCTTTTAGCATCATCTGCTTCAAAAGGCGTTTGCTGCTATTGCGCGTGGCAGTAGATGGGCGCCGGTCATTAAGTGGTCCCTGGGCGCCGCCACAGTACTCGCTAGACTGCATTTTGAGCAGAAAAACCGGTTCTGCTGTGGCTTCCACTGTGCTAGCGACGAGCGCAAAATGCTGTCCAGCGAGCAATATGGTGGCACCCAGGGACCACTTATTGAAAAGGTGTATAGGGGAACGCACGTTTGCTCCCACTACACCAGCGCAGCCTCCTTCCTCTGGCGGTCATTTCTGAACAACTGGTCGGGAACGTCGCCAGCGGAGCATATTGAGTTACACTGAATCACCCCCGTCCCGACTGGTACCGCGCCGCTGCCACCCTCTCCATTGTGCGCACGTGCCGTCTGGTGTGCAAAAAGATATTGCTGGCAGATACAATTCTGGCTGGCATTCAGTGTTCAGAGAGGGAAGAACGTTATTGTGCCCAGGGGTGCGGAATGGATCCTCTTGGTTCTTTTTATTAAAAGCACACAACAGCAGCATGCTTTCAGTGTCACAGAATGTTAGCTCTGCAAGTACATTTGCCACTGATTTTTGCAAGCTGTTGCTTCGGAGAGAACAGATATGAATGCAAAAAAAAAATGTTCGCGATGAAACTTTTTGTTGCACAATTTACGTGTACAAAGAAAGAAAATGCGCCCACAATTTTTTTTTTTTAACCGTGAACGGCTTCCAACTAGACCAGACTTCTATCCAACTGAAAAAGTATGGCACCATTTATTGTAGAAATATTTATTTACTGAACTTTTGCACGGAATCGTAACATTTAGTGAAGCATTTCTTCATTATCGTTATTGACTGATGAGTGTTCATGTGGCCGAATGCAGTTTGTGAAAAGTCAAAATGCTTGCTTGCACATCAGTGATCATTTGCTTATAAGCTATGGCTCTACAAACAGGTTGTCTTGGGGGTACGCATGCGCTGTGATAGCAATAAATAAATAATTAACTGTTTATCTCTATGGCACTTATTAACCAAGCTTATGGCATTTTTTTTTAACCATAAGCGAGCAGTTGGTAGGCATATTTGGTGGATGGTCTCGTATTTCTCTTCTTCACAGTGGTGCAACTGGCGACTGGCTTCTTGCAGCAGTTTGTAGCAGAAATTTCAAGTTTTGTAGCAGGAAAAATGGCATTTTGTAGCAAATATTTGAGCTTTTGTAGCAGGAAAGAAACAACATTTTTTAGCAAAATTTCAAAGCTCGAGACCCTTAGATAAAGAAGGCTTGTTTTATTTCTGGAACCCGATTGCTCAGATGTTTATAACGACCATAGCCATGCAAAAACAAGCTTCAAGCTCAAATGCAGTCTAAAGTGCTGTTCTTTCCTTAAAAAGCCCCATATTAAGAAAACAGGAGGTTTTGCTAAAAACCATGCCTTCCTTTTGAATAAAAACGGCTTTATGAGATATTCAACTACACTATAAACACTGTAGCCTTGGAAAGAAGGTAGCTAGCTGTCTTAATATAAAAACTCCCTGTTAAGATTCAGAACTGCCACTTCCTAAAGCTGCAACTTTAAGCTCTATTTCTTCTCTTTCCTTAATTTCTCCAGCTTGGACAGTGCTGCTGCAAGCCTTTCCTGTCCATTCTTCAGAAGGGCTTGTTCACGCTCAATGTCTGCAAAATTTTTGGACGACGCCTTTTGAGAAAAGCAGCTCAGCATTGGTGCTCATATTCCTGGCCAGCCTGATCTCTCCCTGTACCTTTTCCTGATTCTGACCTCTTTTCTGGGAGTACTTGTCCTGTACATGAGGGTAAGGTTGAGGCACCTTTTTCCTTGATGACCCGTGCTGATTGGAGATAAGGAGGGAAGAATATTTTTGTAGGTCCTGGATGGAGTTGTTTTTTCCCTTGAGAGAGGCACGCTGCTGGCGCACTGTCAAGACTGAGATAATCTTCTAAAGGGCGCGTAAACGTTGATGTTTGGAATTAAGTTGTGAAATTATACAAGATGTTCCACATAAGAGGTTGAACTTGAGGTACAAAAGCGGCCAACAGAGTCCAGTGCACGCGCACAGAAGCAGTAAAATCCTTATCGCTCCCTCCGCTGCTACTCTGGCCATTGCAGCCCATACTTCACTGGTAAAAAAAAAAAAAAAAGAGAGAGAGAGAGCGCGAAGCAAGTGTGCATACTGCTCCAGCTGTGCTTTGCCGAGGGCAACTCTGAACCGTCACTCGTTTGATGCCGCGCCGTCTGCGTTGTCCAGCCTGCTGCTTTGCACACACAAACACGCACGCACACAAATTAAAAGAGCGCCCAGGGCAGCTCGAAGCCGTCACGCATTTGAACGTGCTTCGACCCTTTGACAGCCAGCCTGCCAGCCAGCCTGCCAGCCCCTCCTTTCACCCTTCCCACGCACTGGACTTGAAGCCCCTTCTCACTCCCACCAGGTAGATTGAAAAAAAAGAAAAAGAAAAAGAAACAAACACCGGCCAGAGATGCAGAAGTGACTCAATTTTGTGTCTTGTGATTTTCTGCCCAGGATCTGCAAAAATATTCTTCTGCCTTGCACAGTGTTGCCAGCAGATGCCAATTTTTGTTTGCAGACAGTTTGGTGTCGCTGTCAGCAGAGTTATTCAAAGACTTTTGGCGCAGGCGTTGTGCAGAAGTAGGCAAAAAACGATTTTGTAGCAGCATGTAGCAGGATTTCTAATTTTGTGCAGTTTGGCGCAATTGGCACCGCAGTTCCACCACTGTCTTTAGCCTCGCATATCGCCTTCAAGACTCTTAATTTGTGTTAAAATAAAGGTAATTTTCATTATTATTAGCACAAAAAAGTATCAAAATCCAAGCTATTCAGTCAGCTTCGCACCACACTGAGCCATCCAATAAAATTTTGTATTGTGAAGATGACTATGTTAAAAAGGTATTTACTTCGAAGTCCACGTTGTAGATTATCTTGCCACTTAATTACTTGCGACACTAAAAGCATCATTACGATAATGGCGTTTTCGTCAATTTGCCTCACGGAGGGGACATGATCCACTAGTTTTTTTTAATTTTTTTTTATTTTTTTCCACGTTTGCACTGCCAAATTTTCCAAATTCTTTTAAGTATGCGCATGTCTAAAGGGCCTGTCACTCTAGCGCGACACGACGCCGACGCAGACCCGACAACGACACCGACAGTCGGCCGACCAAGCTGTCACACTAGGCCGACGACGACACCAACACGACCGAAAACCAAATGTCTTCCCAGTGTGACAGGCTTTGAGGCCGGGGACACCGACAAAACCAGTCTGCCGACTGTCGGTGACCGAGTCTTTCCGAGATCGACCGCCGAGCAAAAACTTTCTCGAAAGGCAAAGCCGACTCAGTACACCACGTCAACGGCGAATATCTTTCAGCACTAATATACGTAAAAAAGTAGAATCAATGCATAATCCCTGACCAAAACGCGAGCGTGAGCCGCCAAAATACTCGGGGCTGCTGAATGCATGTGGAATGGCAGCGTTTTCTTTTCGGGGCGAGTGAAGAATTCGGGGCGCATAGATTGCAGCGCGCGTCGGGACCGTGAGCAATCTTTCCGCGTTTCCGAGCTGTACAGAATAGTGCAAAATGAACACAGTATGCGACAAAGAAATGATGAAAAGAAGCGATTATTTTCCTGAAGCCAGCAGAGATGCCGATCCCCCTGCGCCCTTCGATCGTTGTGTTTACAGTCATAACGTCTAGCCGCTGCGTTACTACTTTGCAAGCCAATTTAAACGCTACGTTACGCATTACGAATAAATGTTTGTTCCATAATTCAATGTGTTTCAAGAATTGTGTGCGCAAAAAAGAAAAGAACTTGCATTTAAACTTCACAACGGAACCAAGAGCAGCTGTGGTCCCGCGGCTGGCCCTGTGAAATCGAAATGGGTTTTACGAAATCCGCCAAAGGTTTTACGCACTGCACGGCATGATCCAAACTATCTGCAGTTTACTCTCAGCAAGCTGGGCAGTCAGTTAAGCGGTAAACGCTACTACTGCCTTTGTGACTTTCAGATAGCAAGACAGCATATTAGCTAAAACCATATCTCAACCTCTGAAAGCACCAGTTAGGCCTAACTTTTGTGGTGCAGTGGTTAGCGCAGTTAGCTATCATACAGGAGGTCGTAAGTTCGATCCCACAGGTGGATATATTTTTTCTTTTTTTTTCTGCTTTTAATATACTATCTTATTCGCCGTCGATAGATTTTATTTTTTGAACACTGCCATTCTGATCCGGCAACCATAACCGTAAAATACTGGGCAGTATTCAGTCTCGGCCCATAATCATGACTGGTGAGGCGCTTGTTTTGGTATGGTCGAATTTATGAAATAGAATTTAAAAAAGGCGTCTCTTAATTTTATGAGAATAAACCAAGTAAAATAAAAACGGGAGTAGGTGTAGAAAGGAGAATCTCTCATGGCAGAAAAAATAAAAGGATTAAGAAAAGTAACGATAAGAGCCTGAAAATGGGAGGGCCTAGTCGGTGGGGAGGTTCACACGTTGTCTTGCTAGTGTGACATAGGCGTTGGGCGACCGTCGGCCAACAACCGCCTTGAGAGCGACGCGGCACCGTCCATCGACGCAGTGTGACAGACGCAGACTTTAGGAAGATGCTCTGTTGGTAGACCAAATCGGTGCCGTGTCGCGCTAGTGTGACAGGCCCTTAAGCGTTCAAGCACCAAGGAGAAAGCACACGACTGCACAAACAGCTCTGCAGCAGCCCAACACGTGCAGAACTGACCCCTTTCATGAGCTACTGGCGCAGCTTTTCAATGGGAGGAGGAACAGACTTGCCCGGGACGCGGCCGAAGAGGGTGCTTTTCACTGGTGAGTGCAACGCCCCCCTGCGAAGCTGCGGTACCTTTAGGCATGATAAAGTGAACATACAACCAGACAAGCACTGGCACTCTGCCAAGTTCGCTTGCCCCCTTGCTAGAGCTGTCATTATGCAAGCAAATACGGTAAATTTACGTAATGCAGATGGTTCTTGTCAGTTGAGGCCATTCAATAATTCGAACTTTTTTCTCGGCCCCGTGAAGTTCGAATTAACGGGTTTTACTGTACATGCAATAGGAGCTTACAGAAATAATTTAATGGCAGTGTCAAAGCTTACAAAAAAGAATATACTACCTTATCTCTTTCTGTAAGTCAACCTCAAATTACGAATAGTAAGTAGCTGCCACATGTCATTTGTTTCCTATAATGAAGATTTAATGGCAGTGTCAAAGCTTACAAAAAAGAATATACTACCTTATCTCTTTCTGTAAGTCAACCTCAAATTACGAATAGTAAGTAGCTGCCACATGTCATTTGTTTCCTATAATGAAAGATTTAATTGGTTATAAGCGATTGTTTAACACACACCAAAAAGGCCGAACTTTTCTATTTATAGAGAAGCAAAATGCACTTCTTAAACCACATGCACTCGTGTGTTGAGGCGGCATTAACCGTGTGCAGTAACAGTAGAACAATGTTGAGGCGGCATTAACCGTGTGCAGTAACAGAACAATTTTGATTGTGCAAAACAAAATACAGTGCGCAAGAATCCCGCAAGTAGTTCACTAAATGTATGTCATTGTTAGAACTACACCTAGATGTGCACAAAATATACACTGCTGAACTGGGCAATGACGCTACTCTGCTGCCACAGGATGCAATACAACATCTGTATAAGATGCATGCAGAAGATGCTACAGTAGAACCTCAATGATATATCACTGTTGATATGAGTCGCTGCTGTGGGGCAGTCAGAAATAAGTACTTCAGAGATGCCTTTCACGCACTTCTACTTCCTTATGATAGCATTCGATTTCCAAGCACCAAATGTTTCACATTCAGCACAGCACACAGTGCTCAGACATTGCTGAGTGAGCAGCGTTAATGGAGCCCTTTCTAGGGCACGTCTTGCCACTGTAGGCTATTGAGCACTGATGATTGTCGGCACATTTAGTGGATTCATTTCTGTCAGCTGATGGGACGCAAGGATGAAGCAGCAAATGTCCCTCAAAGGAGACCGTCCGTTCAGCCAGCGGTGCCGCCGATCTTCTGTCCGGCTAGCTTGACCGAGCGTTAACCTGGTGTTACTTGGTGTTGGTGTTAGCTATGTTTTAGCACTTAGATGTGCCAGATTCGCCGCAAACATCAAGAGATGGCACATGGCCCGCACATCGACAGTGACTCTGTGCAGATTTCTACAGTACAGAAGCGCTGAGGCACCGTAATATTGACGATGCTGTGCTGTGCAGTTATGCCATGGATGCACTGCGAAGCACTGCATGCAGCCATGAATACTGAGTCAGCCGTGAAAAGATGGTGCATTTCCAGTGATTGAGCATGTGGATTTTGTTCTATTTTTTGATGATATGAATACAGTAAAATATCAATTATAGAATCTTGCAGGGAGGGCAAAAAAGTAATCATATCACCCAAACTGAACAAAATAAGTATTCACGCAGGTCTGTTCACGGCTAACAAGATTTACTTACTGCTACGCTTCTACATTCACTCTCGATGCAGTGTGCCACCTATCGCTCGCAACTGCCGATCACATCATGGTGATGTACACGCGACGTTCGTGCTTGATAGTATGGTCACAGCTTGACCATTCGCATTATCAGTAGTTAAACCTGAAATTGCACATATTTCATACAGTACACTCTTGCGCAGATTTTATGAACCTGTATCATTTTGGTATGGTTACAGCTTGACCATTTGCATCATCAATAGTTAAACCTGAAATTGCACATATTCTATATAGTACACTTTTGCGCAGATTTTATGAATCTGTATCATCCCAAAATTCGTATAGCCATGATCATATCACTGACCTTTTACTGTAGTACTCATTATCTTGTGAAATTCGTATCAACGTATCAACATGCTACATGCAGCATGTCTCTTTATTATGAGTATTATGCATGCCGCCATGCTGATGGCATGCTACCGCTATAAGCATAGTTTACTCAGTTTGTCTCTACAGAGATGGTAACAGTTATGTATCTGGATACCTCTTAACAAACTTTCTGTCACTACTATATGCAGTATCATTTTGTCAGCTTTTACTTTGTACCATGGGCAAAGTATGTTAGCTTTGCAATGCATGGGTTCTTGACATGGATGCTTGAAAATGTAAGGGGTGAATCTGACAAGACTACTACCCCAGTCTCAAAACCTTTTTACTCAGGATTTTCTGTTGCAGATACCAGAAAAGTTACTTACTTGGAACTGCTGGCCATGTCAAGCATCGTCGGGGATAGGCTGAAAGCATGTTGGGCATATCCTATTGCTGCTGAAAAACAAACATTCAACAAAAGAACAAGCATTTACATTAATATATGACTACTGCCTGGGACATAAAGCTTCAAGCATGCCCTTTAGTGTCAAGATTGCAATTAACAAATGTTGGGCTGCTGCTTCATATCAACTACTTTCTCAAGCACAATGTAATGTGATGAATGCTCCACAAACACATCCACACCTACTCCTTGGTACATACTAACTTATAAAAACTGAATAAAACATTAGCCATTAATCACCACTTGCACCACGCAGCCACTGTACCATATGAAGCTAGGAAGCCATGCTGTACCACACCAAGGCCACCGGATAAGTTGCTCTCAAAATAATACAAACACCCCCAATAAAGAAAGAGAAAACATTTGACAGCGGTCAGTTTGGTTGGTGATAAAGTTGACAAGTGCCAGCCAAGCCTAAACATTCTTGTTGAAAGGAGAGAAAAGAAAAAGAGTCATGTCAGAACTACCCGCAAGGGTTTCATTCAATGCGTCATTCGAAGTGAAAAAAAGAAAAAAAAAAAAGCATTACATGTAGAATTCTCCGAGAAACCAAAGCCATTGGCAAAAACGTGTATGCATTCCATAAGTAAAAGGCATCAGCTACTCAAGAGGAAAGACTGAGTGAAAGGCAGCTTGCAATGGGGCAAGTATTGGGGAAACGAAAAATTACTGTTAGAAATAGCACAAGCATACATCTTACAGAAGTCTGTTTGTCGGTCAAACGGTACACTGAGGCATGATCACTGTTCTCATTAAAAATTGCAGATATTCATCCAGCAGCAAAAAGAAAACATTCTGATTGAGAGAATTTGAGAATTTCCCGCTGCCACTTTATTCAAACTTGTGATGGTTGCCACCAAGCCTAACCTCAAATATTCATGCCCTAAAATCTGTGTCGGTGCATGCATTTTATTCGAAAAATCAGCCAATGGTGGAGATATCTGTATGTCATTCTTTAATCTTTTCTATCTTGTAAAAGCTCCGTTTATGGTGATGGTGGTTACTACAGGTTAGCTTCAATTTGTCCTTGGCGTCCCTTTAGGATTATTAATCTGGCAATCACAGGAACTTCATCATTTTGTCATGGGTGTATTTTAAACCTAGCCATGCCTTGCATACTGGTGATTTTCATGAAATCGACACCATGCAGTGGCAGTGCTGCCAACTAGCCCAACATGGATCAGCATGCACCAAACCATGTAGTTTTTCTGCATTACAAGTACTTAACTGGCACAATCATATATTGTTGTCATAGATGTCTTGTAAAAGTATTTCTCAGAAGCACTGTTGCATGAATATTTAAATTCTTTCCTGCGTACACAGAAAGCCTGGAAACGGGAAGCTTTCCTGCTGTGGTGTAATGACTGCAGGACTATATATGATAGTGCAGTTGTTATCAGGCACAGAAAATATTTACTTGCTTGAACCAAAACGGCCGATTTAAATAAGAGGCATGCTTTTAACAAATGCTGCTCAGCTCACGATTAATGGATGCATTTCAAACGCAAAGAGTTTTGTGCAGGACTCTCGGTAACACAGGCCTTATTACGGCATGTTTGTATGGTGTTTTATTACCTTTGAAAAAGAAGGTGAAGTGACATATTTCCTTTTGAATTGCAATTCAATCGTAATTTCTTCGCACTTCATTACTGCTTATGCTGTCACTTGATCAGACTGAATCGGTCAGACAGACAGCCAAGAATCAAATGAAAAAAAAAAAAAAAAAAAAAAAAAAAAAAAAAAAAAAAAAAGCTGTGCCATAGGAGCCTAACATTCATTACATGACTTCCATCCATGGCTAACAAGCGAGAGCATAAACCACGTTTAACTGCTCCAAGTAAACAAGTGCACAGAAAAGACATCATTGTTCTCTTTCCACCAGAACACACGGTTAGGAAACTATTCTCATATTTAAGTGGTTCTTCCATTTTTTTTTAACAGTAAAGAAATAAGCCTTTGCCAGTGGCTCGCTAATGTTTTTAGTTTCATTTCTGCTCAAGCAGCATGGCAATTGCTTACTTGTCGTGCTAAATGCAAAAAAAAATTGCACTTACAGTTCTGTTCATTACTGATGTCACTGATTTTAAATTTTCTCTGAAGTATGCATCAATTGCCTACTGCATTAAACTCACGCCAGTTGTTTTCAAATGCCATGAAGCTCAGATCCATACTACAGTTGGTAGTGTGCACCTGAGTTGTGTTTCTTCTCATGTGATTGTGTTTCTTGCGCCACATTTCTGGGTACTTTTTCTTTGCCTTCTTTCTCATTTATTCCTTTATGATCATGAAAAAAAACAACACTGGTTCGCATACTGTGTCACGAGTTTACCACAAAATTTCAAAAACAACGTTGAGACCTCCGTAATGCCTATGCTGAATTACTTGAGTATGTCTTCTAGATCGTGATAATAGCCAGCCACACTTTGATGGTGTCAAATTGACTTTGAAAAATTAGGTTTTTCACATAGTTCTCCAGACTTGGCTGGCGCTTTCTTCTTCCTTTATCTACTCTACAAGTGATAAGTGTTAAGTGTCACACATACTCAGAAGCACCCCAAACAATACTTACCGCGAGGTGAAGTAGCTCATGTCCATTACTGGCTGTTCCTCCCAGTTGTAAAATGCCCCCCTCGGTTCTGCGCTGCCATGCACATCTTCATACTGTTCCACATAAGGGTGAGAGTTGGCTAATTCTGCACCAGATTCATCTTCATTCTGTTGCTCATAAGGAGTAGTAGTTGTCACATCTTCGGTCTGCACTACTTGATTCTCTTCCACAAAAGGGCCTGCACCATAGATGTCACTCGGTCCCTCCACATAAGAGCCTGCACCATATGGATCATAAGCTTGTCCAAAATAAGGCCCTGTCGTTTCTGCAGCTATATCTTCCAGCTGCAGTGAATAAGCAGGACTTATTATTACACACTCCTGACGCAACGTATAGTTGTATGAGAAATAGTTGGCATATCCAGCAGCATGCATTCCACCTATGTGGTAAGCCTGTATGACAGGCTGAGGTGGTACGTAGATTTCACCCATGGGGGGTTGTGCGATCATCATCAGGGATGGTACTGGGGATGGTACTCTTCTGAAGTTGCTAGGAAGACTCTGCAAGTGTATAAAAATATAAAAAAAAAAGTCAGTATGAAACGCAGACAGCTCCAGTAGCTTGTATCAAACAAATATACAGAGTGCTGCACTGCAAGCGTTTTAACAAATAACGGGAGAATGTTTGTGCAGCTTTGATGAAAGGGTGTGTGAAAAAGTTCCGTAACATGAGAAACTGAAAACCTTTTGGTTTGTAGGGTTTAACGTCCCAAAGCGACTCAGGCTATGACAGACGCTGTAGTGAAGGGTTCCGGAACCCCCGGACCAGGGGTTCTTTAACATGCATTGCAGGTGGTCGAAATTTCTTGGGAACGAAGCCTGACACTTTCGTGTAGAGTTGCACCACATGCAATCGTTTTTGATAGGTTTGACAAAGTTGAGAGCTGTAGCACCACCTTTTGAGAAGAGTGCACTGGCATAAACACCAATAACTGACAAAAAAAGACAATACTGCTGTGAAAAAGTTCACTTGAAAGGACCCTCTCTTGGAATATGGAGGTACTAGTGTGGCCCTAGTATTAATTTGCCTTTCAACAATTTTACTCAACCACTTCACCCGTAGGACATTCTGTGCATGTCCCACAGGTGATGAAACATATAGTGCCAGAACGACCTGCAAACTGGTTTGGTTTGGTGCATAGAATTGAGCATCCTAAAACAACTCAGGCTAGGAGAGACATGGTACTGCAGGGCTACAAATAATTTTGAACATGAGACTTTTAATGAGCACAGTACATGAGCACCTATGTAGTCACTGCAGCCTTGCTGAACCACCTTCCAGATTAGTCGAGTGCTAACCACTCTGAGCATCTTGACGGGATTAATCTAGAAACAAAGTCTTTCATCTGTTTGCACTTTCGAGAAGAAGAAAAGACTAGTGAAGGAAAAGTGCTTGGCGACATTGTAAAAAAAAAAAAAAATAATAATAATGTTTTTTTTATCTGACTCCTGGGAGGAATACCATAGCACAACTCATTCTCAGTTCCCTGTCATTACTGCCAGGACGACAATTTACAATAACTGAAGAATATTTCAATGCAGTTGATACACAGTGGCACCAGTAATTTTAGAAGTGGTTAGAATATTGTTAGTGGGTACACTTACAAAAATTGAAATAACTGGGGCAAACATATCTACAGTCAGTGACCCATAATTCAGAACAAAACATTTTAGTAACCTTTGTATTGTGCACCACAGCCTTGCTGAAGTGACCAAGAAAATACTTCAGAAAACTCTGTATACAACTTATCCCAGCTGAATGCAATCAAGATCTCAAAATGTGTCCTGGCATAAAGAGACCAGCCAGTCGAAGGCTGTTGAGAGTTGCCTGCCATAGTCTGCAGTATTTTTTTCATTTGCTGTAGTTAGTGAAGAAAGAATAATCAACTTTTAATTATTGGCTTAAGGAACAAAGTATTAATACAAAAGTTGTAGATCATCTTGAACAGCTAGGAAGAGGATTCCCCAAAAAAGCAGATTTAGTTCTTTGAGACATACGCTTTTCGGTGGAGGCGAAAAGCAAGGCGCCAGTGTGCTGTGCGGTGTCAGTGCACGTTAAACCCCAGGTGGTCAAAATTTCCTTCACTACGGCATCTCTCATAGTCTGAGTTGCTTTGGGATGTTAAACCCCACAAACTAAACCAACATGCATCAGATCGTTGAAGTTTGGTTTATAGGGTTTGAAGTCCCAAAGCGACTCAAGTTATGGGAGATACCATAATGAAGGGCTCCAGAAATTTCCGCCACCATGGGTTCACGGGTGCCACAGTCACATGGAAACTTGATTGCATGGGTTATGGTTTAATGCTGCTAGAAAACAATTTAATGTAAACAGTAGCTTGGTGCAAACATTGCAATCGGATGCTTTTCAGGATGGTCTTTGAATTCTAAACTGATGCTTTGATGCTGAAGCCAGTCATTAAAATGACAGTTAAAATAAGTTTGGTAAATAACAAAAATACTGCACTTTAAGCCATATGACTCTCAGTAGCCCTCAGCTGGTTACACTGAGCTAGGACACACAGCCTTCTTTAAAACCTTGTTTACATTTAGCCAGTACACACAATATATGCACAAAGATACCATGGGTTAGCTGCTTTGAAATGATGGAATGAATTATGAAGGAAAGAAGTGCTCCTGCCATCCCACCATTGACAGGATGAATATCTTAAAAAGTTATGTGAAAAATGCACAAGAGAGAAACGAGAAACCTAGCTGATCTGAAAGTATGGTGCATGAGAGTTAGTAGACCACCCATTGACTCACTACAAAAAAGATGACCTACCTGGCAATGAGGTAGTCTTCCACTGAGCAATTTATCAGTATCTTTGCCTAGCTTTTCAATCCCTCCTTTGCCCATATCCTTTTCTTAGTACTTTCTTGTCCTCTTTTACACCAGTTTCTCATCAAACAGCTTTAAACCCTCCAAGTCTTGTTGAATTTGATGGCTTTTATCAGCCCTTTTACACCATCACCTTGCTGACAGACATGATAGTTCCCTTAACTACATATTTTTTGCACATCTTCATATAAAGTTTGGCTTTTAGACAGTGCCCGCATCATCTGTCTCTTTCCATCCTGTCTCACATTCATCTCACAGGTGCTGATCCTATCCTCCGGCTATTCCTTTCTGTATTGCAAAGCAGGATATTGAAAGGAGAACAGTGTCAAGTAAATGAAAAAAATCAGCATTCCTTAATATTTTGTTTCGCAACAAGTCAATGTTACATTCAAAAACGAAGCCAAGGCAATTAAGGCCAAAGTAGACTTCTCCCATGCTTTATACAAAAAACAATTTCACATCTTAGTTCGAAGACTCAAATCATTCGTTTTGCACTAGGAGAGAATGCTCCACCACAATAAAATAAGAATGCTGATAAACTATTTGATCTGCTTACGATTTCTGCAATCTTTGCACAAATAAAGAAAACTTAGGACATTTCACTGGTATCCATGTGCATGATGCATGCCATTGTCATGCTGGCTTGGGTATGCCAGTTTAACCGGCAACCCAGACCATTTGATAAGGCAACATGGTGAAGCCAGGGCAGACAGATGGCTTTAATTTCAACAAATGTCACCTTCTAGAACAACGTCAAGACAAAAGTTGTGATGCTGCTTGTATAGGAATGTGGGCCTATGGAACTCCAATTATTGGAAGGAAACAGTTGATGCATGAAGCCATCTTAAGAGCCTTTTCAAACCTAAGCTGACCACTGGCATAGCCAGGTTGGTACATTACAAGTTGAAAATTACCATTTTATGATGCTGTCCACATTTGCAGAAGGGATCAGATAAGGGACGGACTTTTATGCACCAATTCAACACAGCACGCAGCTAAGCATACCAAAAAAGAGGTCTCCAGATCACTTTCAGCAGTATGGGGTTCTTTAGTATACACCGAAATCTCTACATTTCGTCTTCGCTGAAAAATGACTGTCACGGCCAGGATCAAACTCCTGTGCTCAGCAGCTGAACGCTCAAAACAAAAATATGTCTACGTTCTGCACTCAAATGCACCCAATCCTACCTTTTGTGCAGATCTGCACTTAGATGTAACCAAATATGATACAAAGGCAACCCAGTCTGTGGAAAAAAAAAAAAAACTTCCAAAAATACAACTGAAACTCTCCAATAACCCCAAAAATGTTTGGAAGTTCAAATGCAACACATATTCACCTTCAGCACTTTCAGTTCTTCTGACATTGCTAGTTTTTGTATCCATGCACCCAAACCATCCAAAATAGCACTACTTCATATTGAGCTTATGCTGTTAGTGTCTGATTGAATAATGTTTCTTGCCTGTCAGTATTGATTTCCGTCAAAACATGTAATCCTCAGCTTTCCTTTGGCCCCGATAGGTATGTCACATTGGACCTATTGTATAAGAGCCTGACCCATCAGGTCCAGTTGATATGCTCAGCTAAACCAACTTCAACAGTGGGCCTGACCTATTGGTTGCAATTGCTTTAGTGACTAAGACATAATTAGAAAACCCAAATGATTTGAAATGAAGAATCCAAATGGTTTTAGTTGGAAATTCTAAATTGGTGCCATGGCTTTTTTTCTTTTTAGTGGGAAGGCACGGCTGCTCTGACAAAACGATGCTCAAGAAAAAAAATGGTGACCTTGCTCTTCTCACTTTCCACCTGTAATATTATTAGCAATCTAAAAGAATATTCACAGCCACACGTGCTTATATGGTAGTACAGTGGTTAGGGCGCTTGTCTGCATGTGCCCAAGGATGCAGGTTTGAACCCCGGCTGTTTTTTGATGGAGGCGAAAAGCAAGGCACCCGTGTGCAGTGTGATTGAGTGCACATTGAAGAACCCCAAGTGGTTGAGATTTCTAGAGCCCGCCACTACGACGTCTCTCATAGGCTAAGTCGCTTTGGGAAGTTGAGAGCATGAAGAAACATAAAAAGAATGATAAAGCTTTACAATTAAGGCAAAACTAGGGAAACAGTAACTGGCATACTTTTAGCCCATCTTTTCTGCCAGCAACATCGCAATCAATGGGTTCCACTTATCTGCAGAGCTAAAAAAACAAAAACAAACAAAACTGCGCTTTTTTTGTCACCATTTAGCTAGCACTTGGTCAACACTTTTTGCGAAAACTCTATATGCAGTTCCCTTGTAAGCTTCTCCACTTCTCGATAAGCAATAACAGACAGCTGCAGAGCTCAACAGCATTTGGTGCTGCCCATTCTTTTAGTTTTCAGCATGCCTCGTCTGTTCATTGCCACGTCATGGTAGTACAGTGGTTAGGGCTCTTGATTGCATGCGCCCAAGGATGCAGGTTTGAACCCCGGCTGCCTTTCGATGGAGGCGAAAAGTAAGGCACCCGTGTGCTGTGTGATGTGAGTGCACGTTGAAGAACCCCAAGTGGTTGAAATTTCCAGAGCCCTCCACTACGATGTCTCCCATAGGCTAAGTCGCTTTGGGAAGATAAACCCCATAAATCAAACCAAACCATTATCTGTTCAGAAAACTAGGGTAGTGGTCAACGAACAATACATAAAGGCCACGCACATCATCACCAGCTGGCCCATAGATGTCCTCGATGGGTTTAGCAGACATTTCAGTTTTGGCCCCAGCATCAGTCTCAGCCGAGGTGTTAAATGGACCATTCTCAGCATCAGTAGGCGCTGGAATACTCTCAGTGTCAGTCAGGGCTTGAATACTCTCAGCGCCAGTCAGGGCTTGAATACCCTCAGCGTCAGTCAGGGCTTGAATACCCTCAGCGTCGCTCGGTGCTGGAATACCCTCAGCGTCGCTCGGTGCTGGAATACTCTCACCGTCGCTCGGTACTGGAATACTCTCAGCTTCACTCGGTGCTGGAATACTCTCAGCGCCAGTCAGGGCTTGAATACCCTCAGCGTCAGTCAGGGCTTGAATACCCTCAGCGTCAGTCAGGGCTTGAATACCCTCAGCGTCACTCGCTGCTGGAATACTGTCAGCATCACTTGAGGCTGGAATACTTTCAGCATCTCTTGGGGCTGGAATAATCTCAGTCTCACTCAGGGCTGTAATACTCTCAGTGTCATTCAGTGCTGGAATACTCGCAGCATCAGTGAGGGCCGGGATACTCTCAGAATCAGTCACAGCCTCGGTCCTTGAGCCATCCTGCGTATTAACATATTTGGAAATGAACTATAAATCTCGCACTCTTCAGCACCCCAATCACTTAGCAATGTGAGCAAAAGGACCGTCAATAGAATCTTATCACAAGTTCAGTCTTCATATTAAAAAAAAACATCCCTGCCAGTAAAAAAAAAGCAATAACAAATAAAGTGAATCCCATATCAAACAGCAGCAAATAAAGCTCAACTGATTATAATATATAAGCTTGCACATAGGCCAACTTGAGGTCGAACAGACTTCCCAACAAACATGGCTGCGGCCCAAAATTGCAGAACTTCTACACATATTCAAGATGAAGTGGACCTTAGCTATTCCTTTGGTGAAAACTGTATACTGTCTCTGAGAATTTTACTTTCTGTCTTGTGACATAAGTCAGTATTCTGTGTTTTACTGCATGTAAGGAATACAGTTAACTAAAACAGTGCACATGATCTGAATAATATCATATATTCGCAGTAAGAAAGGGACAATGGCATGCTCAAAAGTGCACATGAAACTGGTTGGATTTTGACCGACTCCATAAGCCTTTATTAACACCAGCAAACAATGTTCTACATATAAAGCTGGTGGACATAATAAGCTTTCTTGCCATACTGCCAGTTCAAGTAATTTCTGCACACACCATTCAGCTCTGCAGGAATAATAAAATATCAGCACTATAACTGACCCAGCCAATTACTGACAACTTGCAAAATAAAGAAAAGTACCATTCAAAAAGGAATAAATGCATCAAATTGTTTGCTTTGGTATTTCACAAGATTGCTATTACCTTTCCAACTTGTGATGCCACCATTCTTTGTGCAGCATTAAGGGGGATGCAGGGCTAAAGTTACAATTTTCACTGTTTTTAAATTTTTGGTTGGTTATCTGCACAGTTACAAAATTAAAATTTTTTTTTTTTAAGATTGGGGGGGGGGGTATGCACTCGCCACCCAAAAGTGCCTATAAATGCCGATTTCAAGACTCAACTGCATATCGGGCAAGAAGGTGAGCACAGAGTGTATTCCCAAGTTAGAACGCTTATTTTTCGCGCTCTCCAGCCAAAAAGAACCTGCTCAACAAGCTGGAGATAGAATATGAAACCTAGACAAAAATGCACGCTCAGCAAGCAACCAGGCAAAGTATTTCACGAGCAGAGACAAGGGCGCTGGGCAGCTATATTGGCAAGTACTCGCAGATTACGACTAGTAGCTTGCCGGTATCGCTCAAGAAGAAAGTGTATAACAGTTGCATCTTACCAGTACTCACCTATGGGGCTGAAAAGTGAAGGATAAAAAAAAAAGGGGGTTTTATGAAAGTTGAGGACAGCATAGGGAGCTATAGAATGGAAAATGGTTGGTGCAATGTCAAGAGATAGGACACGTGCAGAGTGGGCTAGGGAAATAACTCGAGTTACTGACATTCTAGAGGAAATCAATAAGAAGGAATAGACATGGGCAGGACATGGCTTATGGTAACAAACCGGTATCCAAGGGAAGGAAAGCATAGCAGGGGATGGCAGAAAATTAGGTGGAAGGACGAAGTTAGGAAGTTTGCAGGGGTTTAGTGGATTCAGCTACCACAGGACTGAGTTAATTGGAGGAATTAAGGGACAGGCCTTCGCCCTGCAGTGTGTATAGTCTGGCTGATGATTCAAAACATTTCCTCCACAAAGAGGGGGTATTGTGGGCCTCCTGCTTTCCAAAGCTACTCCTACCATGCAGGAAAGAGTGCGATACTGGAAAAAATACAGAAAAGAATATACTTTCAGGAATGTGACAAAAGAAAAAATCTCATTCCCGTGCTCTCCCCTTGTCCCACTCTTGTTTTGTACTGTTTCTAATGTAAAAGATTAGCAACTTGCCCAAGCTTCTGTTTGACAAGAAGTGGCAACCAAACACGTCGACGACTATCATTCTAGGTTATACACTCTTCATTTTTCCCAAGATGCGGCGCCCTTTTTGAAAGTGGTAGAAAATTCGTCTGCTACTGGCCGAAAGCATCCAGGAGAGGGGCGCGCATGTGCAGAGCGGCCTTGTGAAAAAGGTGGACCACGTACATGGTTTTAAGCATGCAAGCTAAAAATGCTGAAATTACTTGGCTTGGAGCTAAAACAAACTGCATGTGTTCCAAACATTAGGCACACTTAAGTAATGCATATGCATACACATTTTAGTACATTAGTATTTATTTGTTTATTGACACAATGTTAAATTGTGTTATGAAATACATAGCAAAAATCTTCCATCACATCTTTCACAAAATGCATTATTAACAGTAACTGGTACTATTACATTCATTATGTACATAATAAAAATATCAAGTGAAGTAAAAAACTACTCGCCTGGTCAGCTTCACATGCAAAAATATAAAATGTTTATATGCGAGCAAAAAAAGAAAAAAAAGGAAGATGGCAAAATCAATCGCAAGAGAATAAATTACACACACACACACACACACACACACACACACACACACACACACACACACACACAAAAAAAAAAAAAACTTGTAAGCTACCGTCAGAGGCATCACTACATGTCTACACAAGATTAGGATGACAACATTAAGCTGCAAGTTCTGTCACAGCAGTGCAAATAGGTAAAGAATTAACCTTCCAGCATTACTGCAAAAATAACCATTATGTACTATCGCTACTGTTTTGCATTATCAACAACAACAAGGAAAAAAAAAAAGTTAACAAGAAAGCTATCTATTGCCATTTCAACTGCAACACCCCACTCTTACTTTACATGGCTATTCTCCCAAGGCACACAACAATTTTACAATGTAAATATATGTGACAAACACTCAAACAGGAAGACGCTAAATGACTTCACTCAAGAAGTCAGCAAGGTTGAGATTCTCCATCTGCAGCAAGAAAAAATTTAAAAATTTGGCAAGTTTCACAAACCTGCTCAAGCTAAACTTGCTTGCTACAAATATTTTAGACTAGTAGCTGCATACATATCCAATGAGACCTTGCAGCTATACATAATTCATAACAAATCATATAATGATCATTATGAGATGGTCTTAAGAACTGTCTAATCTGCTGTCGCAGCAAAAACTTCCATGCAAAGCTGGCAGCTTGGCCTGTTATACAACCTTGTGGACCCATTCAGAATCTTCACAGTTGCTAAAACTTATGTTAGTTCACATATTTAAAACCAACTGGTTCATAACTTCACACAGCCATGGGACACAACACTCAAATCCTTCAAACATTAAAATCACCCACTGACATACAACACTAAGCATTAAAGTACACTTCCTTGGTGTGCCAGTGCTCTGATCCAGAGCAGCATCAGCATTATCTATGACAAATGCACTGCCTGAAATACAGGTATTCAGTATTCAATCACATGCATGCTTAAACACACAAACAAGCCACACTGTTAGTTACAGCTTCGAATGATGCAAGTAAAACGATAAGTGTTAAGATTATTATGCAAGAAATCCTCTTGGGGATATGCTGTATAAGTATCACCACAGACACCTTTTAAGAAGGTGACACAATAGGCAAATAAACTGTAAGCAAATAAGCACAAAGACAAAAAAAAAACAATTCGAGATGGTTACTACAGCACAACTATCCACAGCAAAATAGCATTCATAATAAAGTAGGCACAACTACCTCAAAACCATCGACACAAGCACGTGTATTCAGTACCTCGCCTTAGATCAGACTTTAACATAACGCATGAAATTTTCTTTCTCCCAAAACAGGAGACGGCCAGTCATTACATGCAGCATGCTAGCCTTTTGGAACAGTTAGCAATACTATTCAGTACTCACTAGAAACAGCTGCCCAAAGGACTAGTCTTGCTCTTGTGTCGAACAAACGGCAACATTATAATTTATTATATGCAACTAGAGTGGGGCCCATTAATAATCACTTACAGTCAGATACTATAGTACACTGACCTCTGTTCGCTCATTGAAAATGCAACTCCTGCAGTAGGCATATTTGAGCTCAAGGTTGTCTGTGGATAAAATGAAATGATTACAACGAAGGAGATTTTGGTGCCCCTGCAACCTCGTTACAGTGAGGTTTAACTATGTCGAAAAAGCAAAAAAGGAATTAAAACCTGAGCTTTATTTTTGTGCCAATAAATTTTAGTGCACAAAATAACTGATCACAATCTATTTTTAGCAGCCGCAGAACCGATGCATATGCAGTGCACCTGCAACCTCACTGTACTATGCAACACGAAAGCCAATATATTGACGCTTAAATTAAGTTCTGCACAGATTTACGCTCAACTTGGACAACCTTTACACAATACACTGCCCTATGCCAAGTGATTCTTAAGCAGCTCAAGTTACTATAATGAAAAGGAATTTTCACACGTACAACAGTAAGATTACAGCAAACAATGCAACCTGGAGAGAAACGAAGGGAGCACAGTAACACGACTGCGCAACGTAACAATAGGATTGACAATGCCAAAAAATAATAATTACGGAACAACCAGGCATATGAAGCGACGATTCTGCGCAAGCAGTTAGATTTACCCTTCATGAATGCCCCCGATACTTGTAATTTTTGCGGGCATTTAACATATGCCAGAATTTTTCTAGAGCATAAAGGTGGTTGAAGTCTTTGAATCTGATTTTGCTACTGTTTTTACATCCAGAGCAGATATACGCAACCCACCCTAAAACATAATGCAACTATGATCCATAAAATATTGCAGCCGCTTGGTGGATGCCTAGAAGTTGCCCCAATCCACTGTGTTACTCTAGAAATGAGGAGTGAAGTGAAGAAAGGTCCCACTAATTAATGTATTTAATACAAAAGGTGTCCCTGCCTTTCATACAGATTCAAACCACTCCTCACGCTGGTAACTACCAAGGCATAACATAACTACCTGCTGTACATCTATCTAACTTTGAACAGTATCCGCACTGCTGTCTTAGCAAAGGATTTCAGCTTGGTTTCTTCTGGATACACTAAATGCAATATATAGCAACAGATCTCAAGACATCAGCTACTCGGACATAATCCCAATTCACTATGCAGACGCCCAATGAGGATATGTTGTAGATTTAATCAGACATGCCTAAAGCACAAGTTCAGCATCATATGAAGCAACAAACTATCACAACTACCCTTGTCGGTATAACCACATGAAGCTTCACGCACAAAAGCAAAATGGCAGTGTGTTTGAAATAGAGGGAACATCAAAACGAAATCAGCGGCATGGCACGCCACCTAATGCAACAACGCCTTATATCCACTCAAGACAAAGATTTAAACAAATTCCACGGTGGTTTCATTTATTTACTTCAAATCATTACGACATATATTCAGAAAATTTTGTGCCTCAAGTAATGACTGCTAGCTTAATACCCTCAAAGAACAACTTCAAAAAACTTTCCTTTGGCTAAACTGGCCAGGGATGTTAAGCATTTCGAGAAAGAGGTAGTATAAAAATTCATGGGTCATAGGGAACACAACTCATTAAAAGGCGTTTAAACAGCAGGTATGTGATATGCATGCAATGCACTAGACCACACCACGAAAAATGTCTATAACAAATGCCCCAGACTCGTATAATTATAACTAGCCTTTTCTCTACCTTTCCGCTCAATGGATACAAAGCATCGAAGTGTTTTATACAAAGCAATTTTAAAGCTCACAAAAGCCCAAGGTGGATTCCTGCTGTACCCTTTAAATTTACTAAGCAATGAAAAGAACCCACCTGTAATTTTTCTTTCGCATCCAATTTCACATTAACTGGAACTGAATGAAAATTTTTTTTTTCCCGACTCCGAGTGGTCGGTACCCAGATTAACATTCATCCAATGATTAAGAGATGGTATTGAGATGACTTGGCTCTGTGCACTTAATTTACCAGATATTTTTACACAGATTGACCACCAATTATATGAGAGACTGCATTTTTCACTGGAGCAAAAAACAAG
This sequence comes from Amblyomma maculatum, assembly GCF_055883805.1. Taxonomy (NCBI): domain Eukaryota; kingdom Metazoa; phylum Arthropoda; class Arachnida; order Ixodida; family Ixodidae; genus Amblyomma; species Amblyomma maculatum. The sequence continues at coordinate 248,114,124 of NC_139344.1, forward strand.
CTTAATTATGAAACAGTCACCTATCCTACAGTTGCACATGTAAAAATTCCTAGTACAACACAATGTACACTACGAAAACCTGCTCCTACTCATTGCTGACAAAGCTCGATAACCTTAACAATTGGAAAATATGATAGAAGTTATAAATCTCCAAAAGTTATAAAGTTATAAACCTCCACATTGCAGAAATGTGAGAAACTGGTTGTTTCATTGAGGTAAATTTAACTGAATTATAAAATGAGCAAATTACATTTCCTAGCTTCTACTTTACAGAGTGATGTGCCAAAGTATCCCATGCTACCTTTGATCAAAGAGGCAAGCCAAGCACTACATGAACAGCTCGTTGTGTCAGTGAAATCAGTCACAGCACTGTATTTATATGTACATGTGGCTCTCTGTGTTGCATTTGATTCTGCGTTTAATAGTTATTTACATTTAAATGTGCATTACATAGGCAAAGTGCAGTAGCAGCACACACTTGCCATAACCAGACACACCTGGCCGATCTATTTCAGTTCCCATGACAGGTAACAACTGCCAATTATATTTATTTTAGTATGGAGGGAGCCCCGCCGGGGTGGTGCAGTGGTAAGACGCCCGACTACTGTCCGGAGTTCCCGGGTTCGAACCCGACCACGGCGGCTGCGTTTCGATGGAGGCGAAACGAAGTGGCATCCGTGTGCTGTGCGATGTCAGCGCACGTTAAAGATCCCCAGGTGGTCGAAATTAATCCGTAGTAATCCTCCACTACGGCTCTCCTTTCTCTCTTTCCACTTTCGCTCCCACCCTCATCCCTTCCCTAACGGCGCGGTTCAGGTGTCCACAGAACAAGTGTGACAGATACTGCGTCTTTCCCTTCCTGTGAACCAATTACTATAGTATGGCGGGACTTTTTTAAAATAGAAGCATCCTGACATCCACATTGCTTCACAGTGAATTCATAGCATACCTCACCTAACAGCACAAGTGTCCCCACTCTACGAAAAGAGTGGGCGTCTGTTTAGGGGGCTATTAGCAGCTACAGGGAAAAGGAAAATGCATGGTAGCAGTTGTGCTGTGGGCAGACTCCTGGATAGCACCGTGAAAATAGAGGTGAAAGGGGCCAAGATTTAAGAAACTGACATTTGCACTACTTCTCGCTCCATCTCAAGATTTGTACAATTTCATTCTGCCATCGTGGCCTGTTTCTAGCTACAGTAGGTAAGACTAGTTCCTCAACATGATGTCTTCAGGTGCTGCAGCAGAGCTGGCAGTCTTGTGCAACATTCATCTCATTTAGTCCAAATGAGAGGACAACAGGAAGCAAGATGAACTTAGGCACTTTTGTAACAGGAAGAGGGACAGTTTATACAATAGCAAATAAGATGAGGTGTTGCACCAACAACTGACCTGGGAAGAACATGAAAAATTTGGCTCATAATGGAGGCATGCAGCTTGCTCGCAATGGCTGTACACCACATTTTTGCAACATGAGAATTATATGCAGACACAACAAAAAAATAAACTGCTCCCGATATCTTGGAGGCATTTTATATCAGAAAAGCTAGACAGGACTTGGTGAGTGATACATCAGCCATTATGTATGATGCAGAGACAAAACACCTTTCATTTCTAGCCCGATAACTTCTAGCTTGCATGCTTCTGAAAGCCTAGAATAGTTGTGCCTGCACAGGCTTGTAGTTATATGTGCAATGGTTTCAGCAAGTGCATTGTTAGACTTTTTTCTGTTGTCCTGTCATTTATGCTAAATCAGAAGAATGTCTGAAAGCCTAGAATGGTTGTGCCTGCACAGGCTTGTGGTTATATGTGCAATGGTTTCAGCAAGTGCATTGTTACACTTCCTTCTGTTGTCCTGCCATTTATGCTAAATGAGAAGAATGTGAAGTGCTGCAAAGAGTAACACATTCAAATGCCATTTAAAATGCGGACGGAATACTGCTATTACGACTTTACTGTCCAGAGGTTGTGTGCCCTTCTAATGTACAACGTGGCTACTTTCTAAGCATTTTCATAATCGGCAAAACCATTTTGCAAAACACCTCTGTTAAATGTGGAGCACCTGCTCCTATGCAACCAAATTTCACATATAGCACAGACACCACAATCTTACAAGATGTCATATCTGCTAAATGCTCATATACTGAAGAAGCAACAAATGCCTAGTCTGATCTGTACTTAATGCACTTATCAAGCCCAAAATATTTGTCAAGGAAATGTGGCAACTCACAACTTTATCAGACCTGGCACCCCACAAACCTTCGGTTCCCTTTGAGCATTTGCACTAAGAATTACCGGTAGGAAGGAACACTTGCAATACTTCCCAAGATTCCCTGTAAAAGTATCAGCACGAAAGATCTTGCAAGAGGTGTCTGAAGATAAGGCAAGCTAGCTGGGCTAGCTTGCTCAAATGTTTAACACAGTTAAATAAACACGTCACTGCATCCTGCCTTGGCTTCCAATAAGAAATAGTGCAATTTTAGTAATGATTTGATAAATCTGTGCACATTCTGCAAATCTGGTTTCAGAACACAAGACATCAGAGTTGAAAGGAACCGCCAAGATAAACACACATGTATACAGTGTCATTGCATGAAGAGATAGGATCTTCGTTTTCAGCTAGAAATTTTATCCTTAAATGTCCTCTTTTCCAAAAGTGTAGTTAACTTCACATACCATGAACGGTGCATCACTGTACTGTATTTTTGCCACTAAAGGCGCACATAAGCGAGCATGTTTGCTCTATACCTCCTTTACTCCTTATTACATTGCTTGCGTGAACCAAATAAGTGAACTACGACAAACCAGCACCCCATATGTCAGCTGAGAGAGGTGAGCATAAATCACTGCAACATGAAAATGCTGCAATTTTTACAGTGATCCAATGTGCAGTTGCATGGCAGGATTTAGACTATCGATATGAAATATTGAGTTATGACCTGTCCAGTCTGTTGCACTGTAGACAAGCATTCAAGAATACTGAGCACCCCAAAACTTGGGATTGCACTCCATGATAAGCCCTTAGAACCTTTCACTTTTCATCAATTAAAATGAGCAGCTTTTCAGTAGTGCTCCCTCGCTTTGGCAGCAAGGGAGAGCAACTGCTACATTAAGCAAAGCTGAGCACACACACAAAAAAAAAAAAAAAAAAAAAAAAATATGGGGAACACTTCAGTTCCGCCTTTCAAGAGTAAAGCCCCGCTTTAACCAAGCCGTATGAATGTGCCTGCGTGGCCTAGGGGTAAATTCTGTCCCGGCAGGATAATTTTGATATCACCCTCCCATATGAAAGGAGAGGACACGAGTTGGCAGCTCCTGCCAAAAGCAAACATCAAGAAACCCACGGCCAGTTAGTGCGCGGCCATGTCAGCTGCAAGCTTACCACTGCCAGCGCTATGCTCTAAGTTTTCACTCACAACGCCAATGCCGAAACCGGATTTTCGGTGAACAGCGTCTAGAAAAACGTTAACGAAAACTTTACACAGCAAGATGCTAGCCTTATCCAACACATCTGCTTTTTCTATGCAGGTCCCAAGTCATGCCTTCAGATGCTAATGGTTTGTCTTCCTTGGTTCCTTCATCCATAGAGTGCATCACCACAAGAGAAACCGACCTTCGACAGACAGGAGCCTAACATTTGGCAGAGGGGACCCAAACTTTGGCAACAAAAATTCATCAACATTCTGTTAGCAAAAAAAGAAAAAACTTTTTTTTCTTGCGGGGGGTGGGGTGCAGGTCCACAGATCAGGCTATTTTGCCGATGATAATGAGATGCACTTGTTTTGTGGCAGGATATAGGATGCTGAACAATAACTTGCAACAGAAGCCAGGTTACACTGACAATGTTTACCAGCTCATATGAATGTTTACCAGCTCATATGATTCAGTCTCTCTTTTCAATTGCTTCTTTTCTTTCCAGCCTGCATAGAATTTCCATGCCCATCCTAGACTTGCTGGGACATGCATGAATACTATATGTAAAAGCAGCCTTTTAATGTCACCAAAGCCATTTCTAATGCCAATAGCTTAACAGCAGAGCTGCTAACAAGTAGGGCCGGATACACTGAGGTGAATCTGAGTTTGTTCATGGGCAGTGTACGGCTTAGTGAACCCTTGCAAGGAGCAACAGGGCCACAGCACAACTCTGGGGGCTTTACTTGAGCATTCTGAGCTGCTGACGTCCATATAATAATTTCAGGTTCCTTTTCTTTTTGTTAGAAGCCATTTTTCAATACACTTCAAGGAAAAATAATTTCAGAAGCGAAAAAGACAGCAAGCTGAAAACAAATATCAGCTGCACAACTGAAAATGGTGCTTTGTGTGATGTAGAAATGACAAAATATTATAAAATAAACACTTCTATGCATGTTCAGTAGTTGCAACAGTGACTGCAAATGATGCCTCCGTATCATGAGAATATTTGTTCAGAAAATGTGGAGCAGGCATCAATGCATGAACAATGTTTGAGACATCACAAATGCAGTGCTGCCAACAGAAATTACCTGAACATCAAGAAAGAAGCAGGACTCAGATGTGCAAAAATGAAGCACCACATGAGTGTTAAACTTGGAAGAAATAATCAGGGCAGTGAGCAGAGCTCAGTCTTTGAATAAGTCATTAAAATTTGCTCGCTTTACCACAAAACAAGTCCCATTATTTAAAAGGAGCTGGTAAATAAACGCGATTCGCTGACGCAATGGCAGGTGTGCTGGAATCTCTGTGGTAAATAAAGGGACCCATTGCAGTAAGGAAAAACAAGCTGCTTCAAACTGTAGAGTTAGCTGAATGTGCACCCCACAGCTCAAGCATGCCTTAGTCAGCAAAGATGGCTATGCACCAGCATGAAAAATGGCGACTGCCGAATATAGCTGAACATAACTTCCACTCTGCCTCTTACAAAATACAGCAGGAAGGTGATCGCGCAGACAATGTTCCTCACCATCTGCTACACTTACTTGCATAATGAACACACTTTTTATTTCCCGAAAGGAAAGATTAACAGGGTGCACTCATTACACTGGGCAAAGTAAGCAGAGAGAGAGAAATGAAGCAGGCAAGAAGTGGACAAAACACAGGTTGGCAGAATAAATAACTGGTAAAACTTCAGACTAAAGCAAAACGCACTTGACAGCATACTTTGCGTGATCAACAGCATGTTCAACAATGTTTAGCTTAAGCCTGCACAAGCAACTTGTCTAGCGGGGCATAATTCTGCCCAGAGAGAGCAGAAGTAGTCTTCTAGTACAGCTTGTAGCATTAAAGATCTACAGACACCCAATTCTAGTTTGAGTTTTTTTTTTACTTTCAAATGATGCGCCACACAGTAGAATACATGGATCCCTGTATGGCATTCGCCTACGGCTACTAAATAATTAACGAATTTTTTCCTTGATGCTGTTTCGGTTTTGGTTGCATCATCTGAACAATGGCTGTGAGGTGTAGTTGATGTTTAGGTCATGCGAGGCATGAAAACATTTGCAATATAATCACTGGTACGTAGTTTAGAATTCACTACAAGACATAAGTCAGCTTGCTTCAAGGGCTGGAATGACAGCAAATGACATAACAGCAATTAGACTGACATTTTTCTCATGTCTAAAGTGATCTAAACACCATCTACACATCACAGGAGTAGTTTGGTTTGCAAAACCAAAACAGCAACAAGAAAGAAATTCAAATACAAATAATTTAGCAGTCAGAGTTACACCTTGGGGTGATCCACGTCTACTAATGTCTCCCGCATCATCCCACAACAAAACATACAAGCATTCTTATTGGCAGTTAGTCCATAAGGTGAGGTGCAGTAGGCCTAATATTCAACAGACGAAGCTTTATGTTAGTGCATATTTGTTTCAGCCTTCAAAAAAGGGTTCCTGCCAGCATTTACAACTATTATCGGTAGGGTGCACGCCAAAAGGAAGAGATGCATTCATTATGTGGATGTTCATTATGAGAGTAAATATGGCAAGTATAAAACAGCAGAAAGATGTCCCATGGAGACTACCATCCTGCATCAGTTGCAGGCATCCCCCCCTCCTCCTGTAAATTACCTAAGCCCACCACTGCACCAGGTTCTCAACTTCCCGCCCCTTCCCTTCCTGCAAGAGGTTCAATTATCTCGCACAAAGAGTTTGTGGTGCCACCAGTGGTTCTGCATGAATGAAAATAATCAGCCTGCATGTCTAATTCATTATTTTGTAACAATTGCTCTTAAAATCCACACCTGTGCTCTCAATATTCAGCAGCTGAACACGAGGTTGCAAGGCCTAACCGTGGATGCAGGAAAAATGCCAGTGAGCTGCAAGATGGCAGTGTATGTTACAAAAAATCCAAGTGGCTGTAATTCGGCCGGAGCAATAAACCACAGCATGTTTTTCTCTGCCTCCCTTCACCTCCTCCTTCACCCCTTTATTTGGGCTGCAGTTCATATGCCCATCAAGAGTGTGACAAAGTAAAACTGTTGATATGACGTTTGTAAATGCAGAAAAGAAATGTCGCAAAGGAAAACATTCAAGCCAAACTATTCAATGTTGAAAGACTGTTGAATGAGGTGCACAGGCATTTATTGATAACTTCGTAATCATGTTCATAATCATTCCTTAGCAAAATGTCTCAAAAGCTCCTTTCCTAGTGCATTGTCCTTTCCACAGGAAAAAAACACCGCAACACAGGAGGTTCGTTAACAACAATTAGAAAAATAGCCAACTCTTCATTGATTTCAGATGCTACGGCGCTTTGCACCAATGCACTGTGGGGAAGCTGCTGCAGATTCTTTCCCTAAATGCTGCATTCTCCAGACCTGGCTTGCTCGTATACAACTCACTTAAAATCAGGTGGTCTGCCCCAGTGCATTTCCCCTCTTTATGTTGCACCCCACAGGAAACCTTGTTCCTAGCTTTTATGCTTCACCCTTCTGAACATAGGCACTCTACAGAAGGCATCAAGGACTGGTTTCCAGCTTTCCATATCAAGTGCCCCCAGGCTCATCCCCCATTCATATGTTTACACAAAGGCATTTGGTCACTAAATATATTATATACAACCAAAGCGTATTTTGAATGCAGAAGCTGGAAAACAGTGTTATTCGGGAGCATATCTACCCAGAAGAAAAACAGTGAAAGAGTCAATGCATGGAACATTCTTATCACCCATGATTTTGAATGTGTGAACTGGGAAATCATCTCAACAAAATTTTACCGTTATTTCAAGTTTCGTTTTCTCACAAAACATTTTCGTTTCAGTGCTAATCCAAATCTAAGCAGGCAGCAGTCTTGTGTCTTTTTTTTTGTGACTGGCAGCACAGATAATGGCAGCACATCCAATTAGTGTTTCTGTAGCTGGGACATTTTTAAAATTAAACCAAATTAAATTATATAATTTTTACCGATTACAAGCTCTCCTGTTATCTTGCAGCAAACGGCTCCAAGTGCATTGTGTTCAAGAAAACATGCTGTCCCTCTTTTGAACAACGAGATTTCACTTACGCTCCACACTGCTCGGTCAACTCGACTGACCAATGACTTCATGGCTGTTGATGCTGCCTGCGTAGCAGCACTCAAATGGCAACTCCATCAATTGTTATTGATTTGAGAACATTTAACGTGCCTGTCTGTCCATCAAATGTCGTCCCCATAACAAGACCGCGGATTATCTGTTCTAGAGACGCATTGTATGTATTGTGCAAGCAATTTCTGCTTACATTTAGTTACATTACTATGAATTTAAATACGTGTCAAGATCAAGCAAAAAACCAAGAAGAATGAAAATGAGACCTTAGCACAAAATTCTGCAGCTGACAACGACAACTTGCACTTAAAAACCCAACACAAGCTCTGGCCGTTCAATGAATGTCACCATTTCCATTTTTTTCTTTTGGTGCAACCTTGCAATGTGCATTTTTGCTTATTTTTTTTATAAATCACCCTCAAGGCCATTTCGTGTATGACTAAGCTCATGAGTAAAAATCCAGCATCAAAAATTCACATAGACAGCACCTAGTTGGCATGTAAAGCAATACAAAAAATGTGCTGTCAGTGCCACCTTATTGGTAGAGCATAAAATTTATTTTACAAAACCTTTTACAAATATAAGGGGGTGCCAAAAAGTCAATGCACTCTTGGGTACACTTTGAGCAAGTCCTCACTCACTAAACAGGACAAGCACATAACAAGGTGAACATTTAACATCAAAAACCATTCTTTCTGCACAGCACAGCACAGTAAAACTGTTGACTCGGGTCTGAATGGTCTAGAGAAAATGTGGGAGACAAACACTGTCTCAAGAGCATGACATGACAGCATTAATGGTTCTCTTCAGTGGTTTCTCTTCAGAGTCAATTATTTGCCCACATTACTGAACTTCAATTAAGCCGATACCGCATACACACATCACCACCTCTCACGCCTCAGCCAAGTCACTGTGCTTGGCTGGTGACCTAAGTATTACGAGTTTGAATCCCAACTAAAATATGGAAATTTTTCTTTACATGAAATCAATCACTTTATACAGGTAAACCTCTATGTAATGAACCTCCATAAGGCAAATTCCTCTATATGATGAGCTTCTGCAATCCCCCATTCCACCCTCATTGGACCGTGCACATTAAGAAAACAATGTAACGATGCGTCATGGCGGTATGATGACGTAATGAATTTGTCACATCATATCCAGAGTACTGAGTGTTTGGCAGAGCTGTGCAGAAGTTAGACAAAAAAAAAAAAAAAAAAAAAAAAAAAAAAGCCTGAAGTTAAATTTTAACCATAATTAACCAATTAACAGCAAGTAATATATACAATTACAAGGGACTTTAGACTCTAAAGTAGTGAAATGCGAAAGCCTGAGAAGTCTCATCTTGTCTCTCATTCCTCCCATCTGCAATCCCACACTTGAACGCGGGGGACACACTTTGTCCACGACAGTATGAGCCATCAAAGGCTTTCGCCTTAACTAAAATCAATTAAGTTAAATTCTACTCGACATAAGCTACTCAATGATATATAACTTTATTACAGCAAAGTTTGACTTAATCACAATTAGCTATCCAACAGTAATCTACATGTTTTTAGTAAAGAGGTCAATTAGCCACTTTGTCATGCATCAGCTCAACACAGCATGCTATACTAGGCAGGTAAAGTCCCAGTTTGACCTTGGCTGGGCTTGCAGGTTAAGTTCAAGAAACGAGGCTTTTTTTCTTCTTTTAGTTTGTATCTGCAGTAGACCTATCACTCTAAAAAAAAACTCGCATAAGAGGAACATAATACATTGCATTTTAGAACCAACAGAGCATCCATGTGGTGAATGCAGCTGACTGCACTGCTTTCGCTTTTGAAATGCCGCACTACAATAGCACACACTCAAAAGCAGCAAAAAGTAACAGTGAAAAGAAAAAAACTGCCTCTCCTGTAACAGAAAGTCAATAAAAGTGTGAAATGGTTACAGGCTCTGTGGTGGCCTTGTCATTTTCATGACGGACGCATAATGGCGTCGGCAGGTCTGGGAGTCCTCTTCTGTGGTGTATAACTTGCAAAGTGATCACTTTCGATAAGACCCTTCCCATCTCTCCTGTTACGAGGCTCCATTGCTCCCACGTGTGAAGAATAAGTGAGCATGTTGAAAATGGGGTGTCATACCTAAATTTGGAGGTTACCACTGAGTTTGCCATAGTTGTATTAGGTTCGAAAGCAATTTTGAACAAAATCAAATTTCTGAAGTTTCAGGAGCAGCCCAAATAAATTTTGAAAGCACCAATGAGTCGACTATAGACAAATTAGGCTAGACATCAATTTCGGTGAAATTTGGCCAAAATAAATTTTGGGGGTTCGGTGGGCAAAGTTCGGGGGTAGCCCACCTAAATACGGAAGGCACCACTGAATTGAACATGGTCAAGTTAGGCTGGACACTAATTTCAGTCAAATTCAGATAAAGTCAAACTTTAGGTGTCCAGGAATCGAAATTGAGTGGCCCACCTAAACTTCAAATCATCAGAGGTGGCCATATTCAAATTAGGCTAGACATCAATTTTGGCCAAATCCAGATCAATCAAAAATCAGGGGTCTAGAGGGTCAAATTTCAGAGGTGACCCACCTACATTTGGAAGGCTTCACTGAGTTGCCCATATTCAAATTAGGTTGGACAATTTTGGTCAAACTAAGACAGCCATATTTAAAGGGTCCAGATGGCCAAATTTTGGGGGTGGCCCAGAGGTCTCCACTGGATTGGCCATACTAAAATCAGGTTAGACACCAATTTTGGTCACATCTAGATAAGGTCAAATTTCGGGGGTGCAAAAGGACAAATTTTGGGGCTGCGGGCGCTTCCTGGGACACATGCCTGTCCTGTGCACGAGATGAGGCAGTGGAGAATGTCTCAAGCTAAATCTAATTCGGTGCCCGGCTGACGACGACGTGGTACCCGGATGACGGGAAATCTGTATGCGGATGCTGTCTCTCAATTGCGCCTTGATGTCACCTCAAGGATGCCGGAAACAGGAGCTAAGACAATTTCATGTTTAAAAATACTGCCTCCTCCATAATCAAGAGTAAATGTAAGCATGAAATGGTTACCAACTCTGTGGCTGCCTTGTCACCTTCGTGAGTGGCTGTGTAATAATGGCACTGTTGGCAGGGGGGGTAAACAAGTCTTCTACTGTGGTGTAAAACTCGCAAAGCGATTGCTTTCCACAAGCTGCTAACTCTCATCAGGCTCCATTGCTCCCACGTAAGGAGAATGCATAAGCATACCAAATTTGGAGATGCCCCACCTAAACTTGTGAGTCACCACTGAGTGTGATAACCACATATCCAAATCATGAAAGGGAAATAACAAGGACACAGATTATGACTAGCAGCTTACCAACATCACTCAAGAGGAAAATATACAACAGTTGCATCTTACCTTACTCACCTAGGGGCTGAAACGTGGAAGCTAACGAAGAGGGTTCTACTTAAGTTGAGGATAACGCAGAGGGCTATGGAACGAAAAATGGTAGAGGTAAAGTTAAGAAATAGGAAGCGTGCAGAGTGGATCAGAGAAATAACTGAAGTTACTGACTTTCTAGTGGAAATCAAGAAAAAGAAATGGACATGGGCAGGACATGTTGTGCGAAGAGAGGATAACCGATGGTCGCTTAGGGTAACAAACTGGATTCCAAGGGAAGGAAAGCGTAGCAGGGGGCAGCAGAAAGTTAGGTGGGTGGATGAGGTTAAGCCGTTCGCAGGGGTCAAGCGGATGCAGCTAGCACAGGGCCAGGTTATTTGGAGGAATATGAGAGAGGCCTTCGCCAGCAGTGGGTATAGTCAGGCAGATGATGACTGAGTGTGCCTATCACATTATGTTGGACAGCAATTTAGACAATCAATCAATCAATCAATTAAAATTGCTGTTTTGGCCAGTTGGTTCATACATGGTACATTAAAGACCAGCACAAAAAATGGAGACAAACGAACCCAAAAAGACCGGATGGGCGCTATCAGGAAAATCAAGCATAATATAAGCCAAGAATGCAGACCATGTGACTACAGAGGGGGAGGAGGGGTTGGAAAAGCATTATGAAGCCATTTAATGTCTTTAAAGAGCGAAAAAGAGAGGAAGAGAAGAGAGCATCACTGCATAATGCACAAAGGGTGATCAAGTAGAAATTGCATGACTAACAGTGTGGTCTACGGGCGGTGTCAAAAACATTAAAACGAATAATAAAAGAGGTGAAAGTGGTAAAAACAGTGAAGCAAAAGCAGTCAAAACCTAAATAAAGATAAAACCATTATACAATCCATGATGATGCCACCAGTGAACTCAAAAAAAAAAAAAAAAAGAAATAAAAAAAGTACTAAAACAAAACAGGCTAAGATTCATTAATACAAAGAGTAAACCGGCAAAAATTTTCATCAAATGCAGATATCTAATTCCGAGGGTCCAGAGGGATAAATTTTGGTGGTCCCACTTAAGTTCGGAAGTCACCACTGCGTTGACCATACAATTACTAGGTTAGATACTAGTTTTAGTCAAATTCGGGGGTCAAGAGTGTTAAATTTTGGGATGTGGACACATTTTCTGGGACATATTGTGGCTCTTGTATGAGACATTAGAGAGTGGAGAATGAGTCGTTAAATATCATTCGGCGCTCGAATGGTCAGGTTTCAGTGCCAAAGTGTTGGTTCTCGGTTTCGGCTTGACGTCACGTCAAACTAAGCACCAACAAGGGCTCAAAACATTTCATGCTTGAAAGATATGGGGCGAGTAGTTGCTGCTACAGGGTTGCCCGCACAAGTCCGGCACTGACAGCTCATGCATAGGTAGTGGGGACGGAGTTCATTTCCCCGAGCAACAGTGGTGGGCAAACCGAGAGCGGGAACATGTGTGAAGAAGGCAGATGCCTCCGCAGGCACAGCAACTTGCACTCTTCTAGCCTGGCCATAGAGCCTCCAACACCTCCCCCCCCCCCCTCTCACTTCCCCCTCCTCTTGTTGGCACAGCTTGTGAGCCACAGCAAAGGTTGTGACGGCTGCCACAGCAGTCGCGCACTGTGCCAATAGAGAAAGAATTGTGGGGGTATTAGCATGGCTTAAACCTAGGGACAGAGCAAAAGCTGAGTGTAGCAGCGATAGCCTCTTTAGCACCACCTTTGAAATGCATGGTTTTTTGTCATAATTTTTCTTACGTTTCGGGGAAAGCAACATACCTTAAACGTTTGGTTTGGTTTGTGGGGTTTAACATCCCAAAGCGACTCAGGCTATGTATGAGGGACACCGTAGTGGAGGACTCTAGATGGTCACCACAGAATGGTGGGCTCCTACACCTAACCAGGTCATGTTTTCATATTTTTTCTTGTAAATTGTACACTGGTTTATAAGAAAGGAAAGGTGCAGTACTTATCAGACTTAAGGGAAGAGAGGAAGGTGAAATGGAAAGAGAGAGAGAGGTCTCGTAGTGAAGGGCTACGAACTAATTTCTGCCGCTGAGGGCCTTTCGCGCGCTGGCATCGCACAGCACAGGGCTGCCTCTCCATTTAAGTTAGGTTTTAGAGAAAGAAAGCCGCAGTATACTTTTGTGCGGCCACTCAAACTTCCCTTGAAGAAGGCAGCAGAGCAGGTAACAAAACAAAGCATAAGCACACACAAACACAAGGACAATGCAGTGTTATCCTTGTGTTTGTGTGTGTTTCTTATGCTGTTTTGTTACCTGCTCTGCTGCCTTCTTCCAAGAGATGTGTGACCAACTAGCACAACATTCAACTCTATTATTGCACCCAAACTTAATTAGGTCAAGGTCACTTGCAGGTCAAATTTAGTGTTACACAAAGACCGGTTCTGCTTAGCATAGTGAAGCTTTCACTTCAAAATTGCTTTGTAAGAAAGGCACAGTACCCGTGACATTAGGCGTCCATAAAAAATGTGCGATACTGCAGATTTCCTTTCACAATTAGGTCAAGGTCACTTGAAGGTCAAATTTACCACGCGAAGATCGGCTTTACCTAGGGTAGTGAAGCTTTCACTTCAAAAGCACTAGCGCGACTGGGTTTCAAACTCGTGCCAGGACAAACAAATCAGCTTCCCAAGGTCTGGGTGAGAGCCTGTGGTTTGAATTTAGCTACCCAAGTTGGCCTTCATTGGTGGACCAGAGCAGAGTGGCCACGCACCCGAGCCATAAAAGTGCATATAGTTATCTTGCTTTAGAACGGAGCAAACAAACAGGAGGACAATGACGACAACATGAAAGTAGGGGAAATTAACCTAATACAGCTAGCACCGTAAAAGACCAGCAAAGCATCAATTAGCTTTCAATACGGAGAACAACTTAAGCACAGCTGGTAGCCGCAGACACTGCAGGCTGGTGGAAAAGCTGAATAACTAATCAGATTGGCAATGGGCGTTTTTCAGTTTTTATTATGCCTGCCATTGCGAACATCATGCAATTCAGACTTGGGCTGAAATATTTGACAGTTGTTGCCGCACCAGGCATACCTTCACATGGGCATACCTTCAGGAGACCATCTGAAGTAATTTGTAGAAACTCAGCAACATACAAATTACCAAGCATTTCGCATCATGGTTAACATTGGTGTTTCATGCCAGCTATATGACTTATTTGAAATTGCATATTAACGGGAGTTCAATTAACAAGATTTTACTGTGCTTGCCAAATCTATACCAAAAAAAAGGGTAAAATACAAGAAGAGGCACCAAGCACATAAAAGAAGAAAAAATGATGACTGCATAATAAGTTAAGCTTTCATAAAGTGCATGAGTTAAGTATAACACAATAACTCCGTTATACTTGCATGGCATTCAGTGTTTTGACACTTCAACCTTCGAGCAAGTACCATCTTTCCAGGAGTTATCTACATATCAACAAAATAATGCCTTCATAGATTACCACACAGCATTCTGATAAAAATTCATATGGAAGCTGCCAGTACAAGCAACAACTACACATAAAAAAAAAAAAAAAGACAACCTTTTGACCCCTTCGCCTTGTATGAGTGCACCTCATATATTGCAAATAGACCTCTTCTCCTTAATGCCATCAATGGGTACATTTGATTATCATCGGGACTACTTGCAGACAGCTGTCCGGCGTTCGTTTTACCCCCCCCCGAGAATGTACCCAATGACACACCTCCTTTTCAATTAACTGAGATAGGGTACCATGTCCAATAACACAGAAGCAGAGCCCGTCTTAGGAAGCTGTGTGCAAAGAATACACTGCAGTAGTAGTGTGGCACTTTGGGGCAATAATGACACGCGCTTTGCTACAACCCTTCAACAGCTTGCTGTGCTGCCTGGCCTTCCTGTAGAGTTTGTTCTGTGACTCCACTGTCATCAGGTTCTTCATCCGACTTGCTCTGGTGAGATGCAGAGCTGTCTGCTTCGGAAGTGCCCTCCTATAATCAGAGGCAGAATGCGAAGTCACCAAATTGGACAAAAGGAGCACAAACTCATACACTGTGAAATGCAAAATATGCTACCTGCAAATATTACATGCAAGGATGTGCAGTTGAGTTATTAAGCAAAAAGAAAAAAGAAAGGAAAGGAAAGATTTTTTATGACAGCTAAGAAGTAAGTAAGCAAGCAGAAAACAACAGTAATCAAAGATTTACCAAGGAAAACCGTTACGGTATTCTAAAGCACTCCTTTTGTCTATTACATATTGTTCTTACATATTACATATTTTTGTAGCTCACAACCACTGCTGTCCTTACTATGTTCTAACTTACATAAACAGTCATGCACTGTCATTCCAAAAATAATCAAGGATGCTCATCTTTAGCAGCACAGATGGTATCACAGGGGATGAGTTGCAGCATTCTTTTGATCTAACGTTAACTCTAAGAACACTTGATACTAATGCAGAGTTTCACGTGGCCACCATGTGCTCAAAGTCTAAACCTTTTTGCCTTCCTTTCACTTTCTTGCAACACAAAAAAACTGATAAAGCAGCTCTCGCACAATACATCAGTGTCAGAATGATCCCATATAATTTAAAACTGGCAGTTCATTGTAAAGGTATGACCAATAACTTCAAATATCTGAAGCAAAACTTTAGATCATATTGGCTTTGGCCAGATGACAAGCATATACATACTAACAATTGTTTGCCCACATATTTCAGCATTTTTGAAGACAATAGATCTAAATAAAGCAGGAGACAATTCTGGAGAAAATCATACCATGTCAGTACAACTCAGAGGTTTGATTGATGGTGCCTCCCAGATACCTTTTGGAGAGCTGACTGGTATATGGAAAGACTTCATGGCCACGGCTTTTAAACCAAGGCATTTATCAGATGCCTGCAATAAAGCCAGATTTAAACCTTTGCCATCCTTCAAGTAATTTTGAGCCCTACTAAAGCAGTTTGGTTAGTGCCAATACTATCTCGACAGACCTGACCACTTAAAGCAGGGGTTTTAAAACCAAGTTTTGTGGAGCCCTTAGAATTCGTGGATTGCCCTTCACGCTCCCCAAGCACCATAATCCACGCATTCTTCAAACGTCGCCTTTCCTTTACCAAATCTATTTTGGGGCCAATTGTGTTGCGATTGGTTGCAGCAGTGTTCCACTTTTCAATCATTCATTATAAAAAGATATAAGCATTTTTCTGAGAGCTTGTGCATCTGCTGCTTGCTCTTTTTTTGCATCCATATTAAGCAAAAAGAAAAGAAAGGAAAGGAAAGACAAGCCACGACATAGAAGTCAATGGCATTTCCTGAGGCTAAAAGGACAGAGAACCTGACCTACAACGTGAACTCTTGAGCGATGACACAGGGATGAAAGGCAGACACACATGAAACGAGCACGGACTTTCCCAATAAACATTTTACTGCTTGGGCTGAAAAGGGCTATTAAAGCGTGTATCCTTTGACCATACGATTTCTGCTGCTTCAATAATTTCCATATTAGCTTATTGATGTTCCTGCTTACCCTTTTCAGCTATGCCAAGTAGGACTAGTCAGATTCAATAGCAAAGTTCCTGTAAAGGATGCCTAGGTAGCCATTCCCTGCATTGTGCACATTGTTGAGTTCCTTGCAAGGTATAAAAGGGCGGCCAAATGATTCTTGTGACTTGCTATATGTGCAATGAACTTGGTATTGGTAACTTTTTTTTGTGCACAGAACAGGTTTTGTGACGCAAGATCAGTTAAAAGCTTATTAATCTATGGAAACACACAATTTTCTGACGAGTGGGCGGGTGCAAGAACCATGTGTCAAGATGCTTGCCGACGGTTGACGCGTCATTCTCGGAAAGGCCCCCCGCCGCGAATGACACGAACGAACGTTGTACAAATGCATAAAGCCACCGAGCAGCTCAGCACAAAAGCTCACAGGGGGAGAGAGTACCCACCGCGGCCGCTGCCTCTCCAACCCCCCTCACCCCCCCAGGCACCCTACCCCCACTTCCCTTTCGTAGCAAACCGACGAGCACTAGACAAGGACGGCCAAGGCGAGGCACGTGCCCAGTCATGTACGTCACTCATTCGCTGGCAGCTCATTGGTCTATCGAAAAGTTGTCTCGCCGGCTGTTCCCAGGAGGCCTGTGACGCTGGCTGCCCCTGCAGTAGTTCACCTTGGTAGTTCTCCGTTC
Source organism: Amblyomma maculatum (assembly GCF_055883805.1). Classification (NCBI taxonomy): domain Eukaryota; kingdom Metazoa; phylum Arthropoda; class Arachnida; order Ixodida; family Ixodidae; genus Amblyomma; species Amblyomma maculatum. Next base: position 248,131,197 of record NC_139344.1, read on the forward strand.
GCCGCTTCTTTCTGTCGTTCGCTGTGACGTGAAGTGCCCGAATGTTAGAAAGACGCAAGCGTTCGCTGCTGCCGAAATGTTGCGGAAGCGTAAAGCCCTTTCTTTTAAGGAAAAGCTTGAAGTGCTGAAGAGGGTTGACGAAAACCCTAAGAAGAAGCGTGTCGACTTAGCAAAAGAGCTAGGGTTGGCACCGTCGACGCTCTGCACCATTGTTGGGCAGCGAGATGCCATCTTGAAGAATGTGCAGCACTTCGGTGCGAACGTGAAGCAGGCTAAAACAACGACCCATGTCAAGCTGGAAGAGGTTCTGCTGACTTGGTTCCATGAAGTGACAGCGGCCGGCGTCAACATGAACGGCAAAGTGCTACGTGAAAAACCCGACACCGTCGCGCTTTCGCTTAGAATTGAAAATTTCCAAGTGTCTGGGGGATGGCTGCACCGGTTTAAGGAGCGGCACGGACTTGTCTACCGGGTCGTCTCAGGTGAAGGCAAGAAAGTGGACCAGTCCGCTGAAGATGTGTGGCTGAACACGCTGCCGGCACTGATTTCGGAGTACGCGCCACGCGACATATTTAATGCCGACGAGGCGGGCCTCCTTTTCAACCTTCAACCGGAAAGAAGTTTGGGCGTAAAAGGTCAGGCATGCCAGAGCGGCCAGAAAAGCAAGGAGAGAGTAACAGTACTCTTTTGCTGCAACTCGGATGGATCCGAGAAACTCCAGCTTACCGTCATCGGTAAGTCGAAGAAACCGAGGTGTTTCCAATCGGCGGAGCGTTTGCCTGTCTTTTGCAAAGGTAATCGAAAGGCGTGGATGACTGGAGATTTTTTCCGCGAGTTCTTGACAAGCCTTGATCGGAAAATGGCGTCAAGAAACCAGAAAATTTTGCTTTTCGTGGACCAGTGCTCTGCCCACCCAAAGGAAATGACATTCAATAACGTGAGTCAGGTTCCTGCCGGCGAACACTACCAGCTATCTTCAGCCACTGGACGCTGGGATAATTAGAAATGTGAAACATCATTTCAAAGGACTTCTAGTGAGGCGTCTGCTGGCGAAAATTGACCGTAAAGAAGCAAACTTCCGGATCAGTCTCTTAGATGCTTTGCACTTCCTAGCCATGTTGTGGGATAGTGTAACTTCAGACACAATCTCGAACTGTTTTAGAAAGTGCGGATGTGCCATCGGACTTGATGTGGCTTCGGCAGGAGATTGTCAAGAGCCAGATGAAGACCCCAGATTGATGGCTGGGACAATCTGGAAACTGAAGCTTCGGCCCGAGACTTCGTTACCGCGGAAGACAACGTCGCGACCTGTGGGCTGAGGTCTATTGAAGACTTGGTCAACGAAGCGAATGATCGCGAAAATGAACCGAACAGCGATGGTGACGCTGACAACGAGTGTGATCAGCCGCCGTCAACAACAGATACTCTTCACGCTTTGGACGTTCTGCGCCGCACCGTAAGTGCAGGCAGCGTGAGCGACGAAACCGCGGCACGGTTTTATGCCTTTCAGGCGGAGCTTGTCCGCGACATCAACAGCAAAAAAAGTGCAGACAAGCATTACGGACTTTTTCGGCCGCAAGTAGTTTTCAATTCATTCCCATGTGGAAGTTGACTTGTTTTGGATCATACGAATTCGGGATGATATGAATATTTTGCGTGCTCCCTTGGAATTCGTATCATCGAGATTCTACTGTATCTGTTGCAAGCTATTCTGTGCACAGCAGCCAATTGCACAAAGGTGTAGCTGTGACATCATTACTGAATTCACAGAAATATAAATGGTCATTTGCTTTACCTATGCATTTGAGAGCAAAGTTCGGTCCTAAAAGAAAAAAACAATTACTGAAATCCCAATTTCTAAATGGTCGGGAACTTTACGTAAAGATTCTTCTTGACCATTTACTAAATATGCTATGTAAGCTTGTATGAAGAGTCTTGAAGTTGCCACTGTAGAAATGCGAAGAAAATTTCTGTATTTCTGTTTCTGAAGTGGCAGCTTCAATATTCTGTAACTCAAGTCCTATCATAGGTAGGGTGATAAGCTCTTAATGCATTCTTTGGCATCGAGAGAAACTAATGGCGTGCATTTTATCAAGCTGCTCGCAGCAGATGTCTTACAAGCTCTCCACAAAAGCCTTTATACATATTGTACAAGTACTCAAGGAATTGTTTTACATAAAATTAAATCATATTAAATTACATTAAATTTATCAGCATACAAAAAACACGCTCCCTGAAAATTTCACAACTGTGACATCATTTATAAAAAGAGTTTTCAAGGCCCAACTACGTCCCTTATTAGAACATTTGTATAGGCAGAGAAACTGTAGCAAAAACAAGAAGCAATAGTCTATTTGACCTCCTCCTAGTCCTTTCCGATACTCCAGCACATGGCTTTTATTTATATCATAGTACCTTCTTCACTCCACTTAGCATAGCCTCCACAGTGCTTGATCGGTATTCTCTAAAAGGAAAGAAATCATCCCATCTGAGCTGCTACAAGCAAAGTCCTTTTTTAGTGAGGTTCATGCAAAGATGGCACACGAAGCAAGCAACAAAAAAGCAGATAGCTTACCTGGAGTCAGAACATGCTTGCAAGCCAGGGGCAAAAAGCACCTTCACCAATTCTTAGCTTGAGCAGAAAGAAACGAAAGTAAACTACAACAAGTGGACACTACGGAGGACACATGCAGCCTAAATGGTGCCCCTTATATGTGCAGCCACCAAGCAGGAAACTACCCATGCACACCAAGTGCAAAGCAGGCGTGCAGTGCAATGTGTGCAGGCAGTGTGGTTACAGCTGGGTGCTGCACCAACCTGCACTGTGCCATGGGACTCTGGAGGAGGCACAATGGGAATGGCTGCTTTTGGCCTCCGAGGAGGTGTGGGCCGCTGCTTGTGCTGCTGGCTTTGTGTGTTATAGTAGATTATGTCTCCATGGTAGTAGGGTGGCTTTTGAGCTTGAGTCTGCTGCTGCGTAACCACAAAGAAATCACCGGAATGAACAGCGTCCCGGTCTGCTTCTATGAGGGGCTCTGTCTCCCGGAAAAATTCTCATTTCAGCAGCACAAAACGGCAACAAAAACTCTTCACACAAGCCCCCACCAAAAGGGTGCAACCACACCTGTCTGTTGTATCCTGTACAAAGAAATGGATGCTGGTAGCAGGAGGATCATTAAATGACTTCCCTTTCCGTAACTACTCACAACATTCATTTACTACCTATCAGGTACAAAGCAACTCGTACACACTAGATTGGTAGGCTTCTAAATAACTGCCTTGAGGAGCAATTTACAATTTTCAGTGGGTATGAAAAAGGAGGCACATTCTCTGCGTAAACTGCCTTCACAATGGTAACAGCAGCAGAACTAGGGCATTGCACACTCTAGTTATGCTTCCCCAATATCAGCCGTTCGTATGTCAGTGTTAACTGCTTCCAGGCACTCCATCCTACAAGGGCATGTGTCGAGTGGTCAAGATGACGGACGGCAGCAAAAAGCCTTACCACTTCTGGGCAAACTGCAGCTTACTCGATGTGTCAAGCGCGACAAAAAATTGGATGCGCCAGCAGCCTTCAAGATTGCCAGGAACATATTTGGCACAATTTAAAAGGAACAGGTCAGTCATTACAAAAAAACACAAAAGAATGACTGAACACACACACATAGCTGCATAACCTGCAACTCCGGTTCCATTGAACTACTCTATTTAGGTCATGATGTGTGACTATGTGATGCTTTTCTCTCTTGTCCCTTAGGTTCTGCATCACCTCTTCTGGCACCTAAATACATCCTAAACAAGTTTATTTTGAAAACAGCAACTTTTGTAGTTGCACTACTAATGTATGTGTTCATTCCAGATTAATAACAAAGCAACGACAACCCAACTGTAGATGTCATAAGCATCTGCTTTGAATATCATGCACTCTGAGACACTCACTTGCTGGCAGCTGCTATGGCACGCTGAAACTAGTACTAAGTGCTACTGTTGCTATCATTGAATGTGTGCTTGTTTTTTTTTAAATGCAGCATGACTAACTTTATATTTGGAGTGTTTTACCGACCTCCTAACATGTGTGACAGTTTTGCTGAAGAATTGCATCACCTATTAGGTGAAGTGTGTGCACATTTTCGGAAGAAGCTCATGCCTTCATACAGACGTGCCTTGACTTTTCGTTATGTCCAATTATTTCTAAACCTACTCGGTCATCGGCGCATTCCTTAAACATTCTGGACCTCATCCTTACCAGTGACCTAAATATTTGCTCAGATGTCGTTTATTATGAAGGGCTTTCCCATCATGACATTATCACCGGGCACATCAACTATCTGTTCAGCGAAAGAGAAACTGTTCCAAAAAAGATCCAATGTTACAACAGGGCTAACTTTCCCAAAATGAACTCCAAATTAGCCACCTTCTCAGTGCAATACCTTTCTGATTGGCCCTCTCATTATGTTGAGGAGAACTGGACGTTCAAAACTACACTTACTAACCTCATCAGTAAGTGCCACTTATATCGATAAACAGCAACCTAAGTGTACTCTGGTTTGATCACGGGCTTCGGAGAGCTAATAATAAGAAAAAAAAGTCAGTACAGACAAGCTTAAGTGCATAGAACTACTCATTCACTTAACAGGTATAAGCAAAGCAATCAAGAATATCAAGTTTTACTAAAACAAAAGCCCGCAGGGACTTCTTCAGCAATGTTTTGCCAACAATCATTACAAATAACCCACGAAGATTTTGGCGCGTTATCAATCCCCGCAGTTCTGATATCCTTAATAACTCGAATAACAGTTCAATTCCTGCATTCGAATGTTCACAGATGTTTCTGCATCCTTACCTGTATTTACTTTTGAGGGCGTCACTTCAGCTCCCAGCCTAGATCCATTTCTTGACGTTTCTATACCCCAAATAGTTATTAAATATCCCTCCTGAATATTGTTAAACTAACTTCTAGCACTGATTTTTAACAACAAGATTCTTAAAAACATCTGAGAGCATTTATCCAGTATTGTCATCACTCTTTTCTCAATCATTATCATCTGGATTGATTCCTAGAGACTGGTGCGTAGCTGAAGTTATACCCATATTCAAATCTGGTTACCACTCTAATCCTCTCAACTATCGTCCTATATCCTTAGCTAGCTCCGTATTTAAGTTCATGGAACGTGTTTACACTAATATTATCAGCCATCTTGAGCACCACATCATCATATTTAACCCTTTCGCTGTCACTAACGTACAGGTGCATTTTCGTGCTTTCGCCCCCACAGTGTCACCAACGTACCGGTACATTCTCTATCGTTCATTCAAAACTGTGTGCCTGAGCGCGAAGCTAGCACACTTGGACAGGCTGCGCCATCTATTAAATCTTTTTACAAGTTCATATTTTCGCCCCGCGTTGTGTTGGTACATATATACTGAAGAGTATGGAGCGACCGCACCCACCCCCGCCACCTTTGCTGGGAGGCGCGGTCGCTCCGCGCTACTCTATCATGCTAAGGGATCATACGGCGCGTGCATGGGGCTACGGGTTCAAGGGTTGTTCTGTCTGCCGCAGGTCTGCAGGTTTTCATTTTTATTCTGTGGGGTGTCTGTTAGGACACCTTACGTTCAGCGTTGTCTCTCCAATAGGTCGACACATGACTCAATCGCTGCTTTCGCTCTCTCTTCCCGCGCCCTTGCTTGCAGCTAGCAGCAGCAAAGGAGGTTGTTTTAGACTACCTCCCTATGTCATCTTGATTTCACAATGTGCCATCTATCTTCTTTGTGCGGGCCACCGAAAGTGCACTCTCCGTGCGCGTGGCTGCTTTTGGATAGCTGACCGCGCGGGACTTTCGACTGCGAACTGGAGCAATGGCCCTTTTGATTATAAATACGAGTAGAGCTCGGATTCAGTCTCTCAAGAAGTATTGAGCAGTTTTTTTTCTTATATTATCCTCGATTATCTAATTTATAATCAGGCTGATAATGATGATGATGTTAATTACCAACACCAGCAGAACACTGAAATGTGCATATTTCGTTGGCTATGTTATTTGTATAGCAATCATAATAAAAAGTAAATCGCAAGTAAATCGCTATGCTGGTTCCCTGATACGCTCGTTCCCTGAAACTAATCCTACACTGGGGGTGCGTCAGTGCCAGAAACGCCCGACAGCAAAAGGGTTAAATACCAGCATGGATTTCGAAAGAGTTCCTCACGTGACACTCAACTTTCTGGATTCACTCACGACCTTCTTTCATCAGTGGACGCAGGCAAACAAGTCGATGCGCTATTCCTTGACTTTTCTAAAGCCTTCAAAAGGGTCCCCAATCACAGACGCCTGGGTT